>NC_134509.1:39021469-40221469 GCF_027942865.1 Odontesthes bonariensis
TGACCAATGACATGAGTCAGTAGAATACTTTGATAATGGAAACAGTTTGGAGGAAGAGTTTAATAGCGCAAACTAATAGTTCTCTTCAAATAATTACATGTGAAACACAGTTACATTTTCACATGTTTTTCCTTTGAATAACTTACAGTGGCAACTGAATCCTAATCGAGGTATGAAGTGGTCTTACTTAGAACTTAGTTGTCACACAAAGTTAAAGTGAAATTGTACAAAGGCAGAGGTTTTATCATAAAAAGGAACATGACAACCACTCTGACAAAGGAATCTCACAACAGTTACTGACCTGGCGTCAAGGCTATCGAAAGACAAAATTTTAGATTTTAGAATGACATTCCATATGTGATATTACCATCTGTAGGCACAGAACCGTCTCCACAATAGCAACACTGTCATGTTACTGAAAGTGCAATGTTAAAAACTCTCGACACAGAGTTCCAACCAGCCTCCGAGCACTGAGACGGCCGATGAGTTAAATAAGAGTCTCAGTTTATCAATATATTGAAAAATGAAGCCTTCAAGACACAAAGGATCTGATGGAGCAATGAGGGGAAACTGCCCCGCTGTGAAGTCTCCTCCCCCTCCTGCCATAAACACACATTGTAGGCTTTAACTGGGGCCTCCTGCTAACTGAGTGACTGATTTTATATTTATGGTTGCTTGTGTGTCTGTGTGTGTGTATCTGTGTGTGTGTGTGTGTGTGTGTGTGTGTGTGTGTGTGCACACGCCCGATAAATAACCGCCAGTGAGCCTTGTCTTCCAACTGACAAGCTGGGATAAGAGCGTCAAAACCCAATGAAGCTATGAGCCATAAAGAATATATACATACATATATATATATATGTATGTATATATGTATATCTATCTATATATATATATAGATAGATATATATACACACAGCAGGTCACTGTTCTCAGTGTTGATTTAATTTAAAATAACAATAATCCTAATTATAGCTACTCCTCAGCAGCAGTAACTGTATCTTAATGAACACTGATTTGAAGTGAAAAGAAGCAAAGTACAGACAGAACAATGACAGAACTCTAATGGCTCTTTAAATACAAATAGAATGAACGAATGAACAATCAGTGATAAAAGTTTTCAACTTAAAGTCTATAAAGCTTTTTAGATGATAATCAGCCTAAATGAAAGCATACCACGCTCACAAAAAACCCCCCGAGATTCTACACTTGTTCCCTGCCCAGCTTGTAGCTACACCACAATGTGCCTGGAGGCTGTTCTGGTTGACAGTCATAACAGCAGGACACTGTAGAACTCAAACACACTCATGCCCATACAAACACGTAAAAATGATGGGGAGAAAAAGTCCTGCTCCATTGTAAATACAGCAGCAGCTCTCTGTTGTTAGGAAATCTTGCCTAAACTGTAGCCCTCTCTGAGCTCACGGCCTGTCACTTTACACCCACCTGACTGTGCAGGAAAGCAACACTGTCAGCCACGGAAACTGAACCCTTGAGCTCCTTAATAGAAAATGTTTTGTGGCTTCCAAGTCCTTTATCTGAGAGTTAAATCTCAGCAGAAGAGTGGACTGAATCTGATTTGTACAAGACAAGCAGTCAACAGGAAGGCGTTGGGCAGAACACAACACCAAATTCAGAAAACATTACAATCAAAACCCAAAGAGCCGGAATTCAAAGGTCAGTTCAACAAATTAGCGATCTCAAATGCTCTGTAGCTCTTCAGGGAGCTTAGGTATGCAGTGAGATCACAGTTTGTGAAACATCCCTTTGCAAAAACACAGACTTGTTACTTTCAACCGATAAAATAGTCCACATGAAATATGTTGACACGGTTGGATTATAACTAACTTGCATATCTGAACTCAAAACGTACAAAGTAGGAAAACATGATACCACTATCCCTGTGCAGAGACAGGGTTGGAGGAAAAGTCCTCTCTTTTTATTCTGAGTTTTACAAACTCTGTTGACATTTTCATACCAGACCATAAAAAGGTGATGCTAACAAGGACTACATGAATACAGAGCCAAATGTGTCTGAAATGGTGCAGCTTTAAGAAATAGGACGTACTTTCATGGATCATTTGGGTTAAACAATACATTTCTTCAAAAGAGAAGTAAAATAAGCAGACCTAAAACTTCTGGTACACTGTTTCAAAACAGGTTTGGCCCACTGTGATGGGGAAGTAGGACAATGCAAGTACAACACTGATCACCAAAAAAATCTAAAAAATAAAGACTTGAGTGTGGTAGTGATGTGAGAATGCTTGAAATTTGAATGGGTTTAAGAGATCAGCAACCCCAGAGGTGATGAAACAGAGGCATTTATGGGACTGCTATGTTTGTGTGTTTACTGTGTGCGTGTGTTCTTTGTTATCATACGATTTTCACATGAAGTTGTGCTGCTTACAATCTGATGGACAAAAGAAGCAATTCACGGACAGCGAGGCATATATGACTGCATACAAGAAGATACATTTCCCAAACACACATACTCAAAGAAAGCGGTTAGTTTGCTATCAGAACTGAGTCTCTGCTTGAGTAACGGCAACTGTTGAATATGCTGTCCAAAAAAATAGAGATTTTTTTTTTCCTTAGTTTGTTGTGGTACTTCAATTGTTCGCAATTTAATCAAATACCAGTACAGCAAAGTTTCCAGTGTGCTTCCCATCTGCTTGATCATGTGCTGCACATGTGCTGCACATGTCAATGCTGCAGACAGACACCGGCCTATCGCTGTAGAATGAGCCCTCCATCAGTGGAACTGCTTCAAGAACCCAAAGTCATGGATATTGGAAATTTAGAAATTCATTAGAATTAAAAAAAAAGAAAAGAAAAAACTCTTCACCTGCACGGCTATAACACACACACACACACACACACGGGCAAACTGAAAAAGTTCACAGTTGATTTGCAAAAAGGGAAATATTTATGACCAGTTGTTAAAGTCCTCCTGGGTACAAAGCTGTGATGTGGTGTGTGCGTGTGTGTGTGTGTGTGTGTGTGTGTGTGTGTGTGTGTGTGTGTGTACGTGGGTGTGTTTGTGTGTGTGTGCGTGTGCGTGGGTGTGTTTGTGTGCATGTGTGTGTGTGTGTGTTTTGGAAGTGAATGAATGAGAGAGAGGAAAGCAGCTCCAGAGCTCAATATTGACACAGTAGCCTTGGAGCCTCCTAACATTAATATTAGATGATATTATCACTAATATGCAGGAATGTTCTCTTAGAGTTTGCTCCGCCTACAGCAGCATACGAACACACACACACACACACACACACACACATAAACAGTAGTCATCCCCCTGTGTTATTATATGGCGTATCTCTCCTTGAACTGTTCCTTAAACAGCCTTCTGCCCAATTTGTCTCCACAGTCTAAAGGTGGAACAGTCCAAAGAGCCACTGATATGCCACAACACCCCTTAGTTCACAAAATGTTCACGACTTATTAACCACATCCAAATCTGACACACTGCAAAACAATGTGACACTGATAAACTTCACGGCACTTATCTGAACAGACTTTTTCCCTGCAAAAACTGACAGGCACCAGTAATCTGTCTGAAATATTTCCCACTCGTTACATTCCCTCCAATAATTGTAAGAATTCAATTTTCTGAAACCTCTGAAATGTCATAGCAGTTTAAACAAATAAGGTTAGCAGGACTCTCATTCAGAATATGCGCCTATTTACAAGAAGATCCACAGCTCATGTGCTGAGCTTCAGAGACGGATCCACTCCTGGGGGTGAGCAAATGTGTTCGTGGCCAAAGGCAACAAAAGCCACTCAGCACCTCTAAATCTTATCAGTTTACAGAAAACATAACTGTGATTACAAGACTACACAAGGTGATAGGTCCGGTAAAATAGTCCAGTAATCCCCTTGTAATTACAGAAAGTTATTTTCTTACAGGGTATTTTTTTTTATATGATTCACATGAGTTTGTCCTTGTGGTTCTGATCTCTTACACTAATTTATCCAGGCTTCAGCTCCCCAGAGCACAACACAGAGCTTCCATTGTTGTGGCACTACCGTAGCACCGGCAGATAAAACATACAATCTCTAAAAGACTGCAGTGATAATTAGCTAAAGACGTTGTGTCTTGGGATTTTCCTTGTGTGCCTCCTGAACCAAGGAAGCAGAATAATTATGAACTCATATTATTCCAAAAAAACGAAAAATTGCTTCATGCAGAGACTCCAGCCCTTTAAGCGTGGATAATTTGTAAGCTGGTTGGGGAAAACCCCTGTATTGTTTGCTATTTCCCACTTTCTAGATTCACTGAATCAGTGGCGCCGAAAACGGTTGT
Source organism: Odontesthes bonariensis (assembly GCF_027942865.1). NCBI lineage: Eukaryota > Metazoa > Chordata > Actinopteri > Atheriniformes > Atherinopsidae > Odontesthes > Odontesthes bonariensis. Next base: position 39,025,770 of record NC_134509.1, read on the forward strand.
GTGTGTGTGTGTGTGTGGGGGGGGGGGGTTCTAGGCCCATGGTTAAGAGGGGCCCAGAGAGGCCCTAATAAAATTATAATATTGCTGGGGTTTTTTTTGCTGAGATTTTATTTGGTTCTCCACAGATGATAATTGCTATTATTTTCATGGAAGAGTTTATTTTATTTTTAAGTTTTGTATTTTTCAGGTAGCCTAACTTAGAGGTTTTTTTAGAATTTGAGTATCAGTGTTGCAGCAAATAGAGGGTATGCGTTTACGTGACACGCCCCCCACATTCGGAATGGGTGGCAAAACAAACCGCCCACAACATGGCGAAGGATAGCGGTGGACACAGCGAAACTGAATAAAAATGGATCCCCAAAACCATCTGGTCCACGGACACATGTGGCCAGAAATGAGGTATCCGGACATTTATATGTACCTGATTTCAAGGCCAGATATATACACACTACAAAGCCAATATATACATATAACCATTTCTATATGAATCAGAACTCGATTAGTGCATGTAAAAAACTATTCATTCCTCAGCCATTAGACTTAAACAGAAAGCAAAACTAAACATCATAGCTGATAATAAGCTGATAAAAAAAAGTCAGTTTACAGTACCCCATAGTAAAGTAAATTATTTACTTGTACTTGACATTTAAGTAGATACATAGATAGATTACTTTATTCATCAAGGGAAATTAGGTTGTCATAGTAGTCCGGTATTTTGATACAATAAAAATACAATACAATAAGATACTGAGGTAGAAAAAATTAAAGAAGTAAAAGAAGAAAAGTACAGCCAACATCAGATACTTTGAGACCCAAGGACTATTTATTTAGGTGACTATTTATTTAGTGACTTTCACTCATACCAAAGTAATATTTTAACACGATATCTTTATTTTTACTAAAGTATAACTTTTGGGTACTTCAGTTACCTTGCTCGGGTTATGAATATAGCTCAATGAAAGATGCTAACATTAAGAGCTTTACTGAAGTAACGTTGGCAATACATTGTATAATTTAAAGACATGGTTTTGCCCGAAAATACTGCTCTGACCTAGCCTGGGAATTCCCATGCTGCTTTGCGCTCGATTTCATTCTCACTGCAAAGTCAGCCTGGAAACCACCGCCCTTATTTTTGCCAGAGTTTGGGAACCAATCACAGAACGGGGGGCCAGCAAGACGATGACGACGTCTATGCGCTACACCGAAGCTTGTAGAGTGTTAATCCAACATGGCAGCGGACACAACGTTACCGTTCGATGCAGCCTTAGAAAGTGTTTCGGAGTAGATTCACCCTGGGGTCATTTGAACCGTGACATCCAGCCAAGTAGCCCACCCGAAGTTTTTCCGATATTGGCTGAACATCAGCTGAGTTACTGAGTTATCCCGAATAGCTTAGTACGCTTGTACTAAGCTAACGGACCCTGGCAGTACCTCCAAAATTACCACACTAAAATCACATGCCATGACACCAAACTTCTACAGTAGTACAAATATGGTCTGTACTCACAAAACGATGCATTTGGAAGTTTGTACATAGTCCAGGAGTTTATTATTATCAACACAAGCCTGATAGCTTTTCTGCTGCTAAAGCTGCGTCAACGTCACTTCTGGGAGCTGGGAGCTTCAAAGTAAGATGAGGGTTGATCTACTACTGTAGACAACAAAGCAAGGCTGCTCAATTTCTCCATTATTAAAATAAATTCACAACTCTACAACATAAAAATTCATTTTGAATATAGCATATAGGCCTACTTTGTTGTCAATTTAAGTAGCTTAGAGCGCAAGTTTACTTTTATTTTACTTTTTTTTCTTCTTCCTCGTCGAATTTCTGTCATCATCTGGTATAAGTGATACAATTGGCTATGAATCGCGCGCAAAGCAGCATGGGAAGAACCTGACGTCATTTGATAGACATTCGTAGCGCCCAATAAACGGCTCTAGGCATTTGTAAACCACGCCTCAAATACGAGAAAATGCACACCTAGTTCCCAGACCACCATCTCATCGAGATTGTGGACACGTCAGCCAGGCTAGCTCTGACCCCTTTGAAAACCTGTTTGTACACTCGACTGCACAGCAGCTCTTCCCCATGTTCAATATCGAATATAATTGAATATTCAAAAATTTGGCGGCTCTGCCACTCAGTGGGCGAAAAACACAAGCAGTCAAGTTACCTTTCACTGACTTTTATCTCCAGCCAAATATAGAACTCTTCACATTTCACCTCATCTCCACTTCATCCACCTGCTTCCACCAATACTCTCTTACAAAGAAGTTCTAAGGAATTTGTTATTTCAATTCTGACTATTAAATTGATTACAACAGCTTCTTAACCCCTTAAACGCCTGAATTTATATAGCTGTATATAAACAAATACAGCTATATGTGTTTTAGCCTTTAAGTAGATGGTAAATAATGCTGAGATTATTAATTTCACTTTTGCACAAAAAATAAATAGAATTTTTTGTATGTTGCAAATTTGCGACAACAGGCATCCTGGTCAATTTGGAGTCAACGGTTACTCCGGCTACGGTTTGTAGCATATATGCGACAATAGGTGTTAAGGGGTTACTGTATAAAATAAAGTTTTCATTATTGTGTCAAAAACTGCAAAACTTGCTGATAAAATGTCCAAATTGCACGAGCCTGCCATTTAAGTGGCTGAATGAAACATGTTCCCTTCTGGATAGAGCATGTTTCATGCAGCCACTTAAATAAAGCATGCAAAATACTTACTGATTAGTGTAAAAAAAATAGTTTACCTCGTTCACATTATTAAACCCTAAACATCTTGAGAATCTTTTAAAGCAATGAACCAAGAATAAATATCTAATGCACAGAAAAATCAGTCAGCGAATAGCAACTACATATGTACATTTAAAATAAAGACATCTGACAAAATATACAGCAAGAAAAACCACCTGCCTACGCCTCAATTAAGTCTGAGAGAAAAATATCTATAGCTGCTGCAACACTCTGCATGTGTGTGTCTAGACACACACAATTATTCTGAGGGCAGGTGTCAGAAAATGTAGCAGAGTAAAAGGTTGTTGAATATTAGTGCCCGTTAGCAGAGATTATATTCCCCAGTCATCTTTGGAATCTCTGAATGAGCTCTTAATCTTATATGCCCCATAGAAATTCAAAGCCTGTAGTGACAACATTGAGATCAAATATAAAAAAGAAGATCCCTGTTAACTTAGATTGCGTTTATGAGGATGTAGAGAATAAGATTGGGATGGTAAAGAGGAAAAACAAGACTGAGGAATAAAAGTGAGAAGGAAAGACCTAAAGAGGGAAGAGGTCCAAGCAGATTGAAGAGAGATGTAACCCATGTGATGGAAGGACTGAATAGATTACATGGAGGAAGAAGGGAGAAATATGGAGGGGATATGTGTTGGAAAAAAAATCAATAATCATGTGAATTGAAAGATGAGGTAAAAAGACTAGATGGAGAGAAACAGAAACAGGTGAAAACTGATGACATCACAGACAGCAGCAGGTCATATAAACACAGCTACCTGAATAACGCAGGTGAACTCTCTCAGTGGATAACATGGACGTAAACTCACAGCTAACAGTTCATTGTCCCAGGTACAGATCCTCTCCTTCACAGTGACGTCCAGCATTACACCATTTGTTGTTGACAAGCACTGCGATACCTTCCGAGTTCAATCTAAGTAAAAATCTTTTTTTTTTTTTTAAAGACTCACAATGTGATATGAGCTGCCACTTTGGTGCAGCGCATTCTACAACGAGAGAGTTTCTTGGTTTTGAATTTAAGATTTTAAAGAAATTTGGAAAAGTTTCTCTTGACTGTGGCAGGAACAACAGTGATGTTCTTCATGTCAGCGTGTTTGTTTGTGTGTATTTGTCTGACCTGGCGGGCTTGACACCTAACCGAGTGTGACACGGTCACACATGAAGCAGAGCTGAAAGCCCTCAGCTCTCCCAGCCGGCTCAGCTCTCACACAGCACAGCTGGACCTGTCATCTCCACTTCTCCTGCAGTCCACATGTACAGAACCAGTGTGTGTGTGCGTATGCGTGTGGAAAAGAGAGAGACCAGTACAGTGCTGGGCAAATGCCAGATGGAAAAGCTTGTGAGCATTAAGGTGCATCAAATTAAATTTTATTGTCCTGCTGCACTATGTAAGCAGAAGTTATCCGCAGGGGATGCCAAGCTTTATATCAAGTGTTAACGACTCGGTACTGCTAAAAGCGAAGTTGGAGGCAGAAGCTCCAAGCTCATATTATGAAAAATGAAAAAAATACTGTTTGTTTTTTAAGTCAGGCTAAGTCAGGTGATCCTCCATAAACACTTATTTCCATTTCTTGTATTCGCTGTTCTGAGCAAGAAGCCTAAAAACAACCGCAAACAAAGACAATTATCGATAACAAAACTATTTTGGCTTATCAGGAGGTTTTATTTCTGCATGCACCATAACTCAAATACTACACTTGACCTTCGAAACATTAGCAGGAAACAAAAGCTGCCCTTTTATGTACAAATTGATGAGGAGTTCTAAGAAAATCAGACTTCTCTCTCCTAATATTCACCATCATTTAATCACCTGCTTTTGTGGTAATAATTGTACTTGCAGAAAATGAAATTATTGTGTTAAAATACAATAAATAAAGCACAATAAAACACTCTGAATGTACATCCAGTTCCACTATTTTCCACAAAGGATAAAAGAAATCAGCGAGCCACGCTGTCGCTCTGGGTTACATGTTCCTTCATTACCAATAATACACACACTACAGTTCTCTTTAACTCAGTCCTACACACACGATCCTGCTAGTGTTTAGACTTAATGGGGCACCAAATATGTATTAATCCTTTGCTGAAATGAATCGCCAACAAACGCAGTGCTGCCTTCTGTTATAATATTTGCTAAAACCGTAGTGGCCAGCTGTTTTAGGGGGATTATGGAGCCTTAAAAAAATCGAAATGTCTATCCTTGCATTGTTAGAGATTATTGGTTTTCAGGGGTTAAAAGGTCGTTATGTATTGAGGGAAGGTTTGTATTGTAGAACTTGGTCATTTAATGCCAATTTACTGTTGGAATTTAAAAATACAAGACACTAAGCCCTGAATAATAAGCTTTGAACATTGTTTCTTTGCAAAGAGCTGCTCCTTCTGGTCTGCAAAAACTTTCAATCTGTCCAGTTGCTGGAAACCGATGGCAGGCACATGTAGAGTACATGCTGTTAGCTTATTAATTAGAGTTGGTTTGTTCATCTGCTGCTGGCAACCTCATTCAGGCACCATTTTTTTCTGATTAAAAGCTATGTTTCATTTGTTTATTTACAGAAGAGAGAATGAACCTCTCATTGGCTGTAATGAATCACCTGCAGTGGCTCCAAGACACAACAGTTGCATTCATGTTTGCCAACATAAATAAGAAAGAGTGAAAACTATTTTAACTAACAGGATATTTAGTCTGTATCTATTTCTCATGACTGCTGTTTTTTTTTTTTTTTTTTTAAAGAGGTTTCTGCCTCAAAGCTGCCATTTATTTCATTACCCCCTACCCGAACCAGGGTTTGAATCCCATTCCCGCTTATCTTACCTCTTTTATTTCTCCCCCTACCCGAACCAGGGTTTGCATCCCCACCCCGCTGTGACTGGTGTGCAGTTGGTGAGAGGCTGAGGTAGCTTGTGGCTGTAAAAAGATGGTTGTTGTGGTGTGAGGAGCAGATCTATATAGGGAGTATAGGGAATTACTCACTGAGTCTGGTCCTTTATTTTATTATTTATTTTTTCGTTAGCACAAGTTTCTTGTGTTTACCTTGAATAGGGATGGCTCAGGTAATCCTGAAACATCCCATAGTTAAGCTGCTATAGGCCTAGACTGCTGGGGGGCCTCATCTGACACACCTTTCCTCACTTTACTCTCTTTATGTATATGTGATATTATTGTGGTCATTAACTCGTGTTTCCCTGTTCCAACAGATATCCTTTGAATGGTGTTACAGTGCCGCCGCCGCTGCGCTGCCGCTGAATTTATGCCGGTCCCTCGCTCACCAGAACTGTCAGCTTTAAATTGTCTTTATGCGATTGTTTCGTCTTTTTTTGCTCTCATTTATTATAATAAAGAAACACAAAAGGCCGCTCGGCAGCTTAAAGAGGCTGGACGGCTCATTATACCCGAGGATATGCTGATATCGAGAGAACAAACAAAACACTTTTTTATTTTTGTCACATCTTAAAATTGAATGTAAATTCATTTTGAGGACATTAAAGGTCAAGAATCCATTTGTTTCAAAAAATTTTCGTCCCTTTGGGAGCTTGAATGAACAAACTGCTTGATTGTTTTTAAAATGTCAGTCGCAACATTTAGATGTTCCTCATGTAACTTGGCTTTTATGTTCGAGTTAAGGACTTTCCAAGCAGTGTCCACAGTAAAAGCCAAATCACAACAAATGTCATCTAAAAAAAACACGAGGGTGTGCTCGAGGCTGCAAGGGTGAACACAGCTCGCCTTTTTTTACAGAAGCACATTTACCCCCAGAAGTGCTGAAACTGGCAGCAACAACTCGCAGACGGGATAGATGGATTTCACTGTCTTTAAGGCAGCTGCCAGCTCACTCAGTCCTGCCATGTTGGCTAATGTTTCAGTCATAATTATCAGAAACTGTGGTGCATCACCTAACTGGGAGGTATTGCTAGTTACTGGGCCGGTTCTATAGAAATCGTAGCCCTCAGAAAGCTGAGCCGACTACTATCAATGGAAAAGGATTCAGCAGATTGTTGTACTGGGTATAATCCTGTTTAAAAAAAAGTTTAGATGGGAAAACAAGTATAACACAGAGGTCCTTGTATGTTTGTCCACTGGTTCTACCGAGTCCAACACTGGCTGTGCACCATGCTTGGCTTGCTCTCACTTTTGTTGGATCTAATTAGTTTTTAAAAAGGTGTAAACTGTTTTTCTGTAAAGGATAAAAAAGATAGGTCAGGCTAATCAAAATGTGGAAATGTGTTATTTCACATGTTGTGTCAGTATTAATAATCAAGGACTTCTTAAGCAATTTGAATATTAGAATTGTTATAATTGTAATGATTATTCTTAGAGAACACATCTGAAAGTTTTAACCTGGTGTCAACTAGTGACCAGAGTTAGGGTCCTGGTTTTACCAAAACCTTTAGACTTATTTTCTCAACAAAGAACAAAAAATTGAGGCATCGGGATAATTGTTCTACGTGTGCAATCACCTCTAACAAAGTAAATTAGTGCGGTAGTCTGAAGCAAAAAAAACGTACACACTGCCAGCTCGTCTCTAAGAACAGCCAACATCTTTGTCCCAACAGATGGTGGCCTGTACAAGATGCTTCAGCCCCGACTGCATTGTGTGGAGGAATGACAATGAGGTCAGTCTTCCTCAGGCAATGTGAGTCAGACCCTAACACACCCTGCGGTATCAGAAGCCATCATCGAGCATGAGCCTCTGTTCTGTTCTTCATACAATGACTGCTATGTGTGTTTACCAAAGCTGACATCGCCTGGTTGCTGGAGGAGGCCGATGTTGAGTCTGAAAACGGGGACACGTGGTTTGTTCTGCCACTCAACCACAGCATCCAGATTAAGTTTATCTGCAAAGATAATTATCTGCAGAGAAGAGTAAACCACAAGGACAGAACCAGAATGAAAAACCACAAACGATGAAATGAAGCTGAACGTAGGAGAGGTAAGGTTTGTGCTTTCTCTTCAGTCTTTTTCAGTCTCTTTGTCTTGTGGCTTTTCACCGTGCGTTTGTCTTGACAGGCTGTCAGACAGAAGAAGACCAAAAACACTCCAAGAAAGTATGAAAGCCAGCCAGCCAGTCAGCCCACAGATGAAGTCAGCATACAGGCTCACAGTTTGCCTTCCTCTTCAAGTCCTGTCACAGTTGTTTAGATTTCTACACAATAAGACATCTAGCGGTTGTTCTTTTGTCATGGAGAGAATGAGCCAGGTCAGACTCACACTCAGGGGGAACTGAGATCTCACAGGTGACCTCTGTGGTCCGCAATGATGTATATGTCCGCAAGGTTTCTGGGATGCACATTTCTGTGTCACTACTTCTCACCTCCCATGGAGTGTAAACACAACAGCCATCTCAGCTTGCTCCTTTCATCATACTAAATGTAAAAGACTGTAGTTTCAAATGCTGAACATGTCTTATCTGAATATCTTTCCATATAAACTCTCTTGTTAATTATTCCCCTGTTAGGTTTGTTTACATGCAGACTTATATTCTGAGAAACTTTCTTCAAACTGTAAAAATTGAAATGTTAATGTATCACTACAGTAGGTAATAGTTCCTTTGAATTGGTTATATTTCCATTCCTGTTAGGATATAAGTTCTATGGCTAACTGTACTGTATGGCTCAAAGATGAACTAAATCTGGACGAAAGCTGGATCATTTACCAGAAATGTACAAAACTTATCGATTCGACTTCCACTGACACCAGCCCTTCATTTATTGATTGGTCCAAGGCATTACTGACAACCATTCATAAGCTTTTGTTGTTCTGATTTTGATCATTTGAAGTAGTGATTTATAACATGCATGAAGTTACTTTAGTTAAATACAGTTCAGAATAAATTTCGGTGCAATCTGTCGGTTTCCTTAGCTAGGAAATTGTTTTGGAATTGGCTCTCTATGAATGAATTGGATTATTTTGAAATGAATTATGATTACAATTAATTGAACTCCAATTGGCTTGAATTGGACTATATTATTTAAGTGCCTTGACATGACAATAAGCTGTAATTTGGCGCTACATAAATAAACTGAATTGAACTGAATTGAATTTTATCTAATGGATAAGATAACCGTTAGTTAGTCCATACAGTATTTTTTTTACATTTACACATTACATAAATGTTTTGTTGAGAGATTACTTTGAAACTTCACTGATTATATTTATTACGAGGCTAAAAACTTGTGATAAATGAGAACTGATGCTGACTCTTCTTCTTCTTTATCTCATCAACACTAACTGCAGCTCGTATTCGGAAGAAAACGAGGAGCCGTCCTGTTAGTGAACAGGTTTTGGTCAGGATGGACAGAGTCATGTGCAGCGATTTTAAAGAACAATTGATTTGATTTTTTTAGCAGTGTAAAAACTTTACATTTTCTTATTTCATTTGTGAGATTCATTTTTTTTTAAATACAGAGGAAATGTATGTGCACACAGTTTATTGGATTTGTCTTGTAAGCTGGAAATGGAAAATGTTCTTCATACCAAAGCTCACTTATCATATATCATATCACTAGCATTAACTCAGCCTCAGCATGCTCAGAGAGTTTTCCTTGTGTTTGAATTAAGAAACATTTTGATTAATCTGTGGAATAATGTTGAAAGATGCCTTAAATGTATTTCTAAGACCCAGTTTTCCTGTCTGTGAGTCAGCAGTACAGGTTTTACTCTATGAACAAACTTGTGCCCAAAGCCAAATCATGATGAAGTCCCTTTCAGTTTTTGAATTGCAAATAATTGTCTATTGTTTCGACTCATTTGCTGTGCAAACCTCGTCCATCACGTGTCCTCTCTGGGTTTGTTGTATGAAAGCATCCGAGCACTCCCTCCTGCAAACCTCAACCTTGTTGCTCCTACTCACCCAGCTGTCTCTGTCCCTGCCTCTCTCAGAAAAACTACATTTCCCAGGGTGCATCTGTATACTGGTACGCTGCAAAGCGCAGAGGGTATGGAGTGATACAACAAATATGTTTACACTTAAACACACACCAGCCCTCTCACCTCAGTGCACTGTTCGGCAGTGACTGATCCACAACGAGCACCAACTGAGCATTCAAACTGCATTAATATTGTTATCAGTAACAGAAGTTGCTATTACATTTAAGATACTCTGAGTATCTAAACATTTTTCATTTGACCTCATGCAGAAGCAGTAATATATTCACTACTCTGTAAAAATCCAATTGGAGCTGACCAAAGAAAAGAACATTGCACAGTATAACAGCTAATTACAGTTATTACATTTTGCAAGATTGCAGTAAATCTACCTGTTCACACACACAGTATTCAGGTGGATTTGATTTTGGCAAACATTAGCAAACTGCAGTTTCTTCCATCAGTGATTCAGGGCAGTCACGTGCAGTCTTTAACTCTGAACCATGACGGCTTACAACTGCTTAAGCAACTGTTCAGCCCCATTATTATCTCATTAGCTGGTTCCTCTTATTCTCCAAGACTCAGATGCTACTTAGTATTAATTAAACGTGAATGACACACTCCTTAAATGAATACTTCATTCTTAAGAAGAAGAAAAGATTTCAGACTTTACTTATTTAAATAACAAGGCATTCCTTGAGCTTAATCATCACAAGTACATGATTAACCCCGAGTCTTAACCCTCAAACAGCTCTGAGCAGACTTAGAAGAGAGAACAAAATGTCCTCACTTTCCAAAAATGTCCCCAAGTTCAAGGTCTGAGATTTCTTCTTATGAGGGCTGAAGTACACACAGCACACACTTCAGCTCCTCTGTGCCATTAATCAAAACTCTGAAAAGCAGATTGCTCAAATATGACCTTGTGCACAAAAGCAGTGACTATTGAAGAACAAGAAGGAATTCACTAAAGGCGGGTCCAAGTAAACATTCCTGCCGCTCCAAAGCCCAGACACCCTAACCTGTCCCCTGTGTGTGTGTGTGTGTGTGTGTGTGTGTGTGTGTGTGTGTGTGTGTGCGTGTGCGTGTGTGTGTGCGTGTGTGTGTACTCCAAACACAAACTCCAAACCGTGCATGAGCCCGCAGGCATCTGTGTCCAAAGAACAGTATCAAGGAGGTCAGGTAGCTCACATAACAAAAGCAACTCTCTCTCTCTCTCTCTCTCTCTCTCACACACACTTACATAAATTTTGGATTGTGTCAGGGACGCTGTGTACAAAGTTGAAGGAAATGGAGGACTTTGGTCGCAGATCAGACCAAAAGGAAGAAGGGAAAGAGAAGGTTTAATGCACCTCAGCAATTACAACAAGTGTTAATTTCTTTTGAGAAAAAAGAAAAATAAGTGATCAAAAGAGGGCAGGTTTAAGGTAACTGGAACATATCAAGCTGAATGAATGAACCATCGAATGGGAAGAGGCATCTGACTCAATCTGATCATTGAATGTTTGATAAGCAAGGGCATGAAGGTGGAAGAGCAAGCAGTAAGTATTTTAGTCAGTGATTAATCGGTTGCTTCTTTATTGAATGGAAATATAAAATACTCACCAGAGGTTCAACTTACAAGTTTTCTTTTTCAAATGATCTCAGAAGTCTAAGAAAAAACTTTAAGCAGGAACCTTTTGGAAATTTGTATCACTTGAATTTCAAAGAGTTTTCACCTAAAACAAGACTCAAATCAGTGTTTAAATGAAATCCTCCAAAGATGCAGAAAATACAGTTATTCTAAAAGCGTGGGCAAACTTTTTATACCCAGTAAACAACATTTCAGCTTCTAATGGCAGCATTTTTTTGCTGAAGATGGTCACACACAGTGATTAGTCTCTAACTTTATGTTTACAGATTCATGCAGAAGATCTCAGGGGAAGAAGACAACAAAGTGGAGGACAAACAGAAAAACATAAACCTTGTAAGAAGGCTTTTTTAGGAAGTCAGCTGCCTTCCTCTTTCAAAAATACTTTGTCCTTTAAAGCTGCCCCGCTTTCTCAGCAGCCTGCAAAAACAAGATGAAGGAGTTTCATCTTTAGAAACACATCCAGGCAGGAGGATAAAAGAAGCACGCGTGTAATCTTTGCTGTTTGAATCCTCCTGGCAGTTTAGATTAATGGGCTGGTGAATCTGAACGTGAGGCAGGACATTGCTGTAAAAGAGCACGCTGCTCAGCACACATGCACACCTTCTGTCCACATTCACACAGTGCCAGTGGTGCATTTTGCTCTTCCACAGATTGCAATCAACACCCCACCCCCATCCTGAGCAGCCTGCCTCCTAACATGGCTCCTGGTTGGCATGCATCGGCCCCTGAGACAGCCGAACACACGCGCATATATCACTGCATGTTTGTGAGTGCATGTGTAATGAAGAGTTGTATGCAGAGATTTATAGTGTTGGCATCCGGTCTGGTCAAACGGGTGGATCGCTGCCACTCTCCCCCACCAGCCCCAGATAAATGTGCCGTGTTTTGTTTTCCTTTTCAGAAAGCTCATGGAAAGAATTAGCAAGATGAGAAAGTAGCGGCAGATCTCTCGGGGCGTCCATCTGTCCATTACTGAAATAAAAGCTGCCCGCTCAGAGAGCGAGGCGTGATGGAGGGATTTGCTCTACTTCATAAGACAAGGATTTGAGACTGAGCGCAGCAGGTAATCGAGGGACTAAGGACAGATAGATGGACAGATAAACAGACAGAAATCAGGGGGATCTGTTCATTTACTGACCTTCAGAGCCAAAAAGGATTATCTTGCACATTATGGTTTGGCTATATTTGGAGAAAACTTTAGCCCATGCTGTCCAGTCCACTTGCACAACTAGCATGAATTCCCTTCAGCTCACTCATCAATCGGTGAACAACAGGAACTTAAGTGGAAACACACAGTTCAAAGGACCAAAACAGGAGCTGTGACACAGGGATGAGCACTAAAAGGTGGCCAACACCTTGATTGGACTTGTCAGGAAAAAATCATGTTAAATGTCATAAAGGCTGCTTTCTGTTGGGTCATAATCAATTGAGCTTTTTAAATGTAGCTAATTAGTTTGTATTTTCCTTGTTCTTTCAACTTCATGCACCTGCTTTTTAGTGTTGATGTATCTGTGTACCTGATGCTAAATTGTCTTGTACGCCTTCCTGGCTACGTCTCTCCTGGAAAAGAGGTCACTTTCCTCAGTGGGATCTATCAGGTTAAATAAAGGTCAAACAAATATAGCTCTGTGTCTTTGGTTTATGAATATTCAGCAAGACGTTCTCTGACAGATCACAAACCTCTGCTGTATTGTTGTATATAATACAGTCCAATCGTGGCCGAAATGATGTTTTACTGGTGACCACCAAGGCAGCATAGCCTTTTTCCCCTCTCAGTATGTAGCTGCTCTAATGAGAGCTTTAGTCAACAAGAATTCAAATTCAACTCGTCCTCACTAATTTAACTAAGAGCTTTCGTGGCATGTCTGGAGAAATGTTGGAAGTAAAAAAGCAATCTGCCACTCACGCTCACACCTTTCTCCGTCTCCTTCACAGTCTGTCTCTTTCCTGCTCTGCCACAACCTTTCAGCAATCAAATTAGCTACACTGGTCTTACCAGGAATATGTGCCGAAAGAATGAGCACTTGGGCTATAATTGCTACCAACTAATAATGTTAACCTTTCTATGCCATATTGGCCCCACTTTATAATCAGTCCAGAACAAAGTAAGAAAATGAGGCTTGATATGTCGACAAACTGCACTCATACATCACTGTGAACCTAAATAAGCTGAGAGATGTCCACCTGACCTTCTTACACCCAAAGTCTAAAGCACAGTGAGCAGTATGTTGTTAATGACGAGGCTGCCTGGTAAAGGTGCACCAGCACCCATTTGTCCTCCTGTTGTTGACATCCGTTCAGCCATTACTCTTCTCTAATGTTTATGTAAATAAAAATGAAAGAATTTGGGGTTCGGGACGTTTGGGTGTACAGATGAAAACCGTACCTGTGAAATGCAGAAGAAGTAATCAACATTTCAGAAAATAACTGCAGCAAATGTGGCAGCATCCGTTAAAGGGGCAACAACGTGGACGGGGAGCCCGGCGGCTTGGCAAAGCTTCGGCACCTGCTCACACCCCGGCTCCTTCACACTTTGAAGTCATATTTAGCTTCAGGAAACAAATTCTCCAGTTTCAAGTGCCCCACTTTCTCACAGTTTCAGAGCAGATCGACACTGGAACAAACAACTCGGACTTCAACCAGAACACGGATGTGTGCAGCTACCTTCGACCCAACAACACACTAACACACACAGCCGATGCAAGCTGCTGCGTCCAACTGCAACTTTATTACTGTGCTTTGTGATATTTCTATTTCCTTTAGTCATTGCAAAGTTACTATATGGATTAAAGCTGCACAGCAGTGCTTCTGCAATGTGTTTATTATACTGTTGTCTACGAGCATTAGATATCACATGTAGTAGCATTATACAGGTACCTTATATCTCACTGATTTATCTGAATAACATTTTTCTGTCTTTTTCCGAGGTCATATACAGCTCTTCTGGGTGTTACGTGTGTGTTGTACTTTTAGGGAGGGGCAAAGCCCTCTGCTGCCTTTAACTCAAACCCAGTGAACCACTAAAGCATTCAGGCTCCACAGCCCTAATCAGAGGCCATGATGAGGTCAAGCCAGGCTCCAATACACTACACAATCAAGAAGAATACATGTGAAAAAATAAATAAATAAACACAATAAAGGTTGATTTTTTTTAGTAAAACATATTTTTGGGGTCCTAAAAATAAACCAAAAAAAAAAAACACTTAAAGACGAATCTGTAACAGATGCAAAACAAGTGAAACAAGTAAACTGGTAAGCTCTGTTTTCTTCTGTTCACACTGCTGATTGTGATATCTTACAGCTTTATGCAGATCACGTCGTCCGAAGGTCAGAGATTACCAAACCCTTTTAATTTCCCGCTGTATCCCTTCCTTATGACTTATCTCACTACAAAGCTCTCCTGGCTCACTGCGAGGCAGGCCATGGCATGGAGGATGTTAGAAAGATGTCAGGCGGCTTAGTTCAGAAGGTGGCAGGTCAACGCGCAACATCTGGGCACAAACATTTAAAAAAAGGAAAGAAAAAAAAGGTAGCAGCAACACCCTGCAGAGGTCTAGGTGCTCATAGGGGCGATGGAGCCGGGTAGAGAGCCGAGGAAGCCCGGAGAGGTGAGCAGATCAGGGGCCAAGAGGAGATGATCTTCCCATTACTTCAGGATAGGACAGTGTAACCGGATTAAATGGAGCTAATGAAATACAATACAAATACAGGATTGTAGGGAGGAAAAGCGTGGTTGGTGGGAGAGAGAGGTGTAGGCTGTGGGTGACAGAATCCAAAATTAAAGCCGACATGAACTAAAGAGCAAAGCAGGAGGAGCTGATCTGCTCCGCCGCTGCAGTTAACTGGAGGCAGACGCCGTTTTTTTTTTTTAGAGAGAGAGATTTTATTCACTCTTATTTGGCTCTGGTGTAATCTGCGCTGCGGAGTCTTCTGCTGCATCCAACAGCCGTTTCAACAAGTAGGCTATTTCCGAGGAATCGTCGATTTAAAAGCACGCACCGAGGCATCATCTCCGAGTCAACCCCCACCTTCCCCCTAAAACAGGCCTTCAAAATTTGTTTCACTGACATTTCCCCCAATGCAGCAAAGCGCGCTCCCAAAAGCCGATTTCCAGGGGGGGTATGTTTGGAGACTGAGAGCGCGCATCCCCCCTCACACACACACACACACACACACACACACACACACACACACACACACACACACACACACACTCACACACACCTCCGTCCAAACTCACTCCGGGGGCGCGCGAGCGGGCACGGGCCGGCCTATAGCGGAGAAGCCGATTGGCCAAAGCGCAGCTCCATCTGCACACGTGACATGCAGTGCTTACAATAAATAAACAGCCAAGGAAAAATGTATAAAAATCACTGCTGTGGCTCCAAATCGCAAAAGTCTCAGCAAAACAACACCAACAAGTACAACACGTCACCAGCACAGAGTCACCGGGTGACACGCAGCACACGTGCCCGACGGCACAGCAAAAACTTGCGCTCAATGATTTTGGATATGTCCGGTGGGAGCGGACAGCGCCAGCCAGCTTCACTGGCACCCTTCCAGTGGACGATTCGACCCCGGCGCTGCTCCTCACACTTTAAAAAGCCAAAGGAAAACAGGGCACCGGCACACTCCAGTTTTCCGAACCGAGTCACACTGGCACACACACTATTCCAAACGAGCTTACCTACACAGTGAATGAGTTTGTGCCTCCAAGAGTCAAGTTCCTGCCGAAAGCCGCGCCTCTCTATCGTGCATTGCTGCCTTTTGCACAGACTCGCCATTTTCTATCGGCCCCTCCCGTGGGCGCGCACATACTGCTGGGTGCTTCCCTGCGCGCACGTCACCGGTGGTTTTTTATTCTATATGGCTGGGTGGAGAGAAATATGAGGGGGACGGGGCTGCTGCATCCCCCTTTCTATACCGCCGCTTGTCCCACCCACCAACAGCGCCCCCTCCCCTCCACTTCTCCCAGCATCACTACGCGAGGTTGGGCTGTCATTGGTCGTTCAACGGGATGTTTGCCTGTTTTAATGTTCTGTACAGTACCTACTGCACAAGGCGCATGTGCTCCAAATTGGTCGTGGCGTAGGCCTATGTGTGTCAAAGGGCGAGGGTGTGCCGGGGATTTAAAATGCGCATAAAGACGCTGCACCGTTTAAATCAACAGATGTGTTAACAGTAGAAGTCATAACGTGGGCATTAAACTGGGGCTGAGATGAAGAGGCGTTATTAGAAGAGGCATCATTTCGGGAAAGTAAAGGCGCTCTCAGCCCCTGTCAGACAAAAACTGAGTTCAGAGGTTGAAAAATACCTCACACTTCATGTGATGTTCATGTATTAAATCAGTTATTACACCACCTCTACCCTCAATCATGATATGGTACTCTTATTAATCAACTAATACTTTACAACAACTCGTTCTTAAATGATGAAGGTGGCCTTCGTCAAAGCAGGATTTCTCACATTCCTTTCTGACATATTGGACAGACTGTTTTCCAAAAGCTCATGTTCAAAACAATTTACAAGATTCTACAAATGATTGTGTCCCCCATACATATGCCCGTCACCATGCAGAAAGAACGTCTGTACAGGTGGGAAAAAAATAACACGGCTGATTAAAAAACGGGCATGTGTGCACAGTCTACAGATCGACTGGTGGCTGATAGGATATAACAAACCTGAACTCCTCTGTATCATTTCAGACATGTTTCCATCACCGACTGAAGTTGTTCACGTTAAATAAATGGATCTTTACCAAACGTGTTTCAACATTATTCCATGCACGTGTTGGTTAATTCTATGCCACATCTTGTGCATATTTATTTTATCTGTTGGGAAATGGGCCGTTGTGTTTTTACACTGACACTGAACCACCAGCAGTCTGAGGACGGTGTGCATTTTTGTTCCGTCTCTGGCACGTGCATCAATAGTTTGCTCATTTAATTCTGTTTCTATTCGGTGTTTAATTTAAACACAGAGAGCCTGTTTACATTTTTATTGATTAAATATTGAGGAAAAGAAAGAAACTATGGAAATAAGTGGTCAGCAGTGCTCTACACTCTTTGTGTAAGCATCCATTATATCAGCGTGCAGGCCTGGTGTGAGGGACAAAATGTGGATAAAGAGACTCTTTGCCTCTTCTTTTAATTAAAGATGCACCGACACTGAATCCATTCCACTTTATGTAAAAAAAAATAAAAAAAAAAGATAAACAAATAAAAAAAACACTCATTACCTCAAAGCAGCTGCTTTTGCGCACTGGGGAAACCATAAATCAGGTCTAATTGAACTCGCCAAAACGCGGATGTAATCACTAAATTGAAACATGAAATGACACAGTATCATTAAACGGAACCTCGCTGTCGTTTTATAATCCAACAGCGGGCAACAAATAAAAAAGGCAAGGACAAACGCTTTCACTCAGAGGCACTCAGGCTAATTAAGTCGTTGAACCCGTTGCCCTCGACAAAGATGTCTCCTGCGAAGGGCCGGAAAGAGGGGAAAGGCAGCCAATGGAAGGACGCCTTAAGTCGTGGTGAAGAACAGCAGCCAATCAGATTCTAGCACTTTGAGGAGACGCTGAGGCAGCTCTTCTGGAGAGCGGCTACGAAAAAGGGGCTAAATAGTCACAGAGAGGAAAAGAAATCCTCCAACTGCCGCGTTGTTTTCAGCGATGTAGAGAAACGGGGCTGAGTTACTCTTCAATGAAACAGGTAAAGCGGCTCTTTCTTTCCGTGGACCTGCATGCCACGCGTATGCATGTGTGCGTGCGTGTATGTGTGTTTTGGAGGCTGGCAGCGTCATGCCGGCAGGATGAAAGGGATTAGGGCGCCGTTACTGTGGCAACATTAGATGGAGGGATACACACTCCTCCTTCCGTCTAATCTGACAGCGCGCCTGATGGCATTTGAACAATTGTTCAGCCTAATGAACAGGCCTTAGGCTTTTTCTTTATTATCCTAAATGTTTGTTTGAAACTGCTTTCGGGACGTGTTTGTCTGCGACCTTCTAGTGAAACAACAGAAAGAAGACACACAATAAAGGCAGCTGATTGGTCGTGTTTGAGGAAGAGCGGAATTACTACACTGTCTGGGGCTGATATGAATAAAATACCACTCCGATCTGAAAAATGAAACAAACAGGCGGAAGCTGCTTTAATTATAAATACATTATACACTGTTCATCAACAATTTATATTCAGAAGTATGTGAATACCAAACAAGATGTGGCATGCAGCCATGTTTGGGATTGCGCCTTAAATGTACAAAAATACACATTTTTCATTTTAAGAAAAAAAAAAAAGACCCCAGACAGTCCAATAGAATGGAAGGAGTCCCTAAACAAGGACATTTGCTGTAAATCTTGAGACAATTGTTGGGGCACTCTTAGTGGTATACTGTCTGACTAAAACTGTTGTTACTGATCAGTTGTAAGATTATGCCCTCTAAACTCCTCTGGATGTTTTGAAATGTTTACCCACTGTGGAAGCTGGTACAGTGCAGGCTCAGAAGAAGCAGTATGCTCAGTAAGTCTTTCATCATCCCCCAAGATTCACGGAAGTCTCGGTGTAAACTCTGTTACAGCTGGCAGACAGCATATGATGGAGTGCTTAAATGTTCCGGGGCTGGAGCTCTCGAATCTCTGCTCAGAGTGTGAATATGTAGAAATAAACAGACTTGTATCAGGAGCTATTTCAGTCACCTTAACCGGCAGGAAATGTCAGTCCTTTTCTGAACAGTTTAGGTTGAATTCACACTCAGCTCCAGCCCCAGTGCCTACCACTGTCTATGTGGTGACCAGGTGACCTCCTCGAAAAGTTGTAAAAAAACAACATCAGTCAAATAAGAATGTAAATTTATCATAATTATTTTCCTTATAGCCAAGTAATGGTGTCGCTCTACTCTGACTGGAAGTCCTTGGTGCAGCTGGGTGAGGTTTGTTCTCCTGGGCCTGTGGCTGCATCATTTCAACCCACCTCCTCTGAAAGCTGAATTCAACAACAAGCAATAACTCAATCTTCTTAGAGAGAACTTCCAGCTGTGTGTGTGCGTGCGTGCGTGTGTGTGTGTGTGCGTGCGTGCGTGTGTGTGTGTGTCTGTGTGCGTGTGTGTGTGTGGGTGTGTGTGTGTGTGTGTGTGTGTGCGTGCGTGTGTCTGTGTGTCTGTGTGCGTGTGTGTGTGTGGGTGTGTGTGTGTGTGTGTGTCAGAATATCAACGCTTGGGGTGAAAAGCAACCAGTCACGATGATGCTTTTTGTGCTTTGACATGCATGCCAGTAGGACCCATGACCCTGACACGAGGATCCTTTACCTACTCCAATGGTGAGGAGTACCACGGGGAATGGAGAGAAGGCAAGTCACGCGTCCATCCTCCATCTTTAGTTGCATTTGCATGAACAACCGAAATGTTTTTATGAAATGAAGTCAGTGATGCACAGATAGGCGCCCAGTCCATGTAAACACCACATAATGATAGAATATTGCTTTTAGGGGCGATCTGCTGTAGCATATATGGATGACTGAGACCAGACTGGAATAAGCTCAAACTTATTTTAAACACCTGAACAGCTTTTTTGGTGTTTCTGTATCTCTGGTCATGTTCACACTGCGCCCAACTCATTTAGCAATCTTTGTACTTTATCAAGACTATGATCAACACAAGAAGACGAGCACACAAGGACAATTAACTGTGTCAATAATAAGGGCTATAATGTGTCCTTTTAGCAGAAGTAACATTCAGCGTGATTACAAGGCAATCTCTGACATGACTGAAACTTCTGGTGCAAGATGTTTTAAGACTGGCTTGCATATGCAAAAGTTCCAGTTGCTTTCTCAATAGTGAAGTGATTCGTTGTAACTGATGATGGGATCTTTTTAAAAGCATTGCCAAAATCAGAGGGCATGCACTGCAGAGGGCTCACTAGATCCTGGCATGAAAACAACACCTCACTGTAACTGAGGGTTTGGATGAATGTAAGATTGTACTTTCTTCTTTCATGGCACCGAGCTTTATTATTTCAAATTCAAAGACGGTCAAATGCTTGCTTGTTTAAATATGTTGAAAAAGTTGACTATTCCATGGGGATGGGTTCACTTTTTTACTTGAATGTAGGTCATGTTAGACCAATGCAGGCAGGGAGAGAATGGTGTATTTTTGGGAACATTTGATCATATTTAGGTCAGCTGAATAATTAAGACAAATTGTCGTGGAGGAGATTTACTTATAAAGTTTAACGTAAAAAAAGGAAAATCGTAATGTTAAGGGTGTAAAAGGATGCGGTTTTAAGTACATATTAAAAGGTGGTGATCAGTTATCAAAAAACCACCATTCACTTTGTTTGTCGGTTGGTAGAAGCCTCTTCTTCACCATGCTGCATGCTCTCCCCACAGCGCTGAACAGTGTGATGTCCAAGTAATTGGAGCACACCCTCTGGTTCACAGTTTCAGAGGAACTATGCACCCCTGGTGCCTTACCACTGTAGAGTTTTTTACCATTTTAGTGATGTCCTACAGAGACACACCACTGTGGAAATGTTTCAGGCACGCTAGATGTTTAGATACTTATTCATTGCACATCAGGTGGTCTCACAAGTCCAAATATACGGTGTCATGAAGAACTGTCCTCTGCAATAGAATAAGGAGGTGTCCCCCAACAGTCTTCAAGCTGTCCCACCCATTTTGCAGATCTCATAACTGAGGCAGGATTTATGCATTCCACCTGCTGTGTTCACATTGCTTCTTCATTGGCCCGTCACACATCACATCTATCCTCCCCCATCTCCTGAAGCCTCCTCTTGCAATAAGGAAAATAGTTTTCTTTGTTCATGTTGTGTCCATTCTCTCAAACACTGTGAATTCCTCAGCATTAATGGAAGTGAAGTCTCCACCTCGGTGTATTTCTGAGTTGCAAATGAGGTCAAAGCAGAAAAACTAAAGAATTTAAGGCTCTATTGGGGCTTGTTTCCTGATAGGGACGGTTTGACACGTATCACAAATAGATGCAGAAATGTAGAAATGGATAAATCAATAAGCAAATAAGCATGCAATGTAGTTTAGAAATATTCCTACAGAAATCTGATTCATCTACTTTGATTTTCTTTAATTATTATTATTTTCTTTCCATACCTTTAAAATGTATTTCTTCTTTTCTCGACTAATGGAGTTGTCTTTTAAAGTGTGTCCTGGGATCAGCTGCGCTCCTAATGGTTAAATATCAGAGAGCAGAGGCTGACTATAGATTACTTGTTCCCTCACTTATGGAAGTAATTTAAGAAATAGGATAATCTAGAAAAATAAAATAGGACATTAAACAGGAAAATGATCAATAGAGTGTTAAAACAAAGAAACGACTACAAATTTGTCATTTTTACACATTTTACAAATAAACCAATGCACTATTTTGGTGCATCTGTTTATTGAAGTGCTTATATACAATAAATCTGTATTTATTTTTGGTCTTGGAAGTTTTAGTCCTCCATAGTCTGTATCATATTGTCATTTTTCATACTGTTCCTGAGCTTCACTTGAGCAAAATCTCTGAAAAATACCAATGTGTGTACAGTAAAACTATTTACAGATTCGTCAGGGGAAGCTGGTCTTGTTAATAAGGCACACCAAACATAATGTCAAATGATGAAATAGTACCAGAAAATAAAGTCGAGCTAATCTTGTAAATTGTACACGAGTATAGATAGCTGTGTTGTCATGACTGGCCCTCACATTATCAGCAGTAGGATCAAAATTAGCATATGCTCGTCTTCTTGTTATTTTTCTTGAGGATTTTTCAGTTAAAATAAAGGAGTCAGTAGTAATCAACAGGCAACAGAGCTAATCAAGAGGAGGTTTTTTTCACCAAAGCGGTAAAAAAAAAAAAAAACTTGTGAATGAAGAAACTAATCTTCTCATCTTGTAAAAATCTTTGAATACTAAAGTAACAAATCTACCTTAAAGGCCTTGGTATGCTACTCCGTCGCTAGCCGTCAATCCGACTCCGTGGTCACGCAGAGGCTATTAAACCTTTCGAAGTTCCCCGTTGGGATGTCAGATACACAAGGCATTTCTCCTCCCGATCAGTAGGCGTCGCTACGTTAGACGACCCAATCTCGCGACGTCTATCGTGAAAGTCATTGATTGATTGTTCACCTTCCGGCTCCGTTCCACTCCTCACAGTGAACGATGGCGACCGAGAGAGAAAGACTGTTGTTGGAGTTGGAGCTTATTGATATTGAAATGCAAATAATTTTAACCAAATGTTGACCGGCACACAGTAAACTCTTTCAAAAATGGCGGTGTTGTTGTTGTGAGAGGAAGGAGCTAAACTGGAAAAGTTATTCCGGAAATGATGTTGTTAGCCGACCAGATGCAGACAACTCCACAGAGATTCCAGTCCAAAGCTTTGCACAGATTATATTTTTCTTTTCTTTGATTTTTTCTATCCCCCTATAAAGGTGGGGCTAGTTGTACATGTGTTTTACGTGATTTTGTGAGCTTGAACTTGCACTGCCATTTTCACAGCAGAGAACAGAAACCAGCCATGAAAGGAACTCAGCATACAGTCTCAGTAGGGGAGTCAAGTTAGACTAGAGTCAGACTGACTGGCAGCAAGTTTGATGATACAGAAAAAACTTTGTGGCTTGGATGTTATAACCTTCCTGTCTTGAAAATCTTTTATGCGAGTTTTACAAATGATTGTTTTGCAGTTTGGCATCTGGTACAGCCTTAAACACTACACTCTGTTTCTCCAGCTAGATTTTCTTGATAGTATTTTATTACCTTAAACCACCTTAAACACATCCCCTCCACTGCACCACTTGTGTTGCTTTAACGCTGGGCTGCTGTTGTTCTGTAGCAACTGGGATATAGAAATGAAGGGGATGTCAATAAAGATGATAAAACATACTTAACCGTGGCAGCTTTTAATTAAAGTGAGATTTCATGTCAGATTTGAGAGTCAAGAGAGAAGTGGGTGTTGTGTGTGAGTCACAGCAGCAAAAGCTGTTTTTAAATGAACATGCATTTGCATGTAAATTGTATGTAGATGGGGGGGTAAAAGTAAAAGGTGAAAAAGTGAAGTTAATAACTTTACACACACTTGCACACAGAGACCATCTGGTGCCACTGAGACTGCTGAGACAGCATGTCACAATAAGTGAACCAGTGTATGCTCTTTTGACAAAAACACTTTGACTAAGGTTAAACAAAGAACAAAAGTCTGGCACCAAAGCGAGCATGAAGCTGCGGGAGAAACACATGTTCTCTGCACAATTAGCAAAAAACTGTTAAATTGGTTTTGCTGTGGTGCACTGATATGCTTCCTTGAGCTTGTTTTTGTTTCACAGCACGATTGAGTTTTTCTGTCTGTATGGAACTTCAAGGGTTTTGTCCTGTCAATTGTATTTATTTGTATAAACTATTAAATATATCCAGAAAACACAGGTGCATATTAAACACAAATATTTAAAGACAGAGCAGCTGTTGTCTTCATTAGTGTATAGCAAGCCTTGTTCATTTCTTGACAAAATTACTGCTGTTTAAGATTCAGTTTGGTTTTCTCTTTTTTTAGAAACTATTCTTGACCCTAGAAACAGCAGTTGTTAAATTATACAGTACCATACACCCCCATATCCAAAAAAGTCTGGACACTGTGTAAAATATAAATTAAAAGAAGAATGCAATGATGTCAAAGTCTCAAAAAGGGATATTTTATCCACAATGGAACAGACAAAACATTTCAAATGCTGAAAATGAGACATTTTACTATTTCATTAAAGATATTTTGATAGCAGCAACACATCTCATAAAAGTTGGAATAGGGGCAATAAAAGGCTTGAAAACCAAATCTTTCTAAAAGAAACACATTGATAAACATTTTACAACTGATCAGGTTCATTGTTATCAGGTCTGTAATATGGCTATATAAATATATAAAAAAGAGCACCGTAGATTTCCAGTTGTCTGCATAAACTTTAACTTGTGAACCATTTTCAGTGTTATATTTTTCAAACTGAGTCAAGAGTGCTTTTACAGCGGTTTTATTTGTTGACAGTTAAAATTATTATGTCTACAGAAACAGTAAAAAATCATCAAACAAGCCCAGAACCCTCATCTTCAAACTTTTGTAGTACAATGATCGCTAGGCTATCTGAAGACATGCAAGCAAGCAGGCACTAAAAAACAACATGGTCAGTCTCAACTTATGCTTCTTGCTGACTACTCCAATGCAGTCACCCTGGACTGCAAAGTTTTCTCCTCCTGTATTGCTTCACTCAAACAAAAAAGGGGTCCATTTTTTCCTCTTCTACCCTGCCAGCTTGAAGGTAGCATTTGACTGGAACCACACACGCAATTTCTTTTCTCCTGAGGAGGACTATATTAAAGATATTTTATATCAGCAGCGGTGCTCTTCTGTCACAGTCAACAATTACGGTATAGGCAACTTAGATAACAACTGCTAGTGTACTGGTTAACGAACAATCAGTTATGCTACCAACACAATGATTCACGATATTATCAAAAGTATTCACTCATCCATCCAAAAAATTTAATTCAGGTGTTCCAATCACTTCCATGGCCATAGGTGTATAAATTTAAGCACCAAGGCATTGAGACTGCTTCTGCAAACATTTGTGAAGGAATGGGTTGATGTCAGGAGCTCAGTGAATTCCAGCGTGGTCCCATGATAGGATGCCACCTGTGCAACAAGTTCAGTCGTGAAATTTCCTCACTACTAAATATTCCACAGTCAACTGTCAGTGGTATTATGACAAAGTGAAAGCGATTGGGAACGACATCAACTCAGCCACGAAGTGGTTGACCACGTAAAATAGCAGAGGATGCTGAGGAGCATCGTGTGCAGAGGTCACCAACTTTCTGCAGAGTCAATCGCTACAGACCAAGCTTCACGTGGCCTTCAGATTAGCTCAAGAACAGTGTGCACAGAGCTTCATGGAATGGGTTTCTATGGCCGAGCTGCTGCATCCAAGCCATACATCACCAAGTGCAATGCAAAACGTCGGATGCAGTGGTGTAAAGCACACCGCCACTGGACTCTACAGCAGTGGAGACGCGTTCTCTGGAGTGACAAATCACGCTTTTCCATCTGGCAATCTGATGGAGGAGTCTGGGCTTGGCGGTTGCCAGGAGAACGGTACATGTCTGACTGCATTGTGCCAAGTGTAAAGTTTGGTGGAGGGGGGATTATGGTGGGGGGTTGTTTTTCAGGAGCTGGGCTTGGCCCCTTAGTTCCAGTGAAAGTAACTTTGAATGCTTCAGCATACCAAGAGATTTTGGACCATTTCATGCTCCCAACTTTGTGGAAACAGTTTGGGGATGGCCCCTTCCTGTTCCAACATGACTGCGCACCAGTGCACATGGCAAGGTCCATAAAGACATGGATGAGCCAGTTTGGTGTGGATGAACCTGACTGGCCTGCACAGAGTCCTGACCTCAACCCGATAGAACACCTTTGGGATGAATTAGAGCGGAGACTGTGAGCCAGGCCTTCTGTCCAACATCAGTGTCTGACCTAACAAATGCGCCTCTGGAATAATGGTAAAATATTCCAATAAACACACTCCTAATCCTTGTTGAAATCTCGCCCAGAAGAGTTGAAGCAGATTTAGCTTCAAAGGGTGGGCCACCATCATATTAAACCCTATGGATTAAGAATGGGATGTCACTTAGTGTGGGAAGTGTGAAGTTCATATATGTGTAAAGGCAGATGAGTGAATATTTTGGCAATATATACACTGTGTATACCTTGGGGATGAGTCATTGCCTTAGGTGGAGGAGTTTACGTATCTGGGTATCTTGTTCACGAGTGATGGCAGGTTGGAGCGAGAATTGGACAGACGGATTGGGGCTTCGTCAGCGGTAATGAGGGCGCTGCTCCAGTCCGTCATGGTGAAGAGGAAGCTGAGCAGAAAGGCGAATCTTTCAATTGACTGGTAAATCGACTGGTCGTAGTAGAACCGCTGCTCCTCCGCATCAAAAGGAGTCAGCTGAGGTGGTTCAGGCATCTGGTTAGGATGCCTCCTGGTCACCTCACTTTGGAGGTTTTTTGGGCACATCCTACAGGGAGGAGACCCGGGGCAGATCCAGGACCCGCTGGAGGGATTATATGTCCCTCCTGCTTGGAAATGCCTCGGCATCCCCCAGGAGGAGCATTCACTGAGTTTCACTGGAGAGAGGGATGTCTGGGTTTCTCTCTTGGACCTGTTGCCTCTGTGACCTAACCTCGGATTTGCGGATGAAAATGGATGGATGGATGAATGGACTCAAACTCCTCCGCTTGAGGCAGTGAACCATCCCTGAAGGAGCACTCCACTATTTTCCAGTTGAGAACCATGGCCTCTCGGATCTGGAAGAGTTGACTTTCATCCTGGACGCTTCATATTCAGCCGTGAATTGCTCCAGTGCACACTGAAGATCACAGAACCACATTATCTGCAAATAGCAAAGGTAACCCTGAGGTTCCCAAACCATAAACCCTCTCCCTGACTTCACCTTGAATTCCTTGATTAAGTGACAAGGGGTAGTCCAACATGCACCATAAACAAGCTCGACTTTGTGCCAAGGGTGCAGACACAGCTCTTAATTTGATTATACAGGGACCATTTGGGCTGCAAAAGTGACTCAGATACCCCATACTCTCTCAGCACCCCCCACAGAATCCCTCTGGGGACACGGTCCTAAGCCTTCTCCATGTCCACAAAACAGTTAAATTCAATTCAGTTTTATTTGTAGAACGCCAAATCATAACTTGTGCAGATAATACAGAAGCTAATTTAGCTCAGAGCAGCTCAGTCTGCCCTGCACCTGTTGAGTAGCAACATGTCGCAGTAAGGACACTGGCAATCAACTTGCTTACTCAGCTAGCAGGCTTAAAATAAAAATGGCTTACTTGGATAATACTCTTTCTTAGGGCTGGGCGGTATAGCCTAAAATGTATACCCCGGTAAAATTTGAGCCACTGACGGTATACGGTATATATCGCGGTATGGTACTTTTGTATATAAATTACAACAGAACAGTTTCTCAGTGATTACCATAGCACCAAATAAACACTTTCAATCAGGATGTTTGCAGCAATATTAAATTAAATGTATTGTGCAAAACAGAAAACACAGGAAATATAAAAAATATATACGTTATATTTATATTTAAAAAATAAGAAAAGGTACATTTCCTCGAATAAACTCTGTGAGAGAAAAGCCACTGCCTCTTGGATAACGTAACTTTCATAGGCGCCTTCCACTTATTCAACATGCTCAAATATGCGTCATGTTTCAGACACCCCATTTGTGCATGTTAAGCTAACTGCTTGTTAATACGATAAGTGTTTTATTACTTTGCATGTCTTCCAAAAGAGAAAATAATCAGGATTTTGAGGATGGTACCGTTACACACCAGCTGAGACGCAGGGTAGCAAAACATTATGGGCGTGAAAACGAAACTTAGCAAATCGGCTCGGCGCATGCGCAAAACCACAAAGTAGCAAATCTCGACAAGTAGGAGAAATCGACAGAACACCGGCTTTGACTTGTTTCATATTCCGGAGCATGGTTAGCCCGCAGGTGGTAAAACAAATTACTCGTGTTACCTTGTCTTGCGATTACTGTCGACCGGCATATCCAAGCGGATGTTCAAAACTTTGCATTACTGCCATCTACAGGACTCATGAGCTATTGCGGTATAAGGTATGGCAAAAAAATCTCTACCGTTGGTGAAAAATACCGCATAAGGTACAGTATGATACCGTGCATACCGCCCACCCCTACTCTTTCTGTACTTATCATATTAAAGCTATGCCCAGCCAAGCTTAACTATCAAGCTAAGTTATGGCAAGAAAGTTGCATGGATTACAACTGAGGAATGCAAGAAAGTCCTACTTCTCTGACATCATCACCAAAAATAGTCATAATGCTCTGGCCTTATTTGCTACAGTGGACAGGCTAACAAACCCTCCTGTGTTAGTGGCAACTGAACTTCATTCCACCATGGCCTGCAATGACTTTGCCAAATTCTTCACAGACAAAATCCAAAATATTAGACAAGCAGTTGGTACATCAGCAGCAGGTTCAACATACTGTATGTACCGTCTCCACCGAAAACCCGTTTAAACACCATGACACAGTTCCAACCCATAACAGCAAAGACCTGGAGGACATCTTACGTCAGCTGAACTCCTCCTCTTGCTGTTTAGACATCCTGCCAACAGGTTACTTCAAAAGGGTCTCAAAGATTCTGGAGTCAGACCTGTTACTGATCATGAACTTGTCTTTAATGTCGGGTGTGTTTCCAGAGCCACTAAAAACAGCTGTAATCAAACCTCTGCTGAAAAAGGACAATCTTGACAAGACCCAAATGAACAACTACTAAGATCATTGAAAAAGCGGTTTTTCAACAGCTTAATTACTTTTTAAAACAAAATAACTGCTATGACACCTTCCAGTCAGGGTTTTAGACAGCACCACAGCACTGAGACTGCTCTGACCAAAGTGTTTAACGACATATGTCTGAATACGGATGGTGGAAAAATGTCAGTCTTAGTTTTACTAGATCTCAGTGCTGCATTTGATACAGTTGACCACAATATATTACTGAAATGACTGGAAAACTGGGCAGGTCTTTCCGGAACTGTACTAAACTGGTTCAAAACATACTTAGAGAACAGGAAGTACTTTGTGTCAATAGGTAACTTTACATCTGAGCACACAAGAGTCACATGGGGAGTTCCCCAAGGTTCCATCCTGGGACCTCTTCTGTTTAACATCTACATGCTCCCACTGGCACAGATTATAAAAAACAACAAAATAAACTACCATAGCTATGCAGATGACACGCAGATATATATTACAATGTCACCAGGAGACCGAGGCCCTGTACAGGCTCTTGGTAAATGCATTGAGGAGATAAATGACTGGATGTGCCACAACTTTCTCCAGCTAAACAAAAACAAAACTGAGGTAATTGTCTTTGGAGCCATAGAGAAACGATTACAGGTCACTACAGAACTTCAATCTATACACCTAGAATGAAAGTGGAAGTCTTGATAAGTTTCAATCAGGCTTCAGACGTCATCACAGCACTGAAACAGCTCTGGTCAAAGTGTTAAACGACATTAGGTTGAATACTGATTCTGGTAATGTTTCAGTCCTGGTTCTGTTGGACCTCAGCGCTGCGTTTGATACTGTAGATCACAGAATCCTGTTGCACAGGCTGGAAAACTGGGTTGGACTTTCTGGAGCGGTCCTTAACTGGTTCAGGTCCTACTTAGAAGGCCGGAGTTATTTTGTTACTATTGGCAGCTATGAATCTGAGCGAGTGGCCATGACTTGTGGAGTCCCCCAGGGGTCAATTCTTGGACCTCTTCTGTTTAACTTGTATATGCTCCCTTTGGGTCAGATATTGCAGAATTTTAACATCAATTATCACAGTTATGCAGACGATACACAACTTTATGTGTCTCTGTCACCGCACGACTGCAGCCCAGCAGACGTACTGTGTCAGTGTCTGGAGGAAGTAAACACCTGGATGAGAGAGAATTTTCTACAATTAAATGAAGACAAAACTGAGATCATTCTGTTTGGTAGCAAAGAGAAGAGGGTCAGCATTGGTAAATATCTTGAGACTCTGGACCTTACAATCACTGACCAAGTTCGTAACCTCGGAGTGTTGATAGACTCAGATCTGACTTTCAGCAGCCACATCAAAGCTGTCACCAAGGCAGCTTTTTACCACCTCAGAAATATCAACAGAATTAAAGGTTTCCTCTCCCAAAAAGACCAGGAGAAACTCATCCATGCATTCATCTCCAGTAGACTCGATTACTGTAACGCTCTTTTAATTGAACTTCCCAAAAAGAGCATTAAACATCTGCAGCTCATCCAGAACGCTGCTGCTGGAGTTTTAACCCGGACTAAGAGATCTGAACACATCACACCAGTTTTAAAATCTTTACACTGGCTTCCAGTCAGTCACAGAATAGATTTTAAAAGCCTGCTGATGGTTTACAAATCCCAGAATGGTTTAGGCCCAAAATACATCTGTGATATGTTCAGAGAATATAAACCCAGCAGAGCTCTTAGATCCAAGGACTCAGGGCAGCTGGTCCAGTCCAGAGTCCAGACTAAACATGGAGAAGCAGCATTTAGCTGTTATGCTGCAAATAAGTGGAACAAACTGCCACTGGAGATTAAACTTTCACCAAATGTAGACATTTTTAAATCCAGGTTAAAAACATTTCTTTTCTCATGTGTCTATGCATGAAATATCTTTTAACTTATCTAGACTGTTGCCTGATTTTAAATTCATTTAAACGATTTTATTTGTTTCTCTTTATATTATTTTATGTATTTTTAATGCTTCTTGCACTCCCTGCTGCAATGCTTTTATTTTATGTAAAGCACTTTGAACTGTTTGTACACGAAATGTTCTATACAAATAAATTTGATTTGATTTAGAAACTACCAACCAGGCCAGAAATCTGGGTGTAGTGATGGACTCAGACCTAAATTTGTAAAAACACATTAGGGCAGTAACAAAGTCAGCCTACTATCACCTTAAGAATATATCAAGGTTAAAGGATCTGATGTATCAGCAGGACCTGGAAAAACTAGTCCATGCATTCATCTTCAGTAGGCTTGATTACTGTAACAGCATCTTTACAGGTCTACCTAAAAAGTCAGTTAGACAACTGCAGCCTATTCAGAACTCTGCTGCTCGAGTCCTCACTAAGACCAAAAAAGTGGACCACATCAGTCCAGTTCTGAGGTCTTTACACTGGCTGCCTGTCCATCAGAGGATAGACTTTAAAGTTCTGATGCTGGTCTATAAAGCTCTGAATGGTCTAGGACCAGAATACATCAGTGACCTCCTGACCCAGTATGAACCTTCCAGACCCCTCAGGTCATCTGGATCCGGTCTTCTATCAGTTCCCAGAGTCAGAACCAGACATGGAGAAGCTGCATTCAGCTTCTATGCTCCACATGTCTGTAACAAACTCCCAGAAAGCCTCAGATCAGCTATAACACTGAGTGTATTTAAGTTCAGGTTGAAGACACACCTATTTTCAGCTGCATTTGAATAAAGCTCCAAATCTGAAGCTTGAGTTTCAAAACTTAATCACATTTTAACTACTGATTTGATCTATTGTTCTTATTTCTTTCTTTTTTGTTTAAAATTTAAATCATGCTTTTTATTTCTACTGTTTTAATGTATCTGTAAAGCACTTTTAATCGCCCTGTAGTTGAATTGTGCTATACAAATAAACTTGCCTTGCCTTGCCTTGCCTTGCCTTGCCTTGCCTTGCCTTGCCTTGCCTTGTCTATAATGCATTTTTGCCAATACATTTTCTAAAATGTTACACGGTGTAATAATAACTATCTCTCCCTCAGTGTATATCTCCAGTAAATACAGCTTAATTTCTTCTGGGAATTATTTTTTGTAGCACTTTTTTTAACCTTTTCCTTTGACACTATTATTGTCTTCCACATCCAAGATACGTGTTGGATGTGGACATAACACATCATGTTAGTTTTGGATGTGAAATGTTGAATTAGCACTGCTGGCGTTCCTTAGTGATGTGTAATTGTTACATGAGTGTGTGTGTTTTTCTGGTGTTGTCATGAACACAGACTGTCTTCTGCATCTGTACATGCAAAGTCACTGTTTGCACACAAACATGTGTGTGTGTGTGTCAGACAGAGGTCTTCTGTGTCATATAAATAATTCAGTCAAGCACTGGCTGAAGACAAGCCTGGGGACTATCAGGTTACAGGAAGTAGGACTGGTACATCCACAACTGCCAAGACAACACCAGAAGCCATTTACTGCTGTTTTTGTCCAAGCAGTCATTTAACATCTGTGCATTATAACTATTGATTGACATAAAAGCCGGACAAATTCAGCTAAACTGTAATTAGCCAGAGACCATGACCCAACATGAGCCTGGAGAAAGGCGGTACAAATAAGCTGAAGGACAGATTAGAGTCGATCTGAGGGGACTGAAATATGGAGATGGAGAGGAAATGAATGTCCCTTGCTGCTTCAGTCTGCAGCTAATCTGTACTTCAGTAAACAATAAACTATTAGCTCCATAGTGGTCTGTGAAATGCTATCACTGCTGCCTGATTTTATTATATTTGATAACACCGGTCCTACTTTGACACAGCTGTTGGTGTTTGTTGGTAGATGGCTCTAGTGACTTTGATACTTCACAGATTGTTATAGTTCAGCAGCTAGTTGGTTAAATTTCAGTCCGAGACTGTCACTCACTTGTCAGGGCTGGTGAAAAGTTAGATCTGAGCTGTGGTTTGGCCTCTTTTCCACTAATATTGAGCCTGCCTTTTGTGACATCATCATATATATATATATCAGCAGGTTGTTTCAGGCAAGGAAAGACTTTGAAAACAGAATGCAGAGCTCCAGATTTAGTTTCAACCAAATCTCTTTTCCAAATCTCCTGTGAAAACCCTGCTGAGATTAGGCAGAGAGCAGCCCTTTAAGCAACCCTGACAGATGGACTGCCTAATTTACTTTGCTGTTAGCTTGGAGCAAGAGACTACATTCACTAGTCTCACCCCTGCTTCCCCCCTACATGAACCGTCCTCCAGTAAATCCCAGTCTGCTGTGAGCCCTCACCACCCCACCCACTTCCAGATTTTCTGCTCTTCTCTTCACTTCACTCCAACAGTTTTACGGAACTTGGTGAGCTTTCTTTAAATCCTATTCCTCAACTGGAAGCGAACCAGGACTTTCTCAGCACATACCCAACTGTGCCTCATATTCAGTTATTCACCTAAATCCCTCAAGGTCTGCCAGTGGAGTTCATCATGGAGAAGTGGGCACTTCTTTTCTTCCCTGTCTTTGTCAACTGCTATCATCCTAATGCTGGGAATTAGCAGCATAATTAGAGAGATTTTTTCTCATCTCTCTTGGAACATCTTATGAGGCAATGGATGAAAGACCACAGCTCACCTTATACCTCTCAGTGCCAACTAAAAATCCTCCAAACAAGGAACTCTTGTTTTTTCTTATGATTCTTGCATGCCTGCAGTCATGTTAGCTGTATTGCCCAAAATTACTTTTGTACTCAGAAAGAAACAACATTTGCATCAACAGGCTCTGAGTACTGTCTGTGTGGTATAGTATGCATCACTTAGTCAGAATTTTGTTTGATGTTGTCGTTGATTTCTTAAAATAACTTTTGTGGAAGGTAAGTATTATAAAATAATGAAGTTATGCTAACATCTCTCATCATGGAAGTCTTCGAAAGACTATTATTTACTCACCTCAGTGAGAAAGTGAACACTTTTCAGGACCAACAACTACTACTTTGTTTAATATTCTGGGGTTGGTGTATCTGCCTGCTTCAATTAGCCCACGCTCATCTGGGCAAAGTAAGCAGCATGGTGAGGATCATGTTCTTTGATTTCTGCCATTGATTTTAATACAATTCAGTCTATACTGTTATGTAAGATGTTGCAGAAAATACAGGTGGATCTTGGAACCCTGGTGGTCTTCACAACCACCAGGGTTCTTGACTATCTGACAAAGATGCCACAGTTTGTGAGGCTGAAGGGTTGTGTGTCTGGGAAGGTGTTCAGCAGCACAGGAACATCAAAGGGGACTGTACTCTCTTGTCATCACTCTGTACACCTCAGATTTCCAGTACAACTGCTGTCATCTCCAGAAATATTCTGATAACTCTACATTGGTTGGGTATATCAGTGATTGACAAGGGGCTGAGTACAGGGAACTGGTTGACCACTTTGTGGCATGGTGTGAGAACAATCATCATCTTGAACTCAAACAAAACACAGGAGATGGTTGTGGATTTTAAGAGGACCTGAGGTCCGTTTCACAAAGCAGGTTTAGTGAAAACTCTGAGTTTATTAACCCTGAAGTGAGTTTTCCGTTTCACAAAGGGAGGTAACTCAACCCCGAGAAAGAGGGGTAACTCTAGCCTGTTTCACAAAGAGAGGTAACTTAAGCTCTCGGTCAGTTACCGTAGTAACAGACTCTCTGAACCTAACCTGGTCGGGACCAGGTTTTACTCAATGAACCTCGAGTTTCTCTCTGTCTCCGCCCTCTTTCAGCCACACACGCCATTTGATTTCCTCATTCATTCAGTCAGCAGAGCGAGTTTTGGCGTTACCTAATTCTTCTACTTCTAGAAGTCCATTCGGCACAGAAGGAGGCGACTTTTTTCACGAACATGGCATGGTCTTTTGACAACGATCCCGTGGATGAAGGTGCAGCATTACTGCACAGAGAATTAAATAATCGTCAGGAGATGGTTATCAGAGATGTTTTAGCATTTACAGACAATTATCTTTTTGAGCGGCACCATCAGAATCTGTTGGGACAAAAGAAAAAAAGACATAAAAGACAAAAAAATATTTGTATGAATAGGCTTAAAAAAGTTATCTATAAGCCTATTATATTTTATAAAGGCACTTGTGTCTTGGGGTGGACTCCCTCCAGGGATTCCCTCAGCCACTGGCCTTCCAATATTCTGGCTTAGGGCCAGCTCCTCTGCCTCCGTTAGAGGTGGCGGTGCTGGGCCACCACCCGTTTTATGGGCATCTGCCTTCTTTCTGTTGGCTGAGTAGAAGTCTGTGTTAGTTTAAATAGTCTTAATTAATTAACAGAACATGATATAGATGAGAAGACATTTATGTGTGTGAAAACAGCATTATGTTGGGGATAAAATAACTGCACAGTGAAATAGCCTCTTAATATTTACTTTACAGTGTAAAACATGATCAAAATGAGGTACCTCCATGCCGAGGTCTCACCTGTTTGAACAATGTTTTTATATTTCATCTTAGTCTGCTGCCAAGTGCGCTTCTCCCCCGCGGGAATGCACCTAAATGAAATAAATTAATAGGCTACCATTCAAGCAGTTTTCCCCTGTAAGATTTCCAATTCGAGGTTGGTGAAAAATGTAGCCCTCCTCTTCCCCGTTGCCATGGTGGCTCGTCAAATCGGGTCTCCATTGATGCTGGCTTTTTAAAGTTGTGGTGCACGTGCTAAACTCAAGGTGAAACTACTCAGAGTTGATTAAACTCACTCAAATCAGTGTTTCTGGAACCGAAAACTCAGAGTTTTCTATCTCAGAGTAGATCAACTGAAAGTTCAGGATAATACTGAGAGTTTGTTGAACCTACTTTGTGAAACGGACCCCTGGAGTAAGCCAAACAATGTGTTCATCCTGGGAGAAGAAGTGAAGGTGATGGGGGACTAGAGATACATGGGAATCTATCTGGACAGCAGACTGAACTGCAAAAGCAATACTTAGTTTGTCTACAAGAAAAGACAGAAAAGACTGTATTAATTAAGGAAGCTTATGTCCTTTAATGTCTTCACCAACGTGTTGCATATCTTCAGGAATGACCTGTACCGTTCTCTGTTGCAGTGGAGCAGAAGAAGCCTCTGACTGAACACATTGTTGTTGTTTCAACACTATGTTATGTCCAGTGTTCTTCATTATGATTTATCAACTTGTGCAGCATTCTTCTTTGTGCAATGAGTTGGGCTCCAGACCAGTCCTCAGCACAGAGCCAGCCTTCTATATTGCGTTGTTCACTTTCTTTGTGTCACTGGCTCTGATGCTGCTGCCCCAATAGATGCAAAGTAAGTAGATTGTACTCTTGACAACAGACTTATAGGGGTCAATTCTTGAACCTCTTCTGTTTAACTTGTGTATGCTCCCTTTGGGTCAGATATTGCAGAACTTTAACATCAATTATCACAGTTATGCAGACGATACACAACTTTATGTCTCTGTCACCTGACGACTGCAGCCCAGCAGACGTACTGTGTCAGTGTCTGGAGGAAATAAACACCAGGATGAGAGAGAATTTTCTACAATTATAGGAAGACAAAACTGATATCATTCTGTTTGGTAGTAAAGAGAAGAGGGTCAGCGTTGGTAAATATCTTGAGACTCGGGCCCTTACGGTGCGTTCACACCGGAATCGTTCGCGCGACGTGATTACATACAAAGTCAATGCAAAGTCGCGAATAGACGTGGATTCGAGCCGGCGGCGCGATGAGGCGAATGCCGCAAGTGAAAAGATGCGAATCCGCGCGAGTTCAGAAAATCCAACTTTGGCGAAATATTCGCGTCAGACAGCATATCAGTGTTGAGATTCTGGCCGACAGTGACGTGGAGACAGATGGACAGGCGCTCCGCAGCTGAAATGGAGTCGTATCTGGGTCAGTGACATCACCGCCTTCTCCAGGATTTGCGTCTGGATGACGGCCGCTTCCAGCGGTATTTCAGGCTCACCAGGACCCAGTTTGATGACCTGCTCGGGAGGATCGGTGCCATGATCTCTCGGCAGTACACCAGGCGCTCCGCAGCTGAAATGGAGCTGCGGTGCCGTGATCACCTGAAATCGGTGCCGTGATCTCTCGGCAGGCGCTCAACTAGATCCATTTCAGCTGCGGAGCGCCTGGTGTCCTGGCTTCCAGTCAGTCACAGAATAGATTTTAAAACCCTGCTGATGGTTTACAAATCCCAGAACGGTTTAGGGCCAAAATACATCTGTGATATGTTCAGAGAATATAAACCTAGCAGAGCTCTTAGATCCAAGGACTCAGGTCAGCTGGTCCAGTCCAGAGTCCAGACTAAACATGGAGAAGCAGCATTTAGCTGTTATGCTGCAAACAAGTGGAACAAACTGCCAGTGGAGATTAAACTTTCACCAAATGTAGATATTTTTAAATCCAGGTTAAAAACATTTCTGTTCTCATGTCTCTATGCATGAAATCTGCACGGTATCTTTGAACTTATCTAGACTGTTGCTTGTTTTAAATCATTTTGATTATTTTATTTGTTTCTCTTTATATTCTTTAACGTATTTTTAATGCTTCTTACACTCCCCGCTGCAATGCTTTTATTTTATGTAAAGCACTTTGAATTGTCTTGTACATGAAATGTGCTATACAAATAAATCTAACTTGACTTGACTTTTATAAGATCATTTCTGTGCCATCAGAAACACATTCACATTCAACAGTTAATCCAATACTCTGCTGACATCTCTATATTTGTGTAATTTTATCCAATCTATGCAATCGCTTGAGGAGCGGTACCTTTTTGTCATACTGTTGAAGTTCATGGTCAGGATTTGTCTTCAGGCCTGTCAGTTATGGCTAGTTATTTATATAAAGGATCACCTTTGAAAAATTTGACAAATTGTAAAAGCGATAAAGAACTAAAATCATTTTCACACAAACATTGGAGTCCTGAAATGTTCTTGAGATGTTCTGGAATTACATCAAATGAAATATGAGTTTAAAGTAAATACAAGAAACTTGTGTTACAAAATAAATAAAATAATGGACCAGACTCAGTTAATAATTCCCTAAATTCAATAATTAATCTTCTAACACTGTCTCAGTACCTAATGAAGAACCTCTTTATCCCTATAATCCCTATATAGACCAGTGAGCAGTGCTGACCAACATGTCATTGGGGTCATCAGGTGGGAACCTCCTTTCATCAGTGTTTTGTCCAATTGGGCCCACGACACCTCCAGGAGGCTAGACACTCAGTGGGGTTACATGGCACTGTAAAGAATCAGATTAATGGCTAAATTACAATAAGACTGAGTTATTAAATTCATGTATACACCTTAGTTTGACTAAAAAGTGGACCGGATCAGGTTATTCGCAGTCGGATTAAGACTCAGAGATGACTCGGTTGATAGTCACACTAAACATGCTTGTAAACGGTGAAGCACGTGGTGAATTGGACTTTGCGTTCTGCGCATGCTAGAGATTTTTCCCGGGGTCGAGACCCGGAAGTCAAAGGAAACGATATAACTGTTGTTGTCGCCGCCTTCGGAAAGAAAGAAACAAGGCGATGGAGAATGCGCCGTTGTGCATCGCGTTTGTGCAACAAGCAGCTCATCACAGGCCAAATGTAGAGGGACGTAGCTTCATCTTGCTCTTCGTTCGCCAGGTCAGCCAGAAGTGGATCTATTATTAAAAGTTGAAATGGGTACAGTGCCACCTATCGTACCATATGACATGCTTTGAGTCAATGATTCATTCACCGCCATATATCCAAGGATAATTGCCCTTGCTCAAATAAGGAGCATAATCCAACTATAGCTATAATCGAATTAATCTCATCATGTAGACCCACTGACTGATCACTGGCGTCCCAGAGTCACTCCCCTAATGCCACCCATCACTGCTCCTCACACCACAACAACCATGTTTTCTTCCCCAACCACAAGCTTCCCCAGCCTCTCACCAACTGCACACCAGTCATAGCGGGGTGGGAATACAAACCCTGGTTCAGGTATGGGGTAGAAATAGAAGAGGTAAAGATAAGTAGGAATGAGATTCAAACCCTAGTTCGGGTAGGGGGTAATGAAAGTATAGAGGGTGCCAGAGGTGGAGGCAGTACAAGACACACTAGCAGATTCAGCAGACAAACTCACCTAAACAGTCCTACGATCACTGAAAATGCCAGCAAAAACAAGGCCATACAGGCTAACTCACCTAAAATGGCCACCTGGTTTCAAAAGGCTCACACGGGCCACACCCTGCACTTAAATACATCCTGGATTTCTTCCTTGCTTCTTCCAAGGGTCTGTTTACCCTAAGTGCTCCCCCTGCTGGGTCCCTAGTCACTATTGCTTCTTCAATTCAATTCAATTCAAAAATACTTTATTTATCCCAGAGGGAAATTAAATGTTGATGTAGCTCAATTAAATCAAAGAGTTATTATAGATGCTGATGGCTGTGGGCAGGAAAGATTTCCTGTAGCGGTCCGTTTTGCATCCAAACTGAAGAAGCCTTTGACTGAAGAGACTCTGTTTTCTGATAACAGTCTCATGGAGAGGATGTTCAGGGTTGTCCATAATTCTCTTGATTTTATGCAAAATCCTTCTTTGCATTATTGTCTCCAGAGGTTCCACAGTCGTCCCCAGAACAGAACCAGCCTTCTTTATCAGGTTGTTGAGTCTTTTTAGGTCCCTGGTTCTGATGCTGCTGCCCCAACAGATGACGCAAGAGGAAATGACGCTCTCAACAACAGACTTGTAGAAGATCTGCAACATCTTGTTGCAAACCTTGAAGGACCTTAGCTTCCTCAAGAAGTACAGTCTGCTCTGTCCTTTCTTGTAGATTGCTTCACTGTTGTGTCTCCAGTCCAGTCTGTTGTCCACATGAACACCAAGGTATTTATATTCCTCAACCACCTCCACTTCTTCTCCCATGATGGAAACAGGGTTTGATCTGACCCTGTTTCTCCTGAAATCTACAATCATCTCCTTTGTTTTGTTAACATTCAAGATGAGATGATTGTTCCCACACCATGCCACAAAGCGGTCCACCAGCTCTCTGTACTCAGCTTCTTGTCCATCTCTGATACACCCGACAACTGCAGAGTCATCTGAATATTTCTGTAGATGACAGGAGTCTGACTTGTACTGGAAGTCTGAAGTGTACAGAGTGAAAAGGAATGGTGAGAGTACAGTCCCCTGTGGTGCTCCTGTGCTGCTGATCACCTGGTTAGACACACAATTCTTCAGTCTGACAAACTGTGGTCTGTTTGTCAGGTAGTCATTAATCCAGGTGATTGTTGAGGCCTCCACCTGAGTCTTCTGGAGTTTCAGACTAAGCAGATCAGGCTGGATTGTGTTAAATGCACTGGAGAAATCAAAGAACATGATCCTCACAGTGCTGCCTGCTTTATCCAGATGACAGTGGGTTTGTTGAAGCAGGTGTATGATAGCGTCTTCAACTCCAACTCCATGGCGATAAGCAAACTGCAGGGGGTCCTGATATGTGCTGGTTTGCTTACACAGGTGGGTCAACAGGAGTCTCTCCAGGACCTTCATGATGTGGGATGTCAGTGCAACAGGTCTGTAGTCATTGATGTCTGAAGGGTGAGTTTTCTTTGGTACCGGAACCAGACAGGATGTCTTCCACAACAGTGGTACCTTCTCTTGGGTCAAGCTAAGGTTGAAAAGGTGTTGCAGAATCCCACAGAGCTGCTCTGCACAGGCCTT
This sequence comes from Odontesthes bonariensis, assembly GCF_027942865.1. Lineage (NCBI taxonomy): Eukaryota > Metazoa > Chordata > Actinopteri > Atheriniformes > Atherinopsidae > Odontesthes > Odontesthes bonariensis. The sequence continues at coordinate 39,066,065 of NC_134509.1, forward strand.
CAGGACTCGGGGGCTGACACCATCTGGACCTGCAGCCTTGTTCCGGTTCAGTCTTTCCAACTGCCTCTTCACCTGACTTCTAGAAACAGAAAAGTGGGAGGGGGAGGCAAAGGGGACAGCAGCATCTCCTGATTGGGTTGATGACAAACTAGTGGAAGCAGAAGAATCCATGACTGAGGTGGAGATGGAGATGTTACAGGAAAGCTGTGGGTCAGAGGAGGGTGGGATGTCTCTTTGGCTGGGAACAGGAGGGGAGGATGGTGAGCTTGTTCCTGAACTGAACCTGTTGAAGAATGTGTTCAGCTCATTTGCTCTGTCCAGACTTCCATCCATCCGATCCTCCCTCTGCTTGAGGCCTGTGATCTTCTTCATTCCTGACCACACATCTCTGATATTGTTCCTCTGCAGTTTACTCTCAAGCTTCTTTCTATACACCTCCTTGCTCTCTCTGATCTTGACTTTGAGCTGCTTCTGTATACTCCTCAGTAACTCCCTGTCTCGCTCCCTAAAGGCTCTTTTTTTCCTGTTCAATAGTTCCTTAATCTTAATAGTTCTTCTAATCCAAAAACCACTGACTGGACTTTACTGCCTCATCTGACATTTCCTTCACTATTTTCCTCACACTCTGTCCACTTACACCCAACTCCCTCAACAATGAGACAACAGACTTTGCAACAAATCCTCTACATCCTACTTCCACTGGACATATCCTAACTTTCCACCTCGCTGCTCTGCTTCTGCCCCCAACTCCACATACCTAAGCTTTTTCCTTTCATATGCTTCTGCTACTAATTCCTTCCAAGGAACAGTCAGCTCTATGAACTAGACTCTCATTCTACTCCTAGACCACAAGACTATATCAGGCCTTAGATTTGTAGAGGCTATCTCCTGGGGAACAACAAGCTTATTTCATAAATCTACCTGCATCTCCCAATCACAAGCATCCTCCAAGCTGCTGTGCCTCCTTATCGTCTTATTAACTTTCTCCCCCTCTTGAACAAACTGAATTGCCACTCTCTTCATCTTAGACCCTCCTAAATTTACCTGCCTTCGTTTATCTTCTATACCTGCAGCTAAGCTTCTTAATATTTGGTTATGTCGCCACATATACCGGCCTTGTGACAGACTAACCTTACAACCTGACAAAATATGCCTTAGAGTTGCAGTACCTGAACATAACGAACATAACGGGTCTTCATTTACCCAGAATTTTAGGTTCTGAGGAGTTGGCAATACATCGTATGTTGCCCCTATCAAAAATCTAATACTCCTTTCCTCCATACTCCACAGCTCTTTCCAACTAAGCCTTTTCTTCTCTACACCTTCCCAATTCAACCACCGTCCCTGCTTAGCCTGAGCCACTGCCTCTGTACCCCTTAACATTTCCTCCTGTCTACGAACCTGCTCAACAACTAGCTTTCTCTTCTCCTTGGGACCTGCTCTACTCCACACCGGTTTGCCTGGGCCAAGCCCCAAGCCTCCCCGGCCTATTTGCACATTACCCACAATCTCTGTATGTCTAACGGTGCGTTCACACCGGAATATTCGCACCGCGTTACTCGCACGAGTGTTGCTGCGGGCTATTCGCGCGAGTAAAAAACGAGCAAATAGCTCAAGGGGCTATCCATTTCATTCTCTCATCAACCATGGCTGATATAAGTACCATCGCGTCCTTGTACCTGCTGTGGCAGTCCGAGATTCGTCGGAAACGCACACGCCGTCGTGTCTGGGTCAGTGACATCATCCGTAGGTGCACTCAGCTCGGATAATTTCACCGCCTTCTCCAGGAGTTGCGTCTGGATGACGGCCGCTTCCAGCGGTATTTCAGGCTCACCAGGACCCAGTTTGATGACCTGCTCGGGAGGATCGGTGCCGTGATCTCTCGGCCCACATACAGGCGCTCCTGCCGGGTGATCCCGGCACCGCAGCTCCATTTCAGCTGCAGAGCGCCTGGTGTCCTGCCAAGAGATCACGGCACCGATCCTCCCGAGCAGGTCATCAAACTGGGTCCTGGTGAGCCTGAAATACCGCTGGAAGCGGCCGTCATCCAGGCGCAAATCCTGGAGAAGGCGGTGATGTCACTGACCCAGACACGACTCCATTTCAGCTGCGGAGCGCCTGTCCATCTGTCTCCATGCCACTGTCGTTCAGAATCTCAACGCTGATATGCTGTCTGACGCGAATATTTCTCCAAAGTTGGATTTTCTGAACTCGCGCGGATTCGCATATTTTCACTCACGCGGCGGCATTCGCCTCATCGCGCCGCCAGATTGAATCCGCGTCTATTTGCGTCTTTGCATTGACTTTGTATGTAATCACGTCGCGCGAACGATTCCGGTGTGAACGCACCGTAAGAGTTGCTTCTGCCTCCTGAGCTGACATTCTTGGATTTCATTCCCTCCCCTTGGTTGGGTTTGGAACCACCTTACTAAGGTGGTTGAAATAAAACTGAAATAAAATGAAGAAATGCTTAAATTATCCCTAAAGGTAATTATTTGTACATATATTTATTCATTTATTTACTTTTTAAAATCATGGCACGTGAGAATGCATTCACTGCAGACTTCATGCAAAGATTTTCCAACAAGCCACCTCATAAAATCATCAAATAACCAGTTGGTGAAACAATGTACAAATGTGTCAAGAGATATTCCAGAGTATTTTCTGCTGCTTTGTTAGTGAGCGTGTGTCCCTTCTGATGACCTGTGTGCTGCTTTCCTTTCACTGCCTGTTATTGTGGATACATGTAGTACTCTTATCAACACAGTAAGGAGTCACAGATTACAACACAGAGCATCCTGAAGAAATAATCATATCATGAGATTCTTTTACCAGTTACAAGACAAGCTGTAGTAACAATTTTAATATAAGATTACTTGTGAGAAATAAATTATGTGAAAGAATCAAACCACTATAAGTTTGTGATGTAGTGCTGATTTTGTGCCATTAAGTCATTACAGTCTTTGGTTAATTCTATGTTGTAAAATAATTCAGATAAACAGATAAACAGATAGATAGATAGATAGATAGATAGATAGATAGATAGATAGATGGAAGGTGGAGGTAATTCTTTTGTACTAATCAAACCTAAAATATTTCAGATTTATTCATTTTTTTTTTTCAATTCATTTTTATTTATATAGCGCCAAATACAACAAATGTCATCTCAAGGCACTTAGATAGTAAGTCCAATTCAAGCCAATTGGAATTCAATTAATTAATAATAATCATAATTCATAATTCGTAAATTTATTTTAAATTATCACCATCATGTGGCTTTATGTGCTTTATGTCCTTTCTTTTTGATTGCTTCTTGGGGCCTCTGATATTTATTTTAGAACTTGTTACAGGTTTGCGTCATGGTCTGGGTCAGCTGACCTTTAGTGATGGGACGTGCTACACTGGACAGTTTGAGAACGGCCTCTTCAACGGCTGCGGGATGCTGGTCTTTCCTGATGGCTCCAGGTTTGTGCCTCACCTTCTAATTGAATTATCAGAGATTTTACCCTAAAGCCTCATCTGAATGCCTCCTAATACTACAGTTAAATGATGCATTTTTATTTATAAAGTTACCCTGCAGGTTTGTTTTAACATCTGATATTTGATAATAACAAGCAAGTATTTAGACTGGTTCAAGTAGTGCAGCAGAAACCATGGGAGAGAAAACATTACATTTATGATCATTTGCGTCTTCATAAACATTTTCTCATGAAGCTTCTTAAAGAAATAATTGGAGTAGAAAGGCAAAGTTTCTGATACATGATTGCTGGAGTCAAAAAACACCCAATAACCACACTGCAGATGCTCAGGGGTCTGATGCAGTTGAGTTTATTCCACAAAAAATAAATAAACCTGAGTCTGCTCCAGGAAACAGACTGAAAACGGTGCTCTCATGCTGTCCTCATTATACAATTGAACAGGGATTCGTTTATGGTGGGCCTATTTATTTCACCCTAACCCCCCCCACCATGGTTCTCTGCTGATATCACAGGTAAGTTATCTGTACTCAACACTTAAGTGAGATTAAAAAAATGTTAGGACCAGACAGAGGAGGACCACAAATGCGTCACGTTAAACAGTTTATTTAGGTTTCAGGGGAAAGGGAATTGGGGCCGACTCGGGTATCAAACCCAGGTCGCTGGCTTGGCAGGCTGGTGTGCTAACCACTGTGCTACGGTCCAGGTGCCTGTGTGTGTGTCCCCCAGTGGTTGAGCTGCGTCTCGTGTAGGTGGTGGTAGGTCCGAGCTCACTCACCACGGGGCTGGGAGTCCTGGGGGGGGAACACACACACACACACACACACACACACACAAACAGGAAAGATGACCAAAGCGGCAGTACAGTCAAGGGTAATCCAGAAAACGTGGTAGGTAGGCGAAAGGCAGGTCAACATTACTGCGGCAGGAGATCAGAGAGGCAGGTCGGGTTTTCAAGGACTGGAGATCAGGCAGGGTTTCAGAGCAGGTCCGGGTTTGTCAACAGGAGTCAGAGTTCTTTTGCCAGGGAACAGGAATCAGGAGCGTGTTTGCAGACGGTCTGACAGAGTGGAACTGAAAGCCAGAGCTTGATATACAGAGGTTAACGGCAGAGTAAATGCAGGTGTAGCAATTAAGCAGAGCAGAGTGAGAGTTAATTGAAAGCACAAGTGCTTGTTACCAGGAGCCAGGGGAGAGACCATGACAAAAAAGTATCAATTAAAGAGACATTAATTCATTAAAAAGAAACTCAAAATAAGTGTAAAGGTGCTATGTGTTGCTGTTAATCTGAGGTTATATTTACCTCACTTTATATTTCTTTCTTTCTGTTCTGAGGTGAACCAACACCTATGATGAAAACAGGAATGTACACTTTCTTTCAATTTCAAGGTTTTATGTATCAGGAGAGAAAACAAAAATCACGGGGTCCTTCCAGGCTGCCATTGCCTGAACATGTTTATTATTTTTTAAGTGGTTCTTTTTATTGGCTGCAAATCATTAAAGAGCAGACTAAAATACAAGTGCAGCTTTTCTTTATACAAGAATTTCATTCAGAGATCTTCTCAGCATCAGTTGCTGTCTGAAGATCTCTATTTAGTTTGAACACTGTGTTTTGGACATGGAGTTGTTGTTTAAGAAAGGAATCGATATCCTGCTACATTATCTGGGTTTTGGCTATGAGTGACAGTGAATTAGACTTAATAACCACTTTTAAATGTACTTGTCTTTTAGTCATTAATTACTTGTTTTATTATTCATTATACTTTCCCTGCAGGCATTTTGCTCTCTTGCAATCAGAGTGCAGTGACAATTAGTAGCTGTGTGACACTGAGGTGTTGGCGTGTTAAAAAGGCTCACATTCGGCATTGTGATAAAACAGTACTCTTGCTGTGACACATTATCTGGTGTGGCTGTACCAGTTCATGATGTGTCTCTGATGAATTTGTTCTTCTACAGCACGTATTTCCTGTGCGGAGACATTTTATCTCTGCATTGTATCTTGAGTTATTCAGGTTGAATGTGAGTGCTCTCCACTGTTTCCCTGAACTCAGCTCTTCAGCAGGCGGAAAGAAAATAAAAAGAAATACATTTTATATTCTTAGAAAACAGAACAATACTATTATAAATCCTGCTCTTTTCTATTTCCTCTCTGAGGTTTGGCTGATGTACGTTTCAAGAGAGCTTTGATACATACATTCTTACATCTGAGGGAAATGTTTTTTACAGTTTGATATGTTCCAATTCAAATTTTCTAAAATTCGAAACTTTTTTTTTCTATAAAGCTGTAGTGGAGCTTTTATTCATATTCTATATAGGTATAAGAGTTTATTGTGCTTCAGAAAATGTTTTTTCCATATTCATCTCAAAATGTATTTTTTCTTTTGCTTATCATTCCTAAAATAAACCCCAGAATTCTCTCTTTGCAAAGTTGAAAGTTACTTTTTTTCCACTGGTAAATATATTGTATCTACATGTTTTTTTTAGGTATGAAGGTGAATTTTTGCAGGGGAAGTTCCAAGGGGCCGGCGTCTTCACTCACTTTGATGGCATGAGGTTCGAGGGGGAGTTTAAAAGTGGATGTGTCGATGGATACGGTAAAACAATAATCCAGAATGTTCTTCACTTCAAGATAATCTGTGCTGTTGTTACAGTTTTGATCAAAGTGGAGTGGGTTGTGCAGTATTCTGGCATTTATAACTAAGATTAACCAGACATGTAACAGAAAGATCAGTCTTCGACTTGTGTTACTCGCTGATGAACCTCAAAACATCTTGATATTGAGAATAAACCTATATTTGATAAAGAAAAGAAAAACAAACTTCAGTCGCTCAGTGGTTTATCTCCGTGCTCTTTGCCCTGATTTCATGTAAGTATTGTTGAAACGACAGTGAACGGTGAAATGTGCTAATTGTCTGGTTTGAAGCTCCAGTGTGTCTGGGCTCAGAGTCTCTGGAGGTAATCAACACATTTTTATTTGAAGGCTGCTTGGTGGTGAGGGCGGATCAACGTGTCACTGTGACAACTGGCTGATATTTGTGCTTGTAAAAATAGAGATGGAACATTACATGTGAGAACCAGAAAACAGAGCAGGATCAACAGGTGATGTTCCGTTCTCAAATAGTTTTTAGATACATCAACTGAATATCAATTCAAACTCAGGGAAAGGTTAAAATGAATGGAAACAAGCCCTAAAAGAAGGAAATGAAGATATTAGATGATGGTTCTTGGTTAGAGCATCAGCGCAGTTAACAAAGTTGCATTTGATTTACTTTGGATTATTTTCACGCTTACCTTGCAAGGCAGGTGGATCCTTGAAAGACGGGCAAAAAAACCACATGAAGGACTTTTCTCTGTTGAAGAGATGTGTTTGCACTTCTCTAGACCAGCTCGGTTGTAAATCATCACCTACCATATTTTGTTTTGTTCAAACCTGAAATCAGTCACCTTTTTTACAGATTGACTGCAGTTTATCATAAAAAAAAAGGCGTCTTCTTTAACCCGCCATGGTTCTCTTTGCTAATTCACTGGTGTTGGAGCTAAAATAGAGCGTACAAACAGAATTCTAAAAAGGATTGTTTGTTAAAGTTGTGCAATGTGCATTGGTCAGCAGCTGAACTTGTTCACATCTTATCAACTCTGGGTGATGGCAGGTTGCCTTAATTTGAGTTGGCTGTATTGCTTGGTGAATTTTGAAACCAAATTGCAATCTGGAAGCCTAAAGAGGCACCTGGAGTCCATTTTTTTGAAACTCTGAATCCATTTGGAATCTTAAAAAATAAGAATTGGGATTCTCATGATAATTGCCCTTCTCTCACCATTCTCCCTCCCATGAAATAGAGCAACAACACACATTTCTGTGGAACATAACCCTGACTGCAGGGAAATTTCCTCCAAAAGCACAGATGATCACTTTGAGATCCATAAAACTGAGGAACCATGTTTAATCACATTAACTTAGTCGTGATATGTGATGTTTGGTGCAGGAGTGCTGACCTTTGTGGATGGTGGCCATGATGGAAGAGGAGGAGGCAGTCACGAGGGCCTGTTTGAGACCAACCAGCTGATGAGGAGAGAGTGCAGCCAGGGAGCCGTTCAGAGGGCACAGGCAGCAGCTGCCAAAGCTCGGGCTCTGGCCATGTGACGTGGACTGCACTACCCACAGTGCCCTGGCACCAGGATCATCCTCCCACCTTCCTCCTCTTGATTTCACCTGCTGAGTATGCTATTTAAATGCTCCATTGTTTTATTATATCCAGCTTTTTTAACTTCTGTAACTGAGACCAGGGTAAGAGTTACATTTATTTATTTGACTTTTTATTCATGTAACCTGCAGTCTTCTCAAGTATGAAAAATGATGCATAGAAAGTCCAGTGAATAAAGTCACAGCCACTGATTCACTGTTCAGCTACTCCACTGGTGCTTAAAGCTGCAGTCTGCAACTCTTTTTCAAGCATAATGCCTGGAACTGTCCGGGGATTCTGAAAGTAGTACATTAAATACCCCAATACAAAAAAAAAATGAGTTCTCTAGGTCCCCTATATGTCCTGCTAGGTCCCTCCAAAGCCAGCAGGTTTGTTTACAAAATTGCAGACCGGACTGGTAAAAGGTAACCAATCAGGTTACGAGCTGGGCTCTGTTGCCTGTCAATCACCGATTGTGCACGCGCGATACAAGGTAGGCTCGTCCCCACGCTTATTTATCTAGACTATTGAACTTCATTACGGGCTAGTCTACTTACTGTGTCTTCCATGATCGCAAATGACAGGTGAGTTGATGAATGAAGAGTCGTGTGGGCGCATCTGGTGTGCACGTAGACGTGCACGAGTTCTCATGTGTTTTGAAGGGGCGGGACAGGAAGTTGAATAACTTTTTATTTTTCGGTTAAAAAATAAGCATTTCTTGCATTTTGCGACTACGGAGGTCACCGTTTTCAACTTCAAGCGTTCTGATAGATCATGTAAACTCTTAAAATGCCAACAATTAGAACTTTACGTATGACAACAACAAATCTTGCAGACTGCAGCTTTAATCTGATTTAGAGTTAAAAAAAAAACCTGACCAAAACTCTGGAATTAAAAGTGCATATGGTTGTTTTACCGGTAACACTGATCTGGTGATTTTCATGTAAACAAGTGGGTTTAAACTGGGCATTACATAGTTCAATCTGTGCTGGGAGTTCAGGAGGGATCAGGGTGTGATATAATTTCTGTAATCTGAGGCATATTACTGACTCTTGTATCCTTTCATGATTGGAATTACTTTCAGTTTAAAAGCAAACCAGGAAATAATCATTTGAATCTGTAACTATGTGTTTGCTAAGAAGTTTCAATTCATATTTAAGGATATGCCTGAAACTGAGAAAGACAGAACAGAAAATGGAAGAAAACAAACACTTTATTCACAGCCTACTTTATTCAGTAGGTGGCATTTTGCCAACATGGAACCAGCATCCAGTATGCTCCACTTAACACTGTAATCAGTATTACAACAGCTTTTAAAATGCCTTCATGTTTAAATAAGGTCTTTTGAATAGTGTTAAATCAAGCTGTATGCTAAGTGTTGGTGGCACTTAATCTAATAAATCATGAGTTTATGATAAAATCCTAATAATTTCCCGGGCAGTTTCCCCCTGACAAATTGATTATTGGTGCTAATGATAAGACACACAGAGGCTGTGTTGAATTGAAGCACTTGCAAAAAAAGTAGTTCAAATGAGCTATTTGTTTTAAACAGGTCAAAAGATATCGATTCTACTACAACAAAGGAAATTTCAATTCTAATAATTCTAATGAATAATAGTTAATAACTTAACCTGTATCGTAGTTTTACTCTCGTATTTTTCAGCTAAACTGAACTGAACTGAAGCCCAGTTTTAACTTACAAGTCAAGACGCGTTTTGGTAATTATTGGTGCTGTAATTAAGATACAAATTGTTCACACCAAAGTGAAAAGTAGATGGGGCAAGTCTGAAAAAACTGTGAGCAGGTTTTGGTTTTATTTTCACTCAGTGCCGTTTCAGCTCAGTCTGATCACAGATCAGCGGGAACATCTTCCTCAGTGCCAACCACACAGTGCCAACAGGCTGCAGCTGGCCCAGAATGACTGGCTCATCGTCAGAGATGGAGTTGGGAGGATGGGGATGACTCGAGGAGAATGGAAGTGCCCACATTGTGCAGGCTGCAGTAATGAGTGCAATTTCTGTGTTAGAGGTGCAATTTGATAATAACGTGCAATTTCTGCCTGAGAGCAAGATTCCCTTTGCACCGGCTTTTAAATTCAGAGAGGAGGAGCTGGCAGCTTTAACTGGAAAATGGGCTTTGCAGGTCAGAGAGATTCATCTGATGAAGCAGAGGCTGCATGACAGTTGATTCTGCTTTTTAAATCGATAAATTCCATAAAAATCTCCTTTTCTCATATGAAATTTGATTTAAGAATGCGTCACCTTGTGCGCAAGTGTAAAGATTGTGAATTACAGAAATTTGCTGAGTGGTTCACCTTGATGTCAAAATCCATTTACCCTAAAGTAAATCTTCACTCAGTGCATTTTTCCAAGCAGGCAAGCTGCTGTTTTCAGTTTTTTCTCATTTCTTTTTTATTCAATTCTCTTTACAACCCCTAATCAGTGTTTTGATGTGTATTGTTTACATACAATCTAATTCAAATCCACCACTGAAAAAATGAACAAATAAAATGAAAAAAGAAAGACTATCACTTTATGAACTTAACTATTCTTATAGTGAGCTCTCACATATACTTCACTTGCACGCGGTGTCTGCTGGGAATCAATGTCTGTCCATGTAATAATGAGGTTGGTGTGTAGATGTGCCATGTTCCTGTGAGTGTGTGTGGTCATACTGTTGTAGGTGGGAGTTGGTTATTAAATGGGAAATGGATTTAACTGTCAATTTAGTGTGATTAATTTAGGATGTGGTTTTGGGAGCTGATGTCCTCCCTACTGATCAATTTAAAAAAAGAACAGCTGTAGTGATGAAGTCTTGTTACACCTTTTAATCAGCTCTGGGATCTTAGCTGGCACTGTTAAATGCACCTTACTGTTGTCTTTAGCAGATGTTGTCTTAACACTGTGTTATTTCTTGGCAAAAATCTTGTGTCTGTGTTTTTACACTGTCATAATTAACTGAATGGATCCTTGTTGTTTTCTGTCTTTGATAGTATTGCGGATCATGAAGCCCTTTAATAAACCTCAACTTGAAAGGTTGTCATTTGATATGAACCATATTGCAATTTAATCATGACTGTCACTCAGCAGCAGTAACATTGTCATAATGCACTGTTTGATGTTGTTACAACTGAATGAACTGTTTCACTGTGATGGACACTAAGAAAGGTCATCGGTGTTGTACACCCTCAGCAGGAATCAAGAGTTCCTTTCAAGACAGAAAGTCCCAAAATGATCTGAGTCTGATCTATCAAGCCAAAAATGTTAAATAAAGTCTGAGTAAGGTAGAAGGAAATCTGTATTCTGAGTTTGTCACATGACTGTGTGATTAAAACAACCACCAAGTGAATAAAATGAGTCTGAAAAACATGAGAAAATGAGTAGGGCTCTGTGCTCTGACACAAGGACCACGTCTGTTGAAGACAGATCTCAGCTTCACAAACTTACACTGCAAATAGTAGATTTTATTCACCTTCTTGTTGTTTACTAAGTTACCAACATTGTTGAATTGAGCAACTTACATGTTTATAGCTGGTTTGTCCTGAGAGGACTTGAATCACTGAGATGAAACACTGCAGCATGAGCATGGTGGCAGGGGGAGGGACAGACTCCAGCTGGCTGTTGCAGTGGTGTATCAGTTTTTCCCAGATGTCTTTGGTAAAAGTTTCTGAAAGTAGCTGGTGAAACATTAGGTGGGTGTTGCTGGTAATTTCCAACTCTCTTTCACATTGGCTCTACACAAATGATCAATGACCACAGCTGTACCCGAAACTTTGGTTCTTTGAGTCAGTGTGCTGCCCTCACCTCTCCACTAACAGCTGCTGGCTCTGATGGTGAGTGTGGCCATATCTACGGCGTGGCCACATTTAAGCTTCACACATCACAAAATTAACAGTTTTTACTTGTTCTCATTATACCATACCATTTTCAGAGCTTAACAGCTCTTACAGCTTAAGTTCTGCTAATTCCGGCACCCAGGGAAGACACATTACCCTAATGAAGGCAGAACAGTTAGCTTGCTAGTTGCTAGTCTGAGGCCAATGCATGGTTGTAGGTCTATTCATAATGTTACAATGTTAGGGTTAGGGTCGCTCTTCCTTGTAGACACAGTCTCACTGCATCATGGATTCAAATCCTTAAAAAGAAAAAAGAAAATCTATAAAAAACTGATCACCAGTCGACCTCCACAATTTGCTAAGCTCGGTATAATATAACCAATATGAAGCAAAAGAGACCTTTCAAGCTATGAGGATGATTTTATGGTCTTCTTCACGGTAGAAGATACTGGATCCATCCAGTCTGGAGATTCACCAGAAGATAAAAGCGTTTTGGAATTATCCAGATTCTTTCCAGATGTATTTCAGGATGTCAGTGGTCCAGCTTGACATTGTTAGAAACACTGGAGCCAAACATTCAAAAGAACCCACCATTTGTCATGATCAAATGACCCTGTTTTCTTCACACAGTTTTTTCTTTGGTGCTGGGACACCAACTAGATAATGTCAGATACTGATGATGATGATAATGAAAATTAATTTTGTATATACTGAGGCTACAAGAAACAACCCTCAAATTATAGTGGATGCAGAAAATCAAATCTGTTCGTTAACAGTCACTGTGTAAATACAATTGAGATTATATTTTTTTTGGAACATGCAACAATATTGGACAACAGTTATGGTCTTGGTGTGCAAAGGCCATTACATATTATCTGCTCCAGCCTCTAAAGCTGAAACAAAGCTTACTTGGTGTAATCCTCAGCTACCTGTCAAAGACAAGCAATATGCTGCTGCTTTTGGATGGTATGCTGCTTGTGTTCCAGTGACCCAAAACTCTTTCTACGGACAGGTGGCGCTTGACACTGGTTTTATGACAACAGCATCATTTCAAAAGGAGAATTATGTCAAAAGTATATTTGTAGACATACCATAATTTTCAGCTAATTCATTGAATGGCTCTGTCATCTCTATTGATTTGGCAAACTGGCTAAGCTAGATTTTGCGAAGAGAAGAAACATACATAGAATATTTGTATGAGCGGGTGCTTTTTTACATCAAAAAACTTTACTTTACAATTAGATCATTATTCCATTCAATAAAGTTTGCTTTTTGTCATGAAATGTAGAAATGAAGCAACAAGCATTTCTAATGTGACAGTCTAACAAGCAGCTGCTATTAATTAAAGTTGTTTGTGATGTTTAAATATAAGCTGCATATCATCTGAGGACAGCTGGAGTGGTAGATCATCAGCTTTTTGATCCCTGCATCTCTCAGAGGATTGATACCATTATTACATCTATGCCCTAAAAATGAGCCATGCAGCAATTAATTAAATGACCTTAACTCAACTGACCTGTCTCTACATAAAAGTACAATACTGTATGATCCAGTTTTTATCTGGCTAGTTCTTTACAGTCGCTTCCAGCCTCTACGATAAGCTTTTGTAAGTGTCACGGCTAGGTTGCTAGACGCCTTAAAGCTACTTAGACCCAAGAGCAGACACTGGATACAGGGAGGGTAAAGGTCAACAGAGTTTATTGTACGGAGGAGATGATTGTAGACTGAATGGACAATCCAGGTAAGGTGGTACTCTGAAGGAGGAGAGAGGTAGTTAGGAGGAGTCTGGATTAATGATATTCCAGATGTAATGGCAGGTCTTATCCTGACTAGATCCAGGAGGGAATCCGAGAGAGAGGGGAGGGCGCTGGCTGTGGAGCTCTGGCTCTGAGTCAGCGGCAGGGCAAGCAGGCAGGTAAGTAAAGTCAAGTCAAGTCAAATTTATTTGTATAGCACATTTCGTGTACAAAACGATTCAAAGTGCTTTACGTCAAATAAAAGCATTGCAGCGGGTGGAAGAAGCATTAGAAATACATAAAAGAAAATAAAGAGAAACAAATAAAATAATTAAAATGATTAAAAACAAGAAAAGGTCTGGATAAGTTCAAAGGTACCGCGGAGATTTCATGCATAGACACATTTTGTTTTTAACCTGGATTTAAAAATGTCTCCATTTGGTGAAAGTTTAATCTCCACTGGCAGTTTGTTCCACTTGTTTGCAGCATAACAGCTAAATGCTGCTTCTCCATGTTTAGTCTGGACTCTGGACTGGACCAGCTGACCTGAGTCCTTGGATCTAAGAGCTCTGCTAGGTTTATATTCTCTGAACATATCACAGATGTATTCTGGGACTAAACCGTTCTGGGATTTGTAAACCATCAGCAGTCTTTTAAAATCTATTCTGTGACTGACTGGAAGCCAGAGTAAAGATTTTAAAGCTGGTGTGATGTGTTCAGATCTCTTAGTCCGGGTTAAAACTCCAGCAGCAGCGTTCTGGATGAGCTGCAGATGTTTAATGCTCTTTTTGGGAAGTCCAGTTAAAAGAGCGTTACAGTAATGGAGTCTACTGGAGATGAATGCATGGATGAGTTTCTCCTGGTCTTTTTGGGAGAGGAAACCTTTAATCATGTTGATGTTTCTGAGATGGTAAAAAGCTGCCTTGGTGAAAGCCTTGATGTGGCTGCTGAAAGTCAGACACATCAACACTCAAAGGTTACGAACAAAGCAACAACAACCAAGCGTGATTGTGACAGTAAGTACCTGCAGAAGTGTAGTTTATCCTCTCATATAACTGAATTTATTCTTACTCCACATCAGATGAGAGAACAAATCTATTTAACTGAATTAGAAATCAAAAATTTTAAGAAAAAAAGCTCAACAAAATTGTCCTAACTGCTAGGCTTTATACTAAGTCATGATCCAGTAAATACATAGAGGATGCCATGAAACAATCCTCTCTTTTGACTCCTGGTAAGATAACAACTGACTTTTAAATGCTATTTAAACTAAAGAAGAATCATTTAAGCTTACTGGGCTCCAGTTAGAATGTTTTTTTATAGGAACAGAGAAAAGAAGCTCTGATAATGAAGTTCAGGTGCTGGAATGAATCTGGCAAAAAATTTGCTTTACGGAATTTTCAAACAATCATTATTGTACAATAAAAAATTATTTTAACAATCAAACATAATTTTGAGATGGTCCAGTTTTTTTCATTTTCTTTGCCAGGGCTCCTTTCTGGTTTCAGTTTCACCAGGAATCTGTTGAGTCTTCCTTTTTCCTCTCTGTGTATTTCTACAGACAATGCCTGAGTCTGCATTGAGAGAAATTGTCATTCATTCATTCATTCAGACATGGGAGGTCCGAAGATACAGTATAATAGCATTATACCATGATAGACTCTGTCGTGAGAGAATATTTGGGAGCATTATGTAACTGTTGTTCAAAAAGTGAGTGAATCAAGACTAAAAATTAAAAAGGACACAAAGCAAGTTTCTGAACAAAAACCTTCCTTTACTGTGCTTTGAATACTGTGACTACTGCCTGGCTGTTTCATTCACTTTTTCTTGAACATCACTGCGTTAAAAGGAAAAAATAAAACTGTCTTCTCTGTGGTTGACCTGTTTGTCACACAGGTAAAGATTCTAGCTTACCACTGTTGCTGGAAGCCATTTGTTGTAGAATGAGTTTCAGGCAATTTCAAATAACTTAAAGTGGTACAGTAAAACACTAGATGTAACCACATCACTTAAAAGATTTTGAGATCATAAACTAAGCCAGGAGATGTGTTGATTTTCAGCAACATGGGCAAAAGAAACTAAATATTTGAGGTCAATGCCGGTTTGTCAATGGTATTATCCGGGACCTATCCCGGCCCAAACCATCGACCTAGGCTGCTTGGCCCATGGGGAAAATAGTTGTAACTAATTTTTGTCACTTATCTTATTCTTGCATTAATATCAATTCAACTGTAGTCTGCATAAATTCACCATTGCAGCGCAGCCGCCTGCTGCATCACAGCAGATTAAATAGGTTCTACCATGTAAGGGAATTCTCTCCTCCCAAATGTTTCAGATGGTTTGGCCCATGTGGCTCGTCTTTTAAATAACAATGGCGCGAAACAGAGCGCGTCAGTGATGGAGGGTAGAAAGAGGCTAGGTGGAACAGAGAGGGCTAAGCTAAAAAAAAGACAGGTGGCAGCCAAATGTGCCAAATTGACAGATATCTTCTCAAGACAAGCTGGTAGGTTACTGAGAGATATGGATAATAGGCCTGGTTGTGAATTTGATCAAATAGGCTATAACGTGGCGAACGTTTGCAATGTCAACTCAACTGTCATCTGACAGCTTTTGTTGTTAAATATGTAAAATCTCACAATTTATATGATTTAGAAGTGTATTCAAAGTATTCAAAGAAGAACCGAACACTTTCTTTACATTCCAGTTCTGATGAACAATTGCTTAACGCTTTATCACGCTTTATCTCCTCATCAACTGTAGCCTGCATTCCCACAGGCGCGCACATGTGGTTACTAACGCAATATTAAATAGGGGCGATCACATTTGTTGTTTGATATTTGTTATTAAATGCATCTCAAACATGCAATTAAAATAAATATAATTATTTAGAAGGGCTGTATACAAATATTGTACATGGTTCGCGTGCGCAGGGACAGGGGCAGTATGGCAGGGCAGGGGCAGCGCGAGCACGTTGGGGTGTTTAGTTGCCTTTTTTAATTACTGGAGAGTCTGCACGCGCGTTCTATCCGCGGGAATCAGCATCATGTTTCATGTTCAAGCCTTCCCCTCCTATTTATTATAATGTGAGCTGAGCCCGCTCACGCCCGTGCAGGGAATGGACTGTTCTATTTTCAAGTTGCAATGAGCACTTATCCGGACACCGCGCGGGCACGACGCTTTGATGTGAAAGGAAGAATCTGTTTTCTTGTTGATTTCTATCCATTTCGGACTGAACACGAATGTTTTTTGTTTGTTTTATCTTTTTTCATGGACTCGAATTCCTCCTCCATATCAGAGTGGCCTGAATTTGAATTAAATTCCCGGACTGAGAAAATGGCCCACCCCGGCCCTGTTTGAGGTCCCTCATTATCTAACTATCATGATTTAGTTTTTTTTTTAAATAGACTATAAGAATAAATTAGAGTAACTTCCCATCCCATGCAGCTTTCTTATAATACAGTAGAAGTTAGCATAACAATTTTGCTGCATTATATCTTCATCTGAAAAAGAAAAATTTAAAATTTGGATTTCTGAAATGTAAATATACTGTGACAAAAGAATGATTTCGTTAGAATGGAATATATAGGTTCCTGCATTTTTGGAGGTCTATCCAAATAAGGGACAGTATTTCTACACACGTATAAATTTAGGAATTTGTCCCTTTCGGATGGATCTACTTGACACAACAGACCACTAAGGCAAAAATACCAGAGGGCAAACTGAAGAAAAAAAAAGGAAAGTCTTACAAGAAAATGCAACTGATGACACAGCAGGACACAGGGAACAGGAACAGAGTCCTGGTTAAACTGGCAGGTTGAACCAATGGACCAACAAAGCAAAGAAGGAGAGATGAGACAATACTAATTAGGAACTAATGAAACACAGGTGAAACCAATGAGGACAGGAAGACAAAGAATGCAAAACTACAAATGACACAGGGACTGTTATTACCAACATAAGACAGTAACAAAGGCAAATACAAACAAAACTGAAAACAGGAATTCAACTAAAGCAAAGAGCACGAGTACACCAGAAAACAAAGCAACTTAAGACAGAGCAGCAGCTTTGGACACAAGAAAAACAAGACTAAATCAGAAACAGGTCGACTAATAAGCAGATGATGCAGTGTCAAATTCCAATCCCTTTATTTGGCTCAATAATTAAACTAAATAAATCAAAGGTCAACTTTGTATACTCTAGAGACTTCAAAAAGTTTTTTTCATGCTTTCAAGCACCGGCCCGCAGTTCCACCCTTTTGTCCAATTATGTTTGCTTCTGGTTCTGAGTAAAAACCTCAAATGGTGATGTCTGAAAACCAGACTCAAGAATTAAAAAAAAAAAAAATCGCCCACTTATTTTGAGTATATGGTGTAGAGACTAAAGACCAGCGACAGCCTTAAAGACATGTTCCTACATTCTGTATGCACAGAATTGGGGTTAAACAAGTAACCGATGCAGTTAGGACTTTTTTGGGTCGACATCTTGCATATTATTTTATTTAAATTAATTTTCCTAAAACAATTTAATTCCGAAAGACAATAAGACAATCTAAGATCAAAGGTCTACTTCTGACCCTTTCAAACACCTCTCAAATTTGGCCTTATTTAATTTAGCAAATTAAGTGATCTCAGGTGTCATAACTAACATTGGGCCTCATGCAAGAACATTTTCTTATTCCATCCATCCATTATCTATACCGCTGAATCCGTCGGTCGGGTCGCGGGGGGGGCTGGAGCCTATCCCAGCAGTCAATGGGCGAGAGGCGGGGTACACCCTGGACAGGCCGCCAGTCCCATTTTTTTATTCTTATTCTAATTTTCTCTCACTTTTTTCGTATGAAGGTCTCGTACGAACATGTCACGTCAGATTCAACAAACGCTCTTAACTTCGGAGAAAGTGTGTAAACGACCTGCGTAAATAATTAATGCCAGCCGTGCACTTACGCACGTGCACAAGGAGAGTAAATTTGCATACTCCACGCCCAAAATGTTACCATATAAGGCTACACTTCCTCTCTCCTGTGCCAGGAAGTGTTGAGTGTTGAGTCATGAGAATGGCATCAAGGCGCAAAAGGAACAACTTTAGGGGCTCTGCTTTCAGAGATCCAAAAAGGGAAATCTGTCATTTTTAGCAATGGAATTATTAAAATCTTAAAAAAGATTAAGATCAGATTTATTGTCATGCATCCAGACCAAAAATTGTCCTGTGCTTTTAACCCACTGTTTTGACACACTCATGCAGGGTCACACATTCATAGAGACACATGCCAACCTGGAGCAGTAGACAGCCATTCACAGCACCCGGGGAGCATGGGGGTACGGTGCCTTGCTCAAGGGCACCTCAGCCGTGACAAGGAGGTGGACTGACACGGTTCAATGGCGAGAGTGGGAATTGAACCGCCAACCTTCTGGTTATTGGACAACTGACTCTAACCACTGAGCTGCTAAAGCAATGAAATGGGAAGCAATTACGAGGGCTGTTAATTCCGTGTCACCTGTAGTTCGTAATGTCACCGGAATAAAGAAGAAATGGTTTGATTTGAAAATGGCTTAAAAAAAACGTCTCGCCATGAGCAGGCGCTCGATGACTGCAACTAAAGCCATGTAATCAGTTGTTGCCTCGTCATGATGGCACTTTGATGGGTTGGTCCATGAGGGGGGTCTTCTGGCATGTTGTCTGCCTGGGCTGGTTCAGGTAGTGGGAGACCCTCGTTCATGGCAATATTGTGCAAAACGCAGCATGCCAGAATAATCTGGCATGCCTTCTCTGGACTATAAAGCAGTTTGCCCCCTGCTGTATCGAGACACATCCACCTGGTCTTCAACATACCAATAGTGCGCTCAACAACAGCCCGGGTGCTTTGATGTGTATATGTGTGCAATCTATAGCTCCGATTATGTTTGGCTTCCAGCCATGGCATGAAAGTCCCTCTTATTTTGTACTAATGTGATGACCAAGGGGAGTGCACGACTCACAGAGGACTGGGACACCCCTGATCTGTCTCCAATCTCCCTCTGAAAGGTTCCAGTGGCCAAAAATCCAAGGGTGGTGAGGACCTGGACGTGTGGTGGAATTGGGTTTGATCTGCATGTTTCTCTCTGGAGTTGTGGCTCTAGCAAGCTGTATATTTGCAGCAGCACAGTCCTTGGCAATCTAAATCGCAACGTCAGCCATTCGTCTGTCTCCGCAAGGATATCTACACGTCTCGGAACACACACTCTCTTCCAAGAGCCTGACATGCTAAAGCATCCAAAAGTAGCAAGTCAGCTGCTGGTTACACTTCCCATTGACCTTGTTATATACAGAGTGAAATGAACCTTCACTTAGTGCATAATTTAAGTCAAACAGAATAATATCAGCATAATTATGGGGTATAATGTATATATTAATTTAAGATATCTTCATAAATAATTAAATATAGAATCCATTAGTCAAGCAAACTTGATTTGAATAACAGTGGACTAATTTACGTGACTCCTACGACAGGTCTCGATCACTCGTAAATTCTGTTCGTACCTGAAAGAAAACTCAAAATACAAAAAAATTGGTGAATGCGCAAATTCTCTTAAATCACTCGTACGCATGACTGAAGAACAAATCTGTGTGTAACCCACAGTAAAATATGAATAAATACAAACAATTAAATTAGATGCATAAATAAGGTAAAATGGTTAAAATGTCACAATTGATTAAAAAAGGGTGTGATAATAATTTCATTGAAATGTTTAAAAATAGGCCTATATAAAATACTGTCCCTTTAAGAGGTCCATGGTCGTTTGCGCTGTACCCCTGTTTTGACACAGCGTGTATGCAGATCGGAGAGTAGAGAAGCAAGCAGAGACAAGCAGAGAAGTTAATGCAGGAATATTTTTCCAGAGAGCGATTTAAGACTTGATACGTGGTTGGTAGTTCTCACAAGCCATATTTAATCAAAACCACAACGGTTTTGGTGAGTTTCAACTTGTTTTATTGTAATTCTGTTTGTAACTTTTGCACGTGTGGATGCTAGCTAAATGCTAGCTAAATGCTAACGGCGTAACTGTGTGGAGAAAACTTCTAACGCAAGCTGTTTAGCTGCTAACATTTTTAGTATATTAAGGGAATCGTTTGAGAGTATATGTTGTTTATTGAAAAAGAGGATTATTTTGTGTTAGGAGGAGAAGTTAAGTCTTACTGCGTGTAGCGGTAACGTTACAGCACAGTGATTGTAAAACTTTATTGATTTGATTCATGTCGACAAATTGATTTATTTTTCTTATGACCTGTTGTACAGGTCAGGTTTTTTTGTTTGGTATCGTTCCTGGTTGAAGTAAACAGGAATTGGAGTTTCTTCTGTGGAGTGCGTGCATGTGTGAGGGGCTTACACGCGCCAAGGACACCTGATGGCGAGCCAGACCCGCTGATTCCGTTACTAAAAGACAGTTCATCCTCGTTGTGACAGTGAGAGGATCCACTCCGCAGGGAAGGACTGTTGGTAAACTCTGCCAGAGCGGTAGGAGTATCGGATTATATTTTCCTTTTGAACTGAACTTTGAACTGAACTCTGAACTGAACTCTGGACTGAACTTGAAGTATTACATTTTGTATTTTTGTTTTTCCATGATTGTTATGATTGTGATTAGCAGTATAAGAGTTATGCTTCAATTTAATTGATTAAGGTGTGATCATTCTCTTGTCAATGAGAAGAGGAAAAGAGTTGACTCAGGATGAATATTGTATTAAAATAGATTAACCTCAAATAGGATAGTTACTGACCGGTCCAATATAACTAACCTATCTAAACTAAATAAACCATCTAACTGCGGTGGCTTACCTGAACTAAATTCTCTAACCTAGAAAAAACTGAGGTGAGGAAAAAGAGATGAAAGTAAAGAAATTTATTGTTGATACCTGCAGGTTGTTGAAATGTCACATGTGTTTTACTGTTGTTTATTTCCACTAAAGAGGTTATTGCATTTAAAGTACCTGGTCTCTGGCTCAATTTTATTTGTTACCCCACTCCATTAGAACCTAGAACTGGCCCAGTAGTTTAAAAAGTGTGTATTAGTGATACATATGCTACAAATTGGCGAGCCAGCCAGGAGTGGCCAAAACATATGCAAACTAGCAACCAGAGACCAGATAGCAAGATTTCCACTAAATCAGTGATGGAGGTAATTCAGTCAACAGGTGTTAAGGTCCCAAACTCACTTTTGGTAAGTGGCTTAACAGGCACAGAAGCAGATGAAGAAGTTTATGACTTTCTCAAACAGTATGGTTCTATCCAGAGAACAATCCCAGTAGACCTGCCCCAATCCGAGTTAGGCCTACAGGCCATTGTAGAATATACATATGGCACAGCAGCACAGGCACTTTCATCCTCACTGCCATATAAGCTCACCAGCAAGACTCATACAAGCATTACTTACCATATCAAGGCCTTAGCAAGCGTCTATACACCTGCAGTCAGCCAGTCAGTCACAGAAATATATCTCTCAGAGCTCAAAGGGATTGCAAAACAGAGTGGCAAGGACTTTGCAGATGTGCTTAGAGGAGAGCTCTCTCGCATCAGTGAGACAGTTGGCCAAGATGATTCAGAGATCCAAGAGGAAACCACAGACACAAACCTTGATGATGATGTTCAAGGACATGCTTCTGGGATTGCAGCACAGGTGAGCCCTCAACCCGGTGTTCTCTCTCCACAACATGTTCCCATGCCCGAACCTGACACAGCACCACCTCACCAACCCCCCAGAGTAAAGACACAGCCCACTCTGAGTCTAACAGATCTTTATCCGTCTGACCTGCAGAAAGTTGTTATTGAACATATAGTTAAAGCGGAACTCCGGGGCATTTGAAGCGTGTTTCCATTGCTAGAGGTTGTCAAATACTGCTAGTAGGACACAGAGAGGTCCAGATCTGTGCTCCCTGTGTGGAGATCGCGCTGTTCGCTCAGCCTGTCATGCGAGGCTAATACGTGGTGGCTAAGGGGCAAGAGCTAACCCTTCCACGTAAAACAACAACTTGCACACTGCAGAAACGTCACACCACTTTATAAACCATCCGACAATAAAGTCACAAGCCTTACCATCAAAACCATATGCATGGTTCTCACATTACTGGCATGGGGACGTTACAAAACAACTTTATAAACAGCATGTCACTCACCGGCTGGTTGTAGGCTCGCGCATGTGAAAGCCCAAAAGAGTCGATGGACGATAATCCCATATACAAAACAATTATCTTCTCAAGAAAAACTGCGTTCAAGTATTTAAAACATTACAACAATACATTCCCAGTAATATTGTTGTAATGTTTTAAATACTTGAACGCAGTTTTTCTAGAGAATATAATTGTTTTGTATATGAGATTATCGTCCATCGACTCTTTTGGGCTTTCACATGCGCGAGCCTACAACCAGCCGGCGAGTTAAATGCTGTTTATAAAGTTGTTTTGTAACGTCCCCATGCCAGTAATGTGAGAACCATGCATATGGTTTTGATGGTAAGGCTTGTGACTTTATTGTCGGATGGGTTATAAAGTGGTGTGACGTTTCTGCAGTGTGCAAGTTGTTGTTTTACGTGGAAGGGTTAGCGCTTGCCCCTTAGCCACCACGTATTAGCCTCGCATGACATGCTGTGCGGACAGAGCGATCTCCACACAGGGAGCACAGATCTGGACCTCTCTGTGTCCTACTAGCAGTATTTGACAACCTCTAGCAATGGAAACACGCTTCAAATGCCCCGGAGTTCCCCTTTAAACATGAAGACCCTGCAACACAAGCACATGCTTCATTGAGACTTAGACCCTTCTCTGGACGCAGTCCCCGTCCGAACAATGAAGTGGATTATGAAACATGGCGCTCTAATGCAGATTTCTTGTTGAGAGATGCACAACAGTCAGATCTACACAAATCACGAAAGATACTTGACAGCCTTTTGTCACCTGCCGTTGACATAGTGAAGCATTTGACACCTAATTCGTCCCCGTCGATGTATTTGGACATCCTAGACTCAGCATATGGAACAGTTGAAGATGGAGATGACCTCTATGCCAAGTTTCTAAACACACTGCAAAACTACGGCGAGAAATCCTCAGCCTACCTTCAACGACTGCAAGTGATGCTGAACACCACCCTCAGGAGAGGCGGTGTAAGTGCAACCGATCTGGACCGCCAGCTCCTGAAACAATTTTGCAGAGGTTGCTGGAATAACACCCTCATATCCGAGCTAAAGCTGGAACAAAGGAAACACGGCCCACCCACCTTTGCAGAGCTCCTTTTGCTGCTGCGCACTGAAGAGGACAAACGTGACTCTAAAGCATGTCGCATGAAGCAGTATTTTGGTGCTTCAAAGCAGAAGGTGTCCTCACACTTCCAAGGTGCTTGTGTCCAGTGTGTCGAGGAGTGTACCACATCAGCACAAAAATGCAATGAACCTAAATCTGAAATACAAGACCTCAAAAGACAAATAGCTGATCTGCAGTCCCAACTCCTTCGAATAACACAAAAAGACAACAAAGCTTACTCAAAGAAAACGCCTCCCAGAAACGCTGCTAACAAGCCCTCAGCTGAGAATGCTAGAGCACAACAAATACAGCCTAACAGCTGTGATGCAAACAAAAACCACAGAAACAAACCAAAACCCTGGTATTGTTTCAGATGTGGTGAAGATGGGCACATAAGACCACAATGTGATGCTGATCCCAATCCTTCTCTTGTAGCTTTAAAAAGGAAACTACTAAAAGAAAGACAGTTGGAATGGGAAGAGAAAAATGGCCCCTCACCATCTGGTTCTTTAAACTAACACCAGTCGCCATTAAGGGACAAATGGGGGCTGAGACGCAGACAAAGTGTTCCAAAAAGAAAAAACGTGCCTCACTAGCATGCTCGTATCCAAAGCAACAGGCAGTGGCTATACCAAAGGGGCTCATTGGGGCTAAAACTACAGCACAGGTGGCTTTAGCAGGGAAAGACTGTAACAGCTTGTTAGACTCAGGTTCGCAAGTTACAACAGTGCCAAAGTCATTCTATGACCTTAACCTGTCACACTTGCCCATCCAGCCTTTGAACGACTTGCTTGAGGTTGAAGCCGCCAATGGCCAAGATGTCCCCTACTTGGGATTCATTGAAGTAAACATCACATTTCCCAAGAGTGCCCTTGGCCTGGAAATTGAAGTACCCACCTTGGCCTTGATCGTTCCTGACATGCGCTCAACCTTATCCACGGTCTTAATTGGCACCAACACCCTTGACATCCTCTACGAGTTGTACTCAAGCGCTGCATCTCAGGACTCCCAGTCGCTGGCCTATGGGTACAAAGTTGTCCTTAAAACTCTTGAAATGAGACGCAGACAGCGGGTTGACTGCAGCCTTGCAGTTGTCAGACTGTCTAGCAAAGATACTGAGATCATTGGTCCGGGCCAGACCAAAGTAGTGGGAGGATCAGTCAGTTGCAGGATACCAGATGCCGGAAAGTGGGTAGTAGTTGAGATGCCAAAAACCTCCTCCCTACCAGGTGGCATAATGGTTACAAATGGCCTAGCGAGCCTCCCGTCTCACTTGCCTCGCTGTATACCAGTGATCCTCAAAAACGAATCAGATCATGACATCACCATCTCTCCAAAGAGTGTGATAGCTGAAGTGAATGCTATCCAGAGTGTTCAGCCCGTGACCACTGGCAACTCAGACACCCCAACAAAACCTGACCAAAAACCAAAGAACAACTTCGACTTTGGAAACTCTCCAATATCCAGTGACTGGAAGGAACGGATAACTGAAAAGCTCAACTCATTGCCAGATGTGTTTGCACAGCACGATCTCGACTTTGGACGCACTAACAAAATGAAACATCATATAAAGCTCAGTAACGAAACACCATTCAAGCACAAAGCGAGACCAATCCATCCACAGGACATCGAAGCTGTGCGTAAACACCTCCGGGAACTCCTTGACGCCGAAGTCATCAGAGGAGAAAGGGGATTCACCCTTTCTCCTCGCCAATCGTAGTCGTCAGGAAAAAGAACGGTGACATCAGACTCTGTATTGACTATCGAAAGCTCAATCTCCAAACAGTGAAAGACTCATATGCCCTACCAAACTTGGAGGAGTCTTTCTCAGCATTGAACGGGTCCAAGTGGTTTTCTGTTCTGGATCTCAAGTCTGGTTTTTACCAGATTGAGATGGAGGAATCGGACAAACACAAAACTGGATTTGTCTGCCCACTTGGATTTTACGAGTTCAACAGGATGCCTCAAGGAATAACCAATGCCCCTAGCACGTTCCAGAGGCTCATGGAGCGTTGCATGGGAGAGCTAAACCTGAAGCAGGCCCTGGTCTTCATTGATGATCTGATAGTTTTCTCCTCGACATTGGAGGAACATGAAGAACGACTGCTGAATGTGCTCAACAGACTGAGGGAGTACGGCCTGAAATTGTCTCCGGACAAATGTAAGTTCTTCCAGACGTCTGTCAAGTACTTAGGCCATGTTGTGTCTGAAAGAGGCATCGATACAGATCCTGACAAGATCGCCGCCCTTAAAACCTGGCCAAAACCAAACAACCTGAAAGAGTTGAGAACCTTTTTGGGGTTCTGCGGTTATTACCGCCGGTTCATAAAAGACTACTCAAAGGTTGTGAAACCCCTCAATAAACTCACTGCTGGATACCCGCCGCTGCGGAAGCATAACAACCCCAAAGTGAATGTAGAGAAGTATCACAATCCCAAGGATTCCTTTGGTGACAGATGGACGATAGAATGCCAAGTAGCATTTGAAACTGTCATTGGCAAGTTGACAACCGCTCCTGTCCTGGGGTTTGCCGATCCCAAGTTACCTTATATCTTGCACACAGATGCGAGCACTGTGGGCTTAGGTGCTGCCTTATACCAGGAACAGCAAGGACAGAGACGTGTCATCGCTTATGCAAGCCGTGGCTTGTCACAATGCAAAGCCAGATATCCAGCCCACAAATTGGAGTTCCTTGCCCTTAAATGGGCAGTAACTGAGAAGTTCCAGGACTATCTATATGTAAGTCCGTTTCTTGCCGTCACCGACAGCAATCCATTAACTTATGTCCTCACTTCTGCTAAGCTTGATGCTACAAGCTACCGGTGGCTAGCTGCCTTGTCAACATTTGACTTTCAGTTGCAATACAGAGCAGGGAAACAAAACCAGGACGCAGATGGACTGTCCAGACGTCCACACAGTGTTTTGACTAATGATTTCACATCACAGAAAGAGATGGAAAGAATAAGACAGTTTGCACAAAGACACTTGTCTGAGCCTGACCACTCAAACTTGATGGCTGAGAGCACAGTCAAAGCCATTTGTGAGAAACACTTGGTCCATTACCTGGTTGACGGTGAACCTGCAGAATCATTGCCTAGCACCACCTTGGTCATGTCACTTGCCCACCACCCAATGGCAATACCAGCCAGCTTTGAAGAGGAAGACCACCTTGGTGGCTCATCTGTCATTCCCCATCTCACAGCTGCTGAGCTGATGGAAAAACAAAGAGCTGACATCTGTATCCGAGAAGTGGTCAACCAGATGGAGTCTGGAGAAAAACCCTCACCTTCTCTGAGGAAGGAACTTCCTGATCTCTGCCTGATTCTAAGGGAATGGAATCGGCTGGAGCTTCTAGATGGCATACTGTACCGAAGACGGCAAGAAGGTGCACAGTTGTCTTACCAACTTGTATTGCCAGAGGAGCTCAGATCCGTGGTCTTAAAGAGCCTGCATGATGACATTGGCCACATGGGTGTAGAGCGCACAATGGACCTTGTCAGAGCAAGGTTCTATTGGCCCAAAATGTCAGCTGATGTGGAGAACAAAGTCAAAACCTGCAACCGCTGCGTACGGCGTAAGTCCTTACCTGAAAAAGCTGCACCGCTTGTTAACATCACAGCTACAAGGCCGCTTGAGCTTGTATGCATGGACTTTCTCACAGTAGAACCAGACTCAAGTAACACTAAAGACATTCTGGTAATTACGGACCATTTTACAAAGTATGCAGTGGCCGTTCCTACCCCGAATCAAAAGGCTCGAACAGTAGCTAAATCCTTGTGGGACCACTTCATCGTTCACTAAGGCATCCCCAAGAGACTTCATAGCGACCAAGGTCCCGATTTTGTGTCTCGAACGATAAAGGAGTTATGTGAACTGATTGGTACTCAAAAGGTAAGGACCACCCCTTATCACCCAAGAGGGAACCCCGTTGAACGTTTCAATAGGACCCTACTTAACATGCTGGGAACACTTGAGAATGAGAAGAAGAGTCACTGGCGTGATTATGTCAAGCCATTAGTACACGCCTACAACTGTACTAAGAACGACGTGACTGGTTTTACTCCTTATGAGTTAATGTTTGGACGACAGCCCAGGCTGCCAGTTGACCTAGCTTTTGGGTTGCCAGTTCACCACCGATCAGGATCGCATTCTCAGTACGTCCAGAACCTGAAATCCCACCTCCAAACAAGCTACCAAGTTGCTACAGAAAATGCAAAGAAAACAGCAAGTCGCAATAAAGCGAGATTTGATAGGCATGTGGTTGAGTCCACCCTGAGAGAAGGCGACAGGGTCTTGGTCAGGAATGTCCGCCTCAGGGGCAAGCATAAATTAGCTGACCGGTGGGAGTCAGATGTCTATATCGTTCTGAGAAGATGTGGTGACGTTCCAGTGTACGTTGTGAAACCAGAGACTAGGGAAGGCCCACAAAGAACCCTCCATCGTGACCTTCTGCTGCCGTGTGGTTTCCTCCCTACGATCCCAGCAAACAATGAGACCAACACAACGGAAACGGCCAGACGGCCAAGAACTCGACAGCACCCACAAAGCAACAGCTCAGATGAAACTGAGGAGAACAAACCCCAATCTGACTCTGAAGAATATAATTATGATGGCTACAGGAATTTCACAGTAGAAACCTTGGGCTTCAGCCAGATTCCTGAAACCGTGAAACAAGTCCCAGAGAGAACCGAACCAGAGCCCTTCAAAATGTTACCTGCTGTTGAGCAAGACACTTCAGATGCAGCTGGAGATTTCCCTCAAGTTGCTCCAGTGGGAAGCTGTGACTTGAACTTACCTGATTCGGAAGAGAGTAACCCACTTGACTCCAGGGAGAGTCACTTACCTGATTGCAGGATCAACAGCTCACCTGCCGGACAAAACCCTGAACACCTACCTGGAGAGGACCTGAGTAATGCCCCTTTTTCTATTCAAACTGCACTGGAGATGAATGAGAGTGCATCTATTGTTGAACAACCTCAAACTGTTGAAAGAGGATGCTTTAGAAGATCCAACAGAGACAAAAGAGCTACTAAACGACTGACTTATCCTGAACTAGGGAATCCATTAGTTACAATTGTTCAGTCTTTATTTCAAAGTTTGAGTGAAGTGATCACAGACTCGCTTGCAGAATCTAGCATCCCAGAACAGCACAGAGTTTTGAAGGTATAGGTTCTTTGAACAATTCACAGGGACGTGCATTGGGTAAAGTGGGGAGGATGTAACCCACAGTAAAATATGAATAAATACAAACAATTAAATTAGATGCATAAATAAGGTAAAATGGTTAAAATGTCACAATTGATTAAAAAAGGGTGTGATAATAATTTCATTGAAATGTTTAAAAATAGGCCTATGTAAAATACTGTCCCTTTAAGAGGTCCATGGTCGTTTGCGCTGTACCCCTGTTTTGACACAGCGTGTATGCAGATCGGAGAGTAGAGAAGCAAGCAGAGACAAGCAGAGAAGTTAATGCAGGAATATTTTTCCAGAGAGCGATTTAAGACTTGATACGTTTGGTAGTTCACACAAGCCATATTTAATCAAACCACAACGGTTTTGGTGAGTTTCAACTTGTTTTATTGTAATTCTGTTTGTAACTTTTGCACGTGTGGATGCTAGCTAAATGCTAGCTAAATGCTAACGGCGTAACTGTGTGGAGAAAACTTCTAACGCAAGCAGTTTAGCTGCTAACATTTTTAGTATATTAAGGGAATCGTTTGAGAGTATATGTTGTTTATTGAAAAAGAGGATTATTTTGTGTTAGGAGGAGAAGTTAAGTCTTACTGCGTGTAGCGGTAACGTTACAGCACAGTGATTGTAAAACTTTATTGATTTGATTCATGTCGACAAATTGATTTATTTTTCTTATGACCTGTTGTACAGGTCAGGTTTTTTTGTTTGGTATCGTTCCTGGTTGAAGTAAACAGGAATTGGAGTTTCTTCTGTGGAGTGCGTGCATGTGTGAGGGGCTTACACGCGCCAAGGACACCTGATGGCGAGCCAGACCCGCTGATTCCGTTACTAAAAGACAGTTCATCCTCGTTGTGACAGTGAGAGGATCCACTCCGCAGGGAAGGACTGTTGGTAAACTCTGCCAGAGCGGTAGGAGTATCGGATTATATTTTCCTTTTGAACTGAACTTTGAACTGAACTCTGAACTGAACTCTGGACTGAACTTGAAGTATTACATTTTGTATTTTTGTTTTTCCATGATTGTTATGATTGTGATTAGCAGTATAAGAGTTATGCTTCAATTTAATTGATTAAGGTGTGATCATTCTCTTGTCAATGAGAAGAGGAAAAGAGTTGACTCAGGATGAATATTGTATTAAAATAGATTAACCTCAAATAGGATAGTTACTGACCGGTCCAATATAACTAACCTATCTAAACTAAATAAACCATCTAACTGCGGTGGCTTACCTGAACTAAATTCTCTAACCTAGAAAAAACTGAGGTGAGGAAAAAGAGATGAAAGTAAAGAAATTTATTGTTGATACCTGCAGGTTGTTGAAATGTCACATGTGTTTTACTGTTGTTTATTTCCACTAAAGAGGTTATTGCATTTAAAGTACCTGGTCTCAATTTTATTTGTTACCCCACTCCATTAGAACCTAGAACTGGCCCAGTAGTTTAAAAAGTGTGTATTAGTGATACATATGCTACATGTGCGTACGAGTGGTTCTTGCATGAGGCTCAATGAGAAAAAATCATTTTAGAGATTTTATTAAAATCATAGAAACATTAATGAAAAGTTACTGATATTACCTGTAGGGGTTTGTCTGTTCAGTCAGGAAACCTTTCTTTATGATACTAAACCTAACACTGGCCTAGTGCAATGTTCAAATTTTGACTACAGTTAGAAAAACATGCTTTTAAGTTATTTTGCAACATCAAATCTAGATAAAATGGGATCTTTTCAGGAAAGGATTGTTACTGTCACAAAACCATGATGTCACTTTTGTTGTTCAAATGAATTTGTTGCAAGAAATGATGTCATGACAAAATTAGCTGTAATTGGTAATTGTAATGAAAGTGAATGCATCGATAAACAAAGAAAAGGCATGAAAGTGAGCCAGATTCTGAGCGGTTTGTGTTTTTACTGTGAGGAAAAGTGAGGGGACTTGAAACAGAAACATCACAATAACAAAAGGTACACACAACCATAAGCCAACACATACACAGACATATGGAGGGATTTTGAACTCTGATCACACATCTCGGCAGGTCTAATGATTATTTGTAGAGCTCGGCTGTCAGAACCCCCCCCCCATCTCCCGCTCCATTCTTCCTTCCCCCACCCACTCTGCTTCGCTGTCACTAAAATAGCTTTAAGGTGTGTTTTGGTTGGACTTTAACCCCACCGCCTGTTCGTCTCCTTGGCAACCGTCCAGAGTTCCCTTAATTTGTATCATTTCAATCCCAAGTGCTGCAAGCAGGTTTGCCTGTTTGCCCCTAATCATAGAGCCTGTTGCCATGGTAAAGTATTTAAATGTGCTCTGCAGATCATCTTCACCTAACATATCAGAAATGGCAGATGTGCGACTGTGTCTGTGTGTATTCTTTTGTTCTTTCACTAAAAGTGAATTCTATCCTCCCCTAACCTCAGGATTCATATCTGACTTGTTTTTTCAATTTCATTCTCCAAACATATGAGTTTTTGTTGCTCTTTTTTGTCTGTTCTCTCTTGGTAATTCCACTGGGAGGAATCCCCTATTTTCTATTTCATGCATTCCTTAAAGAGTGAAGGCTTTGTCTCTTATCTTATCAGTGAAGCTTCACGGCTCCCAAAAGCTTTGGTCATGTTTAGAGAGGAAGTGCACGCTGCATACTGATAAGAGAGGCCTAGCACAGCAGGGACGTACACTGTCACTGCACGTACAGCTGCAAGGAATAATATCTGGGTGTGTGAAGGGGGGGAGAAAAAAGACATGCAAAACACACACCTAGCATCGAGTTTGCCTGGTTTTAATTGCTCTGGGTTCTCAGTGCTCACAACAGCACGTTTGGGAGTTTGTGTATGTGTGTACTCAAGTGAACACATGTATGCATGAACACATGGGGGAGGTATATAATAGGTGTTTCATTTGCTAAATAAAAAATTTTAGCAGCCTTTACTCTTCTGCTCTTATCTGCAGCACAAAGATGAGAGGATAGAGGTTGAAAGGTGAGATGGAAATGTCACCCTGATACTGGCTGTTTCCTATTAAAAAGCATCCATCAGCTGTGTCTAAGACACACCCTAACCCTGAAAAGAGTAGGAGAAGACCCAAATTCTGAAGATGACTCGTCATTTTCTAGATGTTAAATTAAATGGTTTAATATGAAAATACTAAATGTTAATTGGCCTTGTTAATAAGGTGGAAAGATCTTTTGCCGGGGAGAGTGTAAGGTTTAAAGGAGACATATTACTGTGTGGACTTTTTAAAGAGGTTGGCACAATTTTGGCAAAATCAGGAAGAAGGAAGAATTGCCAAACAGAACACAACTGTCTCTGACAGAACTGTGCAACAACATCAGTTTGAACCAGAGTCCGACCCTGAAAAGGAAGGAGCTCCCGAAGAAGTTTGACCATCAACAGGATGCCAGTGAACAGTTTATGTATGTTCGTATGTTGGCTGAGACACACAGCCATGCTGACTGTCATAAAACCATGACATTTTTAGTCATATCCTCCAAATGTTCTGTTTCAATATAATACCAAAACTAGTGAGTTCAGAACACGGCAACTAATTTAGCCTTATTTAGCCTCTATTTTTGAAGACATCATTGAGAATTTGTGTGGAAAAAAACATTAAGCCAAGCTTTAAAATAAGATACAACGATGACACCTTATTTCACTTGTAGTTACAATTTATACACACTACTCAATGGAATTAATGATAATGATATAAAACATTGTATGCAATTGATCCATCCATTGGTGGATCCCTAATGAAAGGAATCACCTGAGTTGTAATTTGATCATTTCCCATTCTGGTATCTTGGAGGTTTTACGTATTGTTTTCATTTCATCAACTTGTTTTTTGTTTTTTTAAAAGAGAGCGATTTAGGAAAACAAGCAACCTATGATTGAAAATGCTCTATTTTGTCCTGATCCACATGTTCATTTTGTTATCTACATGATAAATTCAAGACATTATTACAGTCCTCCCTCAGGCTAGTCATCACAGCACATCTTGATTTTAAGACCGGCACACATTCATTTTATGGTTATACTCTCACATTTACCATGCCACCGCCTTCTCCCTGCAGTTCCTTTGGGCATAAAAAAGGAAAAAAAAATTAGTAGGGAAACTGAAGGAGAGTGAGAAGGATGGATCTGCATGTGTAAATGATGGAGGAGAAGAAAGTTGGGCTCAGCTTGGATATCAGAGGAAAGTGTGAGAGCAGAGGGTGGGGGGTGGTTTGATACCTAGGGATATGAAGACATGATATACATATTCAACATGTTGAGTGCCATCAAGGAAGAATCCCCACACTGAGACTCAGATGTGTGTGTGATCAATCTGTGGTGCAGAGCAGATTCCAGCAGCAATATTGTGAAAAATGTTCTTTTTGAATTTCTTTTTTCAACCATGAGGAAAGTGCTTGAACTACAGCATTCAGACAAAAAGCACAGTGTAGGTGGAGGCTGATAGCGACAGCAAAGTCAAAGTGTGTCCACTTCAGAAAAAGTGAGAGCTGTTCCACCAAATGTTGTAGCTGCTTTGAATCTATTACCTTCCCGGATGTCACTTGATTCACACCAAACTAAGCTGTCTCTGGAGTGTTTAATTACAAGCTGGTTCTAAACAGAAGGCAAAATATGTTTGTTTCAAAAGAACATTTATCACTGATGTTTCCTGTCTGTGAGTGGTTTATTAAAGCATTACACAATTACATGGCAGATTGTCCTATTAAAACCCACAGTGAATGTTTTGCAAAAACATTTAACTATGTTACATGACTTTCTTCTTGTTTTATGAATATGTACAAGAGCCAGGCTGCAGTTCACAGACACATCTCCATTTTTCCCATTAGTAGCTACAGAAATAGAATAGTTTCTCATCTGAGTCGAGGGTCTACAGATAGAGTAAGTTGTTTGCGTTGCAGTTTGTGAAGCCACTTGAGACAAATTTGATTTGTGATACAGGGATATACTGCGCAAATTAAATTGATCTTATTTGACTGTGTTAGACTTTTTTCTCTGCTGTATGTATACTGTGTCTGTGCGCTCATAGAGAAAACAAGAAACTGTCTATTGCTTCTATTCACTTTCAGCAAATAAAGCTGATACTTAAATTAGCTTTGGTAGGAATACCCCCCACTCCCCGAAGAAGGCTAGCATAGTGTGGGTAGTTAGCTACCACTTACTGTCTGGGTGGTGAAATAACTTTTGATGTCTCTTTTCTTTTGCGGTGACATTTTCTATTTACAAAGCAGAAACACAGGCAAAAATGTTGAGACCAAACGAAATATTAATGTGAGGATTTACTTTCATGAGTTTGTGGCGTCAAGCCTGTCTGCAACAGCCAATCTATTATTTAACTGTCAATCCAGCATTTTACAGCAACTCTGCCACACAACGCGTCTCTTCGTCGGGAGCGATGACGAGACGGGCTTTAATGCCTTTATATGCTGACCCTTCAGCCAATCAAATGGCAGCATATATAACCTTGCTGCCATACAGGTTACACTGAACATTGCAATGAGACTGCACATCGGAAAAATAGTTCTCTACAAATGCTTGATACTACAAATGAGTCCATGAAAAATGTTATATTTAATGCATTATGTAAAAAGAATGTTGTATTAGAATATTATCAAACATATTGGTAGGGACAACTCTGTCTTTTTCCCAAACTTTGGTTGTGACCTGTCCGTATGATCCCTATGCAAAGTTACGCCCTTGAGCCATGACAGAAGACGTTCCTTCAGATGTTGCAGCAATGAAGAAGCTCCTGACACAGATGTTGTGTGCCCTTTTACTGCAGCTCACTGGAACTTCAGTGTCAAGCTCTGTGGGTTGAGCTGTGTTCTTTCTTACCTTGTTTGTGTTGACCTAGTTCATTTTATAGACAATCTTATTTCTGTTTTACTTTTCAATTTGTTTTCACTCTGCACCTTCGATAGCTTTATTGTGTTTTATTGTCACATGTGTTCTATTCAAATACCTCCCTCCATATGCACCGCTCAAAAAAATAAAGGGAACACCAACTTGTCCAAATGGAACAGACAACAGGTGGAAATGAGAGGCAGTTAGCTAGATAATAGATAAGGTTCTGCAGGTGGCGACCACAGACCATTTCTGTGTTCTCATCCTTTCTGGCTGATGTTTTGGTCACTTTTGCTGGTCACATTTGGTCAGTGCTCCCACCCCCAGAGGTAGCATGAGGCGGTGTCTGCAACCCACAGAAGGTGCTCCGGTAGTGCAGCTCATCCAGGATGGCACATCAATGCGAGCTGTGGCAAGAAGGTTTGCAGAGCATGGAGGAGATACCAGGAGACAGGCCAGTACACCAGGAGACATGGAGCGTAGGAGGGCAACAACCCAGCAGCAGGACTACCTCCTCGCTGCCAGAGCCCTGCAGAATGACCTCCAGCAGGCCACTAAAATGCATGTTTCTGCTCAAATTGTCAGAAACAGACTCCATGCGGGTGGTATGAGGGCCCAACGTCCACAAGTAGGGCTTGCGCTAACAGCCCAACACCGTGCAGGGCGATTGGCATTTGCCAGAGAACACCAAGATTAGCAGATTGGCCATTGGCCATTGGCGCCCTGCACTCTTCACGGACGAGAGCAGGTTCACACTGAGCACATGTGACAGAGTCTGGAGACGCCGTGGAGAACGTTCTACTGCATGAGCGGTTTGGTGGTGGGTCAGTAATGGTGTGGGGAGGCTTTTCTTTGGAGTGCTGCACAGTCCTCCATGTGCTAGCCAGAGGTACCCTCAGAGTGAGACCCTCAGACCCATTGTGACCACATGCTGGTGCAGTGTGCCCTGGGTTCCTTCTGATGCATGACAATGCTTGGCTTCATGTGGCTGAAGTGTCAGCAGCTCCTGCATGATGAAGGCATTGATCCTGTGGACCGGCCTGCCCGTTCCCCAGACCTGAATCCAATCGAGCACTTCTGGGACATCGAGTCTCGTTCCATCCACCAACGCCACGTTGCACCACAGGCTGTCCAGGAACTGACTGACGCTTTAATCCAGGTCTGGGAGGAGATCCTCAGGAGAACACCTGCCGCCTCATCAGGAGCATGCCCAGGCGTTGTAGGGAGCGCATACAGGCACGTGGAGGCCATACACACACACACACACATACACACACACTACTGAGCCTCATTTGGACTTGTCTTGAGGAATTTCCACTGAAGTTGGATCAGTCTGTAATGTGATTTTCCACTTTTATTTTGAGTATGATTCCAAATCCAGACCTCCATGGGATAATAATTTTGATTCACATTGATCATTTTGATGCCATTTTCTTCTCAACGCATTCCACTATGTAATGAATAGCTATTTTCATCTGGAATATTTCATTAATTGAGATCTAGGAAGTGTTATTTTAATGTTCCCTTTATTTTTTTGAGCAGTGTATATACTTCCTGGGTTCTGGTTTTCATTTGCCAGATTCTTGTTATTATAAACTGTTCTGTTCCTGTGGATGTTTAGTCTTTCAGTCGAGGTATTCATTGATATGTTCCCTTTTCCGCTGGACTTTAAAGCTAATAACTTTCTTTTCCTGTAACTTGTAGTGGTTGGTTTGGTTCTGCAGATCTGTGGTATCATGAAAGAATGGAATAAGTGGCATTACTGAAATAGTTTTGAAGCCAGTAGTGCAGCTGCAGTGGTGGCTTATTCGGGTTTATATTTATAAGCACAGCACGTGCCTGTGCTTGTGTGGTTGGAGGGTCACAGCACTTATATGCCTTTAAGAAAGAAAAAAAAAATACTAGTTTAAGAGTCAGTGGTGTTTTGTTGTACCTCTGCAGACGATTGTCTCAATTTGAAATAAGAAGATCATGTAGCTGCTCAACTGTGCTTAATTTTAGATCTACAACACCCAATATAACAAGTTCCTAATCAGGTTGTCATCAGATTTATCACTTACTGCTCTCTGTTGCGCCTCGACTGGACCAACTTCCAAGTGCCAATCCTGTTTTCAACTCAAATCTCACTGCGACAGCTAAGCGACACCTGTATTCATCAACATGATTAACAGTGATATAAATCATGCCTGTTTATAGGCAAATCCTGTTTTATGAAAATTCTCTACAACTTTGCATTTGTCACATCAACCTTTGGTTAAAAAAAGACTGCATGTGCTGCATTCAGCCTTCATCATCCTTGATCTCTTTCCATCTGCTACGTGATTTTTCTTCTGTGCCTCCCTCCCTATCGACGTCTCATGTTTTTATTCCCTCCGTCTTCCTAAGAGGACAAAGGGAAGAGTAGGGAGCTGATCTGTAAGCAACCACCAAGTTTATCTAATATGAAAATGATGTTGACACTACATGTAGACGTGTATTTTTTAAAGATTGTAATATATTGAAAATTATTGAAATAAAAAAGTCCCTTTTCTCTGATCACAGACGGGACAGAGAGTCTCAGATAAACTGCTGCTTTGCTTTCTTTTCTCTCATAGTCAACAAATCCCATTAAAAGATCAAAAACCAACAGTGCAGTGACTGTCAGTTGTGCCTGTTTCTGGGAGCAAACATGAAAATTCTACTCAAACAGAAGCAAGTTGTGCATCAGCTGAAGACTATTCTACATGCATGGTGACAAACACTGAGGCAGCAGGACAGTGTGTGAGTTTATTGTAATAAATAGGGCTGGGCAACGATTAAAATTTTTAATCTAATTAATCACATGATATCCCTGATTAATCATGATTAATCGCATTTGTACGCAAAATCCAAAAATGAATCCAAAAGTAGTGTATAGCTTTTAGCATTCAGTTTTATTTTAAATGTGCTGCCATATGAATGAAAGTGCCATAACATTTGTTGAGCAAATACACTTTTAACATCAGCATTTTTATGTAGAAGCCTCTATAGCCCTCGCTGCAGCTGGCCCTGGTTCGAGTCTCGCATCGGACGGCCCTGTGCTGCGTGTCATTCCCCCTCTTTCTGCCCCGTGCTTCCTGTCTCTCTGAATTTTCCTATCCATTAAAAGCACAAAAGCCCCCAAATTAATTTTTTTAATTGTTTTTTTGTTTTTAAATAAATAAAATAAAACTGCGTTAATGCGTGATAAAATATTTATCGGCGTTAAATAAACAGCGATTTAACGCGAAAATAATGAGTTAACTCGCCCAGCCCTAGTAATAAAGGATCATTTCACCCTCTGAAAGGGTGTGGCTCATGTTTCTAATTCTAAATTCTAATGTTTCTAATAAGAAAAGTGTACAATCAGTGTACATCCGACTACATTCAGCTGTGGATACACGTTTGTTTATACATGATTCAGACATTTTATATTTGAATGTCAGACAGTTAATTCTGTTCCTGAATGCTGGTTAGCCAGATAGCAAACAGCAGCATCTTGACATGCTTTGCTGTTACAAGTAATATTTGGCGATACAAACACATTCATATGATCAGCCACAGTGGCATGTAAATCAGGTAATTATGGTGTGGATTTTAAATAACAGAGAGCTTGCTTCCAGTTGCCCCTGGCTGCATCAAAAGTTGAGTTTTTCCTCAGTAAAGCTACTGTTCTCAAAAGGAGCAAATGATACTTTGAGCTTTCATAGTGGGGCTATAGTCTCACAGAGGGTGAAGGATACAGCGTGGTGTGAGGCAGCAGCCAACCACAGGGAAGAAAGGAAAGAGAAGAGGTTGGGGGACGAGGGAGAGATGGGAAAAGAAAAATGGGGGAGGGGAGGGAAATCTGGGAATCCCTTAAACCTGGTTTTAATCTGAATGTTGGATGGGGGAGAGAGGGGAAGAAACAAAGAGGGAGAGGGGGACTAGGGTTTACATGCTTACACTACACTGAGAGGTTATCCCACTGCCCAGAGTGTGGAAGAGAGGAGACAGAAAGGAAGAACCTGGGAGAATAGAAGGATGAAGGACAGGACAAACTGTCAGGTGTGGAGGGATGTGGAAGTGCAGAGGAGGCAAGAGGGGGAAGGGTGTGTGGGGAGGTTTGGACATGATGT
Source organism: Odontesthes bonariensis (assembly GCF_027942865.1). Lineage (NCBI taxonomy): Eukaryota > Metazoa > Chordata > Actinopteri > Atheriniformes > Atherinopsidae > Odontesthes > Odontesthes bonariensis. Next base: position 39,104,712 of record NC_134509.1, read on the forward strand.
TTTCTCTGTGTCACTCAGTGTTAGTGCCACCCTCATCCCTGTGATGCTGCAGCACAGAGGGCAGCTTTTGCTGACTTGCCACTTCCACGAATCAGGAGCATGAGTGGGACAGATTGGCCCGCTCCCACTGGGTGCCCACTGGCAGCATGGGCATCGCTAACCCTGTGGGTCCAAGACCCTCTAACAGAGATTAAAGGGATGCCCTTGATTCAGAGCAGGCAGTGCAGAGGGGTGTGTTGCCTCCATGTGGTCATTTAATGCCACTGCAACTACAACACAGTTGAAGGAAACCACGTACCTTGTTTTTTTCTTTTGGTCCAAGCAACAAAATGTTGTTAAAGTCAAAAGTCAAGAGAAAATAAGATAAATAAGAAGAAAGAAAAAAGAGATCATTATGGACTGGGCCATATGTTTAAGCTGAAGTCTTCACCATCTTGTCTCTGAAAAGAATGAAAGATTTCAATGCCACAGAGTCATACAGTTATGACACGGGTTTTTAAAAATCCTATGAGGTTTTACTTTGTCTGTCACAAAAATCTTGGGAGGAGGGTTTACAGAGAAGTAATGAAAAGAATTCCACTCATAGGATCAGAAATCCTCAAATAGGTTAATTAAGATGAACTCATGGTTAGAATGTCTTTTCAAATCAGACAAGGTCTGAGCAACAACCTACAATAGTGATCTTTAAAAAAAAGCCTATTAACTCACCTTTTGAATTAACCTTCCTATTTTATAGAGCGAAGGGTGGAATTAACAAACCCCAGAATGCAATGTATTTTATACATTCATACTGAGCCTATTTACTGTTTGAGGACTAAAAACGAACTGACATTTCTACTGACATTTCAATCCTCTTGTAGTTCAAAGTTTAGTCTCTTTCTGTGCTCTTTAAAAATTAATTAAGAACCAGCTGAGGAAAAACCTATTGGCAAAGAGCAGATCAGAAACTGGGCCTGGATTCATAGAGAATGAACATGACTTCAGAGTAAGACTGCTCTGTCTGAGCTCAAATAGAATAGAATAGAAAGATACTTTATTCATCCCCCAATGGGGGAAATCCAAATTAGTCAAATAGCTAAAAGAAAAAATGTTTAAATATTTACAACGATTGTAAATACCATAATAATAATAATAATAATAAATTACTAAATAAATAAATTTGAGAAGAACATGTCAGCAGTCCCTGTTAAAAAGCCTTCTGGCTGTGGGAACAAAGGACCTCCTGAACCTCTCAGTCCTGCAGCCTCTCACTGCAGCTGCTCCTCTGTCCTGCCAGGATGCTGTGGAGAAGATGTTTATTATTCTCTAAAACAGAATATAATTTCCTCCTCATCCGTTGCTCCACCACAGCACTGAGAGGGTTCAGCCTTCTGCCTACAACAGAACCAGCCTTTTTCACCAGTTTGTCCAGGCGCCTACAGTTTTTGTCTGTAGTGCAACTCCCCCAGCAGACAACAGCATAGAACAGTGCACTCTCCATGATAGTGTGATAAAACATGCACATCATATCACTGCAGACATTGAAGGACCTGAGCTGTCTCAGGAAGAAGAGACGGCTCTGGCCCCTCCTGTACACTGCTTCTATGTTGGCAGACCACTCCAGTTTATTATCCAGCACCACCCCCAGGTATTTGCAGGTCTGAACAGTCTCTATCTCCCCTCCATCAATGCAGACTGACTGGTATATAGTTTTAGATCTCCACCACCAGCTGTTTGGTCTTGGTACTGTTCAGGAGCAAACAGTTATTTTTGGTCCAGCCATAGAAGGACTCCACAAGGTCCCTGTACTCCTTCTCCTGTCCACCATGCACACATGCCACAACAGCCGTATCATCAGAATACTTCTGTATGTGGCAGGACTCTGAGTTGTACCTGAAGTCCGATGTGTACAGGGTGAAAAGATAAGGAGCCAAAACAGTACCCTGCGGAGCACCAGTACTACACTCCAGTGTTCCAGAAACACATTTCCCCATCCTGACATACTGTGGTCTGGCAGACAAATAGTCTATAATCCATGATGTCAGGGAGGGGGCCACACCCATACCTAGCAGCTTGTCTTTCAGTATGGGAGGCCGTATGGTGTTGAAGGCACTGGAGAAGTCAAAGAACATGATTCTCACATATGAACCAGGCACATCCAGATAAGCAAATGCCCGATGCAGCATGTACAGAATCGCGTCTTCCACTTCTGTGTTTCTGGTAGGCAAACTGGAGGGGATCAAGAGCCTCAGCAACCTGCAATCTCATGCGACGAACAAGAAGTCTCTCCAAGGTCTTCATGATATGAGATGTCAAAGCCACCGGTCTGTAGTTACTCAGCTCCACTGGTTGTCCTAAAGGTGTCAGTCCATCTCCTTGTCACCGTGCCCTTGAGCAAGGCACTGTACCCTCATGCTCCCCAGGCGCTGTGAATGGCTGCCCACCGTTCCAGTGTATGGCATCTGTCTCTATGAGTGTGTGACCCTGTGCGTGTGCGTGTGCATGTCAACAGGTGCCAACCCGGATGGGTTAACAGCGGAAAACAAATTTTGTGTGTATGACTGTATGCATGACAATAAATCTGATCTTAATCTAAATCTAATTTGGACAAGAAGTTTTCCACAGCACTGGGACTTTTTCCATCTGAAGGCTCACATTGAAGAGTCTCTGAAGAGGGACTGCTAGTTGACCTGCACAGTCCCTCAGAAGCCTTGAAGAAATGGAAATCTACAACTGTTTCCTAAACATTTAACACATTTTTGAGGCGATAATACTGTACATCTGATGTTTTTCAAGTTGTTGTGCCTTTATCTCCCGTTTCCAAGAAATGATAAGTGTACGCTACTAATTTGCAACAGAATGACACTGGAAAGAAACACAATGCTTCTAAGATTACATTTTTAAAAAGGAAGGACATATTTAATTGGCATGTTGCAAAACATTAATACCACATCTGCAAAAACATGTCTAAAAAGATTATTTTCATGAGTTTTCTTATGCTCCTGTATTCAAACACACAATTTTTTTTATCTTATTTTTTTGCTAATTTAAGCACATAAAATCTCCAGATGAAGAGTTTTTTGCAGCAACAATCCAACACAAAAACCTCAGAAAACATGTGTGACTTCCTAAATAGAGATATTACTGGAAATGATTTCCTTCAAACAGCTTAGTTTCAAACAGCTTAGTTTCAATCAATGCGAGGTTCCATGCTTTTTATGTCATGGCATCAGTACTCGTATCTGAGATATTTTTCCATGTTTACAAAAAAGATATTCCAGGACATGTAAATTTGGGAAACCAGCTAACTCCTCCATCATGTAAAATTGAACTAACCTTAGTTACTGGCAGGACAAAAATCAAAGTTCAGAGATGTATGTTTGGACAACACAATTGTGGTCCAGTTTATCAATTTTTACCTGGTCCTCCTCTAAGAAGCAAGGAAGGAAATCGTAGACGAAGGTAAATTATCTTCTGTTTCTCTTCAAAAAAATCCATGCTCCCTCACTACTGTAAGACAAAACTCATCTCTAAAGTTCACACAAATCCTTGTGCGTTTTATTCAAAGAAAGAAAACTCACCACAAATAATTTCAGGGGTATATAAAATTGAGTAATTTCCAGAAACTTTGAAAAAAGATCAAATATTTCAAATGGAAGACTAAAACAGAAGCATTAAAAGAAAACAGTCCACTAAAAAGCAAGTTGATAGATTACACAAGACTAGTTTGATTTAGTTGTGAAATGTGGCATTTGTGATTATTATCATTCAGCCATTCCAAAATAAAATGCATAAAGTTAAAGGGCTGTATCCCCCACAGCAAATGACATACTGGAGCAGAGGTCTTAATTCATAAGTGCTAATGTAGACAATCAATACTGTCAAAAGATTTCCACTGAAAACTGAAAGTTAAACATCACAACGTGTTGTGAAAGCCTCCACATTCTCAAAAACACAGAGGATGTGACCTCAGTACCCTCAGCGGCTGTGATGGCTTCGAATGCAGCCAATATTCACAATGTTTGACAAGTCAGTGCATCACAGTAATGTATGTCTGCTAGAGTGAATGGATCTGAATTCAACAATTCATTTTAAAGCATGTTAAAGCCCAGAACATTTAACACTGAGGTCAACATTAAAGACTTTTATAAGCACAAAATGACTTTGAGAGAAAAAATATGTCATTGACTTAGAAGTGAGTAATTTGAGCAACTGTTAATACTGAGAGCTTTCACCCTGTGATCTGTCCTTGTCACACAGGAAGGGAGGAAAACACATCACATCCTTTCTTTATGATCCAGTAGGCAGCTCTGAAAATATCTCTAGCTAAGAAAGGTGCTAATTGGACTCTTGGTAAGATAAAAGCAAAGAAACAGAAAAAGCCAAAGGCTTTCATTGCCATGGCTACCTGCTACTCTTGGCTTTAATTACTGTAATTATTGTTTTTAACTTTTTCACATCAAAGAGTTCTCTGGCATTCTGCTGCAAACTGTGGCTGTGACCTACAGCTCTGCCTCCCACTGACCTGTGGCGGATCTAAAGCTTCTCTGAGGACCTTTATCATGCCTGTATTTGAGATAAAAGCCACAAACCTGTACTGTTGACTGGGAACCCATTTAATCTATTACACAAGAGAAGCACCTTAGTTCAAAGAAACATCTATACATACTTTTGGATTTTAGAAAGAACTAGCAGAAATATCAAAACAAGAAAGGATAGATCACAATCCAAAAGCACTAAACAAGGTATTAATGTAAATATGTATCTGATACAATTTAAGTACAATTTTGTAACTTACTGGCTTTTACAACTTATTACTAATAGGTTAAATTACCCAAAAATCAAATGATCAAAGTCTAAATGAATAATGTATAATTACCCGGTATTTAGCACCAGAAGCAAACAGAAGATACAGTATGACACCGCAAACCGGCGGCAATGAACAACATCCTGCAGCTCACTGCTGCAGAAACAGACACTCACCACAGCTCGGTTTTAGATTGGACATTTCTAAGAAAATGTCAAATAGCTTCTTCAGCGCAGAGCTTTAAAGGTTTTGTCAGTGTTGGTGTCGCTGACTTTGAGCTGAACTTCTAAACCTTTACGGTCAGGCTGAAGTCGGTGGTTACACCTGCACTGTTGTAATGCCTGACTGATAATGCGCTGATGTGCACTTACATCATTATATACATCTTCATTCGGTTGGGGGGAATAACATTTTGTTTTTCTAACCTTCTTTTAAGAAGGAATCCCTTTGTGGTGGTTCAGTCTAAGCCCTCACAGTGCACTTTGGCTGTCAGTCTATTTACCAGTAAAAAACACACATTTGGTTATTTTCGAGTGCAGACTGAAAGTTGAACATCAAGCTTCCATCTGTTGTATGAACCTGCCAGACCCATTGACTCTAACCAAACTTGAAATTAGCTCAAATAGTCATTTCTTTGTCTCTGGAATGCTAAAGTAATTAGTTAAGATTGGTTATTTTTGCTGACATCAGCTCAGTGGCCAGATACCATTCAGAGATGTGAAATAGCTGAATCACTCACCTCTGAGTTCAGTGTGGCTACTTTCAGGGCTGCCATGTCATGATTTGTAGATATGTGGGGTTTTTTTGGTCAGTTTGTATTTCTTTAGTCTTGATTTGTCTTTTGATTACTCCTTGGTTGCTCTCTGTTCTTGTTCTTGTTTGGCACTTTGTTTAAGTTTAGTTTGTCGTCTTTAGTTATTTACAGTTGCTCTCGTGTTTTTGTCTTTGTTGTATTTTTACTTTGAGCCAGATTAGTCTTATCTTGCCTCAGTTCAACCTCAGTTCCCTCCTTTTCTGGTCATTAGCTCCACTGCCACACCTGTCACCTGTGTATTATCCTAAGCTGCTGTCACTCACTAATCAGCTCACGCACATTTAAGCTCCCTGTTTTCTCTCAGTTATTTCCGGATCCTTGCCGTTATCTCCTCGTTTACCTTGTTATTTCTACATCCATGTCCATGGTCTTAGTCGTGTTATTTCAGTCCTTAAGATTTTGTTTTACCAGGTTAGGTTTTTGGTGTTTTGGCTGGTCTGCGCTTTTTGTTAATGTCTCAAAATAAATTTAATTTCAGTTCTCCTACAACCTCCTGGCTAAAGTCCATGTTTACATAAGGGTCCTCTAATCTCCACCAACCGTGACATGCCAACTCTGTTGTTTTGACGGACTATGAGACAACTAACCCTTTTTGTGTTCGCTCACCCCACACATCCACTTAGTGAAACGGTGAAAAAGATGTTCATCGCTGAGATCACGGGTTGAGAAGAGGGGACAGACGGCAGCATCCCAGCTTACAGCTCTGTGTCTGTCACTCCATGGTAGATAAAATCTACCACCAGAACCAATACTAAACAAACTGGTGAGAATGGATTTGAACAGGTGAGGTAGAGAATGTTACGAATGATTAATGTACTCTCTTAAGTGTCTGTTTGTCAGTAAAATTATAAAACAACTCATGGATTTTTTTCTTGAAATTAATCCTAGCTTATCCTTATCCTTGGTGGAGGAAGTGCTCTTTGGCTTGGCCTTTTCATGATGGCTTTATAAATACTGAGAACACCAAGCGTTAGGTTAAGCACTGTTTAACCATATTCAGTTATTCAAATCATATTGTGATGTGCTATAAGGTTCATCTATTTATACAAATGAGCTCGCCTGGCTTGATTTTGTTAATAGCTTCTTACATCAGTTTTTAGGCTTTTTTTATTAATGTAATTTCAAGTGAAATATGGCCATTCTTGGAATTCTCATTTTTCATGCTGCTCCTCTCATTTCAAGTGTTTTTTGATGCATTCTTGGTTTTGATCTCACCCTCATTCTGATAATTCTGGACGAGTGTAGGTGGCTGTCTCACAATGCAGGCCTTTACTGAGTATGTTAATGAGTGAACAAGAGTCAACAGATGGACAACATTTACGTTCGTCAGTGTTGGTGCAAAATGAAGATTTACAAGCATCTAAGACCTCCTTGTAGAAAACACACCAAGGCAGGTGGGATCTGGATTTGTCATGGTTTGCAGTTTTGGTTTAGTTCTTTGGCTTTTGTCCTTTTTTTTTCCATCCATACATTTTCTATACCCGCTTAATCCAATTAAGGGTCGCTGGACAAACAACCACGTATGCCCACACCCGCTCATATGGACAATTGGGAACCGTCAGTTAACTGCTTTTTGGGGGGGCGTTGGGAGGAAGCCGGCGTACCCAGAGAGAACCCACACATTCGTGGGGAGAACCATGAGGCGACAGTGCTAACCACCACACCACACAATGGGCCTCATGCAAGAACCGTTTGTACGCACAGATTTGTTCTTAAGTCGTCCGTACGAATGATTTAAGAGAATTTGCGCATTCACCAATCTTTTCGTATTTTACGTTTTCTTTCAGGTACGAACAGAATTTACGAGTGATCCAGACCTGTCGTTAGCCTGGCTGACGCGTCCACATCTCGATGAGATGGTGGTCTGGGAACTAGGTGTGCATTTTCTCGTATTTGAGGCGTGGTTTACGAATGCCTAGAGCCGTTTATTGGGCGCTACAAATGTCTATCAAATGGCGTCTGGTTCTTCCCATGCTGCTTTGCGCGCGATTCATAGCCAATTGTATCACTTATACCAGATGACGTATGTAGAGTGACAGAAATTCGACGAGAAAGAAGAAGAAAAAAAAGTAAAATAAAAGTAAACTTGCGTTCTGAGCTACTTAAAACCAGGGCTTGAAAACGAAATTATTTTTCAATCGTTCCGTTCCGAACGGTTCAGGCATGTTTAACGTTTTCGTTCTTGCGTTCAGCCATCAACATATCGTTCCTGAACCGGTTCGGAACGTAAAATATCGTTCGTTCTTATCGTTCCGGCAGTGTTTGGCGGGCCTATCAAGTCTACGTGTGTGGACTTTACCTTAGAATAGACGTACTCATTAGTATTTGCCCTTGATTTACACCGTAGCTCTATGCCCAAAAATAATAAATCACCGGCAGCATCCAAAAACATTCAGATGGGCTAAAGCTGCGTCAACGTCACTTCCTTGATCTGGGAGCTTCAATGTAAGATGAGGGTTGATCTACTACTGTAGACAACAAAGTGTTCTGGACTGAGTTCATTTCAGTGTAATTAGAAAAGTAATTAGTGTGCTATTTCCTCCTCCTGCCACTAGGTGGTGTCTTTGCTTTTGGGGTTGGGCTTAACATTTGGGCAGTCATATTGAAATTCAGACCAGTATTGGCATGGTAGTGTGAGCAGCAGCTACATCTTAATCCATCCTCTTTGAAATCACTTATAGAAGCATCGTCTGTAAGTATTTTTGAAGGATATTGTTAGGATAAATATATAATGTCTATATTTCTGCATATTTTTGTAATTTCATCGAAGTGAGAGCTATTGATCTTTGACATGCTATTTCATATATCCAGCTAGATGCTATAGTAGTTTTCTAGGCTAGTTGTAGGCCCTATGTTTGGGGATCTGTATTAGATATTTTAGTGATTACATATTTTATGCTGATTATGTGTTTTATCTTGTTTCTTCATTTTAGTTTTACACCTATTTACATGCTGTCAGTTTGAATAAATCTACCAAATCTGACCAGTGTGTGATGGGAGTCATCTGTCTGTCTAATTGAAGAAGGGGGACTCTTTAATGAGGGCAGAACAGTAAAAAGACGGACTCATCAGTGATTTCTACCTCAGTGAGTAAGATATCCAGCCTGTTCTACATCTACCAGTTTAAAGATGTCGGCAACGGAAGGAAAGAATTATGAAACAAGGTCAGAGTGTTCACGCTCATCTAAAACATCGAAATCTTTCGAAGCACTCTGTGAGATCGGGCAAGAGTGTTGCATGCACAAAGGGAGATTGATGTTAAAGTAAAAAAGGCTCAGCTGAAAGTAGAGGAGACACGTCTTGATGCCACATTGGAAGCCATACAGCAAGAGAAGGAGGCCGACGCGGCTTGTGCTGAAGCTAATGTATTGGAATCTGCAGTGGATTTGGCAGCTATGAGGGAGCTCACTGGAGTTCATGATGTTGGCCAAGACTCACAGAGAAATATGTTCGAGAACAGTATGCCTATGTGAAATCTAATGAGCGCACAGACGATCCAGAGCAGGATAAAAAGGCTGATTTTACTCCTTCAGCAGCTGTTAACCTCAACTCTAATGATGATGCTCAGACACATCATGAGCTACCTAGGCAAAGTGAGAGGCAACGTTTGTCTGTGACAGCCACAATGCCAACAGCAACAGCTGCTTATTCAAAATGGCCGCCAGTGCAATTCACACCAAAAAGAGAAAGTGAATTTATTGCATCACACCCAGCATCTGAACCAAAGAACCGATGGATGCCCAGACACGATACAGTGGATTACAGCTATCCACGGGGAGGAGAATCCAGTGCAAATGTATCAGTGCTGGGAAGGTTCTTAGCTCGCCGTGAACTACTTACAGCTGGACTCACAAAGTTCAACGACAAACCCGAAAGCTACTGGGCTTGGAGGTCCGCCTTCTCTAACGCTACTGAAGATCTGGGTCTGAAGCCTAGTGAAGAACTTGACCTGATGATTAAGTGGCTTGGGCCGGAATCTGCATAACATGCAAGGAGAGTGAGGTCAGTTCGTATCAATTATCCTGGTGAGGCCCTCAGCATGGTCTGGCAAAGACTAGAGGAGGTTTATGGATCGCCAGAGGCTATGGAGACAGCCCTCTTTAACAAGCTTGAACGGTTTCCCAAGTTCTCCAATAAAGAACCCAAGCGGCTACGGGAACTAGGTGACCTTCTCCTGGAGATACAGGCAGGCAAGGAGGATGGGTTCCTGCCTGCTTTGGCTTATCTGGACACAGCGCGAGGCATTAACCCAATCCTGGAGAAATTGCCATTCAACCTGCAGGAGAAGTGGAAGGTGCACGGTACGAAGTATAAAGAAAAACACCACACCATCTTCCCACCCTTCTCCGTGTTCGCCGACTTCATTCGTGCAGAAGTAAAGATGAGAAATGATCCAAGCTTTACTGCTGCAGCGCCCGGCAACACGCCACCTAAGTGGGAGAATTTTTCAACAAAATCAGCTAAAACCCTTATAGCTGTGCATAAAACAGAGGTGGAAAATCCTGCCAAGGGGGATGAGACCAAGGGTTCAGACAACCTAAAGAAAGAGTGTCCCATACATAAAAAGCCCCACCCCTTACCTAAGTGTAGAGCCTTTAGGGCAAAACTGCTGGACGAGCGCAAGGCCTTCCTTAAGGAGAATGGCATATGCTTCCGTTGTTGTTCCTCAACCTCCCACCAAGCTAAGGACTGCAAGGCTATCATCCAGTGCTCTGAATGCAACAGCGATAAGCACATCGCAGCCCTTCATGCCGGCCCCGCACCATGGTCAACAAAGCCAGCTAGTGGCCCCTCTGAAGAGCATGGCGGGGAGGGAGAGGAATCTTCTCCTGCTACAGTCACCACCTCAGTTTGCACCGAGGAGAAGACAACCCGAGAAGAAGACAAGAGCGTACGCCATCCTAGATGACCAGAGCAATAGGTCACTAGCCAGGTCATCATTCTTTGAGATGTTCAACATAGCCGACAACACTTCTCCCTACACACTCAAAACCTGTGCGGGTGTGTCAGAGGCTGCAGGCCGCAGAGCAAGGGGGTTCATCGTGGAGTCAGCTGATGAAAAGACCAGTCTAGCTCTGCCTACACTCATCGAGTGTGATCAACTTCCTGATAATAGGGCAGAGATTCCCACGCCAGCTGCTGTGAAGTACCATCCGCACCTGAAGTCCCTAACCTCCAAGATACCTCCTCTTGAACCTAACGCTGAGATCTTACTTCTTTTAGGAAGAGACATTATTCAGGTCCACAAGGTCCTTGAACAGCGCAATGGCCCCCCACACGCTCCTTTTGCCCAACGATTAGCCCTCGGCTGGGTGATAGTAGGGGATGCGTGTATTAACGGTGCACACGTGCCCTCGCCAGTGAACACCTACAGAACCTACGTTCTTGAGAATGGGCGTCCCAGCGTTCTGTGTCCCTGCCTAAACAAGATTGAAATCAAAGAGAAGCTCAACCACACTTGCCAGTTCCAGAATCCTTCGGCCTCAGAACAGTCATCCTTGCCGAGTGACAAAACGCGACTCATGGGGGAGTCCATCTTCTGCCACAGAAAGGACGATGACAAGACAGCACCTTCTATGGAGGATATTGCCTTCCTGAGGATTATGGAGAAGGAACTGAAACAGGGTGATGATAACAGCTGGCAGGCTCCACTCCCCTTCCGCAGCCCACGCCAGCATCTGCCAAACAACCATGAGCAGGCTGGACCCGTCTCGCCACAGTCACCAAGACACTCAGGAAACACCCCGAGAGGAGAGAGCATTTCACTGAGTTCATGAGCAAGCTCTTCGAGAATGGACATGCTGAAGTGGCGCAACCCTTACCACCAGATGAGGAGTGCTGGTATCTACCGTTCTTTGGGGTATATCATCCTCAGAAGCCTGGACAGGTGAGGGTGGTATTCGACTCCAGCGCACAACACCAAGGGGTATCCCTCAATGATGTCCTCCTCACGGGCCCAAACATGAACAACAGTTTGCTCGGGGTACTGCTGCGGTTTAGGAGGGAGCCAGTGGCAGTGACAACTGACATCCAGCAGATGTTCCATTGCTTTGTTGTACGTGAGGACCATCGGAACTTTCTGCGCTTCCTCTGGCATCGCAATAATGACCTGGATGACGATGTCATTGAGTACAGGATGTGCGTACATGTCTTTGGAAATAGCCCATCACCGTCCGTGGCCACATACGGGCTCCGAAGAGCTGCTGCAGAGGGAGAGAGAGAGTACGGCATAGAGGCGAGGCTGTTTGTTGAGAGGAATTTCTATGTTGACGATGGCCTTCTGTCTGTCCCTTCAGAAGAGGAAGCCATCACTCTTCTTCACAACACTCAAGACATGCTGGCCCTCTCCAACCTCCGGCTTCACAAGATCTTGGCGAACAGGGTGGCTGTGATGAGAGCCTTCCCTCCTGAAGATCTGGCTAAGGGGATGAAAGATCTGGATCTCAGTACAGACCCCCTTCCCATACAGAGAAGTTTAGGGGTGAGCTGGAACATTTCGGAAGATGTGTTCACCTTCCAAGTTGCTGATGCAGAGAAGCCTTATACAAGACGTGGGGTCCTGTCAACGGTAAACAGTCTGTTTGACCCATTAGGGTTTGCTGCCCCTGTAAGCATTCAAGGAAGGTCCATACTGAGGGAGCTCACCACAGAGTCATGTGACTGGGATGCCCCTCTCCCTGAGGAAAAGTACAGAGAATGGAAGCTGTGGAGGGACTCTCTGAAGGAGCTTGAACAGCTCAAGATCCCGTGCCAATACACCTCAATCTCTCTCCGCCAAGCATGCAGTAAGGAGCTGTGTGTATTCTGCGACGCTTCCACAACTGCTATAGCTGCTGTCGCCTACGTAAGGACAACAGATGTAAACAGCAAAGTGGAGGTTGGCTTCATATTCGGCAAGGCAAAGCTTGCTCCACGTCCAGAAACAACAGTTCCAAGGCTCGAGCTGTGTGCTGCGGTCCTGGCTGTAGAGATTGCAGACACGATTGTGGATGAGATGGACACCATCTTTGACGCTGTGACCTTCTACTCGGATAGTAAAGTGGTCCTAGGCTACATCCACAATGAGTCAAGACAATTCTACGTCTACGTGAGCAACAGGGTGCAGCGTATTAGGAGGTCAACAAGCCCTAAGCAATGGAAGTACGTGCCCTCCGGCCAAAACCCCGCTGACCATGGCTCACGATCAGTCCCAGCAGGTAGCTCAAATCATACCTCATGGCTGTGTGGACCACCGTTTCTGTTGACGTCAGCTGAAGTTGAACATGCACCTAGTTCCTTTGACTTGGTTGACTCTAGCTCTGACTCTGACATCCGCCCACATATCACTTGTCATCTCAACAGGGTTACCAGTGACAAACTTGACCCTATGCGTTTTGAGAGGTTCTCCAGCTGGCGGTCACTCAATGGAGCAGTTGCTAGGCTCCTGCATGTTGCCCACTCCTTCACACAGGGGAACAACTGCAAGGGTTGGCACATACATGAAGGGCTCTGTCCCACAGAAGACTTGGAGGAAGCAAGAAACGTCATAATACGGGTTGTCCAACAAGATGCCTTTGCAGAGATGTTGGAATGCATCCGGGGAGGAATAGCCATTCCTAAACAAAGCCCACTCCTCAGCCTGTGTCCTTACCTTGACAGTGCTGGCATTCTCAGCATTGGAGGACGCCTGTCCAAGGCAAACCTGGATGGAAAAGAGGTTAGTCCTGTAATCTTACCTGGGCAGAGCCACGTCACAACCTTGCTCATCAGGCATTATCATGAGCAGGTGCAGCACCAACGGCGGCACCTCACCGAGGGTGCTGTGAGAGCGGCAGGCCTGTGGATTATTAGTGGGAAACAGCGCATCAGCAGCATCCTTCATCACTGCGTCACATGCAGAAGACTACGCAGGAAGACGGAGACTCAAAAGATGGCTGACTTACCTGCGGACCGCCTCAGCGCAGATCCTCCCTTCTCATTCGTGGGTGTGGACGTCTTCGGACCATGGATAGTCACGACACGGCGGACCAGAGGAGGACTGGCTAGCAGCAAAAGATGGGCTGTGCTTTTTACATGCATGAGCACCAGGGCCACACATATAGAAGTACTGGAGTCAATGGACTCTTCAAGCTTCATCAACGCTCTACGGCGGTTCTTCTCAGTCAGGGGGCCAGCAAAACAGATCAGAAGCGATTGTGGAACCAACTTCGTCGGGGCCTGTAAGGAGTTGCAGATGGACTCTGTGACCAGCGACAAGGAGGTGCAAGGATATTTCAGTGACAATGGGTGTAAGTGGATCTTCAACCCACCACACTCTTCGCACATGGGGGGCAGTTGGGAGCGGCTTATCGGACTGGCAACGCGTATCCTGGACTCGATGCTGTTGAAAGTTGGGCCAGCAAAGCTCACGCATGAGGTCCTGATAACATTCATGGCAGAGGTCTCAGCTATCCTGAACGCCCATCCACTGGTTCCTGTGTCCACAGACCCTGACTCCCCATTCATCCTGACACCAGCGACACTTCTCACACAGAAGGTCAGTGCCCTTCCTCCTCCCAAGGGTGAATTTGACGAGAAGGACCTCTACGGCAAACAGTGGAGGCAGGTCCAAAGCCTCGCCAACATCTTTTGGCATCGATGGAGGACTGAGTACCTCCCCACCCTGCAGAGACGCAGGAAGTGGGAAAAGGAGAAACGCAATCTGAAAGAAGGTGATGTCATCCTCCTGAAAAACGACCAGTTGCAGAGAAACGACTGGCCCATGGGCGTCATCGCCAAGACCTTCCACAGCGCAGACGGGAGGGTAAGGAAGGTGGAGATCAAGACTGTAAGGAATGGGTCAAACAAAACCTTTCTGCGGCCTGTCTCAAAGGTCGTCCTACTCCTGTCCCCAGAGACTGATTAGGGTCTATAGTTTCTTAACTCCACTTGTTAAAGGTGGCATCTTTTAGATACCAGGTGGGGAGTGTTCTGGACTGAGTTCATTTCAGTGTAATTAGAAAAGTAATTAGTGTGCTATTTCCTCCTCCTGCCACTAGGTGGTGTCTTTGCTTTTGGGGTTGGGCTTAACATTTGGGCAGTCATATTGAAATTCAGACCAGTATTGGCATGGTAGTGTGAGCAGCAGCTACATCTTAATCCATCCTCTTTGAAATCACTTATAGAAGCATCGTCTGTAAGTATTTTTGAAGGATATTGTTAGGATAAATATATAATGTCTATATTTCTGCATATTTTTGTAATTTCATCGAAGTGAGAGCTATTGATCTTTGACATGCTATTTCATATATCCAGCTAGATGCTATAGTAGTTTTCTAGGCTAGTTGTAGGCCCTATGTTTGGGGATCTGTATTAGATATTTTAGTGATTACATATTTTATGCTGATTGTGTGTTTTATCTTGTTTCTTCATTTTAGTTTTACACCTATTTACATGCTGTCAGTTTGAATAAATCTACCAAATCTGACCAGTGTGTGATGGGAGTCATCTGTCTGTCTAATTGAAGAAGGGGGACTCTTTAATGAGGGCAGAACAAAGTATATGCTATATTCTACATGAATTTTTATGTTGTAGAGTTGTGGATTTATTTTATCAATGGAGAAATTGAGCAGCCTTGCTTTGTTGTCTACAGTAGTAGATCAACCCTCATCTTACATTGAAGCTCCCAGATCAAGGAAGTGACGTCGACGCAGCTTTAGCAGCAGAGAAGCTATTAGGCTTATGTTGATAATAATAAACTCCTAGACTATGTACAAACTTCCAAATGCATCGTTTTGTGAGTACAGACCATATTTGTACTACTGTAGAAGTTTGGTGTCATGGCATGTGATTTTAGTGAGGTAATTTTGGAGATACTGACAGGGTCCATTAGCGCTTGTACTAAGCTATTCGGGATAACTTCGGGTGGGCTACTTGGCTGGATGTCACGGTTCAAATGACCCTAGGGTGAATCTACTCCGAACCATCACTTTAACTAGTGGATAACTAGTGGATAACTAGTGGATAACTAGACTAAGTAGTGGATAAAGGAAGTGATTCGTGACAGCTGCCTGCATTGAGCCTAGTGGGCAGCGAAGTGAACGCACAACCGGAAGTAGTCTTTTTTTTTTTTTCCCTGACAAAGGCTACGCTTTTGTGAAATTTTATCAAATATATAGAGAACGAAAAAAACGTTATTAACCGGTTTTGTGGATTTCAGAATAACGTTTCTGTTCCGGAACAGTTGAAGACCATTTCGTTTTCGTTTTCGTTTTCGTTTCCGTTCCTCGTAAATTTCCGTTCGTTTTCGGTTTTCGTTTTCGTTCCTTGAACCGGTTCGGAGCCCTGCTTAAAACACTTTCTAAGGCTGCATCGAACGGTAACGTTGTGTCCGCTGCCATGTTGGATTAACACTCTACAAGCTTCGGTGTAGCACATAGACGTCGTCATCGTCTTGCTGCCCCCCCCCCCCCCCCCCCCCCCCCCGTTCTGTGATTGGTTCCCTAACTCAGGCAAAAATAAGGGCGGTGGTTTCCAGGCTGCCTTTGCAGTGTGAATGAAATCGCGCGCAAAGCAGCATGGGATTTCCCAGGCTAACCTGTCGTAGGAGTTTCGTAAAATAGTCCGCTGTTATTTAAATCAAGTTTGCTTGACTAATGGATTGAATATTTAATTACTTTGAAGAAAACATAAATAAATATACATTATACCCCATAATGATGCTGACATTTTTCTGTTTGACTTAAATTGTGCACTAATTGAAGGTTCATTTGAATCTGTATAAGGTCAATGGGAAGTGTAATCAGCAGCTGACTTGCTACTTTTGGATGCCTTAGTGCGTCAGGCTCTTGGAAGAGAGCGTGTGGAGACAGACGAATGGCTGACATCGCGATTAAGATTCCCAAGGACTGTGCTGTTACAAATATGCAGCTTGCTAGAGCCACAACTCCAGAGAAAAACACACCGATCAAACCTGTTGTGTCGCTCCTTTTTAGTACCTTCTAGTAATCAATATTACCGGATACATAGAGCAACACGGACCACTTCTTACTGGTTCAATGGTGGTTTATTATTCAACTAAGGTTGCCTAGGTTACATCGAATGCCCTAGTGGCAGTATGCCCTCGCGTGGTAATCCTTGGTATGGTCATACATAACATATCTCCTTCCCACTAAGATTTGTTGTCAATTACAAAAACATTCTTCTGAAGCAATCTTACTGTATATTCAGTTTAAACTGATTATATAATGAATACATTAGCAATATAATTTACAACAGTGTATTCCCTTTAAAACTACACAAGGTTATGTAATAAATACATTAACAATTTAAACTGTATAATATATAAATATATCTTTAAACAATACCTGAGATTACTTCTGACTTACTTCTCAATAACATTAATAGGAAACAGACAAATATATTACTCATATAAATATATATATTACTTAAATTATTTATAATCACTGCAGAGTTCCAAAACTCAATCATTAAACAACATTTCTGCACAAGCAAACATCTTAAAGCATTCTTCAACATTTTTCAAAGTTTTCTTTCTTTCTTTTTTTTTTTTTTTTTTTTTTTTTTTAGAAGTTCATTCATGTCCATAACAAAAAGTTCATTCATGTCCATAACGTACTGGCGGATGGGTGATCCTCACAGGATACCGTCGTACAGTCCCTGTTGTCTCTGAATGTTCTGCGTGTGTCATTTCTATGGACTGTGGTGGTGTCTTGGGTGTTTTGGGTGATGCATGTGGTGTGTGTGTAACTGTATCAGCATCCTCCTTCTGTTGAGGTGTATTTGTGTCAGGTGTGGTACCAGGTGTGGTTGTCTGTGATGGTGTAACTGAAAAACTCACAGACTCTGGTGGATCTGACTCGGGCCGAGCCAGCATCTGGTCTACATGACGCTTCCAGACCCCTTGTGTTCCCACATTTACCTTGTAGGACACTGGTCCGGTCTTCTCGATCACCACAGCAGGCATCCACTTATCCTCCCCCCTCCTATAATCGCGCACGAGCACTGGCTCGCCAACTGCAAACTGTCTCTGCTTGGAGTGTAGCTCGCGTCGTTGTTGTTGAGCCTGCTGTGACTGGTGCACTGCTCCAGCCACACTAGGTTTCAGGAAATCCAGTCGTGAACGCAGCTTGCGTCTGATGAAGAGCATTGCAGGGCTCTCCTTGGTTGTTGCATGAGGGGTGTTGCGGTAGGTCAGGAGGAATGTATCTAGGCGCTGTTGCACTGGCTTAGTTCCTCTGGAAGATTTCAGAGCGTGCTTGAAGGTTTGTACAAAGCGCTCTGCCAAGCCATTTGAAGCAGGGTGGTACGGTGCTGAGCGAATGTGCTTGACTCCATTGGCTTTCAGGAACGTGCTGAAGTCTTCAGAGCAAAACTGCGGGCCGTTGTCGCTTACCAGGCTGAGTGGAATGCCATAGCGACTAAAAAGTCCTCTAAGCACTTGGATAGTCTTACTAGATGTGGTGCTGTCCATGATGTGTACCTCAGGCCATTTGGAGTGGGCGTCCACTACGACCAGGTACATGTGCCCTTCAAATGGGCCGGCAAAGTCCACATGTATCCGTTCCCAGGGACTGGATGGCCATATCCACGGGTGTAAAGGTGCTGGGCCAGGGTCTTTCTGTACTCGTGGGCATGAGTGGCATGACTTTGCTTGGTCTTCGATCTGGGAGTCAATGCCAGGCCACCATACGTAGCTGCGAGCTAAGCTCTTCATCCTCACTACACCTGGGTGTGCTGAGTGTAGTTCTGACAGTACCCAGGGGCGCAGTTTGGATGGCACAATCACTCTCAGACCCCACATGAGGCATCCTTGCTGCACAGTGAGTTCATGGCGGCGCTGGAGGTAGGGTGACAGTTCGTCTCCAGTGGCCTTTGCAGTGGGAAAACGGCCAGTTGTGACCATCTCCATGACACGGGACAGGGTGGAGTCAGACATGGTGTGACGCTTGATCTCTGCGTTGCTGACTGGTAGTATGTCCAACTGTGAAGTGTAGAACACCTCCACTGCACCTTGTGTCTCACTGGGGGCATGAGGGAGCGGTAACCTCGACAGTCCATCAGCATTGGCGTGTAGGGGCCCTTTTCTGTACTCTATGGTGTAATTGTGAGCAGACAGCAGGAGCGCCCAGCGTTGCATGCGAGCTGCAGCCATGGATGGTGTACTTTTGACTGGACTGAGGATGGTTGTAAGCGGGCGATGGTCAGTGAGTAGAGTAAATGTATTGCCATACAGATACTGGTGGAACTTTCGTACTCCAAAGACGATCGATAACGCTTCCCTCTCGATCTGTGCATAGTTCTGTTCTGCTTTGCTGAGTGTTCTGGATGCATAAGCGATGGGTTTTTCTTCGCCATCCGGCATGATGTGAGACAGAACAGCTCCGACCCCATAGGGTGAAGCGTCGCAGGCAAGGCGGAGAGGCAGCTCAGGGTTGTAGTGTGTGAGCACCTCTTGTGACACCAGGAGTGCTTTGGCTTTCTGGAACGCTGCTGCACATGCTGACGTCCACTGCCACTTCTTTTCTTTGTTCAGCAGTTCGTTCAGTGGCTTAAGCACAGTGGAAAGGTCAGGGATGAAGCGTCCATAGTAGTTGAGCATTCCTAGGAAAGAGCGCAGTTGACTCACATCGCCTGGTGCTGGGGCGTCCATGATGGCGCGGACCTTCTCCGGTGACTTGTGGAGACCAGCGGCGTCGATGATGTGGCCCAGGTATTCCACGGACTCCTGGAAGAAGAGACATTTCTCTTTCTTGAGATGCAGGCCGTATTCCTCTAACCTGCTGAGTACTGCATCCAGGGTTTTCAGATGTGACTGCTCGTCAGGACCACTGACAAGAATGTCGTCCAGGTAGCAGTGTGTGTTTGGCAGTCCGAGGAGTACCTGGTCCATGGCCTTTTGGAACAAGGCGGGCGATGACGCTACACCAAATGGCAAGCGGTTGAAGGTGAAGAGTCCTTTCTGCGTTGAGATGGTCAGCAGCTTCCTGGAGCTCTCTTCCACTTCCATCTGCAGGTATGCATTGGAAAGATCCAGCTTACTGAAGCGTTGACCACCAGCGAGGGAAGCGAACAAGTCCTCAATGCGTGGAATAGGGTACTTGTCGATGCACAGAGCTTGGTTGAGGGTGACTTTGAAGTCCCCGCAGAGTCTCACGGCGCCGTCCTTTTTGCTCACAGGCACCACTGGCGTCGCCCAGTCACTGTGTGCGACAGGTGAGATGACCCCAAGCTCAGTGAGGCGTTTCAGCTCGGCTTCCACTCGCGGTCGGAGGGCATATGGCACATTGCGTGGCTGGCAGAATTTGGGGACACTGTTTGGTCTGAGAGTGAGCCTGGCTTTCACTCCCTTCATGGTGCCTAACTGATCGGAGAAAACAGCTGAATGTCTCTTTAACACAGTCTCTAAGCTGTCTGTCTGTGTGTGTTCAATAGCATGCACAGTCTTTAAGTCTCTCCAATTCAGTTGGATGGCTCTCAGCCACTCCCTGCCAAACAATGGTGGAGCATCCACCTTCACCACATACAATGGCAAGACAGCCTGTTGCTTGTTAAGTGCCACTTTAACTCTAATGAGTCCTTCTGGTGCCAAAGCCTCTCCTGTGTATGTCTTTAACACAATGTCCGTGGGTTGCAGTGGTAATTTGTGCAGTTTTCTTTTGTACAGTTCATAAGGAATCAATGACACTGCAGCCCCTGTATCCAATTCCATCTCTAATTTCTTCCCGTTGACTTTTGGCACTACTGTTATGCGTGAATATTTTCCCTTCTCTGACACTGCATACAGTCCCAAGTCATTGTCACTCTCCGATTTCGTGCATTCACTTTCACTCGCATCTACGTGATGTATCCTTTTCTTTCTGTCTCTCTCGCTGCGTTTGTGTGTGTGGCTTTTCCGTTCAGGCTTTCCCTCTCTGTGTTGTTTACGTTCTGTTTCGTGACTGCTTTTCCCCCTGCACATTCGTTTGGTGTGGCCTTTCCTCCCGCACTGGTGACAATCGCGGTCTTTGTACCAGCAGTGATCATCACTGTGATTTCCCTTTCCACAGCGGCGGCACATTTCACTTTGCGACAACACTGCGTGCACTTTCAGGGAATTACTCAGCTGCTGTACGTCGCGTGCGGCTGTTTCTGCTGACACTGCTATTTCCACTGCTTTCTTGAACGTGAGCTTATCCTCAGTCAAAAGACGTTTCTGCACAGCTTCGCACTTTAATCCGCACACAAAACGATCTCTCAGAGCATCCTCTAGGTAAGCTCCGAATTCACAGTGTTCTGATAGCTTCTTTAGCACCGCTACATATTGTGCTATCGCTTCACCTTCCCCCTGGTTACGCTTGTGAAATCTAAACCTTTCGGCGATAACAAGCGGTTTCGGCGTAAAGTGATCCTTCAGCACAGTCACAACTTCATCATAAGTTTTAGAGCCAGGTGTCACGGGAGCCACTAAACTACGAAGCAGTCCATACGTTTTTGA
The DNA here is from genome assembly GCF_027942865.1 of Odontesthes bonariensis. NCBI lineage: Eukaryota > Metazoa > Chordata > Actinopteri > Atheriniformes > Atherinopsidae > Odontesthes > Odontesthes bonariensis. The sequence continues at coordinate 39,125,766 of NC_134509.1, forward strand.
TCCCATAACACTGAAGAGTATGGAGACTTTCTTAGCTTCAAGAATGTCATTAGCCACCACATAGTGCTCAAAACGTTCAATATACGTAGCCCATTGCTCACCCGACTCATCGAAACTGTCCATATGTCCATATATTCCAGCCATTATACGTCTTCCTGTATTTACTGTAGATGAACTTGAAACAGTTGTTGATGCCGTTGAATCAGTTGCGTCAGCTGTTCTCGAGACATCAGCTGTTGACGGTTGGCTCATAGTTGGTTAGCACATTAGCTTATCCAGGTACGCGGGTTTCATTTCGGTCTAAACTCACTCAAATTTTAACTACACGTTCACTGTTATTCAGTGAAAACGACTCCGAAATACACGACTCGTCGCCAATTTATGTTGTGTCGCTCCTTTTTAGTACCTTCTAGTAATCAATATTACCGGATACATAGAGCAACACGGACCACTTCTTACTGGTTCAATGGTGGTTTATTATTCAACTAAGGTTGCCTAGGTTACATCGAATGCCCTAGTGGCAGTATGCCCTCGCGTGGTAATCCTTGGTATGGTCATACATAACAAAACCCAATTCCACCACACGCCCAGGTCCTCACCACCCTTGGCCACTGGAACCTTTCAGAGGGAGATTGGAGACAGATCGGGTGTGTCCCAGTCCTCTGTGAGTCGTGCGCTCCCCTTGGTCATCAAAGCTCTCATCAATTTATCACCCATGGTACATCAAATTCCCATACACCGCTGTCCAACAAGTACAAATTAAGAGGGACTTTCATCCCGTGGCTGGACTGCCAATCATAATTGGAGCACGAGACACACATACGCATCAAAACACCCGTGCCCCTGTCGTGGAACGCACTGAGCTGAAGGCCAGGTGGGTGTGTCTCGATACCTCGTTCATGGCGCAATATTGCTATGAACGAGGGTCTCCACCTGAACCAGTCCAGGCAGACCAGAAGGTGTGGTGCCAGAAGACCCCCCTCATGGACCACCCCATCAAAGTGCCATCATGATGAGGCAAAAACTAATTGCACGGCTTTAGTTGCAGTCATTGATCGCCTGGCCATGGCGAGACGTTTTTTTTTAAGCCATTTTCATATCAAACCATTTATTTTTTTATTTCGGTGACATTACGAACTACAGGTGACACAGAATTAACAGCACTCGTAATTGCCACTCGTAATTGCTTCCCATTTCTTCGCTTTAGCAGGTCCCATAATTCCACTGCTGACACTGCTAAAAATGACAGATTTTCCTTTTTGGATCTCTGAAAGCAGAACTTCAATCTCAGAGCCCCTAAAGTTGTTCTTTTAGCGCCTTGATACCATTCTCATGACTCAACACTTCCTGGCACAGGAGAGAGGAAGCACAGCCTTATATGGTATAATTTAGGGCGTGGAGTATGCAAATTGACTATCCTCGTGCACGTGAACCTAGATACGCACGAGTGGGATTCATCATTTACGCAGGTCGTTTACACACTTTTTCCGAAGTTAAAGGGATAGTTCGCCTCTTTTGACATGAAGCTGTATGACATCCCATATTAGCAATATCATTTATGAACATTCACTTACCCCCCGCTGCGTCCTGTGAGCCGAGTTCCAGCTGAGTTTTGGCGTCCACGAAGGTAGTCCGGCTAGTTGGCTGGGGCTAGAAAAATAAAGCGTCTTGCTTCTCAAAACAATATGCGTTCAAAAGAGTAATACATTTGCATCACAAAATCGTTCTCGATGAAAAAGTCAGACCTCACATCGCTTGGCGCTATTTTTGCCTCCCTTGATATCAATGCGTCAAGCCACCTAGCGATAGCCGCACCTGTTACGGTGTTTGCTGCTCGGAAGCAGGGGAGTGCTCGGTCTGCTCTACGGTCTGCTCAGTTTACATTGGACGCATTGATATCAAGGGAGGCAAAAATAGCCTACGATTTTGTGATGCAAATGTATTACTCTTTTGAACGCATATTGTTTTGAGAAGCAAGACGCTTTATTTTTCTAGCCCCAGCCAACTAGCCGGACTACCTTCGTGGACGCCAAAACTCAGCTGGAACTCGGCTCACAGGACGCAGCGGGGGGTAAGTCAATGTTCATAAATGATATTGCTAATATGGGATGTCATACAGCTTCATGTCAAAAGAGACGAACTATCCTTTTAAGAGCGTTTGTTGAATCTGGCGTGGCGTGTTCGTACGAGACCTTCTTACGAAAAAAGTAAGAAATTTAGAATAAAAATAGGAAAATGTTCTTGCATGAGGCCCATTCTCTCTTTTCTTTTCTTTTTTCTCATGCAGGTTCACTGATTGCCTTCCTCTGCTTGCAACTCTCCCCACCTGCTCCTTGTTCATCATTAGCTCACCTGCTTCCCTCTCCTCGTAACTTGCTCAGTATTCATTCTCCTTGGCTTTCTCTGCTCACTACCAGATCCTCTGTCAATGTATCGCCGGTTGTCGTAGTTGTTCTTACTTCAGCGTCATAATAATGTCATCTTCACATGCTTGTCTTTTTTCCCTTACACTTGAAATTAAGGCAAAACAATTGGCACTTTCGTAAAATGCAATTTTATTGCTGAAATAAGAAAAGTGTATATAATGTAACTTCTGTCTAACATTACTTTTTTTAGTAGCAACAGCATGAGAAAGAATTCAAAGATTTGACAACCATTTCATTTAATGTAAACTAATAGAAAGCACAAAAAAAATCTAAAGAAAAAAATCTTTTTTTTTCAGATTGTACAGTTTTTATTGGTTGGTAAATATTGATATACACAAAAAAGGAACAAAATTCTATCTCTGTAAGGTTTCTAATATTGGATTGTTGGTCAGCCTAAAACACTTACAAGATGTGAATGAAATTTCCTGGCCAGGTAATTCAAATAGAAGGGGTTTGGATAGATTCACAGGGAGAACAGTTAAGAGGTTCTCTACCTACCACACACACACACACACACACACTCAGCGTGGGTCCTCTCACAGCCATCCATTGGTGGAGAAGTCCCGCTTCAGCTGCTGAATCTCTGCCTCTGTGAGTGGCTGAAGAGGTGATCGACAGGCACCACCGTGGAAACCAAACCATTCCATCACCTGCTTGAGGGCAGGAACTCCCAACTTTCTGGTCACCTAGCAACAAAAAGCTTCAGTCAATATCCATTCCTCCACAATATGAAGTGCATCGTTGTTTCTCAGCAGCAGGAGTAATGAAGTTAAGATTCAGACACATTTGCGATTAATATTTCGCTGCTGAACAACATCTGCACCTCATGTGACTTCACAGTGGAGGGAAGAGGGGTCTCCCTGATGCAGTGTGTGTGTGTGTAGGTGATGCTGTTCTGGTACGGCAGTGACATTTAGCACACCTTAATGAATATGTTTGTAGCCTAAGGCTCACTAAGCACCAACTCACTCAGCCTCAGAACATCTTGGAGCAGAACAGAACATGCACCTCTGATATTTACCTTTGTGTTAACTTGGAGCTCAATACCAAATTCATTTTTTGTATTTACTTACTGTTTCTAAAACTAACAGAATCTGATGAAAGTTTGAACTCTATCCATCCATTTATTTTCAATACTCACCAACTCAGAGCACAGGAGGCGGTGCTGGAGACTGTCATATATATAGATACATATATACACACACGTATATATAAATGTCATATACATAGATACATATATACACATGTCATATACTGCTGCCTATAGTAAACTTATTTGGACAAAGTCCAATTTAAGTACAAGTGGAAATTATGACAGACTTAAAAACAGAGATTTTCATTCGTGGATGTAATTTTCAGTGGCAGATGTAATAATGGCTTTTCTTCTGTGTGTATAAGATGTGATATATTTCACAGAGAACAGCTAAGTTTTTGTTTGGTTCAAAATAAAATTATGTGTGCCATACAAAAGAAAATCAGGATTGCTATGGTCCAAGTTTTAACATCATGATTATTTCAGGCTCCAGAGCAGTTTTAACTTTATGAAGTGGTGTCTGTTTCATGGTGTGATGTGTAAAAGTGTGCAGCCGACGGCACTCACAGCTGCATTGGGCTCAATGAGGCGCTGCTGCAGGACTCTGGCTTCCTCCCAACGCCCGGACACACACAGACGCTCCAGCTCACAGAGCTCCTGACCCAGCACATTAGCCAGCGCGCACACACCACCTACAGCACCTAGACACACACCACAAAGCTCAAGAATCACTTTCTATATACTATATTTATGCATTCATATACAGATATATTAATTTAGTAGCATTTGTTTTTCTCTCTTTAAATTGACAAATATTTTACAATGACCCATTTTAACCTTTCAAGTTGAAACATTTTTAGCTTTTAATATCATTTATTTAAAGTACAAGAATTTACAGTATAAATTTGACAATATTCTCCCACAGTCTCAATAATCAATTAAAGTTAAATTGTTGAGGACAATCAAAGAACTTTATACAGAAAAATATGAACCTGCCATCTTTCAATCTCTTTGGGTTTCTTTGTAATGAAGGATCTAAAACCAAAAGACTATTACAACAAAGACGACAAATCTCCAATATAGTGAAGCAATTGTCCTCACAATCCATATTTAAATGTCTTATTTCATTAGGGAGGTTCGACCATTTCTCTCAACGTATGTTTAGTTGATTAAAAATATAGAATCTGTGAAGATTTTAAGTCAGTCTTCAAACAAGAGAGGGGTGGAGATGGATGTCTTGTTGCTGATTATTTATCAGCCATGAAGTTTATTATTTTTACGTAAAGCCATCCATTACTGTCTGTGTTTCCATTTCAACTTTTTTCCTGTCAGTGGGCAGCATGGCTTCATGGTGCCGTTTTTTCTTGCGTGTGGTTTATTTCAGGGATAGGTAGACAAACATTTTGCCAAGTAGCAGGATATTAACAGTATGACATATCCTTGTGTATAGAATGTTGTGTCATTCTGAATCAGTTAGTAACTAAATACAGAAAAGCCTCTGAATTAAATTAAAGTCCTGATGAAATTAACTGAAAAAAAGAAAAACAAATGACATTTTCAGTGGGAAACTTAATTTCATAACTCATATTTTGTGGCTCCTTTATTTCCATTTCTTATATCAAATTAAGGAGGCAGTAGAAAGGCAGCAGCCCAATATTGTCCAATGGCAGACCTCTCCTCTTAAGGCTCTAGCATGGTTGCCGCGTCTGCTAGCGCGAGCGGTGTTGATGACGTCACGATTTCGTGCCCGCCATGTACAGTGGCGCAAGTCGATGCGCCAGTAGTTGCAATTTTCTCCGTCACAGAGGTGTCGCTGCTACGTGAAGGTTACCTCTACTCTACAACCACGAAAGTGGAGAAGAAAACAATGCCGCTGTCAAGAGCGGCATTGTGACAGATGACTCCCCCTCTACAAACAGACTTGACTTTCACTTATTCACCTGAACTGTTCCAAATTGTGTTTCTAAAACAATTTGATTCAAGCAGTAAGCCACAGAGTTGCTTCATTTCAAGTAATTTTGGAGCTACAAGGCCTTGTTCAAAATGTCCATCCAACCTTTGTGAAACAGACGGCTGCATTTCTTGTAACACCTGTGAGCTTTTGCTTTCCGGCTCTGTGTGCTCACATATATTGAACACTAGTACAGCTGGATTACCAATAATTGCTTCTCTCATTGACAAACTTATTTGTTTCTGTTGTCAGATGGTGAAACAAGTCTACAATAATAAATGAAAAAAAAGTATCAACCAGTGGCCATAATTGGAGCAATTTGGTCTGCTGCTCTGCTCTAATGAAATACCGACACAACATTGTAATTTAACATCGTGGCATAATCTGACAAGACTACCATACATCTATGTTACAGATCTCTGGGTTGTGATTTCAGATGAATATATGTGTAGGGCTTGTGTCCACGCCAGGGCTTTTCTTAAGTTGTTCCACTGCAAACATGTCTTTTTTTAAAAGAGCTTTGCCTTCAGTTTTGCTCTGAGAGCTTTGGGCCCGTGCCCACACGGAAAAGCACTGGGTGCCGGAAGTACTGTCTGCATCCTTCTAAGCATGCAGCCCCTGAATTAGAGCACAGCAAAGGTGAGAACAAGTTTGTCTTTCGTTGCCCTGGGTGACTGTGCCAGCTCATATAATTAGTTGTCTGGAGAAAAAAAATCTCAACAGTGCCAAGCTGAAAAGTTCAGAGAATTCTAATGTCAAGGGCTTATTTTGACACAACGCTTTCAGTTGATCCCAATGCTTTGGACCCACATTAGGGGAAAAGTCTTTTCAAAGAGCGCTGGCTTTTTTGTGCGGTCACTCCTCCACCTACCAGACGAGTAACAAAAAAAACCCATCATCATGTTTATTTTTATGTTTATGCATTTGGCAGACGCTTTTATCCAAAGCGACTTACAAATGAGGACATAACACTTCAACTAACATCAAAGCTAACAATAAGCTACATAGAAGGAAAAGCACTGTGTAGAAATAGAGTGCAGGCATAGAGGGAAGTACAGAAAGACAAAGTACAGTAGGTAAGCGCAAGGGTAGGAGATGCTCTCTGAAGAGCTGGGTCTTTAAGATGTGGACGAAGATGTGCTGTGTGAGTGAATATGGCATGTGGTGTTAAAGCACTTTGAGTGGTCAGCTAGACTAGAAAAGCGCTATACAAGTACAGTCCATTTACCATTTAATGTGGGAAAATTTACATGTGGTCGAAATTGCACTAATCAGGTGACATCCTGATTCTGTGCTGCTCTTTGAACAAAAGTGCAACCATTTCAATGAATATAAAAGCTAGCTACACAAGAAAACAAAAAAAACACTGAGCTGCATGTGTGGAGTCCCATCAGGTTGAAGGGTAGTCTTTCAAGGACATTTAGGGCGACGTTGGCATCTGAACTCCAGCGGATTCTGCGCAGCCAGGACCTTGGGTCCGATGGGTGATGAGATGAGGCATAGCCCCAAACTAAAGCCCATGATTTATCACCAACCAGTCCATGTTTCTTGTCACTTTTCCCAATTTAGCAACACACTCACTGAGGAATAAAATCCTGATAATTGGCAGTTCCATAGTCCGAAAGGAAACATTAGAGACACCAGCGACCATAGTTAAAATGCCTTTTCACACATGACTTCCAGCTCAAGAATGATCTGCCTTTGTTGTGCATTGGTGTCTTATTTTAAAATGGTTGTTATTCAAATCAGCAACAATGAGCTCAACTGAAAGTCACTAATATTGCTATATAAAACATGTATATGCGTATTTAACTTTGTCATAACATCAGAATCAGAATCAGAATCAGAATCGCTTTTCATTGCCAGGTATGTGGACACACACGAGGAATTTGACTCCGGTTACACCTCACTCTCTTTAGTGCAACAATTACAAAAAAATAGACAAAAAAATAGACATAGAACAAGATTAAATCAGAAGTGCAAATTGGTGCATGGTGCAAGGATGAAACACTGAAGTCCGGTTTTAGCTGTTTAACACAGAGACAGCCTGAGGGAAGAAACTGTTCCTGTGTCTTGTTGTTTTGGCGTACAGAGTTCTGTAGCGCCTTGCAGAAGGGAGGAGTTTAAACAGTTTGTGTCCAGGGTGTGATGGGTCTGCAGAGATGTAACCTGCCCGTTTCCTGACTCTGGACAGGTACAGATCCTGGATGGAGGGCAGGCTGACACCAATAATCTTCTCTGCAGACCTTATTGTCCGTTGCAGTCTGTTTTTTTCCTGTTTGGTGGTTGATCCGAACCAAACGGTGATGGATGAACAGAGAACAGACTGAACAATGGCGGTGTAAAACTGGATCAGCAGCTCCTTAGGTAGGTTGAGCTTCCTGAGCTGCCGCAGGAAGTACAACCTCTGCTGTGCCTTTTTGATGGTAGTGACTGTGTTGGTCTCCCACTTCAGGTCCTGAGAGATTGTGGGGCACAGAAACCTGAAGGATTCCACAGCAGACACTGCGTTGTTGGTGATGGTGATGGGGTGCAGAGTGGGGGGGCTTCTCCTAAAGTCCACTGTCATCTCCACTGTTTTTAGCGTGTTCAGCTCCAGATTGTTCTGACCACACCAGCAGACCAGCCGTTCAACCTCCCGTCTGTATGCAGACTCATCACCGTCCCGGATGAGGCCGATGACTGTTGTGTCATCTGCAAACTTCAGGAGTTTAACAGACGGGTCTCTTGAGGTGCAGTCGTTGGTGTAAAGGGAGAAGAGCAGTGGGGAGAGTACACACCCCTGGGGGGCACCTGTGCTGATGGTCCGGGTGCTGGATGTGATGCTCCTCAGCCTCACCTGCTGCTTCCTGTCAGTCAGGAAGTTTGTAATCCACTGACAGGTGGAGGAGGGCACAGTGAGCTGGGTGAGTTTGTTGCGGAGGATGGCTGGGACGATGGTGTTGAACGCCGAACTGAAGTCGACAAACAGGATCCTGGCGTACGTCCCTGCAGAGTCGAGGTGTTGCAGGATGTAGTGCAGTCCCATGTTAACGGCATCATCCGCTGACCTGTTCGCTCGGTAGGCGAACTGCAGGGGGTCCAGCAGGGGGTCTGTAATGTCCTTCAGGTACCCCAACACCAGTCTCTCGAAGGACTTCATGACTACAGATGTGAGGGCAACAGGCCTGTAGTCGTTCAGTCCTGTGATGGTGGGTTTCTTGGGGACCGGGATTATTGTGGAGAGTTTGAAGCATGAGGGGACTTCGCACAGCACCAGGGATCTGTTGAAGATCCGGGTGAAGATGGGGGCCAGTTGGTCAGCGCAGACCTTCAGGCAGGAAGGTGACACACCGTCTGGGCCGGGTGCCTTCCTGATCTTTTGTCTGTGAAAGACTGACAGAACATCCTCTTCACAGATCGTGAGTGCTGGTGGGGGGTCAGAGGGGAGAGGTGGCAGAGTGGCAGGTGATGTCAATGGGGGGGGGGGTGGAGAGGTGTGAATGTGTCAAACCGGCAGTAGAACACATTCAGCTCGTCAGCCAGTTGATGATTCGCTGCAGTGTTTGGGGATGGTCTCCTGTAGTTGGTGATGGACTGCAGGCCTCTCCACACTGACGCTGGATCGTTGGCTGAAAGGCTGTTTTTAATCTTTTCAGCATAGCTCCTCTTGGCTGCTTTCACCTCCATTGTCAGCGTGTTTCTGGCCTGGTTGTACAGGACTCTGTCCCCACTTCTGTAGGCCTCCTCCTTGGCCTGACGAAGTTGCCTGAGTTTTGCAGTGAACCAGGGTTTGTTGTTGCTGTATGTGCGGAAGGTTTTGGTGGGCACACACATGTCCTCACAAAAACTGATGTAAGATGTCACGGTATCAGTCAGTTCATGCAGGTCTGAGGCTGCAGTCTCAAAAACACTCCAATCAGTGCAGTCAAAGCAGGCTTGTAATTCCACTTTGGCGTTGTTGGTCCATCTCCTCACCGTCTTGACCACAGGCTTAGCAGATTTCAGCTTCTGCCTGTAGGTCGGGATAAGATGAACCATGCAGTGGTCAGAGAGTCCCAGGGCTGCACGGGGGACAGAGTTATATGAGTTCTTAAAAACAGTGTAACAGTGGTCCAGAGTGTTTGTGTCCCTGGTGGGACACTTAATATGCTGTTTATATTTTGGCAGTTTGTGGCTGAGGTTTGCTCTGTTAAAGTCCCCCAAAACAATGAGCAGAGAGTCCGGGTGTTTTTTCTCCACGTTATTAATCTGGTCGGCCAGGTGTTGTAACGCCTCAGTAACACAGGCCTGAGGAGGGATGTAGACTCCGACCAGAACAAACGAGGAAAACTCCCGCGGCGAATAGAACGGTTTACAGTTGATGAAGAGTGTTTCTAGTTGAGGACTGCATGATTTGTTTAGGACCGTGACATCAGTACACCAACCTTCGTTAATGTAAAAGCAGATTCCGCCTCCCCTCGTTTTCCCCGTAAGCTCCGTTATCCGGTCCGCTCGGTGCAGGTGAAATCCAGGCAGGTAGAGAGCAGTGTCCGGGATGTGCTCACCGAGCCAGGTTTCGGTGAAGCACAAGGCAGCAGATCTGTTGAAGTCCGTGTTGGTTGTATTGAGGAGCTGCAGTTCGTCCACCTTGTTCGCCAGAGAGCGGACGTTGGCCAGGTGAATAGACGGGAGCGCAGTGCGAAACCCCCGCTGCCGCAATCTGACAAGTGCGCCGGCTCGCTTCCCCCGATGTGTCCGGCATCTCCAGCGGAGACCACAGAGAGCTGCTGCTCCTCCAATGAGTAGTAGAGAGAACATTGTTGTACTCTGTAGTTTTCTCTGGACCACTGCCAAATCTGAACAGTGATGACATGTTCACCCAGATGGCATTTATTACACTCTGGGATAATTTTTTTAGCCATCCAATCCAGGGTTGAGACCAGGATGCAGAGCCAAACCTACATAATGACTATGTCCACTTGGCTTAGTGACATATTTTGTCCTACAGAAACCTGGCTGCAGCAGGAGGATCATGTTAGCACTGTCTGAATTCTCAGGGTTTTTTTTAAATTTCAGTTAGTGATGAGTACAGATAAAGTACTGGTAGTGGGTAACTTAAATATTCATGTAGATGTTGAAAATGACAGCCTGAATATGAACTCTAATTCTATATTAGACTCTATTGAATTTTCTCAGAGTGTTCACAGACCGACTCACTGCCTTAATCACACCCTTGATCTCGTGCTGACTTATGGCATTGAGAGTGAACAGTTGAGAGTTTTCCCTTATAACCCTGTCTTATCTGGCCATTTTTAATACCCTTTGAGTTTTTTAATTGCCAACCATTTCTGCAAATTTCTGAAAGGAACTTTCATGAAACTACCCTATGTGTCTATCACAGAATGCTGCATTCAAATTTCAAACCCAATTACAGTATTACTTTCTTCAGTGCTGTGACCAATACAAGAGAAGGCATCAACCTTGACTTTGCTCCTATACAGGTTGATTATTTTGTTGACAGAGTTACAGCGTCAATGACAACAAGTCCTCCAATTGAAACAGTCTTATAAGTCCTTTGAATATAACCCTCAATATAACTCATGATGAAAAGTCTTCAGTTGATCCAAAATGCTGCAGCCAGAGTTCTGATGAGAACTAACAGCAGAGATCATATTTCTCCAGTTTTAGTTTCTCTTCATTGGCTCCCTGTTAAATTCAGAATATAATTTAAAATTCTTCTCCTCACACATTAAGCTCTTAATGACTTAGCTAAAAAAAAATAAAATAAAATAAAAAAACTTAAATTCTTTTACATTTTAGGTCCATATCTAAACTCCCTTTTCTTTAGAAAATTCTGTAAAAAGTTGTACTTGGTCAACTGCAATCCTTTTTAAATCTACACAGTTTTCTTAAGGTGGTCCATTTTGGTTTTAAATCTTTTCACAGTTAAATGACATTTTATTAGCAACTGACTCTAGGGACTCTTAGAGCTATTCTCTCTGCTGCATTCCAAACGGTAGATCACAGTGTTCTTATTTCATGCCCAGACACTGTGTTGGTATTAATTATACTATACTGGAGTGGTTAAGGTCTTACTTGTCTGACAGAAGTTTTTCTATCAGCCTTGGTGACTGTGTACCGTCCTCAGCACCTTTATCTTGTGGTATCCCTCAGGGGTCCATCTTTGGGTCTCTCTTCTTTTCTCTTTATAGCTCCCCCTGTGTCCCATTTTGAGAAACTGCCAACTTGGACATCTGGAAAGACACCATCAACCATCTGAAAAGCATTTGCGGGTTTTAGAGCAACATATGCTCTCATATGTTGGGCCATATGACTGCCTCCCCGCAGTGCGGACCTTTTATCTACTGAAAACATTTGGAGCATCATGAAACACAAAGTACAACAAAAAAGAACCAGGACTCCTGAGCAGCTAGAATCCTTTATCAGACAAGAATGGGACAATATTCCTCTTCAAAAGGTCCAGCAGCTGGTCTCCTCAGTTCCCAGATGTTTACAAACTGTTGTTAAAAGAAGTTTACCATATTTACGACTACACAGTGGAAAACATGGACCGTACCCAACTTTTTTTAGATATGGTGCTGCCATCAATTTTAAGACGCAATCATATTTTTCATGAAATAGTAAAACGTCTCACTTTCAACATTTGATAGGTTTTATACTATTGTGAATTAAATATTGATTCATGGGAATTGCCATGCCAATTCAAATGTGAACATCAGCCTAAATGGTGAAACATGAACATTTTATTATATTAAAAAAGGCCAGAAAATTCAGCTTCAATGTAAAAGCCTCCATCTGACTTCTCAGCAAACTTGAACTGATGAAGTCTGCACATCTTAGAAATTTCTGAGTGTGCAGTGTAGCTGTGTGTCAGCAGTCTTGATTTTACCATCAAAGCTCTGAGCACTGCTAAAGTAAAAATCTGCTTGCAACAGGACCATCATGTGGATTGTTAAGGGGATATATTCAATTATCATAACTTAGACACACACTCACAGCATGGATACATTATCATATCAATCGCTCTTTGCTTCCTTGCTCTGCATTAGCAGTGTCAGTCTCACAATCACTTGAATATTATGTATGTAGTCATGGAGATGAGAATGTGTCAGGGATCAAAGAACAGACTGTGTGAGTTTGACAGATCTGGATATAAGAGAACATGAGTCATTAGGTTGCTGAGCATCATACTGGTGCCTATTTCCAGGACTATTTTCTGGATATAGGCACAGTGTATGCGTCTGACATACCAAAATGGTCAAGATAAATGAAAGAGAACATACATTCTTACTGGAAGAAAACCCTATTTAACTAAAAAAAAACTAGGAATAGCCAGGTTAAAATGGAGTGTAATTAACTTGCTGTACAGGTGCCATACACAAGCGAAGCAAAAGCTGAATGTTGGAGGTAGATAATCATCTGTTTCCAGGCTGTCTCACAAAAATATGGAGTTAGCCTCACCAACCTGAGAAAAGATACACTCGACATGAAATTTTCAAAATCTTCAAAATCCTAACCCTGTGTGTCTGTTGAGCAGTGTATTGTGAGATTTTTTCACTTCTGTTTCACTCCAGAGGTAGTTGTAAGTCAGGACACTCGCCCATAAATTGTGATCAAAATCTAGAGTCCTGCCCCATTTACATGTAGCTCAGAAGTCACATTTGATGCTCAAGTATTGTAATGTAACTTGTCTTGTGCTACACATAAACAATATGCCAGGATCTGATGTAGTTGCATTCATTGCACATTTAATTTTTATAATATTTTTTTCTTCTTTTAATAACTATTATTTACCTAGCACAGTCCATTAGGAAATTATTATTATAGTAATTTGAAACCACTAACAAAGAAATAATGTTCAGATAAAAAAACAGTCTAACAATGTAAAAGACAACCACAGATCTAATCTTGCATCAGTCAATCTTTATGCTAGTTAAGCATCTGTCATCTCAATAAAAAAACAAGTAAAAAGGTAGAGTACTCATCCTATATTTGGTTAATGCCTATAATGCATTTAATTTTTCTTCTTTTTATGAAACTCCACCAGAGCAAACTAGAATGGTTGATGCTGCCTTCTCAGGGTTGGGAATCTCACCAATCAGAATTTTTCAAGAGCGTAAAATATCTACTTTTTAGTAGGTTACCTTTTCTAGAATAGTGCAGGGTGTAATATCCATGAAGATTAGCTCCACCTACCAGATTGGCAGATAAATTAAATGAAGAAATACTTTCCTAAAAACTACAACATACCTGAAGCACTGGGAACTGAAAAAACAAGGACTCAGAGCTCTTGCTACTCACCTGAGAAGGTACATTAGAAAATTATATATTCTCCACCAAACCATCCAAAATGTACTCTCAGTGGCATGCAGGGTAATTTTATCAGAACAAACCAGTCCAGAGCTGGGACTGAACAATACTGGAAAAGTATATGGGAAAAGCAGGCGATCCTGAAATGTCCTATTTTACTGACGTTCCACTTTCCATATTGACCCTTCCCAGTCACGTGACTTTCGTAAAGCAACCGCCATTTTGGACGTATAGAAGACAACGATTTGCGAGTAAGGATAGTAACAGTAACGATACAGACAGACTGAAAATTGAATAAAAGAAGAAAGAACAAGATGCAGAAAAAAACTACACTATCCAGCGAGGTCGGGCATTTAGGGGGCCAGCAGAGGTAGAGGTATTTGGAGAAGCTGAAAATTGGAGGTTTAGAAAACGACGTGTACTTGCTTCCACTAGGGCTGTTTACAGACGTCCGACAGCATGCCACCGCCTCGTCTTTACCCAACTTTGGCCCCCACGACCTTTATATTTATGTTGTAAAAAAACCATCGCCATACACGGGAAAGGATCTAAAGGCATACAAGAGTTTGGATGCCTACAAATATTTTGTGTCGGGCTTTGTGACCTGCCTTTACCAGTGGATCGTCCCTGGAGCCGGTGGGCGCCATCTTTTTACAGCTAAGGTTTGTTTACATTTTCCTGGTGGATAAACGACATGTAAACCCGTTGACACGGTGTTATAATCTTGCTATTACGAGAATTGCAATGACCAAGTCGTAGTGCTTTACTAAAGGCGCTGTGTTGTATTTTATCTAGAAGAAAGGCAACCCTGAAATGGCACGGGGGAACACTAGTGTGCCGTGAGAGATCATCTGGTGTGCCGTGGAAAATCCCTCTCAGGCTTTATCTTTATTTTGCATGTATATGTATATGTTATATATCTTTATTCGACACTTACCTCCAACAAAGTGGTCACTACACAACCGCTGGTATACTGAAGGTTGCCAGTCTTTCCTATTGATCGCCGCGACTCATCTTCTCCGTCGCTCAAGGTCAGTGGGGAGCCGGTAAAAAGACAAATCTTTCCTCATCTGCTGACTGTTGGTACACCCAGGCGCGCAACAATATGCCGGTATGATGTAAACCTTACTGATCGAATCGATATTTTCCATTGAATGTTCCTCGCTCCTCCGTTGTTGGCTGTGGTAGACTACTTGTTTTCACGTCCAAAATGGCTGACACTTTTGTTGTGACGTCACGTGGGATGGGTCAATATGGGCACAAAGACATTCATCATAGTTTGTTTCTTTTGAGTTGTCAAATAAATAGTTTAAATGTGTTTTGTTCCCTGTGTGATTTTTATCACAGAGCCCTCTTGGGTGAAACAAAAATACATTCAACTCCAGAAGACTATTAGGACAAAGAAATACTATGACTTTTATGTTGGGCCCTTTGTTGATCTATATTGAGACAGAAATATATCTCACAGAACCAGTTTGGATTATCTGGTGCTAATATGGTATTAAAATGCACTAGAATACAGGAAATGGCATCTACTTAATTGAAAATGTTCTGGGGGAAGACCACAAGACCCCTTAGAGATTATTTATTTATTTATTTCCTTCATACATCCATGTCGCTGTGTTATTCACAGTTCAACGTTGAAATCCACACAGTTCTCATGGAGGCTGATCCTAAAAGCAAACTAACCTGAATAGTCGGTCTAGTTAAGTCTGTTTTAAGGCTATATAATGTGCCATTTGTATAACATATAAAACGTGTCTGTGCACGCTACTTCACATCAGTCTACCTGAACACGAACCAATGACCATCAGACATCCAAAAATGTATCTCATGTATGAAAAGTTGGACTGCACCAAGTCCTGAAATGACACATCCCTACTGGCTTATTAGACTAACCACTCCATGAACACCTACACGCACAAATGAACCAGCTGCTAACAGATGGGGCTCACACAGAGTGTTTAACCCAATATAGGACAGAAAGATTCTCAGAGGGGGGTGATTCCATCCAACTATCTGCCATTAACTTCTCTTTACTACATGGAAGCTCCTCTAGGCATCATATCGGATAAAGTGAGGAGGTACATGGCTACATGACATATATGAGCAAGGCCCAATAGGGAATTGGGAGTAATATTAAAGGAGCTACTCACCAGCCACTGATCAACAGAATCGTCATCCGAGACTGTAGGATCAGACATACAAATCTGTGCACCGCTTGGATTGACTACAAGACAACCTATGACTCAATACCAAATGCATGGATATTGGAATACTCAAAACTCTACATCATCAACAGGACATGAAGAGCCTTCATCAGGAACTCAATGGGACTATGGAAGACAACCCTTGAAGCTAATTTTAAGGCAATTGCACAAATTAACATTAAGTGTGGAATCTACCAAGGCGATGCTCTGTCCCCACTGCTGGTGTGCATTAACCTGAACCCCCTCAGTCACATCATCACAAAGAGTGGTTATGGAATCCAGTTCCAAAGTGGAGGAATCATTAGCCACCTCCTCTACATGGACAACATCAAGCTGAATATGCCAGGACTGAGCGAGATATCAACTCACTGATACAACTCACCAGAATATAAGGTAGTTCTAAGTTAGTGCCGAAGGCAGCTGAAACCCAGGAAATGAGTGGAGGAAGATGAACAATTATGGAATGATAGGCCTGCACAGCAGGTACCACTGACAGACTAACAAAGTGGATGATGTTGAGAAATCCTATAAGTGGCTGGAAAAGTGTGCAAAGTGGCCTCCAAGACAGTCCAGCACAGAGTAGCAGAGTATAAGATGCAGGCAAGAACGGCCCACATGCAACGCCATAAATAAGTGGCGGGAATAGTGTACAGGAACATCTGTGCAGAGCATGGATTGGAAGTCCAGAAGTCAAAATGGACTTGTATAAATTAAACACCGGCCTTAAAGGAGCCATGGCATGAAATTTTCACTTTTTAAGGTTGTTTAACATTAATATGAATTCCCCTAGCCTGCCTGCGGTCCCCCAGTGGCTAAAAATGACGATAGACCTAAACCATGCAATGGAAATTATTCTCCGCCTTTGGTAATGTGACCATGCAGATGGTCTGATCGGGAAAGCTGCCTCATATGACGTAGCGCCTCATATGACGTCGAGGTTGTTTCCTCCCAGAGCCCATATATGGCTATGGCAAAACTGCCTTTCCCCGCCCACAGCTCTTTGGCCAGCTCATTGTGCTGTACATGGATGTAAAAAATCTGTTTAGAGCTCCTGCATCAGAACCTCTAAAGAGCCAGTGGACAGATTTAGTTTTTTCTGGGAAAGTGACGACAGAACCGAAGAGATTAGTGTATGTGTGCGCCAAACATTTCACCGACGAATCTTTCCAGAACTTGGGCCAATACCGAGCTGGCCTTGCCGAACGTCTGAAAATTAACCCTGGATCAGTACCAACCCTCTTTGGCCCAACTACAGACCTCGGACAAGTAAGTAATTTAACGCTTTATAATTGTGTTGCTTTCCAGTATGTACAGTATAGTTACAAGCTTGTTACCACAAGAAAGTGTCTGTATCGTTAGCTATGCAGCTAATAGCATCAACTGGGCTGTTGGAGGTGTTTGCATGCCCATGAGATAGCTCGCTCATTTTAGACCAAAACCCCCTACTTCAAGCTTCCTGAAGAAGAATGAATCCGCAAATTCAGTGCATTTCATCAGGATAATGATTCATTCATGGTTCCAGAGTCAAAACGGTCAGTCTGTCTGTGTCGTTAGCTCTGCAGCTAATAGCTCAGTCACTGTCGCTAATGTAACAGTAAATAGCATGAGGTATGGGAGTGGACACCTCATTTACTGTAACGCGAGTGTTGTGTACTTATCTGTTGTTTTGATAGCCGTCCTGCTGTTGGTGTTATGGCGCGCACGATATCTGCCTTTCCCCTGTTGAAATGACTAGCGCTACGTGCATCTTTGCAAACCAGAGCAATCTTTGCCCTGCCTTTCTCCTCCTAATTTGCATTTAAAGCTGCAGACCCTAAACAGCTCATTCTGAGGATCCTAAGGAAAGCTCATTTTTGGTACTGGCTGTAATTCTGCACCAAGGCAGAATTTTGGGGAAAAAAACTCAGATACAGTATTAGGGGACCACTAAAGCCTATAAAAATAAATAAAAGCCTCCACTTATTTTCATGCCATGGCACCTTTAAAGTTATGAGCATGATAAGACGTCAAAGAAACCAGAGGACTAGGATTAGGAGAAATCATTCATCAGAGATAAATTAGTTTGTGAGTTGAGAAGAACCAGAGGTGGACTGACCTTAGTGGGGGAATGAGCACACCAGTGCTGCAAAAGTTAGTTAGTAGGTTTATGTTATGTTACGTTACGTTACGTTACATTACGTTACGTTACGTTACGTTACGTTACGTTACGTTAGGGCTTATGTTTGCACCCACATAGTACTTCAATCCAGAATGAAGATCATCGAGGAGATTTAACTTCACCTTTGGTCTTTATCCCTCTGATCTCTCTCTGGCCAAGCTGTGTTAATGGTCTGCTGGTTGAAGCAGCGCAGAGGAGGTCATAGCAGGTCTGAGCTGTAAAAGTTGTTTTACAGACTGTGAAGACCCAAAGGCGCAGTGTGATTTATGAGATAGGACTTTGTCAATATAATCTGACAATATATTTTTTCCAGCATGTGGGCCAAGTTAAAATAATTTGACAATTTGCAGTTATTTGAGATTTTTTTTTAAATCCAATTTTATCCAGGGACTTTGTATTTATTTTAGAAAACAGTGTAGAAACACATGCATTAGAAATTAGAAATTAGCTCCTGAATGTTTTTAAAAAAATACTGAGAATTATGCTGTGAATTGTGGAGTAAGACTGTGAAACTTTAATCAATTTGTGATCTGAATCTTATGGGATATGAATACATGTGTGATATCTGGTAGCTGTTCTTGTTGATGACTAACAAACATGACTGATGAAGGAATCTCTTTGCACTTGGGATTGTGTAGTGAGGACCTGACATGAAATATTGAAAAAAAGCTACGCTTTCTTTCCTTTGGTCCTGGGTGAAAAACTGTTGCTTGTGGCTTCCTGTGAAAAACAGCACCACTGTTTTAGGGCTTCTTACCGACACAATAGGCAGCCATTAGAAACCCAGCTGAGCCTGCTAAAACCTGGAAATCCTGCGTCTTCGTTTTGTGAACAATCAGGCCAATCCGTGTGACCTGCGGAACATTTTAAAGGAAACAGAGAAAGGGGAAGAAAGTCAAAAACGGAACCGTTTCATCATCAGCACTACTCCCTGCTGCCAGTGCTAATATCTAGTTGAGCATTTTAATCCCAGGGGAGGCCGTCGCAAGAGACAACAGCTCAACATCTCACAGGGTAAACAAATCACTCAAAATGAGACAAGCATCGTTTCCTCACTGAGGGGTGGTTTCTAAAAGAGGGGCTCATTCAAGAACCAAAACAGAAGTGGGAGGAGGAGAAAGTGAGGAAAACAAATAAGTCCCTAGTGAGAATAAAAGGAGGAATCAACTTCACAAGATGAGAGGAACGGGTTGAGTGGGAGAGGCTTATGAATAACATCTCATGAATATCAGCTCCCTACTTTGTCTCGCCTCTGTTAATTCTCTTTTGTCAATCCAAATATGAAGCACAGAATTTCTAATAAACCTGAAATGTTCAAAGAGAGCATAGGAAGACGTCTCCACTGAAGGCTCCTCTGGGAAAACCCACAGAATCGTGTTTCAGCCGCCATCAGTGGTACCAAGGAGGGTCTATTTTCAGCCACCACCTGTCAATCATCTCCCCCATATTATTCCTTTCAAACACACAGGACTGTAATTGATCAGTCAGTCAATCAGGTTATAGGAGCTCATGCTGGTCTCCTGAAAGCTTAAGCACTCTGGCTATTAAGATGTAGCTCCCTGATGGCAAAAATAACGCTGCAGTAAGACTACCGTCTCCTGGGTGACAGAAACACTCATTAGCTTTTATTTCTGTAAGTCTCATTATTGTCATGACCCTGCATTGTGCAAGTTGAGAGCACAAGGAAATGTAACCCCCAACTTAGTGATCACTACTATTCATTCTTTTTTTGTTGTTACAGAAAAAGATTAAAAAATGTGCCATATGGCTACAAAGTATAAAGATGGACAAAGCATGCAATGACACCACCTACAGGTCTGAACTGGAGCATTATGGTCAAAGCAATCAGCTTGGAGCAGAGGAGTGACTCAAAGGCTCAGAGCAGATGTGCATCACTGCACAGCTGGTGTGTTTTTACACATTTCACTGACCTTTAAAATGCCCACAAAAAAAACTTTACCCTGAAACAAATAACAAGTATGCACACACACACACACACACACACACACACACAAAAAAAAAAAAACATTTACTTAAGGAAAAACTGATCTCTTGAGACCCTCTTGGTCAATCAAACAGCTTGTCATTTAAGCTGTGGTTATCATCACTTTATACAAAACAGAAAAACCTAAATTCTGTGCCAAGTCTTTGCTGCCATGCCCCCACATCCAGATGCAAGCATCAAGATTGGTAAAAAGAAAGTTGTTGTATTGAATTATATAAATGACTAAGATAATTAATACACGATTATTTGTCCAAAAATATGGCAAAAAGTTTAAGTTTTAAAAGAACTACATACAATCATGACTTTTCCCCAACTCCCTTCCTTATCTTGAGTGCAGTTAAGCTTGGTGTCTAATTTCTGGCTCTTGTGGGAAAAATGCAAATACGTTGTTATGTAAAACTTGGAACTGAATATGTAATAACTGGGTATTAAGCAGGAGTGTTATGTATGGCTTCCAGGGCTTATGTTTATGTATATTAATTACTTATTTTATCATTGTGCCTCAGTCCTTATCACAATGATGTTTTTGTTTTGCTCTCTGCCAGGCTGCGGCATGCTAAGTTCAGTTCATATTTACTTATCAATTTATTTGGTGCCATTTTCAGTTTCATTATTTTTCAAGGTTAAGGGAATCTGCTAAAGTTCAATAAATGCATAATGTTTCCAAGTTATTCATTATGCCCCAAAGCTGGGTTTAATGTAATATAACCATTAAAATTAAAAGAAACAGACTTCATCATGCAGCCTTGATTCATGGTTATTACAGTGAATTTACCATACATGTTTCCAGGTAATCATTATACCTCCAGGTATTTGGTGTCAAGTCATTTCAAAAAGAGAGAATAGGGAAACAGGTAATTGGTCAATTTGCAGCCCTGATCTATTGTTGAACCACATATATTACCATAAGTGTTTCCAGGTTATAGGTTGCAGCCAAAAACAGAACATTTCTTTCATCTTCACTTACAATAACTTACATCAGTAATATATCAAGGCATGTTGGCTGATTCTTACCCAAACTATTTTTAAAGTATCCTGTATCACATGATAATTATTAGTTTATTACCAAAATCATATGACATGTTAAATCAAAATATGGATTCAATATTACCATTTTATCATTAGCTAATTTTCGTGTTATTTCCAGATTATTATTCTATTACCGGGTAGCTTTGCTTTGTTTTTATCTTTAGGCTTTCTCAACAATATTCTAGGTTAATGGAGCCTAATTACCTATATAACTTTTCATTTGTGGTAATTACTACCCTAGTATTCCCATTATTATTGATTGGCTATTATCTGGTTATTACTTTGTTATGTATGATAATTACCTAAATATTACTCTATTATCAGATAACTACCCCATTACTTCCATCCCAGTGGTGTAGTCTACGTTGAACACAGGTATACGGCGTATACCCACCTCTTTTTTTGGGGGATTTCCGTATACCCACCTAAAATGCTCAGTATACCCACCTAAAATTCGTTTTTCAATATTTAGAATAGCAGCCACGTTTCATCAACTACCACTTATCATGGAAGCCTTGTTATAATTTAACAATACAACGACAACACTTCAGAATTGCATTCATTCGGAAATTGCGGCAGTCAGTCAATCTCCAACCAATCAGACGCGTTTTTTATGTCTCGCTGTCAGCCAAAACAAAAATCTATCATGGGGTGCATACGTAGGTGCTTGGTGGCTAAGGAAAGGACTTTGTAAAGTCGAGGCTTCTACGAAAAGTCATTGTACATCTGGAATGGGCTGATACGATATGATCTCCATGTTCTCACCATTCTGATCGGATTATGGAATTATCATCTCATCATCTCAACCCGAGAGTTTGCATTTCCAGGGCACACTTTTCCATGGCTTTTGACACGTATGGTAGTGATTTATTAACACGTTGTCTAACTTTCGTGAACATATTGTAATGACTTCACGGAGGCTCTGAGACCGGCGGTTGCCGAACGGCTCTTTATTAAGTTATTTCAAGCAGTACAATCGCAGAACACGGGTGACTCTCAGTCCTGCTCCGCAACCAGCCCCAGGAGAACACCAGACCTGCACACAGACTGGCCCACGCCCACTCCTCTCCCCCAATCACCAGCCCACACCTGAGTGACATGACCTGCGGTCCAGTGATTGACAGGGAGAGGAGGAAACAAGCCAGTCCGTGTGCTTTTACCCTCATTCTGGGTCGTTACAATATATTATTATTATGATGATGATCATTATTATTTGAAAAGCCTCAATGCGTGATGAAAACATGCCAGTGAATTTCGCTAGGTAGCCGACCGCGAGCTGCCGGTTAAACAAAGCAGCAGCGTTCCAGGTTTTTTTTGTTGGGGACGACGAGGATCATGGCCAGGCGCAAGGGACAGCAAGACCTTAGGAACTTTTTTAATAAGGTTGCCCGACCTGACGTTTCCGAAAGTAAGTTAAGTTGAGTCAAAAACATAATTCACGCTTTTTATGAGACTAGTATTGCTACCAAGTTACCCTTCTAGGTTGTTTAATTTGTGGACATAACACGGCAATAACCAGTGTTGCCATAGTTACTTTGAAACAGTAATCCGACTACTGACTACTGATTACTTCTTTAAAAAGTAACTTAGTTAAGTTACTGACTACTTGCTTTCAAAAGTAACTAAGTTAGATTACTTTTAGTTACTTTCAGCAGAGGCTGATCCCCCGCCCCTATAACATGAAAATGACTACCAGTTCTGCCAATACTCACTTTATTGACATGCATTTTAACCAGAACATCAAAAATGACACTGGCATTTGCAAACTTTTTCTTGAAATAGGCTTACATGTTTTTTAAATAAAAAAAAAAAAATAAGACAGTCTTTCTTGACTTTACTTAAAATATAACAAACCTCTTACGTAAAAAAGTAATACATAATACCTATATTGAACATCCCTTGAACCTGTAGTTGTCTAACATTAGAGCAGCAAGAAGTGGTTTTATGAAACAAAAACAGTATAAATAAATCTAAATACTCTTTCTTCACTTCATTTAACTGAAATACTTATTACAAATTAAATGCTTTTTTGACTTCATTAAATCTAACTTAAATACTTCTTATAAGAAATAAAGTAGCGTTTCTTGACTCAATTTAACATAAACACTTCTTTAAAAAAAAAAAATACAATAGACATTCTTGACTCCATGCATTTAACTCTGATTGCATCTATCTATGAATTACGGTAACACTTAAGTTATATTGAACATGTACTTGTCCCGCATTAGAGCACTGAGCAGCAAGGAGTGGTTTAACAAAACATCAGTCATTCACTCGCAGCGATGCAGACAAACGGACGGTTATATCACGTAACCTGCTGATAATTATGGGCCCAAGCCAGTTTTTGAACGAAAAATGTCACGTTTATCCACCCGTTGACCAATAAAAGTTTAAACAAACCTGATTGATCGTCAGACCCGTCGTTTTGCAGAAATGTTTGTATGCTAGTCGCCTACAACTGCAGCTGTTACTGGATTACCCAAAGCTACACCTGACGAAGTATACATAGATAAACACCCGTACACTCATTCAGATATCATAGAAGATGTAATACAGTATAAAGACGTTAACAAGTCATCTTTGAGTCATCAATTGCAACCAGGTAACTAGCTAGCCCTCTCCATAGCACTGCCTGAAACGTAGGCTATATGTTATAAAGTTAGCACGAATAGCTAAACCCATCAACTATCGTCTGTGACAGGCACTGATGAAAACTGTGGTTTAGACTGGTGTATTTATTGAAAATGATTAGGGAAAGTGAGTAAAATGTAACAAATGATATCGCTGGTGTTTAACATTTTAGTGGGACAGATCCCTTTTACTGGGTAGGTAGATGTAAAATAACGAGTGACTTCCCGTCGCGGACACTGATATAACTCATAAGAAAACGAAATTATCCCAAATTATTTCAATACAAATGTATGGTTGTAATAATCGTGACTATATGTTGACAAAAGCCAAATATATGTTCCCCTGAAATGCAGAAATAGTAACGCACGATGTTTTAGATAAGTAACTTCAATCTGACTACTAGTTTTGAAATAGTAGTTGCGTTAGACTACTCGTTACTGAAAAAAGTAGTCCGACTACAGTAACGCGTTACTAATTAACGCGTTACCGGCATCACTGGCAATAACACAGGCTAGTCATGCTGTAGTCTAGCTTTCGTTCTTCTCTCAATACTAGCAAGCTAGCTACTCTGATCCACGTTTGCTTACTTAGTTTAAAATTCTAGACGTTTGTTTATCTGGGATTCTTCTTTGGGAATAACTCCTAATCGCCATACCTGTCTGTATATGGTCTACATGATGATATGTACAGTGGCTGTCTGGATTAAGTAATTTATCTATCATAAACTAAACTTTATTTACTAGCCAGAACCATGCTATCTCCATGGTATGCATGGATGGGGAGATGTATCTGTACTTAGGCAATGGTAATTACATTATCTACTACACTGTTACTGCGATATAATGTCAGATGCAAAAACCTTTAGTGCATGTGATGAGTTTACAAAACAGGCTATATTTCTATAGGCCTACATTTAAAAATCAGTTCATTTCATTTTGTTTGGGCTTGACTTGCTGTAGGCCTACTTGATAGTAACATTTTTGATTGTCATAGATGAAAATGCTTAAAAATGAAACTTTACATTGGCCTATTTTTTGTCATAGCTTTTAGAGGGCTTTTCATCTGAACTGTGTTATGTCATAGTATTGTAGTACTATGGTACTTATTACTTTTCAATGACTATTACAGCGCGCCACTGGAGGTACGGCGTGCATTAAGGGGCTACTATTGGTTCCGAGGGGTCCCGAGTCCCGACCCCTAGTTTGGTACCACGGGCCAATGACTGGCCAACTATACAGTATACCCACCTCAAAAAGGTAGACTACACCACTGTTCCATCCTATTACTTAGCTGTAATGCAAAGTGCAACCACCATATTCACTGATATGCTGATAATCTGTTTGCTGTGCAGAGAAAATAGGTGCTGCAAAGACAGTTGCATTCCAAACAGTAACACACATTTTAATGTTGTCATTTATAATATTTTTGCTGCTGGTTCTCCAACAAGCACTCAAAAAACTGTTGATCACTCAAGCTCCTCCAATGACAATGTTTTACAATCAGGAGGAAAAGGAAAGAAGCCTATCTTTTACGAAAGGAAACACTACAGGTGCCATGCAACTGTGAGACATATTTCTTTGACAACCCCTTCCACATCTGAGTTTGTAGGAAATTGACCATTTTTTTCTGGATACAAATACTACTCAAATTCACTTTGGTCAGAAGATTAAACCCATGCTTAGAACATCATTAATAAGTAAATAGTTAAATACAAATTCTATCAAAGTTGTGAAACAGGAGCTGGCTGACGTGAGGAAATGGTTCCCTTCATCTTCGAAATAATCTTTTTACAAGTTCTGTGCTCTCCTGAAACTGACCCACAATCCCTTGTTTTCTGTGTTTGTCCTCATCACGCCCACAACGGAGCAGTGCTGCTCTGTACTTGAACTACACCCACACTCCTGTCTCCCAGCAAGTGGACAAACATGTTATTTCCCAAATCAGAAATCCATTTGCAACTTCTTACAAACACTTCCTACACAGATAAAAAGGCATTAAAAGCTCGACAAAAGCACACTGTCCTTCTTTCCAGCACATAACACTGCACTACAATACAATCAGCTCTCACTAGAAAACAACACACACTTGAGTATTTTTAGCTTCCTCAACAGTCTACACTCGTCGGTCTGTGCAGAAGTAACTGGCAGTCAGTCAATTCTTCAATAAATACACAAACACGGAATGTTTTTACAAAAGGCTAATCTATCCATCCATTGTCTATACCCGATTAATCCAATTTAGGGTCATGGGGTGGGGGCTATCCCAGCTGTCATTGGGCGAGAGGCCTTGTACACTCTGGACAGGTCGCCAGTCCGTCACAGGTGCCACACAGAGAAGAAACGAGACACACAACCATGCACACTTACTGGTTATAAAATATGGAGTTTAAATGGTTTTCCACATTACTTGAATTTGGCTTAATTGTTCACACAGACACCAAATAATTCAGACATGTGCACTGTTGTTTTTTTTTAAATCTATAATTAATGCGAGGTGTCATCTCCATTGTGGCTCGAGGAATTATCTTCCCTCGTTTATTATCGGCTACTTTTAAACACTTGAATGAATAAATGCAGAACTCACTTGGCTATCACCGAGCTTTGTTTCAGATTGTCAAACTAGAAATATGGAGCTTGATCTAAAGGCATCTAGTTTCTCCTTGTTACGGGTCCCTTTATACTCAGCCAGCTGAGAGGCCAAAATGTGGTGTCACTCAATTCTAGTCCATATTTTTGGGTGGTGTATTATCAAACAGCAGCGTGGCTGCTTCACATGTATATGTTAGTGTTTCAGACACACTCGCATTGCAGTGACAGGTTAAAAGGATTTCTTGATGACACATTTTACATGGGAAAAGAAAAATAAGGTGCTGGTAGCGTGCTTACATCTCCTCCGCTGTCTTTAAGGCCTCGGATGTTCGGGTGCTGAGAGAGCTCCACCACAGCATCCAGCGGCAGCTCCAGCCCCGTGTTGGCTGGAACGTTGTACAAAACCACCGGTACTGGGCTGCTGTCCGCCACCTGCAGGATAGGTGACAGCTCGTATAAAGCACTTATTAAAATCTCCTCCCTCCTTACATTTTAGAAGCTCAGGTCAGGCTCACACTTGCCATCATGAGAAGTTTTGGTGGCCAGTGTTACAAATGCTGAATGTAAATGTGAGCCACAGGGGACTGACTACTGGGATGACGTTAGATCCACAGCCTGATTTGTTAGTTTTGTTTCTGTCTGTCTTCTCCAAGTGTCCTCACACTCCTCTGACTGGAACTTGGTTTTACTTGCCTTAATGGATATTAAGCCAAGTGAAGTGTTTTGTACTTGCTAGTTCAAAGCCTCACTACTGTAAATCATGAGGATACAAATTTTACACTGGTCTCCACGTTTAAATGTAATGAAAAATTGTGCTTTTTCTTTCATGTGACAGATCTTATTAAAATGCTCAAGGTGATAAAAGAAGAGAAATCATGCAGCAATCTTTAACTGTCCTCACTTCAAATGGCTGTAAACTGCTGGTGTAGAAAACAGACTTAGATTTTTGTCCACATTATTTCCTGTAAAACAACATTTAACACCAAAAATGTGTTAAAAAGAACGGTTTGAGGATTAAAACTTGGCTTTAGGTCTCTGATTAGGGCTACGACTAGTATCAGGGTTAACCAATGAAATATGTCTACTAGGGTAATGTCACAAGAATGTAATGAGAAATGTGTGTGTGCCTCTGTACTCTTGCACTGTCAGCTGACCTTTGTGAAGTGATTAATCAGAACGCGACTGTCCATCTTGCCCTTGTAGAAGCAGGGGTTCACTACGAGGACGGCGTCGGCTCCAGCTGACACCATCTTCTCTGTGAGCCGGACTGTGGCTCTGGTGGCTGAACATGATAAGAAGCGGAAAACACTTTTATTGTACTTTAAAAGAACATTTGTCTCAAATCTGTAAGAATCAAGTACCTTGTGTTCTTTTTCTTTTTTTATATCGCAACATTTTTGCTCTGAGAATTTTTGGAAGTTTTGCTATCATCCACCTATCTCCTTTTTAGGATTATCTTTTGACAGCTGTTTGTGGCAACATCAATTTAGCACTTAAGCTGAGCTGAACATGATCCAGTAGATAAGGTGACTGGTGACAACTGATGCTTCAGGTCCACCTGAACCTGTTAGAAAAGACAGGGCCTGTGCAACAGCCTTCAGTCCAAAGCAAAGAAGCTAACTTCAGGGAAACTTCAGTTTCACTTCTGCTTTTTTTTTTTTCAAAAGCTACACTAGAGAATTTGGAAAGTGTTTTGCTCCCTGGCTGTCCTTACACCACTGTCTTAAAAACAAATCTCTGTGTGAGCCCTGCACATGTGAAGCCATGCACGTGGCTTTGTTTGGCATGTTGAAGAGACAACAAACATCAAAAGGCCACAGATATGTCATGTGACTGAAAAGCAAAGTGTTGTGGTGCAGGGCTGGAAACAACTAAAGTTGAAGTGTGGTATCTTTAACTCAGGGCACTCCAGGGCAGATTCAGGCCAATGAATGTGCAAAAAAACTAACAAAAGTCAAGTATCTAAAGATAAGTTAAAAGCACATAGTTTTAAATTTCACAGGTTCCTCTAATGTTGCTTTAAGGTTGGTGGTTTCCATTCTTTGGACGTGCCTTGATAAAATTGTTTGATTTGTATAAAGTTCCTCAACGAATCAATTTCATTCCATCACTTTTCTTTTAACCTCTCATTCTTCGATGTTGAATTATTATTCTTGGTAGTAATGATCTATTTTTTTTATTTTCCCTTAAAGATGAAAGATCTTTTCACAAATTAACAGATGTTGCTCCATCTGCTGTGACAGCACTGTTACTACCAGTATTACTGCAAATGAGAATCTAAAAAGCTTCACAGTTCCAGTGTCACTTAGTACGTGGGTATCATTTGTATTTTTTGACAACACTAGTGTGTTCTCATCAGCTTGTTTATTCACCTATTCCTTCGAACTTTGTTCAACCTCAGAAAAAATTCGGGTATATAAGCTTAATACACAACAGATGTATGCATACAAATAATAAAACTTGGATAGAGAATGAAAATAAAAGCATATAAAGGAAATTGAACGAAAAATAAAAAAAACTGTATTCTGTTGTGGTTTCTTCCTATGTTATCCCTGATTTTCAGTCAGTGAGTACACCAGACATGTGTTTTGTCACTAGTTTGTAATTCCTGTCTTGCTTTTCTTGTCCTTGGTAGTGCCTTTGGTTAGCCCTTTCAATAAAGTTACTGTTTCTTCAACTGCCCCGCTCTTGCCTGTAAGTCCTGTATTTGGGTCCTCTTCCTCCTTCTCCTCCAGCCAGGGATTGTGACAGTAAGATCTGGCCAGAATTGGACCAAGCAGGCTACCCAGCCCCACTTTAAGAGGTAACAAAGTTCAACTGCAATCTCTGACAACATGGACATTACCCGAAGTCTGCAGACCACAAATAGCTGAGAAGTTGAGAATAATTGAATGAACTCAAGGAGAGTTTGCAGCCTGTAAGCCCCATCTGAAGGACATGATCTTGAACCTGGACAAGGAGTCTGCAGCTGATGAGGAGTTTGACACAGATTCTGTCTCTGCTCCTAGCTCACCCATCTTGCTGGGGGAGAATCAAGATTAAGAACCAGCCATGGAGTTACCACAAACATGGTGCAGTTCAAAGCCACAACCAGCACCCACGCCAGAGCCCGCACAATGGCCCCTGCCCGAGTCTAGAGCCAAGTTCCCCAAAGCCATGTTCAACGCTTGAGTTTGCAGACATTGCCCTTGTTCCTGCCTTAGGCTCTGCAGGTACCAAACCAGAACCCTAACTATTGGTTCCAAATATCATTGTCTCGCCAATCCAAATCCCTGAGGGTGGGGCCTAGGAGGGCCCATTTTAGTACCCATGTCTCTAAGCATGCAGGCGTCCGTGCTTCTGATCCTGCATGCGCTGCACCAGCCAGTCCGACCAGTTCTTATTTCTATACCTGCCTTTGAACCTGCAAGTGTCCCACCAGTTAATGATCCTACAGGCGACTCCCCAGCTGCAGCCCCTGTGCCTGCCATGCCAGCTTCATGTCTGGAACTGCAGGGTGCCCCAGTTCAGCCTGCTCTGCTGGCCTCAGCCTGGTCCCCAGGGGGCTCCCTGTGTAACCAGCCTCCTGGTTGGCCACCTGAGAGATCCCCTCTTTGCATGTGGCCCCTCCTGCCTGTCCAGCCTCATGGACGACCCTCATGATTTATTTATTTTTTGGTTTGGTTTCTATTTTCTTATTAGTCATCAATTATTTTATTGCTTTTTCTGACAGTGCCTTTAGTTAGTTCTTGCGATAAAGTCACTGTACACCTGCCTCCCTGCTGCCTGTAAGTCCAGCATTTGGGTCCAATTCCTCCATCTCCTCTAGCCATGGATAATGATAAAAAGCAATTAAAATTTTGGACAAAACAAGCAACTTAAACAAGTATGGCTCGAAGAAGGGTAACTTAAATCAAACTTTGGATAAAAGTCAGGATTCTAAGTTGCTGCACTGTGAGCAGAACTAGAGCCAGCACCCATAACGTGATCAAATTAAAGGATGGGAGCAAAGTACCGCAGTGTCAGGGGTTAGAAAAAAAGTAAGACTTGATGAATAAAACCTCAGAGTCTATTGTGTCTTTGTCACGCCCAGGGACTCATTTTTAGTTTCATGTTTTAGGTTGTGTTTTTGTGTTCAGTTCATGTCTTGGTTTTGAGTTTTTAGTTTTGCTATTGTTTTTCCCCTCACTTCCCTCACTCAGGTAATTAGTTCATTCCCCTCACCTGTCCATTGTCTCCAGCTGCACTCACTCTCCAATCACTCCCAGCCCTCTATTTAGTTTCCAGTCTCCCCTGTCTTGTCGTCAGATCTTTGTTTTTGTCTACCTACCTGACCTGTTGCCATTGATGTCTGTTCACTCATGCTACCAGTTTTTCCAAGCTAAGTATTTATATATTTATTCCATGCCCAGTCTTTTTGTTTGTTTTTCCACAGTTTTATTTTTGTATCCGGCCTAGCCGCGCTTTGTGTTGTTACTTTGTTTTTTGGAGAATAAATCCAGTTTTCTTTTTTGAAATCTGCATCCGTGTCCTCCATCCTCACCCACACCTGACAGTCTTACAGAGAAGAAGGGTGGGACAACATCAGCATACAGCTCACGATGATGAGGAGAAAGCTTTTGAACGGGAAAATACTCATGGGAAAAAAATGGATTAAGAATATCCAAGAGTTTGAAGGATAAGGAATGGAGGTATAAAAACATCACAATAATCCAAGACTGATAGAAACCTTTCCCAACTAGAGGAAAGCATGATTTACAGAATACACTTCAGATCTTTGACCTTCCTTCATCAG
Source organism: Odontesthes bonariensis (assembly GCF_027942865.1). NCBI lineage: Eukaryota > Metazoa > Chordata > Actinopteri > Atheriniformes > Atherinopsidae > Odontesthes > Odontesthes bonariensis. The sequence goes on from NC_134509.1 coordinate 39,156,863, forward strand.
AAAGTCTCCTGCTCATCCTTCCAAATTCAAAGATACTTATACTCTGTAACTTGGATCATCATAATCAGTCATTTAGTTAGTGTAGTTTAGGTTTTTCCAACACAGACCTAAACATTTCATTCAGTTAAATAAACCACATCAACCATGTAGGTTTTAAACAAAACAGGTCCCAGAACCAAACTTTCATGGACAAAATTAGCAAGTCAGGTTCTGATTTAACATTATGGCTATGTCTGCTTCTGAAGTAACTGACATCAATTTCAAGCATCCAATCAAATGCAGCAAAACCCTTCAAGATGCATCACCTTAGAAGGATCAACATAGCTGCAAGAGACTTATTTAATGCAAGAGTGACAGCAGAAACTGAGCTTTCCTCTCGAGCTAAAAAAACAACAACTCGTCGTTTACTTTTTTTACTTATTTATTTTAGCATTTTTGTTAAATGTGAACATTTAAAGATTGGCATGTAATTGAGCTGCCATATGAGCCACTGATCTAATGTAAAGAGGTTACAAATGTGGAGTATCAAACCACATAAAGCCAAAACATATCCATAAATGCCCATGTCATATTGAATCTATAAATATACTGTGTATGTGAAATAATTGATGAAGTAAGAACCCACAAGGTTTGTCAAGCAGAGGGCGAAGGAGCCAGAGGAAACTTGAGGCAATATGGAGTAAATGACCTCTGCGCATCAGATACTGCAGGACTGCTGAGCCTCCATCTAACTTCAGTTATCAGCAGATGAAAACTGAAATGTCTCCATAATCAACCCTAAATCAAGGTCATTATAAAGTATGAAATATAAAATCCATATCAGAAAAGCATGAAAGAAGATTCAGGTTTGGCAACTCCTCAAATATACTCCTCAAGTTGGTATTCTCGACCAAACCTTCCAAAATAAGTGAAATCCAGATGTTTGTGTCTCTGAACAAATTGGATTTAATTCAGGCTATCCCAGGGAAAGTGAAGTTTACATGTTCTGAGTGTTTGCATCGCTGACCTTTTGTGATTTTTAAAGTATGAGTCAACTACAAAAATAATTACCCCCAAAGTTTGATGAATTTGAAGCTATTTTTTTTTTATTGCCATCATTATAAAACATTACATTGTTTAATTTCAGTGATCGTGATGAGTCTGAGGGGCTTTGCTCTCCATATGGGTAAACTTATGAGAACTGTTGCACACACACAGAGACTTTTCTTTTCTTTTTTATCCTTGAATCAACTGAAAAAAAACCCCACCTGACCTGCTGATTGTCGTAGTATTTACTGACTTCACACACACTCACACCTACATTCACAGCCTGACCCGGCCATCAGCAGTTTTTCCACCGGCAGCGATCGTCTGACCGTCCTCACCACCTCCACCTGCTCCTCTTCTGTCAGGTACGGATATTCACCGTTGGAGCCCTGAACCACCAGACCTACAACACCCAAAACACATCATAGTAATAGTTGTGAATTTCTTAATAACAGTAAGAATGGTTCAACAAATTATTACAGTATCATGTGAAGCTGCTGTAATGGCGGCACGAGCAAAAGCTTTAAAAGGAACACTGGCATCAACAGGAGCAATGTTCAAAGTGTTGACCGATTAATTGATTGATTCAAGTATATATAGTGCTGACGAGCACCAGAGGGCAGGAGCACATTACACCAGTTTTAGAATCACTCCATTGGCTCCCCGTACGCTTCAGGATCAATTTTACGGTTCTTTTACTTGTTTTTAGATGTCTTAACGGTCTTGGGCCTTCTTATTTATTGGACTTACTTTTACCATATCAACCCTCACAGAGCCTGAGGTCTTCCGGCACTGGCCTTTTAACCGTTCGATCGAAAACACACTTTTATTGTGGCCCCCGATCGTGGAACAGCCTGCCGGAGACCCTCAGGGCCGCAGAGACTGTTAATGTTCAAGACTCACTGTTAATAATCAAGACTCACCTTTTTAAATCAGGCTTTTATTTGATTTTATTGATTTCCTTTAATCAAACTTTTTATCATATTTATTTTTTGTTCTATACTATTTTAATTATATATTTTAACTACATGTTTTAGTTAGACATTTTAACTACACGAGCTGAAAAGCATTTTACACCTTTTTATCTTATTTTACAGCCATAAGGCTTTATAACAGTGACTGCTGAGTTCTTCTCAAATTGATTGATTTTTATTTATTTGTTTATTTTGTCATTTATTATTATTTAGTTAGTAGTAGTAGTATTATTATTGTTTTATTGTTGTTACTACAATCATTGTAAATATTTAAAAAAAATTTGAGCTACTTGACGAATTTGAATTTCCCCCATTGGGGGATAAATAAAGTATTTTTCTATTCTATTTAGTCTTTCAGTTTTTAGCTCCAGTGTTCCCTCATGGGGGCCTATCACACTGGGAGCTGCTTTTGGTCAACTGACAGGGGTGCTGTCCAGTGGACTGCTCTGGCCGGGGGGTCTACAGGGCTCTGCACCTTGGTGTGGGGCCTCTTGTCTGCCCGGGTCGGGGCTGTCTCTGTGGCGGCGCTCCCTGTAGTCGTGAGCCGGGGAGCCCTCTCAGTGTGGTCGGTCTTTTTCTTTGCCTTAGGTCTGGGTGCCCGGCCATGTCTCTGTCTAATCGGTGCAGTGGGTCTGAGCTTGTGTGTGTGCGTGTGTGTGTGTGTGTGTGCGTGCATGCATGTCTGTGTCTCTCTGGTTATTTCTGAGGGTGGGAGGGTTTATTTGTTATGTCATTGTTGTTTTTAGCCTCAGTGAGGCACTTTGTGTTGCTTTTTTAAGTATGACAGGTGCCATATAAATAAAATTTGTTCTTGATCATACTTTAATATAATTCACGTTATGTAAACACCTCAAAACAAGAAACAATACAAGCAGAGATTCGCTTCGCTGAGGAGGAAACATGGATCATGTGGTACACATTATGCCACTAGATCTAGAACTGAGATCATTCTGTTTGGTAGCAAAGAGAAGAGGGTCAGCGTTGGTAAATATCTTGAGACTTGGGACCTTACAATCACTGACCAAGTTCGTAACCTTGGAGTGTTGATAGACTCAGATCTGACTTTCAGCAGCCACATCAAAGCTGTCACCAAGACAGCTTTTTACCATCTCAGAAACATCAACATGATTAAAGGTTTCCTCTCCCAAACAGACCAGGAGAAACTCATCCATGCATTCATCTCCAGTAGACTCCATCACTGTAATGCTCTTTTAACTGGACTTCCCAAAAAGAGCATTAAACATCTGCAGCTCATCCTGAACGCTGCTGCTGGAGTTTTAACCCGGACTAAGAGATCTGGGGTCCGTTTCACGTAGCAGGTTCAACCAACTCTGAGTCTATTCCTGATCTCTGAGTTGATCTACTCTGAGATAGAAAACCCTGAGTTTTCGGTTCCAGAAACGCTGATTTGAGTGAGGTTAATCAACTCTGAGTAAGTTCACCTTGAGTTTAGCGCGTGCACCACAACTTTAAAAAGCCAGCATCAATGGAGCCCCGATTCGACGAGTCACCTTGGCAACGGGGAAGAGGAGGGGCTACGTTTTTAACCAACCTCGAATTGGAAATATAATGCGCTCATATACGGCGAGTTTCAATACGTTTTTATAAATAAGTGCAACACCGTTGCAGCAGCAAAAGTGTAAGTTTAAATGTAGTCCTTTGCAATCACAATAATATTACAGGGAAACTGCTTGAATGGTAGCCCATTCATTTATTTCATTTAGGTGCAATCCCGCAGGGGAGAAGCGCTCCTGGCAGCAGTTTAAGATGAAATATAAAAACATTGTTCAAACAGGTGAGACCTCGGCATGGAGGTACCTCATTTTGATCATGTTTTACACTGTAAAATAAATATTAAGTGGCTATTTGACTGTGCAGTTATTTTATTCCCAACATAATGCTGTTTTCACACACATAAACTATGTCTTCTCATCTATACCATCCATCCATCCATTATCTATACCGCTGAATCCGTCAGTCGGGTCGCGGGGGGGCTGGAGCCTATCCCAGCGGTCAATGGGCAAGAGGCGGGGTACACCCTGCGCCGCCAGTCCATCGCAGGGCCACATAGAGACAAACGAGACAAACAACCATACACACTCACAGTCACTCCGAAGGACAATTTAGAGTCATCATCTATATCATGTTCTGTTAAATAATTAAGCCTATTTAAACTAACACAGACTTCTACTGAGCCAACAGAAAGAAGGCAGATGTCCGTAAAACGGGTGGTGGCCCAGCACCACCACCTCTAACGGGAGGGCAGTGGGAATCCCCGGAGGGAATCCACCCCCAAGACACGAGTGCCTTTATAAAATATAATAGGCCTATATATGTCTTTTTTAAGCCTATTCATTCAAATATTTATTTGTCTTTTATGTCTTTTTTTTCTTTTGTCCCAACACATTCTGATGGTGCCGCTCAAAAAGATAATTGTCTGTAAATGCAAAAATCTATGCGCGGTCTGATAACCATCTCCGACGAATATTTATTTCTCTGCGCAATAATGCTGCACCTTCATCCACGGGATCGTTGTCAAAAGGACATGTTCGTGAAAAAAGTCGCCTCCTACTGTGCCTAATGACTTCTAGAAGTAGAAGAACTCGCTCTGCTGACTGAATAAATGAGGAAATCAAATGGCGTGTGTGGCTGAAAGAGGGCGGAGACAGAAAGAAACTCAAGGTTTCTTGAATAAAACCTGGTCCCGACCAGGTTAGGTTCAGAGAGTCTGTTACTCCGGTAACTGACCGTGAGGTTAAGTTACCTCTCTTTGTGAAACAGGCTAGAGTTTCACAAAGAAACTCTAGCCTGTTTCACGGGGTTGAGTTACCTCCCTTTGTGAAACGGAAAACTCAGGGTTTCCCTCATTTCAGGGTTAACCTACTCAGAGTTTTCACTAAACCTGCTACGTGAAACGGACCTCTGAACACATCACACCAGTTTTAAAATCTTTACTCTGGCTTCCAGTCAGTCACAGAATAGATTTTAAAACCCTGCTGATGGTTTACAAATCCCAGAACGGTTTAGGCCCAAAATACATCTGTGATGTGTTCAGAGAATATAAACCCAGCAGAGCTCTTAGAGCCAAGGACTCAGGCCAGCTGGTCCAGTCCAGAGTCCAGACTAAACATGGAGAAGCAGCATTTAGCTGTTATGCTGCAAATAAGTGGAACAAACTGCCAGTGGAGATTAAACTTTCACCAAATGGAGATATTTTTAAATCCAGGTTAAAAACATTTATTTTCTCATGTGTTTATGCATGAAATCTGCACGATATCTTTGAACTTCACGATATCTTTTAATCCAGACTGTTGCTTGTTTTTAAATTCATTTAAATGATTTTATTTGTTTCTCTTTTTATTCTTGTAATGCTTCTTCCACTCCCTGCTGCAATGCTTTTATTTTATGTAAAGCACTTTGAATTGTTTGTACATGAAATGTGCTATTTAAATAAATTCGATTTGATTTGATTAGATACATTAGTAATTAAAGCAGTAGACACAGTAAATATAAGCATTGTAAATAAAAGAGAATGATGCAGTCACAAACAAGCAGCTATTTTTGTTGCTGCTGCAGGATCAGATGAAGTACTGCACACATGCTGAAGTTTTATCTAAAAAGAATGAATATGCAAAATAGAAAAGAAGAAACAGTGTACTCAAGATTAAGAATGGGACATACAAGATTGAATTCAACACTTAAACTATTAGGTAAAAGTGATGGTCTATGTACTGAATGCCTAACACAGGAGGATGTGGATCATGTCTTATTTAGGTGTAGGAGGTACAATGAGCAAAGAAAGATATGGCAAGACTTAGATGATCATATTGAGGATATTCTTGGGGAACAAGGAATGCAAAGAGACATAATTAGAGCCTTATTTACCTTCCTGAAAGACACTGAATTAATTAAAAGAATTTAATATATATATATATATATATATATATATATATATATATATATATATATATATATATATTATTTATTCATTTTTATTATTGTTTATTTTATATTATTTATTTGTTGGTTTTGTTTTGTTTTGTTATTACTTATTATCTGTAGCTTTATTTTACACCCTCTTGACTGATCAGATAAAATCGCCATAGTATCTCTACACACTCCTGTACAGTAGGTAGCGGTATACAACAACCAAAATATGTAATCTGCCAATAAACGAAAGAAGAAGAAGAAGAAGTTTTATCTGCAGTAGCAGTAAACGAACAGCAGGGGGCGACATAACATTAGCAGCAGATCTGAGGCGAGTTTGCGTTTGTTCGTGCGTGTTGAACTTTGTCCTGTCTGTCGGACCTCTGATCTCTGAACAAATGGCTATAAATAAAGGGTTAGTAAGAAGGGAAAAAAAGGAAACCGAGTTTATTCATTTGCGAATGAGTCGACGTTCTTAGCAGCCTAACGAACTTCTCTGTTTGGGTGGGTAATTTGGGCTCAATCTGAATCTATTTCACTGCACAAAGTCTCGGCCTCTGGATGAACTGGGCACCATTATTCTGGAGGCCCGTCCAGTGCTGCAGACTACACTGATCCCGCACAGCGCAGAGTTCGGTTAGTAAACTGGGATTACGCATCTGTTGCCTGACCTTTAAATGGTATCTTCGCATATTTCTGCAGGTTTTCCTCCAGTTTCTCATAGTCGACGTCTTCCTTGGCGGTGAAAGGAGTAGCAATAGGCGGATAAATACCGCTCAGATCCAGCCGGGCAGCTGCTGCGTGACTCTGGGTCCGTTTCCAGGATCTCAAGTGCAGTGCTCTGCAGAGGGAAGTCGGACCTCTCCAAGCCCGGACGCACTGCATGGTGAAGCGGACAGACTGCATGGTGACGCGGACAGACTGCATGGAGAAGCGGACACACTGCATGGTGACGCGGACAGACCGGCGGAGGAGCGCGCTGCCTGTGTGCTGGGAACTCTGCAGCTGCTGCAACACAGTTCAGTTAATCACTAACCCGCCTCTTCAAATATTATCGAGTGACTGAAGCTACCCCTTCTTCCGTCCCTTCTACTATCACAAAATACTCAAATCAGACCAAGTTCTCACCCTGCCATCTGTTTAAAACTGCCGCAAACGTCTTAGCGCGTCTTAGAGCTGCCTTGGCTCCGCCCCCGGGCCGAAAAGGGTTCACCCAGCACGGCCATGTGCGGGAGTTACCTTCCAGCCAGCTGCGTGGTTTCTGTTCCATTCAAAACTCTGCCTTAACCAGTGGCGTAACGACACAACAATAGGCCCGTAAACAACATTGTCTAGGTGGGCCCCATATTCCGTATAAACACGTGATAAAAGTCCAGGATAGGGCGACAGTTCCATAAATAGGCCAAGAACATACAATTATGCAATTCTCAGTAGTTTATGATCACACATCACACACATGGAAAAATAGTGACGGCGCACCTTGAATGGAACCATTGGTGACAGCGCACCACATCCATGAAAACATGCTGGTGAGGGCGCACCATAGCCATGAAAACACCTTGGTGATGGCGCACCATAGCCATGAAACATATAGGCCTAGCCTACACATCGATGATGGCGCATCATAATAAACGCACACTGTACTCTTAGGCCAGAATAAACAACCAATAAACTCGACACATAAACAGACGGACCACAGAAACCACTACATTAAAGCTGCAGTCGGCAGGTTTTCAAAATTGCGAGTCTAAAGTCGGAAAATTCGAACTGATACAACTTTCAGGTCCCTCCCCCAACCTCTAACAAGCACCGAATCGCCCCCCCAAACCCCTCCCCCTCTGTGGACGAGGTTGTGCACGTGAGTTCACACCAGTGTGAGCGCACACAAGCTGGGGCAGACTCACGCTCAGCAGCGTGTGCACAAGCTGTGATTGACAGGTAGGATTCCTCCACCCTAACTTGATTGGTTAAAAACAGCCGGGAGCGCTCGGTTTTTGCAAGCATGATTACAGGCTTCAGAGGGAGCTACAGATTTCGTTATTTTTCCTAAACAGCCTATTTAATATTCTACTTCCAGAATCCCATGACAGTTCAAGCTAATATGACTAAAAAAAAGTTGCCGACCGCAGCTTTAAGAGCTGTGCATCCAGTGCTGAAGATGAACACGTGGAACAGTTAATTTGACAAAGAAAGGCCGTATGACTGTGGCCTGTGAGTGGTTCATCGCTGTCGGCTTAACATAACTTTTCATGAGCACTTTTGTGAGTTAATCGAAAGTTTGACAGCCTCATATGAAACATCTCGGTCTAGTCCATCGTGTTTGTAACATCAACAGACAGTAAAGGTTTAAAGAGGAACTCCGGTATTTTCCGTAATTTGGCAGCTCGTGCATGCTCGCACTATTTTCTTAGCGGTGGCGGAGTAATATCAACGAACATCCAGTACAAAATGTCAAATAAAACACGACAGAAGCAACTTTTCGCCACGAAATTTGATATGGATTACCAGTGCACACCAGTAACCACTCCGGTGAGTTGATTATTTTGAAAACGGACGTTTATGGTGCTTTTACGGACCTTTTAAGACGTGCATATGACTTGCCGTTCTGAAGCAGGTTGAGATGAATCAAAATTAGGCAAATACCGGAGACAGTAGTAAACATCAAAAAAGCGGTGAGGGGGGTTCTAAAACATTGCAGACGACTCAGAAAAGAGGCTTAATGTTGAACATAGGCAAGGCAAGGCAATTTTATTTATAGAGCACAATTCATACACAGGGCAATTCAAAGTGCTTTACAGCTACATAAAATCACAAGAAGTCAATAAAACCATTAAAAAGGAATAAAAAAAATAAAAGAAAGAAATTAAAAAAGAAAGAAATTTAAAACCCATTAAAATAATCATTAATTCATTAAAAAGTGAAGAGTGCAGATAAAATACTTTCAGGTGTCATATGCACAGCTAAATAGAACTGTTTTCAGCCTGGATTTAAACATTGTCAGAGTTGAGGCCTGTCTCACATCTTCTGGAAGACTGTTCCAGATTTTAGGGGCATAAAACTGAAACGCAACCTCACCAAATACCGGAGTTCCCCTTTAAGTCTGTTAGAGGGACAGCACAGACAGGATGATTGGCATGTAGAAAAGTTGCTCCACTGCTGTTTAAAATAAAATGACGCATGCACTACTTCCGTCTCATTTAATCATGAAGGATGACCTCAATCAGCTGTGAGCAACACCTGAAACACCTGTCCTGCACGGTGTGTCTTTATGCTGCTTGTGCTTGCAGGATCTGGGGCTTTACGCTACTGCCACTGTGTGGAAAATATTTGAATTGCAGCAACTTTGTGAAAAGTTCATCGTTGTGTTCCCATTTTCTGCAGTCGGCTTGTTTAGATCAACTTTGACTTAAAGGTAGGGTAGGAGATCCTGGATTTTGAGTCCAGCGAAGCTGCATTTTAAAAATACACAGGTAAAAAGTCCCAACCCTTTTCTTCACTTTTCCCCCGAAGGCAGCCTCTAGAGTACATGAACGAGCACGAAGGTGCACGAGCGCTGTTCTGACAGCAAGCATCGATCGTTGCCGTATTTAGTATTTAGTTTATGCTAACTATACGTTTACTAATGCTAGGTGCTAGCCAAGCTGGCTCTAGTTTAGCTTCCTGCCAAGCTTCTGGACTTTCATGGAGCAGGGTACGCACAGGGGGAAGGAGGGGGAGGGAGGAGCAGATTGCAGTTTGATAGAAGGCATCAGTATCCAATCATTGTGAACGGTCCGTTCACAATGATTGGATACTGTTTTTCCTAGATTGTACATTCTAGAGGCCACTAAAACTTTTCATATTTGTGTCAAAACTTTTAATTAATTGGTTGCAATGGGGGTGTGAAGAGTATTTCAAGCAATATGTAAATAAATGTTCCAGAAAAAGATCCCCTACCCCGCCTTTAATGAACATGGCGCGCGATTTCAGAGGGTTTATAAGTCGGCCTTCTTGAGCTCAACTTTGCTGGAATGATTGTTAAATCTCACTAAATAGAACCGACTCAAGATGTAAATCAAAAAGATTAAAAAGGATTTTTTTTTACTAAGTTAACGTTATTTTCATTTTCAGATATAATAACTGTAATTATTTAGGGGAGAAGTGGCTAAATTCCCTCAAATACCTCAAATACCTCCCCTCTTGATTGAATTCCCCTGGATCTTTGTTCTGTGTTGTGAGCAGAAGGTGTGGAGCGAGAATAGAGACGGAAGTATTGTAAGTTGTACCTGTGTTTTCTCAACTTCCACAAAAGTTGCTTGTAGATATCCTCAGTACTGTTTATATATATATATATATATATTTATTTTTTTAATTGCTGAAATGGAGTTGCTTGTTCAGACTTCCTCTAAATAATCATCTTACTGTTTAAATGAGCATAAGTAACTAAGTTTGTCCTCCTGTATAGCAGAATCTGAGAGAAATTCAACAGAAAGTATCTACTTTCCCAACAATGCTGATGATTTTGTTGAGAAATACAGCAGAGTGATGGATTTGGCTGCGGGTGCACATGTTTTAAAGCTGTTTGCTGCAGGAATGGACTGACTGCAGATGTAGAAAGTGTGACTGTCAGTAATGAGGACTGTAGGTAGCTATTTGAGGTAGGCTTTTGGCCTCTTTTAACAGACTTAAATATATGAAAATAAGTAAGATAAGATGTCCCCCTGATGCTTACATCATCACCAATGGTTGATTTTAATAAAGGGGCTTGATTAAACAGATGCCTCTGAATTGCAGCTAAAAAACAACTAACTTACCAAGTTTTAAGATTCAGCACTGAATAATAGATAGATAGATAGATAGATAGATAGATAGATAGATAGATAGATAAATACTTTGTTAATCCCAATTTGGGCAATTGTTTTGTTGCAGCAGCATACAGTAAAGATATGAAAACAATTAAAGTAGTAAAAAACAAGCGAATAAAATAAATATAAAATAAAATAAATAAAAATAGTGAATAAACATTCGCTATGTACAAATCTACAGTATTTTTTGTTTTTTGTTATTGTTTTTTTAGGGGAGACTTTGAGGTCTAAGTTCTCTTCCAGCTAGAGGGGAGGTGTTGCATATGGTGATGGCTGCTGGTAGGAAGGATTTCCTGAAACGGTCCTTGTGACAGCAGAGCTGGATGAGCTCCGCTGTCCAACCAGCAGCTGGTGGAGAGGATGGGTGGGGTTATCCATGATGGATAACAGTTTGTTCAGTGTCCTCCTCTCGACCACCGATTCGAATGAGTCCAGTTTTCAGCCGATGACAGAACCAGCCTTCTTAATAAGTTTATTAAGCCTGCTGGCGTCACCGGCTCTGATGCTGTTCCCCCAGCAGACCACAGCGAAGAAGAGTGCACTGGCAACAACAGACTGATAGAACAGCTCCAACATCTTGCTGCACACGTTGAAGGATCTCAGCTTCCTCAGAAAATAGAGTCGGCTCATCCCCTTCTTGTAAACAGCATTGGTGTTGGTCCTCCAGTTCAGTCCGTTATCCAGGTGCACTCCCAGGTACTTGTAGTCCTCCACCACTGCAACGTCCTCTCCCAAAACGCACAGAGGCTTTGGAGCCGTCCTCCTCCTTCTGAAGTCAATGACCATCTCTCTGGTCTTTGCCACATTCAGAAGCAGGTGATTTCTGCCAGACCAATCCACAAAATCCTCTACCAGCGCTCTGTACTCCCCCTCCTGTCCATCCCTTATACACCCAACAACTGCAGAGTCATCTGAATACTTCTGCAAGTGGCATGACTCTGAGTTGTATTTAAAGTCTGTGGTGTACAAGGTAAACAGGAAAGGAGACAGCACAGTCCCCTGAGGAGCTCCTGTACCGCCAACCACCACATCAGACAGAACACTGCCCAGCCGGACATACTGTGGTCTGTCTGTCAGGTAGTTGGCAATCCAGGAGATGATGGATGTGTCGACCCCCATGACCTGCAGTTTGTCACTCAGTAGACCCGGCCGGATCGTGTTGAATGCACTCGAAAAATCAAAGAATGTGATTCTCAGAGTGCAACCCGATCCATCCAGGTACGAGTGAGCACGCTGCAGCAGGTAAACAACAGCATCATCCACCCCCAGGTGAGGCTGGGAGGCAAACTGTAGAGGGTCAAGGGAACAAGCCACCTGCGGTCTGAGATGCGTCAAGACCAGTCTCTCCAGCACCTTCATCACATGAGATGTGAGGGTTACTGGTCGGTAATCATTGAGTCCAGAAGGAGTCGTCTTCTTCGGGACAGGAACCACGCAGGACGTCTTCCACAGTGCTGGGATCCTCTCTAGGTACAGGCTCAGGTTAAACAGGTGCTGGAATACCACAGACAGCTGGCTGGCACAGGTCCTCAGAACTCTGGGGCTGATGCCATCAGGTCCTGCAGCCTTGCCTAGGTGGAGTCTCTCCAGCTGTCTCTTCACCTGGCCAGTACTCACAGTCAGGCAGGGGAGAGGGGTTGATGCCTCAGTGGGGTAAAAGCAGTCCGGAGGTGAGGTGTTGAAGTCCAATGCACTCAGCAGGGGGGATTGAGGAGTGGAGGACAAAGGTATTGAGAGCAGTCGGGGGTTGATGTCCACAGGATGTGTGGCGGGGGGGGGGGGGGGTGAGGTGTGAAGTGGAGGAGATAATACTGAAGAGATAATAAAGTGATGACTAATATATATACTGTATTACAATGGATACATAGTTGTTGAGCTTTTTCAACAGACTTGAGGCCATTGAATAAAAAAAAGTCAGTCTTTGTCAAGTTGCAGTTTCACTTTCCTGACTGTACTTGCTGCAAAGTTCTTTATCACATTGTCAAGTCAAGTCAAAAAGTCAAGTCAAATTTATTTGTATAGCACATTTCATATAAAAAACAATTCAAAGTGCTTTACATAAAATAAAAGTATTGCAGCGGGGAGTGGAAGAAGCATTAAAAATACATAAAACGACATAAAGAGAAACAAATAAAATAATTTAAATGATTCAAAACAAGCAACAGTCTAGATAAGTTCAAAGATATCATGCAGATATCATGCATAGACACATGAGAAAAGAAACGTTTTTAAGCTGGTTCCTCTTCCTGCTTCTGAAGAGTGCAGACGTGTCTCTGCTTCCTCCTGCTGCTTATTGCTTTATTCGCTTTTAAATCATTCTACTTCTTTCCACAAGTCTTGGATATAATTTTATTCTTTTATTCTTTTATTCTTTTTCTTTTAATTGTATATTTGTAAACGGTATTAGCCCTCCTGTTTACAAAGAGAATCGGACAGAACAACGTCTCCTAACCCTGCAGTATCAGTGAGCTGCACACAGTGTGAGCAACTCTTTGCGAAGGTAGCACAGCTCGAGAAGAGGATTGAAACGCTGCAAGACATTCGTAACGACGAGGAATTTATTGACTCTATTATAGTTCCTGCGCAGGCTGTGGAGCCTTCATGTGCCAAAGGACTAACTCAGATATTCCTACACGGGATCACAGCTGATGTGGAATCTCACACTGCAGCCCTGGCTGACACACTTCCCTGGATGTGTCCAAATGACACTGGAATATCTGGTGAAGCTTCCGAACCGGACGGTCCGACTGACATCTCCCACTGGAACAGTGTTGGTGCCAAACCCAAATCATCAACCCCAGCCAGGATCTGGTCTCATGTTGTCCGTCGCAGAGGTAAATCCAGCACCAAAACTAAACCTCCAGCACTCACTCCGCCACCTGAAGCTCTATTGCATAATAGATACGATCCGTTGACTCAAAATAGAGTGTGTGATGATGAATGTAACCCAAACATGAAGACAAACAAAAGAAATGGCCCCAAACCTCAGCCTAGGGCTAACCAGATCATAAGGAGAAGCCCAAATCCCACAACCAAGGTGAGGACTACAGAAGCGATCGACACCTCCACACAAAAAGGAATAGACAGCATTCTAATCGGGGACTCTATAACACAGCATGTCAGAATGGCAAAGACGGAAAATACAACTTTTTCTGATACATCAGTCAGGGAACTGATAGATATTTTGCCGACCATTCTGTCTACTCATCCAGATGGCACGAGGATCATTGTCCACACAGGGTCTTTTGATATTCTGAGAAGGAAGACTGGCTCTGAGATCCTGAAGAAAGACTTTTCTCTGCTGTTTGAGAGACTGTGTCACTATGGAGCACACCGGGTCTCCATTTCTGGCCCCATTCCTACTGTGGATAAAGGAATTGAACTTTTCAGCAGACTTCTTGGCCTGAACACATGGTTGTCAAATGCATGCATCGCCCATGGGATTAAGTTCATTGATAACTTTAATATCTTTTGGAACTGTAAGGAGCGTTTCAGACCTGATGGCGTGCATCCCAATCGAACTGGATGCAGATTACTTGGTGCACATTTACGTCATGCTGTTGGGACGGCAAACCCAAACATGACTGTACAGATTAGACTGAAGGACACAGCAGCGAGGCAAACAACCCCCAGCCCTCCCCCCTCACCAGACCCTTTACTCCACATCACCCAAGGTCTCAAAAGGATGTCTCTATCCCAGCCAGGACTCCAGCGACCACCATCAACCGAGAAACGCAGGGCACCCCCTCCTCCTCCTCTTACATCATCTGTCCTGGCAGAGCAGGGCACAAGGGGATGTGCAGGATGTTCAAGGAGCAGCTCAACATCCAGAGTTCAAAACAAAGATAGCACTGTTCAAACCAAAGATACCATGCCATGATGTGTTCAGGGTCCCTGCTATAGAAGTCCGACTTCTGACAGCTGTTCTGAGAACAAGCTGGGGCCCAATAGGATTCCTGTTTTAGTTAGTAAAAGAAGGAATCGAAAACAGTCAACCTGCTGGGTGAATTTATCTAATCTGTTAACGGTACCACGTACAACTCAGAATACAACAGAGACCAGTGTAAACTCCACAAAGCTAGCCTTACTTAATATTAGATCTCTGTCCAATAAGTCACTGTTAGTTAATGACTTCATAATTTCACACAATTTAGATTTTCTTTTTCTGACAGAAACATGGTTAACAGAGAGCACAAGTGCTACTGTTCTTAATGAAGCAGCTCCCCCAAACTTTAGTTTTATGGATAAATGCCGAAATGGGAGGAAAGGTGGGGGGGAGGCTGCCTTATTTAAAGATACATTCCAGTGTAAAGATATCTCATTTGGGGAATTCACTTCTTTTGAATATCTTAGTTTTATTTTAAAGCGTGTTCCTAAAATCCTGTTCTTAATCATTTACAGATCTCCAGGATACTGTGCAAGTTTTATTGATGATTTTTCTGAATTATTGTCTGTTATTTCGACTGATTTTAACCATTTTATCTTGACCGGGGATTTTAACATTCACATGGATAATATGACGGATGGTAATGCCAAAGAATTTTCTTCTGTGCTGGACATGTTTGGTTTGTGGCAGCATGTAACAGAACCTACCCACCTTCGAGGTCACATTCTGGACCTGGTCATTTCTAAAGGTGTTGATATTTCTTCTGTTGTTGTTACTGATTTTGCCTTGTCTGACCATTTTTGTATTTTATTTGATTTACATATTACTCAGAATGTTCAAACAACCAGCTTCTCAGTTAAGAAGAGGTACATCAATGAGAAAACAAGTGCTCAGTTTAGGGAGGCCATAGTTATGTTACCAACAATGAGCGCAGAGTCGGTTGAAGGAATGCTGGATCATTTTAACTTGAAAATTTTTAATGTAATGGAAGCTGTTGCACCGATAAGAATCAAGAGCACCTTGATCAAACAGAAAACCCCATGGAGAAACACCACTACGGTCAAAAACCTGAAAAGAGAATGCAGGAAAGCTGAACGTAAATGGAGGAAAACAAAGCTTCAGATTCACTATGAGCTGTACAAAGAAAGCCTGCGTAGTTATAACAATGAGCCGTGCAAGGCCAGACAGCTGCATTTATCTGAAATGATTAATAAGAATGTCAACAAGTCTCGAACTCTGTTTGCTATGGTTGAAAAACTCACAAATCCTCCTAAACAGTCAAACCCAAACCTCCTCTCCACTGAGAAATGCAACGAATTTGCCAACTTTTTTAGCCAAAAAATCAAAACAATTAGACAAAACATTAACGCAACACAGACAAACAAGAAAACTAATCTGTGTCTAAAACCTAGAAATAACTCTGACGTTATGTCACAATTTAATATTGTTAATTTAAAAATCCTAGAGGAAACAGTTCGGCAGCTGAAATCAACAACTTGTTCTCTGGACATAATTCAATTCAATTCAATTCATTTTTATTTATATAGCGCCAAATACAACAAATGTCATCTCAAGGCACTTAGATAGTAAGTCCAATTCAAGCCAATTGGAATTCAATTAATTAATAATAATCATAATTCATAAAATCATCAATAATACCATCCGACTTTTTAAAAACTGTTTTTACCTCAGTAGAAAGTAGTAGTACGAATAGTTAACAGCTCACTGGCATCAGGCATTTTTCCCAAGTCACTAAAGACAGCTGCCATTAAGCCACTCCTAAAGAAGAGAACTCTAGATGCCTCTATGATGAACAACTACAGACCTGTCTCTAATCTCTCTTTTATATCCAAGATTACTGAGAAAGTTGTATTTAACCAGCTCAACGACTTTCTGAATGAAAGTGGAAGTCTTGATAAGTTTCAATCAGGCTTCAGACGTCATCACAGCACTGAAACAGCTCTGGTCAAAGTGTTAAACGACATTAGGTTGAATACTGATTCTGGTAATGTTTCAGTCCTGGTTCTGTTGGACCTCAGCGCTGCGTTTGATACTGTAGATCACAGAATCCTGTTGCACAGGCTGGAAAACTGGGTTGGACTTTCTGGAGCGGTCCTTAACTGGTTCAGTTCCTACTTAGAAGGCCGGAGTTATTTTGTTACTATTGGCAGCTATGAATCTGAGCGAGTGGCCATGACTTGTGGAGTCCCCCAGGGGTCAATTCTTGGACCTCTTCTGTTTAACTTGTATATGCTCCCTTTGGGTCAGATATTGCAGAATTTTAACATCAATTATCACAGTTATGCAGACGATACACAACTTTATGTGTCTCTGTCACCGGACGACTGCAGCCCAGCAGACGTACTGTGTCAGTGTCTGGAGGAAGTAAACACCTGGATGAGAGAGAATTTTCTACAATTAAATGAAGACAAAACTGAGATCATTCTGTTTGGTAGCAAAGAGAAGAGGGTCAGCGTTGGTAAATATCTTGAGACTCGGGACCTTACAATCACTGACCAAGTTCGTAACCTCGGAGTGTTGATAGACTCAGATCTGACTTTCAGCAGCCACATCAAAGCTGTCACCAAGGCAGCTTTTTACCACCTCAGAAACATCAACAGAATTAAAGGTTTCCTCTCCCAAAAAGACCAGGAGAAACTCATCCATGCATTCATCTCCAGTAGACTCGATTACTGTAATGCTCTTTTAACTGGACTTCCCAAAAAGAGCATTAAACATCTGCAGCTCATCCAGAACGCTGCTGCTAGAGTTTTAACCCGGACTAAGAGATCTGAACACATCACACCAGCTTTAAAATCTTTACACTGGCTTCCAGTCAGTCACAGAATAGATTTTAAAAGCCTGCTGATGGTTTACAAATCCCAGAATGGTTTAGGCCCAAAATACATCTGTGATATGTTCAGAGAATATAAACCCAGCAGAGCTCTTAGATCCAAGGACTCAGGCCAGCTGGTCCAGTCCAGAGTCCAGACTAAACATGGAGAAGCAGCATTTAGCTGTTATGCTGCAAATAAGTGGAACAAACTGCCAGTGGAGATTAAACTTTCACCAAATGGAGACATTTTCAAATCCAGGTTAAAAACATTTCTTTTCTCATGTGTCTATGCTTGAAATATCTTTTAACTTATCTAGACTGTTGCCTGATTTTAAATTCATTTAAATGATTTTATTTGTTTCTCTTTATATTATTTTATGTATTTTTAATGCTTCTTCCACTCCCTGCTGCAAAGCTTTTATTTTATGTGAAGCACTTTGAACTGTTTGTACATGAAATGTGCTATACAAATAAATTTGATTTGATTTGATTTGATTTTGGATTTATTCTGGATTTATTTTTTCTGATGAGAACTAACAGGAGATATCATATTTCTCCAGTTTTAGCTTCTCTTCATTGGCTCCCTGTTAAATTCAGTCAGTAAATGATGGCCTTAACTTGAGTCTTAAGCCTCGTTTCCACTATCAGTACGGTTCGGGTCACTTCGTATCGGTACGGTACGGGTCGGGTCGCTTTGGGGTCAGCTTTGCGTTCCCACTTTACAAAGGGGACCCTCAGGGGTGAGCGGAGTGCGTGCCGAAGCGTAAATAGCATCCATAATTTGAAACCACTCTCTGCCATTTTTGCAGCAATCATCTGGAAAAAATTTTGGTTTGGCACAGCGCCATCGAGCTCCCGCTGCACAGCCTCCTCACCAACAACGGAGAGCAGAGCCTGGAACCGGTCCTGTGTGCTAGGTACCCCAAGCAGAAGGGTTACAAAAATGGTAACGGGAACCATGAGACCGGTACGCTTTCGTGGTAATGGAAACACTGAAATAAGCGAACCGTTCTGAACTGTCCCCTACCGGACTGCATAGTGGAAACGGGCTTTACTCCCAGGTTTGCTGATGAACCCCCTCTTTTGGCGATACAGGGCAGCGGACATGGATATCAGTTACCAGATTACCAGGCTTTTCACAATGCAGACACTTGCTGCTGTTGTCTGTTGTCTCCTCAACCTTTCAGCAGATGTTAATTGGGCTCTGCCAAGCTGCATAGGCTCATCATCAGAACTGTCTTGGCTGCCTTCCAGCAAAAAAACTCAAAGGGTGATCATCTCCTCTCCTCAATCCAACTTCTGCTGTGGTTCAGACAAAGACAGCCAGTAGCCTGGAGCATCTTTTGCTAGATGGACAATTTAATGAAGCATCACGGTCAACCCCCTTGGAGGCAGAGAGAGGGGCGCCCAACCAGACCTCCAAGCAAGCCACACCCGACCATTCACAGACAGGAGAGCCATGCAGCGAGAACACAGGAGAACAAGGCGGCGACACAACAGGCTCCACATTAAAGATCTCTTACAGAGCTGCACTGCCAACCGCCCCAGCTTCCTCTTCCACCTCTGCCAAATCCAGAGATGAGAGGAGCCACAGTCTAACCCACAGCACCTCCAGAAGTTCACCAGTCACCCTCAGGCATGCCATGGTGAATAGGATTCATTTACTTTGTCAAAGAATGACTTTACCGCTAAGTGAACGACTTGGAACTATTCTGGCTAAAACTGGTCCATTGGGTCCATGTCTGATCAGATCTTACTGTTGCGGTTGTGTGATGGTGAAGAGATGAGGACCTAAATCCAGACTCAGAGGAAAACCGGCACTGATATGTAGAGATACATGTAGTACTTATGCCAACACAATAATGAGTCTTATCTGCTATTCTCAACGTGTTGCACAGAAAACACTGATTTACATTTTTAGATTAAGTATATCTCAGATATGCTCCCTTGTCCTGTTGGATCTCAGTGCTGCATTTGATTCACTCAATCACAACCTTCTATTACAGGAAAAGGAACAGCATTAGGCTGGTTTAATCAAAATCAAATCAAATCAAATTTATTTATATAGCACATTTCATGTACAAACAATTCAAAGTGCTTTACATAAAATAAAAGCATTGCAGCAGGTTTAAACCATTTTTATCAGATAAATGCCAGTTTGTCCTTGAAAACAAATAATTTTACTCGCACACCAGAGTAAGTCATGCAGTTCCTGAAGATTCTGGGCCGAAGCCAATACTTTTCACTACCTACATGCTTCCATTAGGTAATATTATTAGACAGCTTAGCATAAATTCCTATTGCTATGCAGATGATACTCTGCTATATTACAAAGCTAGAGAAAACAGTCAGTTGGAAGTTGTTTTTGGACCTTAGAGCCTCAGGAAGACACTGTAAAGCAATATAGTTACTAGATGGTATTTCCTTGGCTTCCAGTACTACAGTGAGGAACCTTGGAGTTATTTCTGACCAGAATCTGTCCTTTGACAGATTCTGTCAAAGGACAGAAGGACAAAAAAATTCTCTAAAAAAGCCACCGGCTGATCCTGCAGCCAGAGTTCTGATGAGAGCAGGAGAGATTTTAGCTTGATTTAGCTTCATTAGCTCCCTGTTAAATTCATTATAGAAATTAAAATTATTCTCCTCACATATAAAGCTCTTAATGACCGAGCTCCTCTATATCTTAAATCAGAATCAGTTTTATTGACAAGTACGTTTTCATATACAAGAAGTTTATTATGGTGATTTCTGTAAAAAGTAGAAAAGAAAAATAAATAGAAGAATACATTTAAAACTAAAATAAAGGAAAAAGTAAGCAAAGTTAGGTTTATAGCAGGGATGTGGAATATTAACATAAAATAATTTGTAATAATGAGTATTTACAGTGTGCAAAGTAATGGCAATGTGGAATATTTGCAATAAAGATACATTTTTACACTGTGCAAAGTGAAAGGAATGTTCACTAGTTCTGTGATGGAGCAAGGGGGTCAGTGTTACTGAGGCTCTTTATCCTTGTTGATAATGCTGATAGCACTCAGGAAATGGCTGTTTTTGCGGCGAGAGGTTTTGGTCCTGAAGAACAGCCTCCTGCCAGAGGGGAGCACCTCAAAGAGTTGTATGTCCTGAGTGGGAGGGGCTCAGCCACAGTAGCAGCAGTGTAACATATGGTGATGGAGGTGGTGAGGATGGAGATCTCATAGTTGGATATTTTCCCAACAGAGCACTTTGCTCCCAAACTGCAGGTTTACTTGTGGTTCCCATAGTTTCTAAAAGTAGGATGGGAGGCAGAGCCTTCAGTTATCAGGCCGGAAAGACATCCTCCCTACTGTTAAGGCTTAAAACGTTCCTTTTTGATAAATTTTATTATTGAGGATGGCTCAGGTGACCCTGAAACATTCCATAGCTGTGCTGATAGGCTTAGATTACTGGGGGACCTCCCATGGTGCACCTCTCCTCACTCTGTTCTCTTTTTTTCTCTATGTACATATGACATTATTATTGTCATTACCTTGTGTTTCTCTTTGTCAGTAGGTATCCCGTGTCTGTGCTTGTTGTCCCCTCTTTCCTGTCCTCTAAACCCCCAGCCAGTCGAAGCAGTTGGCCCCCCTTCCTGGTTTTTTGGATGACTTTTGTTTGAATTTGGTGTTATAGAAACAAAACTGAATTAAGCTAAATCGAAGTGAATTGAAATGATTTTGATTTTATTAAACTCAAATGAATTGACTGTCATTTTTGTTCAATTTATTTTAACTTAACATGGCATGAGCTCAGCCCCATCAATCAAACTTTAACTTGAACATGGACTGAAGGCCAGGTCTTCTCATCAAACAACAAAGTGGGACATCACCAATGTTCTTGTGGCTGAATGAAGCAAATTCCCTCAGCATGGTAAAAACAAACAAAAAAAGAAAAAACACTGGTAGAACTCTTTAAACCACATTTTCAAACACTTTTAGCTACATTTACACCAGTAAATCTCAAAATCCTTACAGAATGTAATGTAATCTATTGTGAATAAATTTCAGTTTCAGGCTTTAGATAAAAGAGGAATGCTAGTATGAGAAAGAACAAGACATTTGTCATGCTGTCATGATTCATCTGCTTGTTCTCACAGTTCAATGTTCTGATCTGATTATGTGTGTTCAGGCTGTTCTAGCACTGGGAAAAAACAAAACTAAGACCATCCATTTATATTTTGAAATTTGGACCAGTAAACATCTGATAGGCCTACTGTTTCACAGAGTGGATATAGGTGACTTCACTGTAACACAACCACAAGTAAATGAGCCTTTTCAATCTTTTATCCAACAAAAACATCAATAGATGCTTTATTCTGTGGAAAAACTGTGCACTATATGTACTGCATAATTGCTAAAAGTAATTTTCTTTGAGCAGATGGCATCATTCTCCACTTGCCCGAGATATAAACTCACTGAAATTTGTGATCACTTTTCCTGCACACTTCTTTCAGTTAAAGGGTTTTTAGGCTCTCTCTAAAAGCCGAAAATGTGTTGGTGTGTTGATGATTGTTATCATGTTTAAAGATTAACTTTATTCAGCTTCATCTCTGACAAATGCCTTCATGTTACCTCCAAGCACTCTTACATAGGATGCAAAATTCAGAGTTGAATCATTGACATTAAGTCCCGGAGGCAATCCAGCAACCTCAAATCACAGCATTTCCACCAAGCTTCACAGCTGCAACGAGGTTTTCCCTTGTAAAGCTGTCTTTGGTCAAACTTTTGTGGCACAACACCTTGTACTATGTGTGGGGGGAAAAAAGCGTGGTCTTCACTGTCAAACTGTAGTGAAATACCCGGTCCTGTGTTCCTTGGTTTGTAATTTGAATACATTACACAAAAATATACAGTATCAGTGAAGTGAAAAAGTTTAAGCTTTGCAACCACGTTCCTCTCAGAGAATCAGGTTGTAAACCTCAACCCACTTCAAGGCCATTTTCACTAAACTTTTGACTGGTACTTTGCATAATTTATGGAGGTGCGGCACTACCCCCTCCCAAATGTTCAGTTAGAATAAGAAATGTTTATTTTAACAGCAGAATACAAGCCTGTGAGGACAGCTTCTGAACACATCGGAGAGACTTTTACAGAAAAGTCGATGTCAGAAAATGATTCACAGCGCAGCTTCAGTCACCAGGGTGGCAAAGACCGCTGGAATGAGGAGAAGTGTCAGTTTGATGAATTCAGAATGCAAAGTCCTAGAACAACAGTAATGTTCATGTGATAAGCTCCAGGCTATTATTAGAAAGTTACGTCATGGCACTGAGGGCGCATCTCTTCATATAAGATCGTCATAATCACCACAGATCGTCGATGGTCCCTCCTTCTCCTACATGGACCGGAACCAGGCAGCACCACGTGACCCTGGATCCCTTCACTGAGCGAGCTTCTCATACCGCATCATGGCTGCGGAGGATGCAGCATCGCGGTACCGAGCCAGAGCCCTGCTCTCCTGTGGGGCTCCGCTCTCTCCGTCCCGCCTGCTGCTGACCGGCCTTTGCGTATGCTCGCTACTTCCCGCCCCGGCACTTTGTTTGCTCGGCTTTCGTCCGGAGGACACCGGGGCGGAGCTGTCCGTGGAGGACGGGGTGCTGAAAGCCATCGAGGGAACCCGTTTCATGTTGCGGGTTTACTACTCCACCTCCCCGCAGAGACTCAACCGCACAGCGGGGACCCGTGCCAACAATGCCGCGCCCTGGATTGCCTTCATCGAAGAGCCAAGTCCCGGGCGAGAGGGACAAGTTCATCCCAAAAGAAATATGTGCATGGACAAAAACGCCAGGACGTCCGACATCGAGGTTTTAGGCTCTTTTAAGTCTGCCTCCAGTCAGAACTCGGTGCTTGTCGAACTGCTGGCCAAAGACCTGCGAAGGGGTGAGAAGATCAAATACTACTCTATGTGCGCCTTTGACGGATCCAAGTGGGAGCACTACCGGACAAAGGATTTCTGGGTGGCCGTGACAGAGCGCTCTGCTGTCCCGGAGCTCTGGCTGCAGGTGCTGGTCTCAGTACTTTTGCTCGGGCTGTCAGCTCTGTTCAGCGGGCTAAACTTGAGCCTGTTGGCGCTGGACCCAGTGGAGCTACAAGTCCTTCAGAACAGCGGCACCGACACGGAGCAGAACTATGCGCGGAAAATCGAGTCTGTGCGTCGGCACGGTAACTACGTCCTGTGCACTTTGCTACTGGGGAACGCCATCATCAACGCCTCACTGGCTGTGTGGATGTGCCAGATCCTGGGCATGACCTGGCTGTCCACGGTCATCTGTGCTTTTGGCATCTTCTTCGTTGGGGAAATTCTTCCGCACTCGGTGGCATCGCGCCACGGTCTAGCCATCGCTTCCAAAACCATCTGGGTGACACGACTGCTGATGGTGCTCTCCTTCCCCATCTCCTATCCCATAAGCAAGCTGCTGGATCTCATCCTCAACCAGGAGATCTCCAACTTCTACACAAGAGAGAAACTCCTGGAGATGCTGCGAGTCTCCGACCCGTACCATGACCTAGTTAAGGAGGAGCTCAATATCATACAGGGAGCACTGGAGCTTCGCTCCAAAACCGTGGAGGACGTTCTGACGCCGCTGACCGACTGCTTTATGCTGGCTTCGGACGGGGTGCTGGACTTCAACACCATGTCTGAGATCATGCAGAGCGGATACACGAGGATACCAGTATTCGAGAACGAAAGATCCAACATTGTGGACATCTTGTTCGTCAAGGACCTGGCGTTCGTGGACCCGGACGACTGCACCCCGCTGAAGACCATAACGCAGTTCTATAAACACCCACTGCACTGCGTCTTCAACGACACCAAACTGGATGCAATGCTGGAGGAGTTTAAGAAAGGTGAGGAGCATCCCAGTGTGAACACTACAGGATGCGAGATGTGCGCTCTGTTAACTTTATAGTACAGCGTGTCCAATCACTTTAATGTGAATATTCAAAATCGTTCATTTTATTGACTCAAATCCTGATTCCAAATTTCTCTTTAGCTTTTAGTCATCTTTTCCTGGCACTTTTGTCCACTGAGTAACTTGAGGTAATAAGTATCTTGCCTGAGAGCATTTCTCCAGCCTTACAGAGTCAGGGGCAGCATGCAGTAAAGGGAGGTTTACCCCACTTAGAGATTAGCATCTGTGTGGTGTCATTGTGGTTCCTACAATTATGTATGTGAGAAAGTTCAAGTGAAGGATGCAAATAGGCTTGTTTAGTTCTGCTGCTTAGCAGTATGCAGTATACATGCTGTTTGGTGACAACCTGACCTTTGTTAAAGCTGTTGTGTTTTACTGGTCAAATGATTTCCATTGTTCTGATCAGGCTCACAAAACCAGTAGTACAAGCTGATAATGAAGATACTTAATAAGAGAAACAATTTATCCACATTTTGATGGTGGAATTGTCCAACTGGGTTCTGTACATCATTTGTTTCATCATTTTCACCAAATTCTCTGTTCAGTTCGGTTTGCATAATACTGTAGCCAGAAAACAAAATACTACATTACATTTCTGAAATCCATTAACTTATTGAAGTACTTTTGAAAAAACGACTAAGCTATGCCCTAAACCTTTAAGTCCCTGGAACAGCTAAACATCTTAAAGCAGGGTTGCATGTGTTTCAGCAACAAGACTCAAACCTTTTCAGTTCCAATGGGACTAATCAGTCTTTAACAGTGAAATATTTTGATACACCAGGAAAAAGTAATGTGTGTATGTGAACGGTTGCTGGAAAAAATCTCATGCAGTGTGCTTAACTTGCTTTTAGTCCAGCATGAGATTCAAACCGAGTCTGCAGTACATTTGCATCAGACCATGTAGTCAGCTGAAAATCCAACTTTTTTTTTTAAGTGAGTTTAAAGTGGGTGGGGTTCAGATTGGCCAATCATAGACCTATCTGCCTGTCACTTCTTCCTGTGTAGAGACTGCATAATAAGCAGTTTGTGTTTTTTTCTTCTGGGTTTGTGGACAGGAGGAGAGTCAATAAACAGAGGACACCTTGACCAAGACAGCCTCTGTTTATTTGACAGTTCTTTCATTTATATTTTTGCTTATTTTGTGACAATGTAGAGATAAAACTTAGTATTACAATATCACAGTATTTACTTTGCAGATTTACATTATTTTAACATGTTTTTCAAGTGTAGTGGAATTGTCTTTTAAATATTTTTCATAAATCAAAGAATGGAATGATGTTCAAGACCTGTGAAGCATGTAATCCTTTACCTGAGAGCAGCAGTATTTTTTCTTACACACTGGATGATCTTCTTTCCTCTTGCTAGTTTGAAATGGGCTCTCTGTATGTGCATATGGGGAATTAAGAATGTTAGATTTATCACAATTGTAGAATGAACACACTTTGTTTCACTGGGCCACAAAAGGATGTGGATAAGATCATCTACGCAGTCACAGGATTATGAACACAGGTTTTGCCTCTGTCTCGCTCCATGTGCTGCTTTCTTTCACTCTCTGTGCCCCTCCTGATCTTTCTCTCTCTGTAGCAACATTTTCAGGCACTGCAGTAGAAAAATGCAGTCCCTTTCATTCATTCTAGCCAGACTCCTGCAGTAGCTAATGCTGACAGAGAAGGTTTCACAAAAAAAAAGAGAAAAAGAAAAAAACACAGATGTACAGTTTCTGGTTGCATATCAAATTATTTACTTTTTACTTGTGTCCTGTATAAAAGCCCACAACATGCATTCTTTTTCTTGACCATTGTCAAACTGAAATCATAACCACGTGTCACAAAGAGCAGAATAGGTAATAACTTGTCACCCTGTCAGCTAACTGTATGACATATTAATAGTTTTATGAAAAGCTGGTCACATCAGCCTGCTGGTTAGTTTGTCATTTTATCTAAGATATCATTAAGCCACAAGTGCATTTATTAAAGTGTAGAGGCTATAAGCCTTGGGGATCGAATTTACTTCCATCCCAGTTAATAAATTATAAGAGCAAATGTGGCCACAAATAGTTCTAATAGTTTGTAAACAAAGCCTTAAATCATTGTCATATCCATATTTTTAAGCAAATACCACACATGAATAGAACATTTTACGATTTTTCAATGTTATTGGATTTCTAAATGATTCTTCAAATTGTTACTCACAAAACTCACAAAATGGATGAAAAACTGCCTGTGTTTCAACATTGTGTTGAAATTTTCTGACTTGTCCTTGAATCAAATAACCTTATTTGAATTAATCTGAAACCCAGTATTGATAGCAACTGTTACCACGTTTGGGCCATCCAAAAACAATCAGACCTGTGAACTGCCAAGTCACTCCCTTTACTGGGTAATATCTTTGTTGATGTATCGGTGGGTGGTCTCAGCTGGGTGCAATCAACGTATAATAAAGCCATATATATGGCTTTATTATATATATATATATATATATATATATATATATATATATATATATATATATATATATATATATATATATATATATATATATATATATATATATATACACACACACTTAAGGCGACTGCTGAAGCTGTCATATGGAGTCATAACCTGGCTAACCGCCGCTAAATACGACGAACCACTCTTACTTGAGCCTGCCTCTCTGTCGGGCTGTGGAACTGCCAATCCACAGTGAACAAAGCAGATTTCATTGCTGACTATGCTATGTCTCTGTACATCCTGGCTCTTACTGAGACCTGGATCAAACCAGAAAATAGTGCTACCCCAGCTGCGCTCTCCACCAACTTCACATTCACCCATACTTCACTAGCCTGATTAACATAGACTTTCAAATCTCTTCGAGATTCTGGTCTGACCAAGACCATAACGAATACGATTCGAAATGGCCTGGTCAACCCGCCTCCCTCGGGTTGCTACTGGTTGTGGCCAGAAAAGGCTGTGCCTAAGCTTAAGCCAATCACACCACTCTTTCCTCTGACGTATGATTTAGCTACCAGCGGGGCTAACTGGTAGATTAAACTCTTACCAAAGCCAGTAGGGAGCAAGGCGAAAACGTCTTTCCTGTCAAGAAATGATTCAAGGGCTGTTCTTTGCTCGATTTTTAACGAGAATCTCCCGTCGAACACTTTCATTACAGCATCTACAGCAGTGTCAAAAGCTTGACGCTGCTCCATGTTGATATTGAATGAAGCGCTTCCGTGTACAATCCATGGGTTGAGTGGCAGTTCAACCACGTCACTACCTTGAACACGCCTCTACCCTGGGCCGTTGGCGCTGCTCAAAGTTGATTGCTTCCCGACAAAGTGGGTGGAGTTCCCATTTTTTCGGGAACTCGAATCCACCTGAATGAGCAGTTTGCCTGAGTAAGTGTAGCAGAGCCGAAGGTGTTGCGTCACTGCGAGGGCGGAGCCTGGGTAATACTTCACATTCATTTGGACGTGGAGGCGGGAAAAGCCAACTAATTTCCAACCAATATAAATAATCTCAGTTGCTACCGTCAGTTACATACGATTCTTTCGAATACCATGTGGGTGTTATATATCATCCACAAGGACAACTGGGGGATTTTCAAGAAGATTTAGACACCCTGTTCTCCTCTATCCCTGAGCATGAATGCCCCCCTCGTCCTCATGAACATACACTTAGATAATCCAAACTCTGCAGGCCTCTTACCTCTGTTGCATTCCTTCGAACTACAACAAGTCTGCAGCCCCCCCAACTCACAATGCTGACAAAGACCTTGACTTCATCCTCACTCGAAACTGTACCACAGACACACTAACGGTCACTCCGTTGCATGAGAGCCGCTAAAAGCAGATGGAACAAGACCAAAACTCCTTCTTAGCAAGCCTCTTGTGCAGCATCACTGCTGCAAAGAAATTTTTTTTTCACGATGACAAGATCCACAGTGCCACTAACTCCTGGAAACTATTCTATACCTTCAAAGGTCTATTCTTACCTCCACATCCTCCTCCAGCTACCAATCTCATAGCTGACTAATTTGCCTCATTCTTTACAGACAAAGTGGCAGCCATCAGTAGTCAATTCACTGAACTGCTCGGGTACAATCTGTTTCCTCTGGTCAAGGGCCTTATCAAACCTCCAACATGTAAGGCAAGGCAAGGCAAGGCTTTATTTATATAGCGCATTTCATACCACAGGCAACTCAATGTGCTTAACATAAAGACAAGGCATTTAAAAGAACAGCATAAAGCAGCATAAAAACAAGCAATTTAAAGACAAAAAAAACAGAATAAAAATTAAAACACAGTTAAAAGCAATCAAAGAAGAGGGGAAAAAGAAAAATATAAACTCAACCATAAGCACAACGAAAGAGAAATGTTTTTAACCTGGATTTAAAGTTATCTAAGAGTTCATCAACTGTCTCTGCACTCGCAGTTGATGACATAGCTATAACTTCCATAAACTTAGTACTGGTATTCTCATTTAAGTACCTTTTTCTAACAGACACACGGGTTAACTGACTGTTTGGAGTTAACTGTAAGTCAGAGAACACACAGAAATGATCAGAGAGCGCCAAGTCCTTGATATCAACAGAAGAAATGTCAACACCTTAGAGATAACCAGATCCAGTGTGTGGCCTCGAGTATGTGTGGGTCCATTCACATGTTGAAGGAGGCCAAAAGTGTCAAGTAGAGAGCAGAGTTCTTTGGCATTAGTGTGCATGTTATTGTCCATGTGAATGTTAAAAGCCCCTGTTATGATAAAAAAGTTATAGTCAGTGCAGATAACTGACAGCAGTTCAGCAAACTCATCAAAGAAAGTTCCTGGGTATCTTGGTGGTCTATAAATGATTAGGAAGATAACCTTTGGATCCCCCTTTACTAAAAAACAGAAATATTCAAAAGAGCTAAAATCAGCAAGTAAAATTTCCTTGCACTGAAAGACTGATTTAAAAATGGCGGCAACTCCCCCGCCCTTCTTACCACTTCAACACTTATTGATAAAACTGAAATGTGTTGGTGCTGCCTCATTGAGATGTAGTAGTCCTACATGTCCCTCTCGGTCTCCCCCAGCTCAGGGCGCAACAAACTCCACATGCAGAAGTCTTACTGCATCATTCCACTCCTTCACTCCTCTTTCTGAGGGTGAGGTGTTCAAACTCCTAACAGGTAGCCGACCAACTACATGCACTCCAGACCCCATTTCAACCAACCTCCTCCAAGCTGTTGCTCTGACCGTTGTGCCAGCAGTCACACATGTGCTTAACGCCTCACTGAACATTTTCTACGGCCTTCAAACAGGTGCAAGTAACACCGCTGCTAAAAGTCTCCTCTTGCACTCATTCACATGGTAAACGTCAGGTATTGTTTAATCCTTTCCTCTCTAAGATTATTGAAAGCGCACTCTCTGCAAATAGGTCACAGAATTCCTCTCACAGGACGACCTCCTTGATCCATACTAGTCTGGTTTCAAAAGTGGTCACTCCACTGAAATGGTTCTATTGTCTGTGATGGAAGCCTTAAAAGAAGCCAAACTGCAGGTCAATCCTTTGTCTTCATACTGCTTGATCTATTGGCACACTCCTGGTTTGAATCCTACCTCACTGGGTGATCCTGGTCCCCCAAGGCTCGGTGCTGGGGCCCCTTCCCTTCCCATGTACACTGCCTTGTTAGGCCTAACACTTACATAGTGTCACTCAATCAACTGAACTGGTAAGACCTTCAGTGCAGACAGTTCAATTGATTGAATGGAACAAGTCAGCTGTGCTGTTGCAGGGTTAGAACAAAAACCTGCACCCACACGGCCCTTTCATGGACCAGTTTGACACCCCTGATCAAAATGCTCTCTTTCAGACCTGTGTTACCCCTCGACTCCTTTGTTCCTCCAAGAAACATCGTCTGGCCCCGCTCTCCTACAACGACTATTCTCATCCATGGTCACCCATGGATGGCATGACAGATCAAGTGCTACCAGAGCAGAGGCGCCTCTCTCTACCTTTAAGAAGCAATTGAAAACTCTGCTTTTCCAAAAGTACCTCCTCTCAATAAAAACTAACCACTAACTATATTGAGAACCCCCCAATTTGTTTATGTTAAATTGTTCTTTAAAGGGGATAGAGAATCAAAATCATCTTTTTCACGTTTTTGGTGTTAGTTCTGAGTCTCCCTGCTGTGGGGAGTACACATGAAGTGCCAGCAAGTGTCAGAACCTCTGTTTCAAGTACTCCCCCTTTTTTGAATTGCCGCCAGAAAATGGGCAAATCCGTGTTTGAGCATTAAGTGACGTATCTTTTGGCGCAATCGCCCCCCCACACCCAAATCCACAGCGACCCCCTTTCAGACACGCCCCTTCGGCGAGAAACAGAAACAGGTGTGCCTTCCAAGGCTGTGAAAGCGGACTACGATCATTACATATTCTTCCCCCGGAAAGCAATGTTCGCGATCAATGGCTTTTATTTATTTTTAACAGCATAACCCAGTACATACAACCGCCGACTTTTCCTTTGCTCTGCGAATTTCACGGAGTACAGTTTCACAAACCTTGTACGATTCCGAGCAGGCTTCAGTCGGAATTTAATGCTCAGTAGAGGGTCAGTTCCGACTTTGCAACAAAATCAACCCCAGCAATCAGTACAGCCTGTAAGTATCACATTTTATTTTGTTTTAAATGTGTGTTGTGCCATATTCCTGTTGTAAGAATTGCACGTTAGCTTTGGCTTGTTCATCTAAAGGGAATGAGCTTTCTTTTCAGTGAGAGCAAGGGCAGCCAATCAAGCAACGGCAACCGAATAGCGCCTACCTGCATTTCATAATGAGGTTGCCAGATAAGCTCTGAAACTACGCCAATAAGGGCAAACGACGCATTCTAAACCCAGCATAGTAACATAGCTGTTTCAGAGAGCCTTTTAGGGAGGTTCTGAGCCATTACAGACCTAACCAATTTTTTGGGGGCTACATATCACATCACAGAACAAGGATTAATGCCCCATTCAACCTTTCTCTATCACCTTTAAAATATACGTAATTGTTAATTCTCCTCTTTACTTGTAAATCGCTTTGGATAAAGGCATCTGCTAAATGCAATGTGAATGTCAACGTAAACATTTGAGCAGTAATATTAACGTATTTTGCCCAACTTGCTTATATAATCACCCATCCAGTGCCCAGCTCACCTCGTTGTCCTGCTTTTTCACTGGCATCCCTGCCTTATCCCCTTCGCTGAGCTTCAGTGTTTGCTGCTTGGAGTGTTGAGGTCGGAGCCAAGAAGCCCCCACATAATTTTTTTCTCTGCTATGCAAGTAAACTGCCAAGTATATGGAGCAAACAAATCTTCTCAAATATGGCATCCTTTAAAGGTGGCCGTTACTAAAGCTGAAGATACCAGAGTAGTAAGATATAAGCCATAGATTCTGGTTTTGGTTATTTTTAGGTTAAATGCTTTTTGTCAAAGAAATAACCAAAGTGCAGGTGAGTGCCAAACTGCTGTGTTCATTTGATTTGGATAACAATAGTGATTTGTCAAAAGAATTCATAAGTTATTAATGTACATGTTGTAAAAGAATTTCTGTACTTTGAGCTTCCAGTAAAATCTGTCACTTGTAACTGAGTGGGTGTGGTTATTTAGTTTAAAGCCAGAGACGGTGGAAGCAACACAGTTTTTTCACAAATGTACAATGTTGTGTTGCTTTTTTTTGTAAGTAAAAGTTTTAAAAGAAGAATATCTGGTCTAACTTGCATTTCAAATACTGGTTGTTAGACTGACTTTAAAAGGAATTTGAATAAAACAGAGTGTCACTACAACTGCCAAAATTGTGCATTTATGAGAGTGTGTGATTATTTGTGCATCCGTGTGTATCCAGGGTAATACCTGGCAGGCAGGGAGTGTAGAAGCAGAGATATTCTCAGTTAGGATGTTAATCCTCAGTCTGGGTGCTGAGACATTCAAAGATTTACTCAAAGATTCATTGCCGCTGCCTGTGTCTGCTTGTGGAATTCTTGCGAACCTGAAGGACACATTTTGCACCATGATAAACACATATGCAAACACACAACCATTTCTATCTAGTTACAGCGTTTTTGTTTTTTTTCAAATCGCAATTTAATAACTTCAATTCCACATCCTGTCAGCAAAGACTTCACTTCATTCAGCTCTTTGGTAAAAATCTGCTACTGAAGCACTTTTTTATTTTATTATTATGTGGCCCTCAATTGCTTCATTTATCTTTGGAAATGCCCCAAGAGTTTAGCTTCCGAAGCAAACATTCACCTCACCTATCATAAACATGATAAAAGCCCTGTGGATTCTGCATATGACTGTATTCTGTTGATGGATTGTACTGAATCTTCTCCGCTGTTACACCCACTCCATTCAAGTCCTGCTGTTGCTTCACTGACTGAATATCAGCGTGCACACAACTCCCTCCCACTCAAAAGTCAGAAGCACAGGAGAGGGGACGCAGCGTTACTACAATTAAATGCATAGGCTAAATATGAAATATATGTATCTTATCTGACAATATAATACCATTCTACAAGATAGGTATATTCAGGTTATCATGTTTGATTAACTACAGTGCACAGTGTGTAAAGGAAAGCAAATAGAAGAAGAAAGATCCAGAAATTTAACAAAAAAAATAATCAATAAACTGCTGCAACTTGAAAGATGTTGAGAGGCCTGAAAAAAACAATTTCATTTCAAACACATAAAGTCCGTGCACTTGCTCCTGTTAAAACATAAAAGTAACAAAAGACAAAAGGAAATAGAAAGCTCAATTTGTGTAAAGGTTTCATATAAGAAAAAATTCCATGTGCATCAATATTTCTAAAACAGTTGGGACACAGTTGTAAAATATAGAAATACATTAGAATTAAATGATTTGTGGATAATTTAAACTCTATTTGACTTCAAAATTAGTACTGAAAAATAATTGACTGAAAAATTGATTAAGAAATTTTATAGTTTTTAAAAAAATATATAAATCAAACACTTGGTGGAACGTCTCACCGTTTATTGGGTGAATTGGCAACAGGAGCAATTCAGCCAATGTAAAAAATACAGGCAGAATATGCAGTGAAATAACTCCAGGGTTGACTGACTAGCTTCCTCAGCCTTTTATTCACTAACAGGCTTCCTCCTAATCTTCACTCCTCTTTTTATTTTTCTTAGTTACTTGACTTAAACTTATACACCATTATAAAATCAATATTAGAATTTATCTGTGTATTTTTCTGACCTACTTGGTCATACGTGTTTTTTGAAAAGGTATGAATTTGAGTTCTGTCCCCTCAGGACAGGTCCAGTGTCATATTTCTGAATTCCCACCTTCTCTCATTACTTTAATCTTCTCATGGACATCCTGTGGGGTGAACACTCATCACCTCCACCTTCTTTATTTTTCCGTAATGTACATCTGTGGTCATTCCCAGAGTTCCATAAAGAGTATACATGACATAAAGTGTATATGTGGTCATACTGAAGGCAAAGCTGATGCAGAGGTCATGCATAAAGAAATGTATGTCTCTGGGGTTCATTCTCAGCAGAGGCTCCACAGAGCCATGTCACCTTAACTGGCCTGCCTGCTGTTCAGACCGGCCAAACTCTGAAACAGAACAGCTGAATTGTCAAGCGGAGGAAACGTTTTGCCAAGAAAAACAGAGAACGTGTCACTTTCAGAACTTGTTGTTAACAGAACAGTGTTATTAAAGGAAGATGTACACAACATAGAGGTAAACATGACCCTGTCTCACATTTTTAAATGTACTGACGGCATCAAAGTCTAAACAAATATAGCATTTCTCAAGGAAAATAAAATAATCTTATTTCTCAGTTTTAACACTTGTCATGTTGCCTGTTGTATCATCTTAGTTTGGACTATTTTACAGGCACCTTAAACTGCAGAAGTTTGTATGATAGTTGTACAAGATGAGATAGCACATGGTTTAGATTTGCAGAAAAGACTGCAAACTTTAAATCAGTATAATCTTAGAAATGGGGATTCTCATTGTTTAACTGGATTTTCAGGAAGAGAGTTGTTATAATTAAGGAAAAATCCTGCACTTATGTTTTCTTACCTATGTGCCCACTACTAATCAACTGATTATGGACTTCTTGTTGACCCTTTCTAGGAAAGTCCCACCTCGCCATTGTGCAGCGTGTGAACAACGAAGGCGAGGGTGACCCCTTCTATGAGGTGATGGGCATTGTCACACTAGAAGATGTCATCGAGGAAATCATCAAGTCGGAGATCCTGGATGAGACAGACCTGTACAGTATGTATTCAGACACACACACAGACACACGCACATGTTTGTGATTGAGTATTAATGATTTTACACTCATAGCGTGTGTTGATGTATGTCTCAGCTGATAATCGCACAAAGCGACGTGTCTCTCACCACGAGCGGAAGCAGCAGGACTTCTCCATCTTCAAACTTTCAGAAAACGAGATGAAAGTAATGATTTCTCCTCAGCTCCTCCTGGCAACGCACCGCTTCCTCTCTACAGGTACCAGCCAGTCAGCTCACAAAAAAAGGAAAAAAAGAATTGGTTCCTTCAGACCAGATGTTTACTTAGTACTTAAACATAAAAAAAAACAGTCAAGCCTCTTCATTTTGGCACTTGTAACTAGAATATGTGCAACATAGAACTTTTCACCTGATCGTGGAAATCCCCTGTGCGAAGCGTCATTGTCTTTCTCTGTGTTCTTACTCTCTTTAACCTTCTCCTTCAATCAGAGGTGGAGCCTTTCAAACCAGCTCACATCTCAGAGAAGATCTTACTGAGACTGATAAAACACCCCAGTGTGGTTCAAGAACTCAAGTTTGATGAGAAGAACAAACGGGCCGCGCAGCACTTCCTGTTCCAACGCAACAAGCCTGTGGACTACTTCATCTTAGTCCTGCAGGTATCAGCAACAC
The DNA here is from genome assembly GCF_027942865.1 of Odontesthes bonariensis. Lineage (NCBI taxonomy): Eukaryota > Metazoa > Chordata > Actinopteri > Atheriniformes > Atherinopsidae > Odontesthes > Odontesthes bonariensis. The sequence goes on from NC_134509.1 coordinate 39,192,178, forward strand.
TCTCACCCTTCAACAGGGCATTGAGTAACCATGGCGATGATGAGAACATGATGCAATGAAAAACATACTGCCATAATAATGAATGCCACATAATGTATTTCAGGGTCGAGTTGAGGTGGAGTTTGGTAAGGAGGCGCTGAAGTTTGAGAATGGAGCTTTTTCTTACTTTGGGGTACCCGCCATCATGCCAGCCGGTACATACACACACACACATACAGTACACCTTTAATTCATAGGCCCTTCCAAAAACATGCTTCAAACCAAACCTTCCTCCTCTCCACTATTGAGGACCAAAATTCTCATTATCAAAAATAAATAAGTAAATGAGGAAATAGATAATTAGATACATGTGTTTTTACATTTTATATTTATTTTCCATATTCATTTTTTTATTTCCATATGTATTTATTTATTAGTTTCCACATGCATTCATTCATTTATTTTCACTTTTCCTAATCTACATTTATTTTCCCACATTACTATTTTTCTTCACCCTTTTTTTCCCCTCAAGTGTGTGATAATAAGCCTTACCAACCTTGGTCTAAAGCGCGATTGGTCATCTATGAGAAACAGTGTCACCCAATCAGCTGTCAATACATCTACAGGAAACCAACTGGCTCTGCCCAGTAGCTTATAGAAAGACGTTCACTGTTCACCGTTGACCTGTTGAAATGTAATTGTTCACTCCAGCCCGAGGGCCCAAACATTGTGTAAAGGGGGTTTCTCTCAGAATTGCACAATATTGTTTTATATGCACCATTTCCTCTATCCTATATGGTCTCTCAGTTGTTGCAATAGATAAAGTGCTTTCATGCAGTGTGTAAATTAAAGGCTCCAGCTTCAGATGGTCAAATTAAGCTGGGCTACATGAAAAGGCATCTTTCAGCTCATTCAGGATTTTACTAATAGAGTCAGTTTTTGTCTGTCCTTGTAAGCATGTTTGATAAAATATTTCCCCTGCAGTCCATAGGTCCCCCTCTCGCAGCAGTGGCTTGGACCGCTCTGAGTCAATGCTGTACGGAGGAAGCTTGGGCCAACTGAACGGAGGAGGCAATGTCTACCTGCCAGACTATTCAGTCAGACAGCTGACACACCTTCAAATGATCAAGGTTCCCCTTAAAAGTCAATGATATTAACTTTCATCTTTCATTATTATCTTTTGAGATAGTATTGTAGAGAGTATGTTTACACACTTTGAATGGAGGCAACACCCTCCATCACTGTTAATTCGTCAAGAGAGTATGTGTGGGTCAAATCTAAAGGACTTTCTGGAGTAGAAAATCTGGAGATGGAGAAACTGTCTCAGCGAGGTGCCTAGGCGACTCATAAAAGGACCCAAGAGCAGAAGTTTTAGTAAAGGTTTATTCACAGGTGGGCGGTGTGTGAAGCCAGAGGTGAGGATCCGGGTAATTGGGAAACTCAGAGAGGAGGTAGACTTTTAGTGTTGATCCGAGAGAGGGATTTATCCAGGAAAAGGTAATGATCTGTTCATACCGAGTCCAAGTGGGTGTCCAGAGTAGAGGGGGGGATGCTGGCTGTGGTGCAGTGGTTCTGAGTCAGCGGTGGGGCGAGCAGGCAGGTCGGTGAAGCAGGAAGGTGCATCCACCAGTGAATGCAAAGAAGGAGCACAGGAATCGGCCTAATTACCAGAGTTAGTGAGATAATCCTTTAGAGGACATCTTGATGAGGACAGACGAGGAACAGGTGTGAAAGCACGAGCAATCCAGACTCCTGGAACCTGCTCAGCCCTGCCGAGGGTCCAGAAACCAGAACAACACCACGGCCGAGCATGATCGTGACAGAAACAAGTAGTGCCTACTACAATCTGTGTTCAGGAATACTTCCAAGCTGAATTATATTTTGGAATTCACTGAACTTAGTTGCAGCTAGCTGCAATATGTAGTTATTTTTATGTATGATACTGAAGAAACATCCAGACTCTGTGTGCACCTGTAGTAGCAAAGCTGTTGTTGTGATAAGTTTAGAGTGCAGATGCTTTCTGGGATAATGACAGTCTCCATGTTGGCACATTTGGCCACATGTGTTTAGTGTGATCAATATCAGTGAAATATGACTGAGATGTACATAGCTGTATACATCATGTAGATCTTCTGATCTCACTCAGGAGCATGAAGTCTCTTGTTATCATGTGAGCTCATTTGACAAAAGTAAACTGGAAGACCTTTGATATGACAAATGTGAAATCTTAAACGTTTATACTGTTAAAGGAACAATTTAAAAATCAACTCACTTACCAGTTACATTCAACTCTTTATAGAATTTGTATTGTAGCATCAATAGGATCTTATCGAGGATATATTTTAACTCTGAAAAAGATCAACTCCACGAGCAGAGACCTTTAAATTCTTCACCAAAGACACTACTATTTGATTGTCAGGAATTGATACTCAGGCTCAGGTGGTTTGAACTCACTGGGAGTTTATTTAAAGGTCAAATCTAGCTATAATTGAGTATGCTGCATGGGATTCTCTCTGTGATGACTTCATCAGAGGTTGATGTTAGGGTCCAAATACTGTAAAGATGCTTTTAGAATAAACACAGGATGGATTCATTATGGACTGCATTGCCTGTTACCTAAAACCTTTTTAGGTAGAAGTGGAATTGTGGAAGTTCTAAGAATGCAGTGAGAACCATTAATGGCCTCAAATCAAATTTGTATATGGACCTTTGTGTCTGAAATAAAGATTGATGATTAAATTTAAGGGGATTGTGCTTTATAAAAAATTTTTTGTAACCTGCTCAGTAGGTTTTGAGATATGGTATCTTGAAATAACCTGCTGACTTTACCATTGTCATTAACGCACAGAAAACATGTTGTCAACCTGAGTGGCTTTTTCTTACTTTTTTTGTTATTAATTTCTTTACTTGTTTATTGTTCAAATGATGGAAAAGAAAGAGAAAATTACTGTGCGTAAATATAAGGAATCTGGGAAAATGAAAGAGAAGTATTAGCTTCACGGGAAATTGAACACCTATGGTTTGTTTCCCCATAATGAAGAGAAACATCTACAAATTCTATTTTCATATAAACATACCTATGATAGATTTTGAGATAAATCTTTTCAAATCAACTTGAAGATCAGAATGACTTGGTATCCAAACCGTGTCCCCAGAATTCTTTGCTCTTGTGTGTCAGATCACTCGGAGTCACTACCAGAACGCATTAACAGCCACCAGAATGGACAGCTCCCCTCAGACACCTGATGCTGACACTCGCTTGACAGAGAGCAACACCCTGACCCCAGAGCCTTCAGCCACCGCCATGCTCATGCCCCCTGAGCACACCACCGCCACCCTCATGCCTCCGCCCAGGGAGCCCGGCAGGCCTACCTCAGCCCGGACCAGAGGACAGCAGTCCAGCGTCCCACACAGCACCTCCCTGCTGAATGAGAAGAACCGCATCGTCCGTAAGTGTCCTAAGACATGCAGACCAGCGGGGACGTTCATAAAGCAGGGAAAGAGCTCAGACAGGTGTCAGTAAGAGATGATGTGAGTAATCCAAGGGAGACAAACAGAACTGCTGCATGAGAATGAGGTTGTTTCAGTCCATTAAGGCTTAATATTCAGAATGAATAGAGTTATGTGACCCTGAAGTGTATGAAAAATGAATTCATGAAAATATTAAAAAAAGTGAAAATTTCACCAAAGCTCAACGAGGTGTTGAAACTGTTCAAAACCAAAAAAATATTTGATTTCAGAAGAGATAGAAAAATACAAACAATTCCGTTTTAAAGAGCTCAATAAACCTTTGACAGCTCACATGCGAGATGAACACCTGAGATGTTCAGGACAAGTGCAAACAGTTTGATCCGTTTTTTTTCCACATTTACTGTTCACATCAGAACCTCACAGCGGGAGCTTTTCTTCCGGAGATTAACTCTCACAGCTGGAAATGTGGGGGAGGGGGTGGGTGAGTGACTACAGTGAACAAGGGGCAGCACATGATGCAGAATCTTCACTGTGGAAATCATCGTGTTTTCTTTACAACATGTGGAGAATTGCAGAGGCTCCACAATGACAGGGAGTGGGCGGGAAGCAGCACACAAGTCATCAGAAAGGACAGACTCTCACCAGCACATACAGATGCTCACTTACGCATTGACAGAAAGTGCTCCGAAGTATTTGCTGAGACACTGGCACATTGTCTCTTCTTCTGATGCTCTGGAGATTTTACTGGAGGGCTGGGTGGAACATCTCTGCAGAAAGTCGTTTGTGTTCACACATGCTACTGCTCTGAAACATCTCTAAAACATTTCAGGACCCGGTGCATGTATGGAAATGGATATATTGTGATGTGTTGCTGTGTGTGTTGTCTACAGGGAGTAAGTCTGATGGCCAGAAGAGTCCCAGTGATTCAGTGTTCCTCAGGATGGATGAGATTCCCTACATCCGAGAAGACAGATCTGAGACGGACACACAAGCTGGTTTGTCTTGCTTCATTCGTGTTAAACCTGACACAGAAAAGGAGAGAACACAACTTCTGCACCTTATCATGTTTTTACAACATTTTCTAAGTTGTTGTAAGACATATCATCAGCTTCCGCTTTGAATCTGTAGAGCACCACTTAAAGTCTCATAAGTGTGTAAGTCGCTTTGGATAAAAGCGTTTGCAACTCACAGCAAGCTAAGTACAGCAGCCCACTTAATCAGGGCAGTGCAACTCAGCCGAGAAGAGAGGGTGTCGAGACAGAAATTGTAGAATTTGGGAAAAGCAACAAGCTTTTGAACAAGGAGAAGGATCGCAGATAAACAATGGAGGTGCAAGAAAGATACAAGACACGATGGTGCCTGAAACTTCAATGCATGACAGAGAAAAGCATAGAAGATATCAGAGATATAGTCATTCAACTATCTGACAAGATTGCTCCGACATAATATACAGTCCACATTTCCAGAGTTGGCTGAGAAGAGAGCAATAAAAACAGACATCATTGTTCTGTTTATGCAGGGGCTGTTTGAGAAGCAGGTATGGTCCCAAAGAAACGATGTCATGGTGTCGGTGTGGCTGAGATGCTACAGATAGAATTCAATTCAATTAATTTTTTTTCAATAAATTTTTATTTATATAGCACCAAATACAACAAATGTCATCTCAAGGCACTTAGATAATAAAGTCCAATTCAAGCCAATTGGAATTCAGTTAATTGTAATCTTAATTTATATGATAAATTATAAATAGAACAGGCCCATCGGGTTAAAAAACACTACTGCTACTGCAGTCCACACAGTTACATAGACAGAGAATTTGTTCAATGAAATCTGTGAAATCCGTTTCTGTCACGGGTAATGGAGGATGAGAGGGACCCAAAATGCCGACCCAGAGGCAGGAGGCAGAGGAGAAACTCAACTGATTTATTTCAACTGTAACAAAAGGTGCCAGTAAGCCAAACAACAAAAACCTGATGGGAGAAGACCTAAGGATGACAAAATCCATTAAGTGATGCGGCGAGGATCTGGCAAGGACTAAAGGAAACCAAGGGGAACATATATAGGCCTACTGTGGGGAGAGTGATGCGTGAAAGAGTGCAGCTGAGAACATTGAACACAGATGTGTAGTGGAGGTAATGTCCAGGGAACTGAAAGAAACTGAGAGGGAAAGTCGAGCAGAAAACAGAACTGAGGCAAGACAAACTAAAGAACTCTGATAGCTAAAGAACAAAAAGACAAATCAAAAGTAGAACAGCGAAGAATCACGATACCAAATGACTGATACCAAATAGCAAAACTAGATAAAGACAAAACATGGAAAAAGCAAACGCCACAAATCCTGAGAAAGATAACTGCTCTCTTAATAATGTATTGCTGCACCCTCAACCTGGGGGGTATTCCTAGAAGCTGGCTTAGCGGAAAGCCTGGCTTATTTCGCTACTTCTGGCTAAATTTAGCGAGAGTTCCGTTCCATAAACGTGGCTTATTTGAACGCCCGCTGAGTAACCATGGTAGTTTATGCTGCTGAACTAGCCTGCTCCCGGGCAGGCTAAAGTTGAAGCTTAGCTTAGCTGCAACTCAAAAAATGTCCGACCGGCTGGAACAGACTCCGGAAAGAAATGTTCACCAAGAATTCTGCGCTCCCGCAACTCATGTCTTGTCTAAAAAACGAAGCAAAAACTGTGGTTATCATATCACCACTTTCACTGTCTCAAAAAATCAATCTGTCGGTGCCAGTGCAACTAAGAAACGCAACTATACACACGTATTGAACATGAAATTAAATGAGAGAGAACATGGTATTCATTAAAACTAATCAATACCTAACAAACATCTGATCTACACCCACGTAGGACCAGACTCAGAAAAATGGGGGACAGGTAATAATGTTAATGATACAAATTATTTGTACAGTCAAGGACTGTACAGACAAGATATTAGATAAAACGCACGAATTAAAACATCTTACCATATTAAAAATATGACCTCTGTCCTTTCAGGCTGCTGCTCCACATTTACAGTAGCCGATAATGTAAAACAACCTGCTGGCTGAAGTATTTGCATTAAGTTCATCTCCCTCAGTCTTCCCTAATGTTATCGGTGCACTACACTGTGCCCATGTACGCATCCAAGGCAAGGCAATGTGTAGAGCACAATTCGTACACAAGGCAATTCAAAGTGCTTTACAGCTTCATAAAACCACAAGAAGGCAATAAAATCATTCCAAAAAACAAAAAAATCATTAATTAATTAATTTAAAAGTGAAGAGTACAGATAAAATACTTTCAGGTGTCATATGCACATCTAAATAGAACTGTTTTCAGTCTGGATTTAAACATTGTCACATTGTCCAGGCCCCTACTGGACCCGTGGAGGCTGACTATGTAAACCGAACATTTTTCCATATCCTAAATGTACAGGTACACTTGGGGATAATTGTCCATAGTCTCTGAACTGGATTTCTCATTTGGAAAAACACCACATCAACCCCTTTGAGTAATGCTGAGCAATGTTACATTTATGCCCTGTGAAACCTCATCATTGACTCCTTTCCTCCGTGCGTACAGAGGATCTGTGATGGAGGTAATTTCATTTCCAACATTCAGGCTAAATGGCCGGGATCAGTTCATGATTCTAGGATCTTCCGAGCATCCTCACTGGCACAGAGGTTTGCACAAGGCGCGAGAATTTTACTTACCCGAAGGAGTGTACTTTTGAAGTAAGGTGTAGCATAGGCAGAATTTTGGTAATCTAATGAGAGGTCAGGTGTAGAGGTCATCTTAAGGAATTTAAAGTGCTCGTCATACTTTATTATAAATAGCCATATAAGGCACATATTGCATCAAATTGCCTAAAGTCTTAACACATGTATATCCATCCAACATTTCTCTTATTCTGCAGGAGAGTTCAATGGTGTCCTGCTTGGGGACAGAGGCTATGCATGCTGGCCGTACCTCCTCACGCCATATCCTGATCCAGGAACAAGGGCATGCACATGCACATGCACATGCACATGCTAAAACAAGGGCACGGATTAATAGTATACTTCATATTTTATACATTTTGTCTTGTGGACAACTTTTCAGGCTCAAGTCTTTTCTTTGTTGAGTTCTAGTGCCTGAAAGGACTCAGTTTCTCCTGACACAGTGAGGGACCTGTACAGAGACACATATTTCCATTGATCCTTATTGTTGGGACCTTTGAGTTAGAACTTCTTTTCATAATTTAGCATTGACACAGTAGCAGTTTAAGTCAGAGCAAGTGTAAGAAGGCTAAATGGACAGAGATGATTTATAACTTTCCACACGTTTAGGTCATGGCACCCCACTGTGAATATAAATGTAAAAACACATTTCTAACACGTTGCATGAACCGTACAATAATGACAAGTTTGAGTTCAAGTTGTGTTGAATTGTTTAATTATTATTACATGTTTCTCAAGCTGTGGAGAGAAAACAGAATTAAATACAGTTCACAACACCAAATTCTCCTTTATCTGAATTTATACTAACATCCCTCTTCAGTTTCATAATCTCTAGCTTGATCTTTTTTATTTTCAGTTTCTTGTGTTCCATATCTAGTTTGGTGCTCTCTTTATTGGACAAACACATTTCTTCAAAGGCTACTTACCACTCTGAAATATGTTCCTGTACTTTACCTTCACCTGCTGCCAGGTACGCTTTTGGCTGTTAAGATTGCTCCTGTTGAGATGTAACAGGGAAAAATAATATGTGGGTCACACACAGGATAATATAGTCACAAAGTATGATGATGAGTGTCGATTATTGGATTATTAATAAACTGAGCAGGGCCAGTATATTTGTGCTGTACATCTCATGCAGAGACAATTTAGCATGCTTTATGTAAACAAATTATAACACAAAGAGGAGAGCATAAATACATGAGGACAGTAAAATGAATGTCAATGGTATGAAACTTTCATAACTTACGCATTTAGTCTGTCAGCAGTTAGCCTGGCCATGCCGTTTCTTCGCTTTATTGATCACAGCTGTATTACCATTTCTGGTGATGACACTTTTAAAATCCTCATACAGCTCCATCAGCATTATTTGTTCAGCTGACGAAAAAATAACAGCTCTTCTCTCGCTCTCCTTTTCACAGAGATCTCCGTTTTTCCACCATCCACTCGTCAGGGCTTCTTACGTTCCTCGTGCACTCGCACTAAGCTAGGCTATGTAAGCCTCGCTTGGATTAGCCTCACCGAGATGCAGCTAAAATATCTTTGAGGAACGACTTGAGGCTTAAATGGGAGATGGCGCTAGTTCAAGCGACGCTTACCGGCTAAAGCCTGGCTTTCTTTAGCTACTTTCTAGGAATACCCCCCTGATCTTTTCAGCTGACATTTTAATCCATAAACAAAAATGTGCAAAAACTAAGCTGTATTTCAGTGGGTGGAAGAATGAACTTAAAATGTGTTCTTATTCTCTGCCTCGTAAAGAACAAAAATGCCCTGAATCTTGTTTCCTTATCTGAATTGCACATGACCGGGGACTGAGACCCTCACTGTTTGATTACCCACTTCTTGTTCTGTTATTATATTTCAGTTTCTGTTCTGTGCTCATGTCTGAGATATAAATATTTGGCTGAAAGGTTATAACAGCAAAGCAATAAAGCAAACACAAAGGCAGCCATGTTTTTTCTCACTCACTCAGTACTTCAAACGGTTTGCGTTCTGAACTCTCAGTTCTGTGATACATTCATTGCAATACAATCATATATTAAAGTATATATTTCAGATGTCTGTATTTGTTTTAAGGAAGGGGAAAAAGCAATTGTGGACAGCATTAGATCATCATTCACTTTTCTTAATCAAAATTTTGTTTGTAGTTTAAAACTGCTTTCTCTGCTTTGAGACTACTTTCTCTCCATACAAAGAACCCTATCGATGTGTTTTGGGTATTTAACATGAGCACAGTTTGTCACCACCTGCAGTCAAAGAAATGTAGAGTAAAAGAGTAAAATCATTTTCATCAAGCAGCCAAACTTCCAAAAAGTTGCTTGTTTGTGAGATGTCTTCAGTTGATCTCAAGCTTAGCTAAGAGAAAATCTCTCTCCCTCTCTTTTCCTCAGACATGGCCTCTGTTCCCATGGAAACGGACACGTCCCCTTTCATCAGCAGTCTATCGCTGAGTGGCTCAGAAGACACACTGGGCAAGAAACTGCTGCTCAAACTCAGTCAGCCTCTTTCTCTTTTACTCTCTCACACACTAATGTTTGTTTCCATATACCTCTGGGGTCACCTCAGTGACACTCCATGGCTGCTCATCCTGTATATATAACCCAAGTCATAAACGCAACAAACTTAACATGAAAACAAAGTCTCATCCCACAAAAAGTAGCTAAGACCTCATTTTGGTCTCCATGGTGACAGGAGGTCCCCAAGGGTTGTTGTGCAGTCAGTTTAAGTCCTCACTGTGACGTAAAAACAGAAACACACACAAACAAGCCACCTATTCATTAATCCATTGTATACTTCTCTCTCTCTTCATTAGCTTTGATTCACATGCAAACTCAACCACATAAACACTACAGACAATATAGATGCACACACACGTGCGCGCAAACACACACACACACACACACACACACTTACTAACAGAAGCACACATTCACCAAACCTATTGTTCAAACATATATGAGTGTTTTAGACTTTCCTACTTAATATTCTTCTGGAGTTTCTGAAAAACTCCACTCCACAGAGCTTCAATTCCATCACTATACATACAGACAGAACAGTGCACAGTCAAGCAAATCTACATTTCTGAGTGGATTTTCCAATTTGCCAGCCAACCATTTAATTCTATTTATTTCAGTCTGGAATGGATATAAAGCACTTTAAGTGCTCCAAAAATAAAAAAATAAAAACTTTTTTAAAAGTATTTGCTGTCTTGTACATATATAATCAAGTCACAATAATAGCAGTTAAACATCAAATTGGTGTTTATTTTTCTGTATTTCCATAAAAACATCAAGCAAAAGATTTGATCATTGATAATGTATTAATTGATTGCATTTGCACCTTTTCTGCAGAGAGCAGTTTTTTCATCTTTTGTGCAGAATAATAATTGTGAAAACAAGATTGTTCCCACTAAGGATCCTTTACCACCTCAATAAATGAGAATGCTGTGAGCCTCTGACGAAATACCAGCACATGAGTGGTCTGCTCTCTGTTGCTATGTGAATTTGTTAGTTGGGAAGTAAGAAAACGTTGATTAGATTAATTTTTCAAACAAACAGAACAGAAATGGATTGGACTGTGAAAAAGAAAGCAATACTTTCCATCATTCCCTGTGGATATCTGCCTTTACTAACTCACTTGAGTTTATATCGAACATTGAATCTAGTTTTGCAACCTTTGCAGCCCTTAAATGTCTGCACAATGAAGATAAAAGCATTTTTTCATTTCATTGGGGCAATAATTTTAGTCAATGTTTTTTTTTTCAACAAATGGATGGGATGATATTTTATGGCAGAAGAATCTAAATTTTAAAAAAGTAATAGCATATCATACACTGCCTTGTATACCTAAACCAAATGGTAGAAATGGTTTTGGTTAGTTTACTATCACAAACCTTCCACTCAGTATATATATAGTCACTAAAGAATGGTAGAGCACAACATTAAAGCGTTAAAGCAGATAATTTAGAAAATGGTTAGAAATTAGCACCACACGCACACACACACTAAACAATTTCAAGGAGTTTAAGCAAACTTCTGCCTATTGAAACTTAGTTCAAAACAGGTGAAAACATGGGAGCGCCACGGTTGATAATGGCATGTTTGAGAGGATAATACAAGGATATTTAGACCTGGGAATTCCTCTCATTGTAGCCATCATGAAATGGACACAATTTGGAGAAGTAGAACCTGACAGAAAAAACGGTTACACTTTCATTCATGCTTTTCCTTAACTGTTCAAATTTGTCGTTTCCTCAGGCCACAAGAAGAGGAAAAGATCTCGCGAAGGAGACAAGACACCAGAGGACATTTCAGAGCAGCCACTAATGAAAACCTAGCAGAGTGTATGTGAAACGCCTGAACACTCCATCCTCTGATGGTCCTTCAAGCTGTTTGTAAAGACGATGTGGTTTCTGAACCACAGCTATCAGAGTTTTATCTGAAAACACACTACACTCACCCGCACTGTCGGAGATTGTAAAGTGACCCAGAATCAGGAATGTGCTGCACACGATGGTGGAGGACTCGAATTCATAAAAAAAAAAAAAAAAACTGCGGGTGCAGCCTAGGCAATATGAATAAAACCATAGCTTCCCATCTTCCCTTTTACAGAGTTTTCATACTGATGCTTGTATATAAGGATTGACTGAATGTAAAAAAAGAAATGATAGTTTTTATATGCTACTCACATATGATCACTCCTTTATGGAGCTAAATGGAATGTCAGTACACAGGAAATGGAGGGAAGACGCCAAAGATGCTAGTGTTTGGTACACAGCACAAGAACACTAGTCACTTTGTGTTGAGGTTGTTGATTTTAAAAGTTAGCCTACGCACTTTTCAAAACATACTAATAAGTTATAACTTAAGTCTTGAAAATCCATATTTTTTTCCCTTTTTTTAATCAGCAACAATTGTTTTCACATTGTTTGGAAGTTACTTTTCACAAATTTCTTAACTTTTCAAAATGCTGATGGGTGCACATTCACCTGAGTGCAACATAAATCTGAAAGAGTGTAGACATGCTGCAAATGAAAATCAGTGGCTTTGTGTGTAAAAAGGTTCAATTAGAGATCTGCAACAAACCAAGAGAAAAAGCAATAGAAAGTGTGAAAGAAGCTGTTTGTCCATCGCATGTCAACAGAATACCTCCAGAGCTGCGGAGGCTGGAGAAGGCTCCTGGAGGGATGGACACCATTTTTCCAAAGGACATTCCCTCCATTTGTTGTGCTGATGGTGGAGAGTACTCTCTGACTGAATCTGCCACAGGTGTTCCATTCCGATGAGATCAGGTGATTGTGACAACAGTGGAAGTGGACCCAAAGCATTGCTCCACCCAGGACAGAACCACTGCAGTCCCCCTCCCTGCAGAGGTCAAAGGTTTGGGTTTCTCTGTAGTTTGTCACCTGTCTGTATCTATTGTTAAAATATCCAGCTGTTCACATATTTCTGTCTGGGTTGGGAATCATGATTATTTTCAGTTTGATGAGGATAGTATGATCTGAGCCGTCTGCCTCCTGTCTACTTGCTGGATCTTAGTATCGGTCAAATGTGGGCTGCAGACACATTGAGCCGACAGCCTGCAAAATGTTTTGCTCGATGTATTTCTATGTTTTCTTCCCAAACAAACAGTTTTTTTTATCTTTTATGTCTATGTAACACTTGACTTGCTCCAAACATGGTGCTCTTTCTGGTAAAATGTGTTTTTATTCAGAACCATCACACTGGTTTGGGGTTCTTTGGTGTTTTTTTTTCTGTATTTCTATTTTCAGACATATGTATTTTACACCTTGGAAAAAAAAAACATCCTTATTTCTTTTTCATTGAGAGTGATTTCACGCTGAGGTTTGGAGCTTGGAGCTCCTTTTTGCATATAGATTTTGAAAATCTGTGAGAAGTCTTTCAATCACCTCAAACTTATTCATCCCATGTTTTCTACCCAGCAAATCATTTTGAATAATATACTCGACCCGAGTCGTTCTTATTTGAGACAGTTTGATTATGAATGAATCTGATTATTTTTGTTGATTCTTCATCAGAGGTGTCATGAAGCAGGGCTTCTGGCCGTAGTGACGACACAGAATCCTTTCTCCTTAATATCTGGAAACTGCAAACATTTCAAGAGGAGTTGGCAAGTTTTCTAAAATGCGACTTTAACTTAAATCTATCGTTTGTTCATTCTTTTTAAGCTTTGACAGAAAGTCCAAAGAATGATTTTCAATGACTTTGCTGAGTAATTTCATGGTACTTGTAAAATAGAAGCAAATGTAGAATTGTGGTGGCATGACGGTTTCTCATGCAGTGCTGCCTGAGGGCTCATCCAACAGCGTTTTTTTGTCCTTGGCCTTTCCACACTGAGATTTCCCCAGACTCCAGGTAGAATGCTCCACAACACTGTTAATTGTATATTGTAGAAACTTTTGTGTCTTCCTTTGCTTCTACGACAACTTTTTTGCATGTGTTGTGAGTTTCCTTGTTTCCTTTTGAGTTTCCTTTGGACATGTCCGTTCAGTAAAGATTTAAACCAATCAACAAATTATAGTTTTAAGTTTCTGATGCATTTTAGAAAACTGGAAAAAATGGCCCTTATACATGTAATATAAAACTCAATTTGTAAAGTCAACATCTTTTCCATCCATCCATTTTCTATAACCAGCTGAATCCGTCGGGCGGGCATGAGCCTATCCCAGCGGTCATCAGGTGAGAGGCTGGGTACACCCCACACAGGCCGCCAGTCCATCACAGGGCCACACAGAGACAAACAACCACACACTCACTTCTAAGGACAATTTTAGAGATACCAGTTAACCTAACATGCATGTTTTTGGACAGTGGGAGGAAGCCAGAGTACCTGGAGAGAACCCACACATACACGGGGAGAACATGCAAACTCCACACAGAAAGGCCCCAGCTGGGAGTTGAACCTGGAACCTTCTTGCTGTGAGGCAACAGTGCTAACCACCACACCACCATGCAGCCCTCAACATCTTTCATATTATCTAAACCCATATGTGAACAATGAGGACCACATAACGTATCAGTTTAACCATCTTGATTACATGACCTGTATTTGAACTACAACTATTTTGATTTAGTTACTTTTTTTCCATATTGTCAATTAAAGTTCTCGGTAAGAAATCTTTTTCTTTTCCTGAGACAGCCCACATGAGTAATACTGAGAGCACCTAACTCCAGATAGTTTAATGTCAAGTCCCTCAGACTCTGATGTTCTCTGTAAGTTGTTATTGCTTGAAATAAAACTAATTGTTGCAATCATGAAATTTAATATCAGGGTATTCATCCAGTCACATCAGCTGGGAGGTCACTGCTGCTACTGAACTGATGAATTCACTTGTCTGATTTCCTGAAACCACAAGGTCTCTCCTGGTCTGTGCACAGCTCTGTGTCCTTTGTGTTTGCTTGTGGTAGGAGACAATATTCAAGGGTGCGACTGCATCTCATTGAGTTTTGTGCCAATGCAACAAATTCGAAGAAGAGAGAGCAGAGAATGGAAGAGGGGGATTGGGAGTGCATGGGCAGTGGAAATCCAACTTAAAGGGTTTAAGTTTCAGGTCTAGATTAAATAAAAGCTGTCACATTCTGAAGCAAAGCTGGTTCAAATCATTCATTTTATTAAGTTACTCACTCAGAGAGGGTTATAATTTGGGTTTTTCCACATTGATGAGCCGTTTTTACTGAATGTCTTAAATAGATCAACATGTCTGAGTTGTTTTCATGGCTCCCCCATTTTTCCATGTAGAGGAATTCTCTGAGAAACAGTCTAGGTTTAATTTTTGATGACAATCAGTAATTCAAAGAAAGTTTTGGCAATAAATATTAGCCATCAACTTCCCTTGCCTTGTATTTCTGTCTCTTGATTACAGATATTAATCAACCACAGGCAGGAGAGGATAAAGGGTGAGAGTGGTGCTTTCTAACTCTGCTCATTGGATAAGGTAACTGGCGGTGAGGAGAGGAAGCATCCCTCCTGGGTATAATACATCAGACCTGCTGAGTCACTTTGCTGCATTGGAGCACCAGCAACAGCCAATCAGCATCTTCCCCTGAGGTCAAAACAGCGATGGATTCTGCTGCAGAATGTTTTTGAGCTCCTGTTCTGTTCTTACACCATTCCTGCTATGATCCAGTATAATGTCTGCTGCTCAATGGAAAGTTTTATTGTTTTCAGTTCTATTCTTTGCAACGGAAAGATCATCTTTGTGTGCAGATGTATTCCACAAAATGTTTCATTTAAAAGGCCTGCAGAGGGAAAAGTCTGACAGTGTTCCACCATGTTCCTGCTGCCAACAAACCCCACGCACAACTGCTCCCTCTAACGCATTCATTTTTATTGCTGTCACACACAGTATATATATTATACATACGTATAATATATATACACATTATAGCACACTCATGCACATGCCTGACTGTAACATTAAATTCAGGGCTTTTATATAAAGTTGACTTTAATGTTTTTGGAGATTCCTGCAATTATCAGCCACTTTATTAAATACACCTGGAACATCTCCTGCCAACAGAATGAATGTTTATCTCCACTTTTTACTTAAATACAATAATCTACACATTTAATCAGTATATGTAATGCCATCCATCCATTATCTTCCGCTGGTCCGGGGATCGGGTCGCGGGGGCAGCAGCTTGAGCAAAGTATATGTAATGCTCAGAAACAACTGCTATATCCATTTTGCAATTTAAATCATAAGTTGATTAAAAGCAACTCTTTTATTTAGGACCCTATTTAAGAACACAGGGATTTCTGCCTGTTTAACTTCATGTTTACAGCAAACACTTTCAGCTCAACCAGCCAGAAGAGAGAAAGTCCAAAATCAAATATGTAGATCAGAAATTGTTACAAATCACTGACCATTGGGTTTAGAGATTTGGATGTTTAGGACACTGCTTGGCCAATGAGAAGGAAAAAAAATTAAGAAAAAACACAGAGATTCGTTCATCTGGTTTATCATTTATTTCAGCACAAACACACATTCCATGCACCACGAGTAGAGATGGTGGCTGTGGGGATAACTGCAGGCTCTGAGCTGTGATCATGGACTCCTCAGAGCAGCTCACTTTACATTTACATGTGCCTTCTGTGACACAATAAGGGCACTGCAGGGTGGGAAGAAAATAACAAGATTTTTGTTCACCGATGGCACACAACATGGCTTTCTTGAATAAATGGTTAAAGTAAGAAAAGTCTGAAAAGGCAAACCCTACAACATCAGGCACATCCATTATGACAGAGAGGATATCCAATAAACGCCTTTTTTTAGATGTCGACAAAATTTCCTTCACTTTTTATTTGTCTTTAACAACTTCAATAAAATCAAAACCCAGCAGCGATTCATATATAAATAATTTGCCTCTGCTTAAATAGAGCAATGCGGATTGAAATGTCAGTTATCTATTATGTTTAAATGTTTTGTTTTATCATTTGATATAACTGGAGTAAAGCTGGAATTCATGTATAAGCCAGAAATAGTCAGACTACTGACTGTGATTACATCTATTTACATTAGCTTACATGGATACTACGGTTTGTGATGAAGCGTTATTTTACTTTTTTTATTCTTCCTGCAGGCCTGCTTTAACTTCCATGCTTCAAGTTATTGAGTACTGCTGACAGCAAGGACTGGCCGTGTGTTCAAGTGTCTCCTAAATACCATTGCACCTCCCAAAAGGTTTATGCCTGCATGTGAAAACAGAAACACATCTGCCTTCCCATTGGTTCAACTGGATACAATTTAACAAGTCAGAGGAGAGGGTGAGTGAGGATGGGCGGGGCACAGACATGATGGTGCGCCCTGTGGCACACGGTGACAGGAAGTGGTACACAGTGGCAGGAAGTGGCAGACTTCTACTGGATCTTGGTGATGGCCTCGTGGATGGACTGAGCGATATAGTCGATGTTCTTGGTGGTCAGACCGCACATGTTGATGCGACCGTTGGCCATCAGGTACACGTGCTTCTCTTTGATCATGTACTCCACCTGTTTGGCTGCAACACACACACACACAACACAATGAGTAATGAGAAACATCTCTCATCTACCAGAGCTCCACGCATCAACAACAGTTCACTGAAAAACGGCTGGATATGATGACGACCATGAGATCCTGCAGGGGAAGATGAAAGATGCCGTGAAGCAGTGTGAACAAGCGGGTAAAGTTGTCTGAAACTACAATTTGGTTTGAGTTTTTTTCATTAACTTATTATCAGCTTCTCCAATTCATTTTCACTACAATTTCTACGATTACGTCCTCACAGAGTTGGATACTGAGATCACACAATAGTGCGAGCTCAACTGACACAGAGTCTGTGGCCTCTTCCTTTGCTCAGCAGCAATAGAAGGGGCTACTGAGGTGGATTCAAGTCAAGCAAAACAAGAGCTTTTCTCAAGTTAATAATGCATACATTTCCTTCACACAGCCAGCGTTTTCAGAGAAAAGCATTTTGTTTACCTGTACTCGTGCACAGATATGATACATGGATATATGAATGAAGTGAAGTGATGTACTCTAGTCAGACAGGCGGTTCTCTCTTAATGATCTCCAAATCTTTTTCCATGTACAGCTTGTTCTGTGCAGCTTGATGAAGTTTGAGTCAAGCTATGAAATAAAGTTGTGAAACAAGAACCCAGTTGCAATAAATAGAAATATTCTTTGGATGTGTGAGGTCAGCTTTGCCTCAAGGCCTCAGTATGCTTCTCCGTCACTATCCGTCAATCCGTCTCCGTAGTCTGTCCTTTCGAAGTTCACCGTCAGGCTGTCGGATACGCAAAGCAGTTCACCTCCCGATCAGTAGGCGTCGCTACTTTAGACGACCCATCTCACGACGTCTATCGTGAAAGTCGTTGATTGGTTGTTCACCTTCTGGCTCCGTTCCACTCCTCACAGTGAACGATGGCGACCGAGAGAGAAAGACTTATTAGATTCGGTTCTTTTAGTAGGAGGCTCAAGAACGGACCGAAGTAATTCAAGTGAAAATGAAGTGTTTATTGGTATGGCAACAAGAGCAGTATTTCAGCGCTGGTCTCAGTATGACAAAACTCTCGCAGGAATCCGTCAGACAGAGCCCCTTATTTCCGGTTACAATTTGCATATATCTCTTCTAGTTTCCCACGGTGGATCCCGTGTTGATCAAATGTGATTGGATATGAATCGTACTAACCCAAATAATGTCTCTGAGTAATCCAAATAATGTATGTGTGTGCCTTTTGCACCTGGATCTCAGGGTTCCCTGTTCTGTCTGGGTCAGTCTCAGTAAAGGTCATGTCTCATGTCTTTTATGGAAAACTACTGGGATCATGTCTATTAAATAAGCCAATTTTAACAGACTGTTGTTGGAGTTGGAGCTTGTTGATTTTGAAATGCAAATAATTTTGACCAAATGTTGACCGGCACACAGTAAACTCTTTCAAAAATGGCGGTTTTGTTGTTCTGAGAGGAAGGAGCTAAACCGGAAAAGTGATTCCGGAAATGATGTTGTTAGCCGACCAATCACAGGCCTTGCGGTCTCCGTCGCCTTGACAGATAGATGGGAATGTTGGCCGATGCACGCAAGTGACGGAGAGCGTCTCCGTAGCTCTTCGTAGGCGACCATAAATCAGACTTAAAGGTAGGGTAGGAGATCCTGGATTTTGAGTCCAGCGAAGCTGCATTTTGAAAATACACAGGTAAAAAGTCCCAACCCTTTTCTTCACTTTCCCCCCGAAGCCACGCCTCCAGAGTACATGAACGCGCAATGCTTGTTCACGAGCACGAAGGTGCACGAGCGCTGTTCTGACAGCAAGCATCGATTGGTTTGGCTAACTTTTGCTAACTTTTTCTCATGGCGGATTCACAGATAAGAAAATACCTTTCAACATCATAATGAACCGTTTAATAATGCTAGGTGCTAGCCGAGCTGGCTCTAGTTTAGCTTCCTGCCAAGCTTCTGGGCACGCGTAATTCGTTCACGGAGCAGGGTACGCGCACAGGGGGAAGGAGGAGCAGATTGCAGTTTGATAGACGCATCAGAATCCAATCATCGTTAACGGTCCGTTCAGTATGATTGGATAGTGTTTTTCCTGGATTGTTCGTTCTAGAGGCCACTAAAACTTTTCATTTTTGTGTCAAAACTTTTAATTAATTGGTTGCAATGGGGGTGTGAAGAGTATTTCAAGCAATTTGTAAAAAAAATGCTCCAGAAAAAGAACCCCTACCCCACCTTTAAGTTTGGCTGACTTCAGAAAAGTTCATATTCAATAAAATTTGACTTGAAAGATGAACGTTGTCAGAAACCACATACAGTTCTGATGATCCAAGTATTTTCATTCCTCTGTGCATGTGTGTGCATGTGTGTGCATGTGTGTGCATGTGTGCGTGCGTGTGCGTATTTCAGACTCACGGTTCAGGCCAGTGAAGCTGAACATCCCGATCTGCTGAGTGATGTGGTCCCAGGTCCCTGGTGTGCCCAGAGCTTCCAGCTTACTTTTCAGCTCATCCCTCATCAGCAGGACCCGGTCTGCCATGGTCTTCACGTTA
The DNA here is from genome assembly GCF_027942865.1 of Odontesthes bonariensis. Taxonomy (NCBI): domain Eukaryota; kingdom Metazoa; phylum Chordata; class Actinopteri; order Atheriniformes; family Atherinopsidae; genus Odontesthes; species Odontesthes bonariensis. The sequence goes on from NC_134509.1 coordinate 39,211,875, forward strand.
TCCTTCCTTCAGAGTGGTGGGAAGATGGAGGGATAGCAAAGAGAGTGACACATTGGAGAAAAGAAGCGGACACGGGGAAAGAAATGAACTAACAAAACCTGAACTGTTTTTTGTTGTGAAGAAAATAAGTGAAAGGCCAAGTGTTTCAAGACGTGTGAAAACATGTATGTTTAGCATCGTACTGAAAGGTCTGATATCAATTTGAAAGGAGCCATGAGTTCACGGTTTTGGGGAAAATAATCAGCTAAGACATGTTGGGTCGTACCATTCTGCAAACAGCTCAGGGGAGTTGAGGGTGTTGCTGACGATTCGTGCTCCCTGAGACGGTGGGTTGGACCAGGTGGTCCTCACAATCTTCTCCATCTGGGACAGGATGCGGGTCAGGTTCTCGGTGTCCTTGGCAACCACCGTCAGGTTCCCCACTCTCTCATCTGACAACAGCCACAAAGAAGAAAGGGCGTACATTAAAACACAGGAAGAGACTCACACATTGTAAGGATTCAAAAATCGAATTCTGTTGAAAAACTGACTAAATAGACTGATCCCATAACAGAGGCACCACCGAGCCTGCGGAGTAAGAATGACTTTGGTTGTAAAGATGGCACCGACCCTGGTACTGTTTCAGGTTTGCTCTGGATTTGCCCTGCGCTTACTCACCGCTTCAGAAAATGAATATCAGTTAAAAGAACAAAAAACAACACACTCAGCATGAATGTACGTTAAATGTATGTGGCAGGAGTCTTCTTTTGAGCAAGACCAATTATGAATCTACCTGGGGTCCATGTTCCCCACTAACCCACACACAACTAGATGAATGAGCATCCAAGCCTGCACATGGCGAGTACTCACTATAAAGGCCGAAGTTTTTGGAGAAGGACTGAGCAATAAAGAGCTCAAAGCCCTCCGAGACAAAGAAACGGATGGCCCAGGCGTCTTTTTCCAGGCTGCCAGAGGCGAAACCCTGGTAAGCCGAGTCGAAGAACACAAACAACTGTCTCCGCTGGAGGAGGAGGGAGAGAAAATGACAGAGGAGCAAAAAGAAAGACTTCAGAATGCGGTTTAATTTAATGTCTTTGTCCGTTTTTGGGCACACGTGCATGAAACACAGAAGAAAAAATATGAGAATCTGTTTGAGACCTTCATGATCTCTGAGATGCGCTTCCACTCCTCCGGGGTGGGGTCTGTGCCGGTGGGGTTGTGTGCACAGGCATGAAGGACAAAGATGGAGTGTTCTGGAGCTTTCTGTTGACAGAGGATGAGTTAAAAACATCTGTTTCACCTTGTTGTTCCTCTATCACTCTCTGCTGGGTGTTGCAAGCAAACAGTCTTCATGCCATTTTCCAAAGACTCAGCTGAACACACAAGAAACAGTACTTCCTAAAGTAGATTCAAAATGAAACTGTAGTCATTATGATGATGGTGATGAAAAATGAGCTCTTCTCACCTCCAGGTCATCCACAAAGCCAGTGAAGTCTAGGCCTCGCTTAGCAGCATCCCAGTAGTGGTATGGGCGGATGTCCTTGAAGCCGGCATCAGCAAACACACTATTGTGATTCTCTGGAATGAGAATCAACGGATCATTTAAATCATGTACAAATTATTTAGATCATTATCACCTCCTACCTCATCCCAGAAGCATTTTTTTAACCTTCAAACTAAGTTGTTTTCTATGTTACGGCTGTGTACTAACCCCATGTGGGGGCTGAGACGTAGACGGGTGTGGCAGTGTTGTTGACGCCATTGTACCACCGCCGCAAGAACTCCGCCCCGATCCTCAACGCCCCTGTCCCACCCAGAGCCTGGACTCCTCCAACCTTTGAAAGGAAACAAAGGGAGAAGCTGCTCGGTCACACGGAAGACAAGCAAACTGATGAAAAGTGGGAAAAAAAAACAGAAGTGTGAAGGGAAAACACAATACTTGGTACATTAACCAATAATCAGAAAATTAAGAAATGCCACATTTCAGAAAACATATACTGACCATAAGATGGTATTTGTTTGCCAAATAAGAAATGCTATTTCTTAATAAAATTCACATAAAATCACCTCGAAGCCAGTCTGGTGAACCAATATGGCAGAGAGGGAAAACGAACAACAGATGAGGGCTGCAAATGCTCCTCAGCATAGTTGACAGCAGAACGTTTCCACCAGAAGCTGGCTTCATCAATCCAGCAGGGTGGATCCATTATAATTCCCTTTGAATATACAGTCGGTTTGCTATTCCAAGTTTTAAGTAATCTAGACAGTGCCCCTGTCATTTCTTCCTGATTTATATATAGATGTTTTCCTGACCTTGTAAAGGACATTCTTCAATTTCATTTTCATACCCTCCATAGCTTATTTTCAATGGCTAAAATGAACCCATGTTTGACAGGTCCTGGCTCGATAAGCTTTCTTCAGTTGTCAGACATTGTAAATGAAATGGTTGCTCAATGTTTTGGACATACCACATGTCTATGTTTATTTTCAGATTTCTAAAAATATCTAGTGTGTATAAAGGAGTTACATGTAGCAGCACAGACTGCAACCAACTGAATACGCCTGCCTCACTGCCTCCAAACGATAGTGTCCCTTCTGGATTACTGCAGCTGCATGGCCGTCAAGAGCCAAGGAGGGGGACTCCCTTGCTTTAAGGTGAAGAAAACAGGATTCTTATTTCGATGCCATTCTACACAATAGAAATCATAGCTCCAAAATGTAGATAGAAAGTCAAAGTGAGTGTGTATCTCACCCTGTGTTCCGTGATGGCCGTACTGTCGTCTCCCAGAGCGACCTTAGAGGCAGCAGAGCGGAACTCGGGCAGGCCAAGGATGGGCAGGTACTCATGGTTCAGGCTATGGTCCTCCACAATCATCCGCTCCACCTTCTTAACTACCGGCAGCACCCATGGCTGACTGTCATCAGTACGGTAAGCTGAAGGGGACACAAAGTGGATTGTTCCTCTATACTTGGTGTTCAAGGACCAACCATCAGGATGCTGCAAACAACTTTTATTCCTCCGTTTCTCTTTACAGGTTATATCCTCTATCTATTGCGCCATCTCTGGCTATAACCCACCATTACACAAAGCAACACACCATGACTTACATTCTACTCAAGAAAAACTGGAATCCAATCAGACCAAAAGAAAACATTGAGTCTTTTGTGATTCACTACAGAAACTATCGAAATCTAGAGAAGGACAGTGTCCTGTTTTACAATACTATAGAAATTGTTCAGTGAAACTGTTCATGAAGTTAAGCCTGGTGGCTTCTGTGTCATCATGTTAACAGACAAAGAATCGGCACTTAAAACAGACGTCCACTGAGGCTGCTGTTCCCAGTGGTTTCAGTTTTTTTACTTCACTTTTTCTTTACTCTAAAGAATACTGCCAAAATGTCATAACTCTACCAATACGACCGTTCAGTAAGAAAAACAAAACAGTTCAACAGAGAACTAGCCTTTAACGTCATATGATATCACAGTTTCAGAGGGTCACTCACGTTAGCCAGACTGAAGTGAGTGTTTCACATATTTGGCTCCTTAAGAATTCAAGCTACTTCATACAGTACTGAAGCTTCATCAAATATCAGGGTCAAAGGGGAAACAGATTTAAAAGGTCAAGAACTTTTGGTGCCTTTTAATTACTGGATCACCTGGAAGGACATTTGAGAGGGGATAAATTAGTTACATATAACAAACATATCATATCCCGAGAACTGCGTCACACCCATGCTATCAGACAGACAGACGAGGTTGACCATTTCCAGGCCAAACTGGTCAGGTGATCACACATTTGTTTTGACAACAAGCTGCAAAAATGGAAGCCCTTGTGTATCATCAGACAAGGTTAACTTTAACGCTCTACGGGTAGTTAGACCTCTAAAGCAATAAAGAAGATGATGCAGCAAACACAAAAACTCAAACTAAATGTATACATATGCACATTTTGTGACAGTACTTCAAGCAGACGTTTGATTCCTTTGCACACAATATATTGCAGGTTGTGTTCACCCACATACTACTGACGTCTCACAGCATGTTCAGTTCTGATGGCATGCATCTTACTAATGATTTTGGCTTAATCAATGTAAGACTAAACTAGTCAAAATATTATTCTAGGGATTTATTTGTACTTATTATTAATAATAATAATAATAATAATAATATATCCAGCAAGCCAGGAGAGCTCTGATGAATCAGAAGAGCTCGAATGATGATGAAATGATGAGATCTGAAATTTGAGCTGATCTGACAGCTTTAAAACTGTAGAGAGAATCAGATTAGATCATAAAGCAGCTGCTTATAAACTGCAAAAAAATTAAAGTCCAATCTTTATGCTCCCGCCGAGGAACACAAAACACCAACATTAGTTTAATTATGGGAACTTATGTGTTCAAGGGCACAAAGGCTAGAACAAGTCAGAAGCATTTTGTACAGTCCCGTTAAAATCACCGGTTGGGATTTGTTGGGTTAAAAAGAAGGAAAAAAAAAAGAGAGCAGTCACGAGGCGAGTCCTGTCATTGTAAGATATTAGCATTTACATTTACAGTGAGCGTAGGGGAGCGTGTTCACTGTCAAAATGAGAAGGAAATCATTTGAGCACCAGCTTGTTAGCTTCACAGTTAGCTTGCAGCGAAGGTCAAACCAAAGAGCTGCTGCTGCTGCTGCTGTAGTATGGTAGCTTGGGGACACCATCACCGCTCCAGCACACAGCTCGGATAGCAAACCCAGCGGGAAGCACAAGTTTCTGCTGGCTAAGTTACTGCCGGGGCAAGCTGACTTAGCTTTAGCATTAGCCGCCAGCTACCATCTCTTACCTCCAACTCCCAGGTTCACCTTCTGAGGGTGGCTGTCCTCTCTGAAGTCAGCGCTCAGTTTGAAGACGGCTACAGGGGGGGCCTGCGGGACCTCGCTGAACAGCGACATGGCTCAGTGCACAGCAAGTGTTCCCGGTGTGGAGCAGGAGTGAACGGGGAGTGGGTACTTCCAGCGAAAGGGGGAAAGAGAGAGACAAACCAGGTTCACCTTCTCCCAGCCGGTTCAGGACGTGTATAACAGAGGCATCAGTCCTACCACCAATGGGAAGACGCACAGCGCAGGCGTAGGACCTGGAACAGCCAATCGGAGCTCATAAAAAAAAAGAAAAAGTTTTTCTTTTATTTCATGTGTTATGCAAAAAAAGCCCCATTGAAAGTTAAATTATTTACTTCCCATGATGAGAAAGGAAGATAGCCATGTATTTTTCAGTCACCACATGACTAATGACGTAAATTGTATATGATGTCCAACACCTCTGACCAGAATCTCCTATTAGGAAGCCATGCTGTTGGTATAGATGCAGGATATGGTTTGACATTATTTTGCTGAGATATGCAAGGCCTTCTCTGAAAAATACATCCTCTGAATCGGAGCATATGTTGCTCTAAATCCTGTATATACCTTTCAGCATCGATGGAGCCTTTCCATAAAAAAGCTGGATGGCCCTTCTCCTCTTTAAGTTCACTGTACCATTCACAGATGCAGGTTAAAGCTCTATCATGGAGAGAGGAAGCCCCATGATGGAACTTCCCTGATTTCCAAAAGGTATTTCAGGTTTTGATTCATCTAACCTCAGAACAGTTTTCCACTTTGCCTGAGTCCATTTTAAATGAGCTTTAGTCCAGGGATGACAGCAGTGTTTCTGGATCATGTTCACATGGGGCTTCTTCTCTGCATGATAGAGCTTTAACCTGCATCTGTGAATGGTACAGTGAACTTAGTACACAGACAATCATTTCTGGAAGTGTTCCTGAGCCCATGCAGTCATTTCCAGGACAGAACTGTCTGTGTTTGATGCAGTGCTGCCTGAGGGCCTGAAGATCCAGTACTGATTTTCATCCGTGTCCCTTTTACACAGCGATGTCTCCAGATTCTTTTAATCTTGTGATATTATGGGCTGTAGTTATATATTCATAGTCTTCTCAATTTTATATTGAAGAACATTATACTGAACTTGCTCCTCAATTTTTTTAGGTTTTTTTGCAGATTAATTTGTCCATCATTACTTCTAAAAAAGTCTTGCTCTCTAAGGTGCTCTTTTTATACTCTTTTTTAGTTATGCTGACCTGTTGGTAATTAACCTGGTTGGTTGCAACATGTTTCTCCAGCTGTTTCTCTTTAGCCCCAAAAGGCTTATCTTTTCAGCCTTTTGTTGCCTGTCCCAACTTTTATCAGACTTGTTACAGCCATCAAGATGAGCTAAAATGTTTTCCATGTTTTCCATGTTCTATTGTAATAAAACATTTCTTTATGAGATTTTGCGAATTCCTGTTTTTAATTTGGATTTCATACAGTCTCCCAAATATTTTTTGGAATTGCAATATCAGATGGTAAACAAGTGAATAACTGACAAAAAAATATTTGTCTCAAGAATAGTACTTTTAATACAGCCTAACATTATGAGCTTAAAATAAAATTTTCCCCTTTACACTATCAGAGCGTAGTCCTGGTTTCATCCAGACTAACAACATACAGTCGGGCCTGTGTTTGAACACATGCTGTGTGCTCAGGGTCACTTGGTTATATAGGGTGGAGTCAGCTAAAATAGGCAACATTTTGCCTAATTTATTCAAAGACCATCAAATGAGTGTTGCTTAATATCCAATTATATTTCTGTGAATAGAAATGGGTCTCTTGAATAAATATCTCCTTGAGATGTGTAAATTAGGATGAGGTGAATAGCAGGGACTCCAGCTTCCTCCCACCATCCAAAAACATGCATGTTAGGTTGATTGGTAACTCTAAGTTGTCTCGAGGAGTGAATGTGAGCGTTGATGGTTGTTTGTCTCTGTGTGGGTTGTGATGGACATCCTGCCACTCAGCCAATGTCAGCTGGGAAAGGCTCCAGCCCAGAAACATTATCAAATGAACATCTGTATCATGCAACATGTCATAGCAGGACCTGTGGTCGGACACAAGAGGTCAGTGTGGTCATAAAGAGGAATGTTCAGCGTCACAGTGACTTCTGTCTTTATTATCTTTTCATTTGGCCATTTCACATCAAATTAGCTCCAAGGCTCCACAGTCCAGTTTTATTATTAGATTGGAAGTGTAACTTATTATTATAGATAGTTTAGTACCAGCGATCTTTAATTGCTGATATATTAAAGACTGGAAAAAAGTTGGGATATGTCAGACAACAGAGTTGACAAACATAATTTGTGAGACACCTGACTGTCATCACTGATGACCAATTATCCTTGTCTGATCATGCCTCATCTGTCGCTCAGTCATGTCCCTTTGTACTTCACAAAAGGAAAAAAATCAGGTGGCATCTGACTCAGTATCACTAGCTCCCGGAACAGACCGTGGTTATCGCTCGTCTTTTCTATTGCAATGCAGGTGGAATGCCTGGTGTTCCATCAGCCAAAAAGCTCACATCACTCACTCCACTACTCATTGACCTCGACTGGCGACCAATGGCTGTCAAATATCTAATGGTGCGTACAGAGTGACTTAAGGGTCTGCAACTAGCTCTTTGAATTCAGTCATATAGGATTGTGCTCTTTCTGGACCAGTGTTCTTCTCAGGAATGTTGTTTGGTACTGATGCAACTTGATTGGTACTGTACAAGGCAGTCTCAGACCAGAATATTCTTATTTGTGGTTCCAAGATGGTGGGATGAGCTACCAAATGTTATCAGGGCATGCATGCCTCCAAGAAACTCTTGAGGACACACCTCCTCATGGAGCACCTCCTTCCTATAATCAATAACACTTTAATGGGTCCAATTCTTTGTGCTTCTTTACTTTTCTACTTGTTCTCAGTCCTTTAAATGAGAAACTTTTTTGAAATCTTTTATAGTAGTCTTGAGCAATAGATTAAGATTCTTCAATCTTAAATCTTAAATTCTGAATTTAACAGGGAGCCAATAAAGAGAAGCTAAAACTGGAGAAATATGATCTCTGCTGTTAGTTCTCATCAGAACTCTGGCTGCAGCATTTTGGATCAACTGAAGGCTTTTCAGAGAATATGTGGGACAGCCCAATAATAAAGAATTACAGCAGTCCGATCCTGAAGTAACAAATGCATGGAGCAGTTTTTCTGCATCACTCTGAGACAGGATGTTCCTGATTTTAACAATATTACGAAGGTGAAAGAAGGCAGTCCTAGAAACCTGTTTTATGTGAGTCAAATGATAAATTCTGGTCAAAAATAACTCCAAGGTTCCTCACTGTAGTACTAGAAGCCAAGGAAATACCATCTAGAGTAACTATATAGCTAGACAATTTCTCCCTGAAGCGCTCAGGTCCAAAGATAATAACTTCAGTTTTGTCTGAATTTAGAAGCAGAAAGTTCTGATTCATCCAGGTCTTTATGTCTTTAAGACATGCTTATAGTCTGACCAACATATTGGGGTCATCTGGTTTTATAGATAAGTACAGCTGAGTATCATCAGCATAGCAATGGAAATTTATGCCATGCTGTCTAATAATGTTACCTAATGGAAGCATGTATAAAGTGAAAAGAATCGGTCCAAGCACAGAACCCTGAGGAACTCCATGACTTACTCTGGTGTGTGAGGAAGATTCTTCATTTACAAGAACAAACTGAAATCTATCAGATAAATATGACTTAAACCAGCCTAATGCAGTTCCTTTAATCCCAATAACATGTTCAAGTCTCTTTAATAAGATACTGTGATCGACCGTATCAAATGCAGCACTGAGATCCAACAGGGCAAGCACAGACACAAGTCCGCTATCAGAGGCTAAGAGGAGATCATTGGTAACTTTCAGCAGTGCAGTTTCTGTGCTATGATGCACTCTGAATCCTGACTGAAACTCTTCAAACAGATTATTTCTGTGGAAATGATCACAAAGTTGAGCTGCAACTATTTTATCAAGAACTTTAGACATAAAAGGGAGATTGGATATAGGTCTATAATAAGCTAACACTTCTGAATCAAGATTTTTTTTAAGTAAAGGTTTAATTACAGCAACCTTAAAAGTCTGAGGTACATACCCTGTCAACAAAGCCAGATTGATCAAATCCATGGTCACTTTACATTACAATACTTTTTATATCACGCCACTTTTTTTATCCTCAGTACTTGTTTTGGCCACATTGTCTGTTTGCAGATTGATTGTTTTCTTGTTTATTGTGTAGGTTGTAGATATTTCTCTGTTTTTTTGTGTGTTTTTGCCCCGTTTTACTTTAATTCTGTAGTGTATACTACACTTTCTATTCTGCTGCTGTAATAAGTAAATGTCCCCGTTGTGGGATGAATAAAGTATATATCTAATCTAATCTAATCTAATTATTGAAACAGTGTGGGGTCATATTGACAGAGAACGTAACAAAAGCCAACATCCTAAGAAGAGCTTTGGGATGTCCTTCAAGAAGCCCGGAGAACTATTCAGACTCCTTAAAGAAATGACAGAAAGCTCGTCTGAGAGGGTTCAGGCTGTGTTAGAGAATAAAGGAGCTCAGAGCAGATATTCACTTTCAAGATCCTTAGAATTGTAGAAACTATGTTTCTGCATTATATACTATATCTATATTTATGTTTGACCATGTTTCAATAAATAGACCAGACTGCTGGGGGACCTCCCATGATGCACCTCTCCTCACTCTGTTCTCTTTACTCTCCATGTATATTTGACATATTCTTGTTATTAACTTGTGTTTCTCTCTCTCAGCACTGTGTTATGGTGTTTGTTGTCCCCTTTTTCCTGTCCTCCCAACCCCCAGCCAGTCCAGGCAGATGGCCGCCCTTCCTGGTTCTGGTTCTGATGGAGGTTTCTTCCTGTTAAAAGGGAGTTTTTACTTCCCGCAGTCACCTTGTGCACGCTCAGGATAAAAGAGAAGTTTCAACGCAGTCTGTTGCTGTCCTTGGCTAGGCAACTTTTCTTTTCTTTTTTTTTTTTTTTTTTAAATGATTTGATTATGATTGCATTACAATGAATTGTATTGTAATTGGCTTGAATTGAATTGAATCTTTGAAGTGCCTTGAGATGACATTTATCGTGATTTGGCACTATATGAACAAAACTGAATTGAATTGAAAATTTGTTAGCTCATCCCTTTTGTACAAAATTGTAGATTTAGTTGTTCATATAGCTGTGGACTCTTACTAACATGAAACCTGAATGGTGTTCTTCACTTGTAAGTCACTTTTGATAAAAGCGTCTGCTAAATGACTTAACACAAGTGTAAATGTAAATGTTATGTATGTGTGCCTCATCATTTTTAGAGGGCACTTAGTTACTCTCAATATTTATTCATCACACTGAAGTCAGATCTGGAACTTATACAGTTATAGAGACTCTTTCAAACACACACACAAACTATTTTTGCTGTTGAACTATGTAGAAATCCAGGTGTATTTTTCTCTTCTTGCTGCTTCTCACTGTCTCTTTCCTTCTCTCTTTGTTTGATGAATAGTCTCGACTTTACGTCTGTGTAGCATCCACTTACAGCCCCGTTGCACCTAAAGTAGCATGTTTTTGTGTCAGGTTAAGTGTGACTCTCTAACACACTCTTGCACCTACTTCCATTCTCGAATGGAAAAAAAAATCTGTCAGAAAAACTTTTTTTAACTTCAAAATCTGAATTGTCATTGTCATTGCCACAGATGAGGAGGCCTCCACTCTCTTCTTTTGTCTCTGCCTCTCCAAAAACACCCCACTGAACCACCAACAGTGTTAGATTTCAAAGGAAAAAGCTCTTGGATGAAGCTGATTCAGTCAATTTGTTGACATGATGGACGTTTTGTGGCCTCTGCTACTGCTCTTCTGCTGACTACAGGCAGAGGCTTTTCAGATATTTCAAGGGTGTGTTAAAAGCAAGAAAAGATGTTTCGATGCACACCAAGTAACTGGAGATACCTACTGGACAGACCAATAGTGAACAATTTAAAGTCTGTATCTAAATCAGGTTCGGAATACGAATAGCCAAATTAACTTTTGGGAAAAAGCACAGTAATTCTCTGACAGCACGAACCCAGGATATTGCATGTTTTGGTTCATTTAATGACACACTTCTATTTTTACATTTGGGGCTGCAACACATTTCACAAGGAGTTGGATGGAGCACATGATAATGTAATTTTCAACTCTGACAACGTTTAAATCCAGGCTGAAAACAGCTAGTTTTAGCTGTGCATATGACAACTGGAAGTTGCACTCTTTGCTTTTGATTTAATTCATTAATGATTATTCTTATGTTTTATGGAATGTTTTTATTTTCCTTCTTGGGATTTTATGTAGCTGTGAAGCACTTTGAATGGCCTTGTGTACGAATTGTGCTCTACAAATAAACCTGCCTTGCCTTCAACAGGTGATTGTTATCTTGATTCAGTCCAAAAGCAACATCCATGAAAGGCTGAGTCTTTGAGGAGTAGAGATGTGAAGAAGATCTTCAGTTTGTCAACAAATCTGAGGGGAAAAAAGGGACTTTTTAAAAGCAATGTTCTTCAAAGAAAAATTTAAATGAATTTGCAGATATATCATCTTCAGTGCAGAATATCTTTAAACCATTCAAGGAATCTGGAGGAATTTCAGTGTGTAAAGGATGAGGGAGCAAGCCTAAGATGGATACCCGTGATCTCTGATCCCTCAGACGGCGCTGCATCAAGAAGCGTCATTCATCAACAGCTGATAGAACCACATGGACAAGGGAATACTGTGGGAAACCTTTGTCAAGCACTACAATGCAGAGTTCTATTCACAAACTTTACTGTGCAGAAAAGAAGCCTGATGTTAACCTGGTCCAGAGGCGGCGTCCACTTCTCTGGGCCCGGAGGCATCTGGGATGGACCGTCACACGATGGAAACGTGTACTGTGGTCAGAGCGATCAGTGTTCCAGATCTTTGTTGGAAGAAATGGACGCCGTGTGCTCTGGACCAAAGAGAAAAAGGAGCATCCAGACTGCTCTCAGCAACTCATTTATTTGTCTGTAAACTTTCAGAAATCACTTTTCCATTTTGTGTTTTTTTTTCCTCTGCATTTTCCACGTATTCCACTTTTTTCCCATTTGTAGATTACAGTTATTCACAGAATTACTGAAATAATTTGTCTTTTATCTTTCTCAATCCATCTTTATCACAAGTGGTGAAGTAAACAAGAGCAGTAGCATGGTGAAGAATTCCTGAATTTGAAAATATCACTAGAATATGGTACAGAAGTCAGCAAAAGGACAGTAAACGAAAAGGTACTGCTACTTTTTACAGGATGCACAGTTGAAGAGTTGTAACACTGGAATCAATTTTAGTTTACTCATGACATGAGAACACACATCCTTCATGCAGCAATGTGTGTGAATAGCAGGTTATGTGGCAGGTTAAACAGGTGGAGCTGTCACACCGTCTTTACTGTGAGTAAAGAGTGATAAGTTGCCCATTGTTTAAAGCTCTGCCTCGTTTCCCACATAAAGAAACTGAACACCTAAAGCCATCCACACAAGGAAATGATAATAATAATTAGTGAAAGGCAACCAGTTAGATAATCTGATTTCCTCCAGCTGGAGAAACAAAAGTTGCTACAGTTGCATATTCTCAGTCAACAAGTGTTATCCTGCGCCAAGGATAACAGTGACGGATGTTGTGTGTTTGTGCATTTAACAGGGGTGTATAGGGGGCACACACAATGTCCCTCAAAGACCTTTTCAAAGCATCAGATGTTTTCAGTGCTCCACATGTTTCACATGGGCAACATCTGGGGATGGGGAGGGGAGGGGCTGTCAGTGTGTGTGCATGTATGGAAAAGTTGAGAAGGGGTCTAACATGGTCTCATGTGCTTCCACAGTAATGTATAGTCTAGCAGTGGAGGCTCTTCAGTGTCTGTGGGGGAGCTCTGGGAAGGGGGAGTCAGTGGGTATTTGAGGGATCAGGGGGATTTGTTGTCAGGTCAGTAATTATCAGATTTGTTGAGCCTCCAGCGGGAGCGGGACACACATACATGCATGAACACCCTCACGCACACCCACCAATGTAAACTGGGCCAGTCAAAGCTAGGCTGAGAGAGAGCAGTCAGTGGGACAAGTTGACAGGCCGACTCCCCGAGGAAGATGATAACCAGCGCTTCTCTGACAACTGCTTAGTGTTAGATTCTTCCTGCTCATGATCAGAAACACACATTCAAACACACTCTTAAACAAGCTCTGATGCACTCCTGAAGAAACACAAAAGGACACATGTAAACATCTTAGCAACACTTTTGCAAATGTACCATACTGCCAGAAAATGCATGCAGATGTGGACAGATGTAAACACTCAACAGATGCAGCAAGGGAACAGGCAGATTCACATTCTCATGTCAAGACAGCTGTATTATCCCAAGTTAAAGGATTTCTTCCCAGTGAGCATGAAAAGGAGAGGGGGTAGGAAAGATATCAACATGGAGAGAATGAAAAAAGGCAGCTAATTCTAACATCCCAGAAATTGAGTATGTGTACCAGGACATTATTAAGCCTCCTGAAGCATGTGCAGAATAAAACTGAGAGACAGCTGTGATGAGAACTATCAACTTCTCAAAGACTTCTGTCCTGAAGGGATTCACTTATTTCATTTTCAAATTTTACTTGAAATTTATTTTGAAATTTTTCTTTACAAATTGGTTGTTTGGTTATGTCACCAAAGACACTGGGAAAAACCTTCATTTCCCCCACTCCTCCAACTCCAGCATTTAGTTTTTTATTCATCTTGTTTATTTACTGGATGACTACTAGTGTCACTCCAAATCAAAACAGGGCCAGTATGGGATGATTGGCGACAATTCTAGTTGTTTTTTTTAAACAAAAGTGATGACATGAGGCAACAGTGAGTCCCCGTATCCATCATATCATGAAGATTTACTTTTATTTTCAGCCTTCTCAGAGCCAAGACTCTGTCACAAAGAGACACAGCCACTTGAGTAGCCATGCTGCCCATGCAATGGACAGTTCAAGGGTTAACGTGAATAATGATATGTCCCGCAGTTCTGTTGTTGTCAGGGTTTGCTGTTTTTGATTAACGCTTTTATGTTGTTGCTTCCGTTTTTCTCGGTGCTGCTTCCTGATGGGCATGGTGGGCGGCTGCTGGCGGCTGCTGGGGGCTGCTGGGGGCTGCTGGGGGCTGCTGGGGGCTGCTGGCGGCTGCTGGGGGCTGCTGGCGGCTGCTGGTTGCTGGGGGCTGCTGGTGGCTGCTGGGGGCTGCTGGGGGCTGCTGGGGGCTGCTGGTGGCTGCTGCTGGTGGCTGCTGCTGGGGGCTGCTGGTGGCTGCTGGCGGCTGCTGCTGGCGGCTGCTGCTGGCGGCTGCTGGTGGCTGCTGCTGGTGGCTGCTGCTGGGGGCTGCTGTGGCTGCTGGTGGCTGCTGCTGGTGGCTGCTGGTGGCTGCTGCTGGCGGCTGCTGCTGGCGGCTGCTGGGGGCTGCTGCTGGTGGGGGCTGCTGGTGGCTGCTGGGGGCTGCTGGCGGCTGCTGCTGGTGGCTGCTGGTGGCTGCTGGTGGCTGCTGGTGGCTGCTGCTGGCAGCTGCTGCTGGCGGCTGCTGCTGGCGGCTGCTGCTGGCGGCTGCTGCTGGGGGCTGCTGCTGGTGGCTGCTGGTGGCTGCTGGTGGCTGCTGGGGGCTGCTGGGGGCTGCTGCTGGGGGCTGCTACAGGGGGCTGCTGCTGGGGGCTGCTGCTGGGGGATGCTGCTGGGGGCTGCTGCTGGGGGCTGCTGCTGGTTGCTGTGGGGGCTGCTGGGGGCTGCTACTGGTGGCTGCTGGGGGCTGCTGGGGGCTGCTGGCGGCTGCAGGCGGCTGCTGGCGGCTGCTGGCGGCTGCTGGTTGCTGGGGGCTGCTGCTGGTTGCTGCTGGGGGCTGCTGCTGGTTGCTGCTGGGGGCTGCTTGGGGCTGCTACTGGTGGCTGCTGGCGGCGGCTGCTGGGGGCTGCTGCTGGTGGCTGCTGGGGGGTGCTGGTGGCTGCTGGTGGCTGCTGGTGGCTGCTGGGGGCTGCTGGTGGCTGCTGGTGGCTGCTGGTGGCTGCTGGTGGCTGCTGCTGGCAGCTGCTGCTGGCGGCTGCTGCTGGCAGCTGCTGCTGGCGGCGGCTGCTGGCGGCGGCTGCTGGCGGCTGCTGGCGGCTGCTGGCGGCGGCTGCTGGGGGCTGCTGCTGGTGGCTGCTGGTGGCTGCTGGTGGCTGCTGGGGGCTGCTGGGGGCTGCTGCTGGGGGCTGCTACAGGGGGCTGCTGCTGGGGGCTGCTGCTGGGGGCTGCTGCTGGTTGCTGCTGGGGGCTGCTGCTGGGGGCTGCTGCTGGTTGCTGCTGGTTGCTGCTGGTTGCTGCTGGGGGCTGCTGGGGGCTGCTACTGGTGGCTGCTGGCTGCTGGGGGCTGCTGGGGGCTGCTGGCGGCTGCAGGCGGCTGCTGGCGGCTGCTGGCGGCTGCTGGTTGCTGGGGGCTGCTGCTGGTTGCTGCTGGGGGCTGCTTGGGGCTGCTACTGGTGGCTGCTGGCGGCGGCTGCTGGGGGCTGCTGCTGGTGGCTGCTGGGGGCTGCTGCTGGTTGCTGCTGGGGGCTGCTGGGGGCTGCTACTGGTGGCTGCTGGCGGCGGCTGCTGGCGGCGGCTGCTGGCGGCTGCTGGGGGCTGCTGGCGGCGGCTGCTGGGGGCTGCTGCTGGTGGCTGCTGGGGGGTGCTGGTGGCTGCTGGGGGCTGCTGGCGGCTGCTGGTGGCTGCTGGTGGCTGCTGGGGGCTGCTGGTGGCTGCTGGTGGCTGCTGGTGGCTGCTGCTGGTAGCTGCTGCTGGCGGCTGCTGCTGGTTGCTGCTGGGGGCTGCTGGGGGCTGCTGGGGACTGCTACTGGTGGCTGCTGGCTGCTGGGGGCTGCTGCTGGTTGCTGCTGGGGGCTGCTGGGGGCTGCTGCTGGGGGCTGCTGCTGGCGGCTGCTGCTGGTTGCTTCTGGGGGCTGCTGGGGGCTGCTGCTGTCCCGATGATGTCCCGCAGTTCTGTTGTTGTCAGGGTTTGCTGTTTTTGATTAACGCTTTTATGTTGTTGCTTCCTTTTTTCTCGGTGCTGCTTCCTGATGGGCATGGTGGGCGGCTGCTGGCGGCTGCTGGGGGCTGCTGCTGGTGGGGGCTGCTGGTGGCTGCTGGGGGCTGCTGCTGGGGGCTGCTGCTGGTGGCTGCTGGGGGCTGCTGGCGGCTGCTGCTGGTGGCTGCTGGTGGCTGCTGGGGGCTGCTGGTGGCTGCTGGTGGCTGCTGGTGGCTGCTGCTGGCGGCTGCTGCTGGCGGCTGCTGCTGGCGGCTGCTGCTGGTGGCTGCTGCTGGCAGCTGCTGCTGGCGGCTGCTGCTGGCAGCGGCTGCTGGCGGCGGCTGCTGGCGGCGGCTGCTGGCGGCTGCTGGCGGCGGCTGCTGGGGGCTGCTGCTGGTGGCTGCTGGTGGCTGCTGGTGGCTGCTGGGGGCTGCTGGGGGCTGCTGCTGGGGGCTGCTGCTGGGGGCTGCTGCTGGTTGCTGCTGGGGGCTGCTGGGGGCTGCTGGCTGCTGGGGGCTGCTGGGGGCTGCTGGCGGCTGCAGGCGGCTGCTGGCGGCTGCTGGCGGCTGCTGGCGGCTGCTGGTTGCTGGGGGCTGCTGCTGGTTGCTGCTGGGGGCTGCTTGGGGCTGCTACTGGTGGCTGCTGGCTGCTGGGGGCTGCTGCTGGCGGCTGCTGGTGGCTGCTGGCGGCTGCTGCTGGCGGCTGCTGCTGGCGGCTGCTGCTGGTGGCTGCTGGTGGCTGCTACTGGTGGCTGCTGGCGGCGGCTGCTGGGGGCTGCTGCTGGTGGCTGCTGGGGGGTGCTGGGGGCTGCTGGCTGCTGGGGGCTGCTGCTGGTTGCTGCTGGGGGCTGCTGGGGGCTGCTACTGGTGGCTGCTGGCGGCGGCTGCTGGCGGCGGCTGCTGGCGGCGGCTGCTGGCGGCTGCTGGGGGCTGCTGCTGGTGGCTGCTGGGGGGTGCTGGTGGCTGCTGGGGGCTGCTGGCGGCTGCTGGTGGCTGCTGGTGGCTGCTGGGGGCTGCTGGTGGCTGCTGGTGGCTGCTGGTGGCTGCTGCTGGCAGCTGCTGCTGGCGGCTGCTGGGGGCTGCTGGGGGCTGCTGGGGGCTGCTGGGGACTGCTACTGGTGGCTGCTGGCTGCTGGGGGCTGCTGCTGGTTGCTGCTGGGGGCTGCTGGGGGCTGCTGCTGGGGGCTGCTGCTGGGGGCTGCTGCTGGCGGCTGCTGCTGGTTGCTTCTGGGGGCTGCTGGGGGCTGCTGCTGGCTGCTGCTGGCTGCTGCTGGCTGCTGCTGGCGGCTGCTGGCGGTTGTGCCCAGCATTAAGCTCCAGTGTCCTCATCACCAGATCGTTTGTAGTCCTCAGTGGTACAACAACTGGCTAACTATTTTGTTAAAGTTTATGATTCTCAAATTGAAGCATTGAGATTACTTAGTATGTTTTTGCCCTGTCTTCTTTAAATGGTAAATTGGACTGTACTTGTATAGTGCTTTTCTAGTCTAGCTGACCATTCAAAGCGCCTTTTAACACTACATGCCACATTCACCCATTCACTCACACACCCCGTCTTAGGTGCTGTTTACACATACCCGGGTATTTTGATAAACGCATATTTTCTAACCTTCGTTTGCAAAAAAAACTAGGTGCACACAGCCCCGTTTTTTAAAAAAAACACGTCTACATTGATCCGCATAAATACGCTATCAAGAGCTGTTAAATTACGCCAAGCCTGACGGTGGCAGTGTTAGAACAATGAGAATTCCACACAAGCCAATCAGAAGCCTAATAGAGAACCGCTGACAGGAAGAACTTCCGGATCCTTTTCAAGAAGAAAATATGGCGCCAGGCTCATGTGTGTGGACTTACAGCGAGACTGAGCTACTTTTACACGTTGCGCTGGACTATAAAACTGCTAAAGCCGTGAAAAATGTCTTTGTTGTTCAATACATTGTATGACTGTAATTTTCAAAATCACACAATTAGTATAGCTCTCAACAACAGAAATGCTGCTAGTACCTCCATGCTTGCCAGATAAACAATGGACGGAGAGAATGGCGTTTTCACGCTAGCATCCTGCCAACATGGCGGATAGGGGCGGGGCTCTGTACTATGACGACAACTCCTCATTCCATTCCCAAAACTCCGTTTTTGTCTCTTTCATCCAGTTTACACACAAACGCTAAACGGAGTTTTTAAAAAATCTCAACTTTTGCCGGAGTTTTTTTTTAGCTTCGTTTTCGGAGGAAAAAACTCTGTTTGTGTATAAACGAAAGGCACAAACGAAGGGAAAGGTCTTCGTTTATCAAAATACCCGGGTATGTGTAAACAGCACCTTAGTTTATACAGCTACATGCTTCCTACTACATTCACACACATTCATACAGTGGATGCATCGTAGGTAGACATCGTGGGGTTCAGTTCATCTTGCCCAAGGACAATTCGACAAGTGACCCAAGGAAGCCGCACTCGAACCACCGACCCTTCCGATTGGAAAACCTTCGTCCTGCTGAGCAACAGCCATTTAGAAGATCCCTACTGTCTGGAGCTGGCAGCCTAACAGATCACAGCAATGGACCAAAGGAGTTCCTGCTTTGTCTCACGGCATTGCCACCAGTGGTGTAGTCTACCTTTTTGAGGTGGGTATACTGTATAGTTGGCCAGTCATTGGCCCGTGGTACCAAACTAGGGGTCGGGACTCGGGACCCCTCGGAACCAATAGTAGCCCCTTAAAGGCAGGGTAGGGGATCTTTTTCTGGAACATTTTTTTACATATTGCTTGAAGTACTCTTCACACCCCCATTGCAACCAATTAATTAAAAGTTTTGACACAAATATGAAAAGTTTTAGTGGCCTCTAGAACGTACAATCTAGGAAAAACAGTATCCAATCATTGTGAACGGACCGTTCACAATGATTGGATTCTGATGCCGTCTATCAAACTGCAATCTGCTCCTCCCTCCCCCTCCTTCCCCCTCCTTCCCCCTGTGCGCGTACCCTGCTCCGTGAACGAAGCTTGGCAGGAAGCTAAACTAGAGCCAGCTTGGCTAGCACCTAGCATTATTAAACGTATATTTAGCATAAACTAAATACTAAATACTAAATACGGCAAAGATTGATGCTTGCTGTCAGAACAGCGCTCGTGCACCTTCGTGCTCGTGCGCGTTCATGTACTCTAGAGGCGTGGCTTCGGGGGGAAAATGAAGAAAAGGGTTGGGACTTTTTACCTGTGTATTTTCAAAATGCAGCTTCGCTGGACTCAAAATCCAGGATCTCCTACCCTACCTTTAATGCACGCCGTACCTCCAGTGGCGCGCTGTAATAGTCATTGAAAAGTAATAAGTACCATAGTACTACAATACTATGACATAACACAGTTCAGATGAAAAGCCCTCTAAAAGCTATGACAAAAAATAGGCCAATGTAAAGTTTCATTTTTAAGCATTTTCATCTATGACAATCAAAAATGTTACTATCAAGTAGGCCTACAGCAAGTCAAGCCCAAACAAAATGAAATGAACTGATTTTTAAATGTAGGCCTATAGAAATATAGCCTGTTTTGTAAACTCATCACATGCACTAAAGGTTTTTGCATCTGACATTATATCGCAGTAACAGTGTAGTAGATAATGTAATTACCATTGCCTAAGTACAGATACATCTCCCCATCCATGCATACCATGGAGATAGCATGGTTCTGGCTAGTAAATAAAGTTTAGTTTATGATAGATAAATTACTTAATCCAGACAGCCACTGTACATATCATCATGTAGACCATATACAGACAGGTATGGCGATTAGGAGTTATTCCCAAAGAAGAATCCCAGATAAACAAACGTCTAGAATTTTAAACTAAGTAAGCAAACGTGGATCAGAGTAGCTAGCTTGCTAGTATTGAGAGAAGAACGAAAGCTAGACTACAGCATGACTAGCCTGTGTTATTGCCGTGTTATGTCCACAAATTAAACAACCTAGAAGGGTAACTTGGTAGCAATACTAGTCTCATAAAAAGCGTGAATTATGTTTTTGACTCAACTTAACTTACTTTCGGAAACGTCAGGTCGGGCAACCTTATTAAAAAAGTTCCTAAGGTCTTGCTGTCCCTTGAGCCTGGCCATGATCCTCGTCGTCCCCAACTAAAAACCTGGAACGCTGCTGCTTTGTTTAACCGGCAGCTCGCGGTCGGCTACCTAGCGAAATTCACTGGCATGTTTTCATCACGCATTGAGGCTTTTCAAATAATAATGATCATCATCATAATAATAATATATTGTAACGACCCAGAATGAGGGTAAAAGCACACGGACTGGCTTGTTTCCTCCTCTCCCTGTCAATCACTGGACCGCAGGTCATGTCACTCAGGTGTGGGCTGGTGATTGGGGGAGAGGAGTGGGCGTGGGCCAGTCTGTGTGCAGGTCTGGTGTTCTCCTGGGGCTGGTTGCGGAGCAGGACTGAGAGTCACCCGTGTTCTGCGATTGTACTGCTTGAAATAACTTAATAAAGAGCCGTTCGGCAACCGCCGGTCTCAGAGCCTCCGTGAAGTCATTACAATATGTTCACTAAAGTTAGACAACGTGTTAATAAATCACTACCATACGTGTCAACAGCCATGGAAAAGTGTGCCCTGGAAATGCAAACTCTCGGGTTGAGATGATGAGATGATAATTCCATAATCCGATCAGAATGGTGAGAACATGGAGAACATATCGTATCAGCCCATTCCAGATGTACAATGACTTTTCGTAGAAGCCTCGACTTTACAAAGTCCTTTCCTTAGCCACTAAGCACCTACGTACGCACCCCATGATAGATTTTTGTTTTGGCTGACAGCGAGACATAAAAAACGCGTCTGATTGGTTGGAGATTGACTGACTGCCGCAATTTCCGAATGAATGCAATTCTGAAGTGTTGTCGTTGTATTGTTAAATTATAACAAGGCTTCCATGATAAGTGGTAGTTGATGAAACGTGGCTGCTATTCTAAATATTGAAAAACGAATTTTAGGTGGGTATACTGAGCATTTTAGGTGGGTATACGGAAATCCCCCAAAAAAAGAGGTGGGTATACGCCGTATACCACCACCACCACCTCTGTCACTCAGCCTGCCACTCAAGTAACTCACCAGGAAGGGCAGTCCAAGCTCCCATTTTACTCTGGTCTGGTCAGTACAAACCCTTATCCGACTCTTGCATCTTTGGATCGCTGAAACTCCTGGATACTTGCCTATCTTATCTTCTCACAGACCAGTTTTGGAAAAAGTTAGTTTTTTGTTTCCGAGTCTGCCGTCAAGCAAGGACTTCAGTATTATTTTGGGTTTTGTTTTTGAGAATAAAACTTACTTATCGTTTACCTAGTTGCCTCCAGAACAGCTACTATATTTGTTTAAAAGCATTAAAATCTCATGGACTGCATGTAAGAAGTTGATGTAGCTAATGTGAAATCACATGTCTTTTGGACTGCTGCTTTTGTTTTTTTTTTCTTTAAACCAGAAAGGACCATATCTGGACAAGAGGGAGGAGCTGAAGTCTAGCATCCAGTCAAAGAAAAAAGCCTTGCTGATGGTCTAAAAAGCCTTGCTGATGGTTTATTTCATCTGAATCTTCCTTGACACCAACATGAGAGCTAAACGAAGAATAAACACAAACCATTACATTTCCGTATGACGTTACTTTTACAAGCTTATTCAACTTGTAGCTCTACAGTTGGTTTACATGCAAAAACCTTTCAGATTCTTTATACATTTTGATTACACTTAGATTTACCTTGTTGACTGATGCTAAGCGGAGACCTTTTACTTTCCAATGCAGCTCATGCTATCTTGGTGACCTTTACATGAAGAATGATACTTTTAAAAACTTGATTGGTCAATACTAACTCTTTTTAGATGTTTTTACATGCACAGCAATATTCTGATACCCCCCCCCCCCCCCAATTAAGAAATACTCTGAATAAGACAATGCCATGTAAACAATATTGTCAACCAACCTTTTCCTGAATATTGTCATATTCAGAGTGAGGGGCGAGGCTAGGGTATTTTTAGTGGTGCCAAGGCACCACCGTGAGATAGCTCGGCACCCCCTGGTTCAGCACATTTTTATGCAAAAAAACATTTTCTTTTGCTCAAGGATGCATTATTTTAGTGACCATTTTATTTATTAGCATCTAGCATTTGTTTTTGTTTTAACTCTTTACTCCCAAAATAAATGTTGAGTTATCTTCAATATTTGTCTCAGAGGTCAAAATTGAATGTTGTAGGGGAAAACACTACTCAAAGCAAAACTAATACGGCTCCAAAATTTATAAATGTACTAGTTTGCCTCAATTAGTGAGAAATAATGTGCCTCTGTGAGCACTGGGGACATTTCCTTTTTGATAAAGCTTATAGTTAGGGATGGCTCAGGTGATCCTGAAACATCCCATAGTTAAGCTGCTATAGGCCCAGACTGCTGGGGGGCCTCATCTGTCACACCTTTCCTCACTTTACTCTCTTTATGTATATGTGACATTATTGTGGTCATTAACTTGTGTTTCCCTGTTCCAACAGATATCCTTTGAATGGTGTTACAGTGCCCCCCCCCCCCCCCTTTCTGTCTTCTCAAACCCCAGCTGGTCGAGGCGGATGGCCACCCTTCCTGAGTCTGGTTCTGCCAGAGGTTTCTTCCTGTTAAAAGGGAGTCGAGTTTCAGTGCAATTTGTTGGTTTCCTTAGCTAGGAAATTGTTTTTGAATTGGCTCTATATGAACGAATTGGATTATTTTTTGAATAATTATGATTACAATTAATTGAATTCCAATTGGCTTGAATTGGACTTTATTATCTAAGTGCCTTGAGAGGACATTTGTTGTATTTGGCGCTATATAAATAAAAATGAATTGAATTGAATTGGGCACCCCTAAAGACCAGATCCTAAAATCGCCCCTATTCAGAGTTGAGATATTAATTTGTGTAATAGTTCATTTATTAGAGATGTGGAGGATTTTGCTGTACGACAAATAGACAAAAACTTGCACATGAGCAGAAAACAGAGAGCTGCCTGTGACATGTTTGTGAACTTGCTGAGCCTCTGCATGTCCCTGTAAACATGTGGTGATCACATCCTGGACTGTCTGTGGCTTGTATTGACAGCCAACGGGATTTGGTTCATCTACATTCTATATGTCTCTTGTTTCCTCTGTCCCTTGTGCGCAGAATGACTTGTCAACACAGTAATCTAAACTGTAAAGATGACTTTATCAAAAGTGTAGGCTGGAGTTTGCATGACTCTCTTTAAGTCTGGCAAATATCTGACAGGAAGTGATCCATGTCATTGCATACACAAACACAACAAACAAGACCTGGACCTGTGAGCACGAGAAGGAGGTAGTAGTTGTGCTGGTTGAGGTGGCAGACAGGGTCAGGGGTCAAAGAAGGAGGAAACTTGACTGACAGCATATACCAGCAACATGTCTGCTCTTTGTTTGACCAGAGGCTTGTGCTGTCATCAGGCCTCAGCCTGAAAGTAAAGACGAGACGAGAAGGAAAACAGAGACAAAGATGGATTGTTGGCTGGGGTGATTGTGTTAAAGAGGGAAAGATTTCGATTTTTTTGTTCAGCAAAGTTCAGCAGTTTGAAACTCCTTACAAACCTGAACAGTTTAGTTATAGAAATTCCATCCATTCATTTTCTATACCTGCTTAATCTAACTCTTGGTCGCAGGGGGGCTGGAGCTTATCCCAGGTGTCATTGGGCGAGAGGCCTTGTACACTCTGGACAGTT
The DNA here is from genome assembly GCF_027942865.1 of Odontesthes bonariensis. Classification (NCBI taxonomy): domain Eukaryota; kingdom Metazoa; phylum Chordata; class Actinopteri; order Atheriniformes; family Atherinopsidae; genus Odontesthes; species Odontesthes bonariensis. Next base: position 39,235,554 of record NC_134509.1, read on the forward strand.
CGCCAGTCCCTCACAGGGCCACACAGAGACAAACGAGACCATCCATGCTCACACTCACTCCTAAGGTCAATTTAAACTCTAAATTTTAGAGTCACCAATTAACCAGGCTGTTGGCAGTGTGAGGAAGCTGGAGTACCTGGAGAGACTCCATGTATACTCTGGGAGAAGATGCAAACTCCACATAGAAAGGCTGATATATATGTATACATAGATATATGTATATATACATATACATGTATACATATATGTGTATATATTGAATATGACAGCGGCATGAATTCTGTGGGATGCTCTGCTGTGATTGGTTGTCAGGGTTAGACGCAGCACCAATGAGTGGTGTCACAGGGGCTACGTCAATACAACCCATGCTCAGCATTTTAAAAAAGCACATTATTGGATTTCATTAAGGAAGCAATTAATTTCAGTAGAACACAGTAGAATTGTAAGTTAGTGTTTGGCTTTACAAACCAAGACAACAATTTAAAAAGCCACTGAGAAGAAGACATTAAGAGTATAACTTTAAACAATTGAAAGGATTGATTTGTAAGTAAAACAAGAATTATATCAACATGTCTACTATGCTATTATGCATTGTCTATGAGCAGAATTGGATACAAATAAAAAGAATGAATTTCTCATTCGGCTTATTGGTTTAAATTTTACCATGATCAGAATTCCATGTTTAGTTTTATATTTTTAACATCTACATCAAAAGTAAAGAGTTGACAGTGAATCTGTTTCACTCTGAACATACAGCCATATATATTTTCAGATCAAGGCTGGAATACCTGAACCATCCAAAAGTTGGTGGCCTCATTGTTGCCTTGTCAACCGGCTGTTGTCATCAAGGTTACAGTGGTGTGAGATGGCTGAAGTCTGGGAACAGCAGCTCCTATTTTTAGGTCTTAAGGGCGACTTTCTTAGAGGAACTGACAAGGCCTCTCCCAGTCGCTGATGGGAACTGAGTGTTTAAGTGTATGTGTTCATGTGTGCAAATGTCTCTAAACCTGAAACACTCTTATTCAGCCAAAGCATCGGTTGTCTCACTCTTGTTCACATGCACTATAAAGACTTTAAAACATCACCACCAGAGGTGTCTGTATATTCTCTTGTTACTGAGAATTTGTTTGTGTTCTTTATTTCTACAGTTCTTTTGCCCTATATTCTCTCAAAATTTGAGTTAAAGCCCAGATTATTTAAAGGATGATTGTGTGTCATGATGAAATATGGAATTGCAAATGTAAAATACAAATAAATGGTTCCTTAACTCGGCCTGAAGTGGAATATTATTTATACACAATGGCACGAGATCACAATTGTAAATTTTCTGGGTTGAAGGTCTATTTACCACACGAGCCTGATGCGATGCGTTTGCAGAGCACTTGAAGAGGATTTGTTTCTGCAGTGAATCTGCATGTGGCCTTACGTATATGTGTGTTTATTCCAAGACATGATGGTCTCAAACTCCCCATTTTTAATGTGCGGTTTACTCTCCCTAAACATCACTGGGAAAAGCATCTTTAGTCAAAAAGCCACAGCACCCTGAGACCAAAGTTCTGCTCTGGCAGCTCTTTATTTACAGCACTGCCGTGTGATGGAGGAGCCACGCAGTCCGTCCCAATAACAGATTGTCATTTTGATGACGACGCCACACGGGAGAGAGCAACAGCCTGAGTTCATCCTTCTGAAACACTGTTTACTTCCTGGCAGGTCACAAGGCCACAAAAGAGCCCCCCCACACACACTCACACACACACACACACACACACACACACACACACACACACACACACACACACACACACACACACACACACATGTGAACACTTAACTAAACGCCTGCAAGCTAACACATTTTCTATATGCACATTCATTTTTTGTGGCAAATGCTTTCATTTCCCATGAAAAGATCAATACCAACAGCTTTTAAAGCTCAAGATGAATCCAGTGAAACAATCTGAAGTGATACATCATTATTATTTTTTTGTCTCAGCTCATACTTGTGTGTTTCAGTCTGCAGCAGCGAGGATACATGGGAGTTTTAAAGTGCCTCTGCAGCACTATAAATCACAAAAAACATGGGCTCTATAGATAGATTTGTGTAAACGTACAGTCATTAGTACATGCAGACACACACATACACAACAGGACAACTTCCTTTCACATGAGTTATAGCTACTCCACAATAGCTCCAATAATAGTTTCCCATCTCTGTGCTGGTGACAGAGGCGCCCCCTCCCTGACCTCACAGTCCTGGTGGTGGGGGCGCACCACAACGCTTCTGGCTTCATTCACACCAACAAGGCAGTAAAAAGACAACTTTAAAAAGGTTTCTTACCAGAACGAACAGCGTCAGTCCATCAGAGATGTTGCAGGACGTCATCTGTTAACCCTGCAGAAAGAAAGCAACTCATATGTGAAAAGAAATATCCAGAAAGTCATGATGACACGGGACAAACAGGAAATATGTTGCTGTGTGAGACTGTACTAGAGGTAGGTCAAAGCTACAGTAACAGTTCTACATGTTTAGGAAAGTTACTTAGTTTAGGCTGAAAAATCTACAGCCATTTTTTTCATTCTTAATGTTCAATATATCCATAATAAGCCTCGTATTTTTTCCAATGATCACATAATATAAACATGAACTAAATCTAAATTGTGTCAAGCCAACAAACAATAACAGACATCCTGAAGCATGCCACTGATCACTAGTGTTTATGTTCTCATATCCCAAAACAAGCTTGAGATTTAGTTGCTACTTTCCTGCTTATCACACAACAAGTCTGCAGAGAAAGTTTGACTCTTTTCTTTCTCCCTCCACCCTGGATTTTCCATTCAAATCTCCACTGACAGAAATGGAGAATCAGAGATTTAAGATAAAAGTAAGACAGATTTCTTTTTGTGTGGAAGAATTAGTACATCACTCTTAACTTGTGGAGCAAAGCTTGAATCACAACAAACAACCTGATCTGAAACCGCAAGCGGAAATCACCCCGTGTGCACTTCAGGTACATTAGGGAAACTCTTCATCCACCACCTTCATGCCTGACGTTGTCGTGCTACTGTTTGCAGTGCTCTGGCCTTCCAAGATATCTTATAGTGGTGTAATCAAGAGCTTTTTCTATGTCCTGAAATGCATAATGGGCATATTGAGTGATATTTTATGGCACACACTAGAAAGGAAAAAAATAAGATTGTCATAGAATTAAATTAAACAATTTTTGAGAATTTTTAACGAGAGTTTGGGCCCAAAATGTGAAATATGTAATTAGGTTAGAAATACAATGGGGTTTTTTTCATCTTCATATACATCCGCATGTCAAGACATTGTGACAACATTTTCCCACAGTACAGAAAAATACATTTCTACCCATCCAATCATCAACTGATCCTGGTGTGTGATTATCAAAAAGACAGAATGAGTAAAACTTTTCAGATTAAAGAAAATATTTGCCTGCTGTAGCCTTGACCTCACAAGATGTATTTACTGTCACTGCAGGTTTGTTTCAGAAATAGCTGGTACAGCACGCAACACATGTGGAATTCCATGTGGGGGAAGAAAATTGAAATGCTTCCTTCATCTCAAGAGCTGCAGCACAAACACCATGGATACTATCAACACTAAAGCCTTGGTGCTGGAACACACCTGCTGGCTGAGTGTCTACTTGGTCCTGTGGGAGGCTTGCGGTTTCCCACATCCTGCAACAGCTGAGCTCTCAGGTACCCATGCTTTGTCCAGGGGAGCAGGAAACTCTGGAACTTGTTTCTCCTACAGCAGAAAGTTGGCAGTGAAATGATACAGAAGAATACAAGAGAACATGCTGAGAGAGGGTTAGATGATCATGAGGGATGATTGCATATTTATCTGTGGAATTTGCTGAAGGAGTTCAATTCATACAGTACTGGGGTATTTTTTGCTGGCCTCGCAAGGGGATTCTGAGTTTTCCCCAGATGACCATCAGAGGTCAGGACTAGCAGTCTTTGAGGGGGTTCGGTGTCTTGCTCAAGGACACAGCAGCCTTTTGGATGCTTGTTGCCCCAGCAGCTGCAGGATGGTTTCCCTCCTGCTCTTGCTGCTGCACAAGCGTGAACAGGAAGTTAAAACTTTCTGACTGGGTGTTTTTTTTTTTCAATTTCATTGAAGTTACTGTTCAGTATGTACTCTAAATTACATTTAATACTGCAGCCTCTGTGCATGATGACCTGCTCAAGGCAACACATTGTCCCAACAAACTACGCTCAATGTTGCAGTACAATGGTCTCCTTAAAGTTGTTATTTACATTAACAATAATATCATTGTTTATGTTGTGAAAAGTTTAGAATAATAGGTGCTTTTTCTGTGATTGTCTCTAATTACATTGTCTAGCATATTTTGCGTTCAAAAAAAGGTGATATTTGTGGTCTTATCCTACATGTGACTGTAAGTGTAAGATGGACGTTTGACTTGTGTTTTGACTGACTGTGACAGCAGGTTAGACCAACATTACAAATATATGCTCTTACAAATAGACCTTTGGAGCAGGATGGGGTATATGAAAAGAGGCACAGAATCAGGAACCGTTTCCTTTATGATGATGATGATGATGATGATGATGATGATCTTACTCTAGCCTTCACCAAACTATTTTTAAAATGTGTCGGATCATATGAGCTTGCAGGGGTTGTTTTGACAGCACTGACAATCAAATTATACACACACACACATTTATATATATATATATATATATATGTATATATGTATATATATATAGGCTGGAGCCTATCCCAGCAGTCATAGTGCGGGAGGCGGGGTACATCCTGGGCAGGTATATATGTATCTATATATATATATATATATATATATATATATAGATATCTATATATATTTCTTTCTTTTTTTTCATCACTTTAGGGTCTCAGGATTGGTGTCCAAAACAATTGAATTTCGATTTGATACTACTAAACTTAATACTATACTACCGTTGGCTCCATTAAACCTCCATAGCTGTGTGGGAGGGCCAGCTCAGTCCTGGACTTCTCTGGGTCCAGTTGAGGAGGTGGGTGAGAGTTGGAGGCATTAGGACTGCTAACATCAGTCATGTGACCTGTTACAACGTCTTTTCCCGCCCAGTTCAGGTGTGTGTGCGTGTGTCAATGAGCTGGCCTGTCTGAACTTCTTTCTCAGTGTTAATTACTGATTAAATCTTGCTGCCAATAGATGTTTGAGTGATGGACTGGAGCAACAGACACGATATCTACCATATCTGTGCATGCATTGATTCTTCAGGATGAGAATGACTCATCTGTATTCATCCCTGCAGAAGTCACTCTTTACAAGAACAACACAATATAACCATTGTTTCTTTTGTTATCGTCCAGTTATTATAATTGATTTTTCAGTGCAATGTTTCACTAAATAATGCCCACACACATTCACAGTATTTTTCTGTAAAGACTACATATTGTATCTGTATTCACTAGAGTTTGTTTACGTGTATGTCAGATCTATTATTTATTGTTTACTCCTCTTGTTTACTGTTATTTGAGGTTATTTTTCCCTTTTGTTGCTTTAATAAGTTCAGTTTCCCTATTTGGATACTTAACGACGTCTTACCTCAGAGTAAACCATTATAGACGTACATGCAAGATTTATAAGATTTTGCAAATTTAACGGAAATTAATCTTTCGATTTCAGAGCATATTAGGGTAGTTTTTATGACTTCCAGAAATGTCACACAAATACAGAAGGGTATTTTCCTGGAAGCTGCACTTTCAAGTAAATAGTGAAGGCAAGTTGATGACATGTAGTAAATTAAGTTGGCCAATGTTCACAGTTTTACTTATTTTGGTGCTTGAAGTCACCAACTCAATAACTCTGGAAAAATGTAACCCTGGCCCCCTAGGTTTGAAATATCACACTCTATGAGCCATTCACATTTGCACTGTACACTTCTGTCGATCCTCAAGTTCACTCCGCCTCCACCTCAAAGCCCCGCCCACTTACGTCCACTCTGCCAGATGAATGAAGCCAGCTTCTGGTGGAAAAGTTCGGCTGTCAGCTGGAGGGGCGCCGAAAAGGGGGGTAAAGGAGAAGGATTCTAGGGGCCCATTATTAAGAGGGGCCCAGAGAGGCCCTAATAAAATTGTAATACTGACAAAAAATAATATGACACTAAGTTATGAACTAACTTATAATCACAAATATATTTTATTTACAATTTACTGGTAACAATAACTCTATTGTTACCAGTAACAATAAAGTTATTGTTACCCCCCCCCCCCCCCCCCCATTTATGTAAAATGGTTCAGTCCGACTGGATCAGCTGCAGCGCACCGGTTTGTCAGTGACAGCGCCACAGCGGGTATACGTATATTTGAATTTCATTGGGGGATGAATAAAGTATTTTTCTATTCTATTCTATTCTATATAATATAATATATATGTAATATGCCTCAAAAGTCAGGTTGCCGAAAACGAAAAGAAAGGAAAGAAAGAGAGGAGAAGGAATCAAAGGGTCGACAGTATGTCACCCAATACTTCAAAAAGCAAGGTGGGTTTGTTAGTGGTTCATGTGGTGCAAAGTTATGGAATATTAACTTGGTCTATTGGTCTTGGTCTATAAGCTAGCTCACTTTTCTCCCCATGTTAGCTCAAATTTCTGAATAAAACTGGATTTATACATTTCACTGTCGTTTTAGTTAAATAATTAATGCAGTTCAATATTTAGCAAACAGTTCATATTCAATCAGTTGACCTCCCCCTCTGTCAAAATTATGCGGAATAGATACATCAAGTGCAGCAGCAGCAGCAGCTGTCAGTCAGACCCCAACTCCACCTGCCCCTGAAACAGCCCCAGTGCCCCCACATGAGGAAGGAGGTGAGCAGCTGTGTGTTGAATTAATAAAGAGGATAAACTTTATTACAGTCTCAAATGTCACATAAGAACAAAAATCAATACACACAAAAGATATAAAAAGATGAATCTATTATTATGGAAAAGATTAATTAAAATAAATTAAATAAAAATCGTTCTGAACAATTTTAATCCTTTAAAAAAAAATACATATATATATCTATATATATAGATATATATTTATTTTTATATCCGGCTAGTTGGTTGGGGCTTAAAAAATAAAGCGTTTTGCGTCTCAAAACAATATGTGTTCAAAAGAGTAATACATTTGCATCACAAAATCCAGAAAAAGTCAGACCTCACTATCGCTTGGCGCTATTTTCTCTCCCTTCGTATCACTGCGTGCTGTATAGACCGTGCAGACCGAAGTGCAGACCGAGCAGTCCCCTGCTTCCGAGCAGTAAACACCATAACAGGTGCGGCTATCAGCAGGCGGCAGCATGCTGTTACAAGCTCGGGTTATACCGCTGCTCAAGAAACCTTCCCTCCCTCCAACTCAAGTGGACAACTATCGGCCGGTCTCTCTCCTCCCATTTCTGTCTAAGACCAATGAAAGGGCGGCTTTTAAGCAGGTCACTGATTAACTCTCACTAAACAGCCTCCTTGATCCAAACCAATCTGGGTTTAAAAGTGGACACTCCACTGAAACGGCTCTGTTGGCTGTGACAGAAGCCTTAAAAGAAGCCAGAGCGACAGCTAAGTCCTCAGTTCTCATCCTGCTCGACTTATCGGCTGCGTTTGACACTGTCAACCATTGTATCCTTTTGTCCATACTCTCCAGCATGGGCAGCACAGTGAGAGCACACTCCTGGTTTGAATCCTACCTTACTGGTCGGTCATTTAAATTATCCTGGCTTGGTCACACTTCTGCAGTGCACCACCTTGCCACAGGGGTCCCCCAAGGTTCAGTACTGGGACCTTTTCTCTTTGCCATATACACCACCTCACTGGACCAGATCATCATGGCTTCTCATACCAATGTTATGCTGACGATACCCAGGTCCATCTGTCATTCCCACCTGACGACCACACGGTCTCAGCACGAATCTCAAACTGTCTCTCTGACATATCGACAGCCCTCAGTTCCTATAACCATTTTGGCTCCTTTTCCGAGGCTGGATCTTTTCTGGGTTCTATAGGAACACATCTTATGTAGGTGTTTGGTGGTTGGTAGCTCCGCCCCTTGTCATGTTGTCAGGCTGAAATGTTTCCTCATACGACACGAACACAACCTGCGCGTGTTTAATAAGTTAAACTTACACGTTGTCTCCTTTGTCTGCGGTGCTCTGCTCTCCTTCCTCCATGAAACCAAGAAGTATGGCCTGCGCTCCATCCTTCGTCTCCTGACTCTCTGTGAGCTCTTCCAGCCTCCATGTTAGACGCCCGATGTGATCGTCCATGATTAATATCACCATCATGCAGACCATGAACACGGTGGCCTCCCCGCTCTCCATGTTAGCTTCTTGGTGGTGTTTTTTTCTTCTCTCCTTACTTTTACCAGGTTTTGTTTTGTTTTGTTGTTGAATGTGGCGCTAAAGTAACACGTTGCTGTCACAGACGGCTGCGCTGCATCAGTCCCCATCAAGGTCCCGACTCATGTGCGAATGCAAAATGAAACAGTTCCCCTGGGGAAGGACAGTTATCAGAACGAAATTTGAGGTGGACTGTTCTTAGAACTGCGTTCTTAGAAATGCGGCTATTGTGTCAGCTTCTTAAAAGGGGCACAATTATGTCTCCTCTAAGAAAAATATTCTCACAAATACACAAAATCTTTTGTACAAAGAGTTTAACAATAATGCAGTTATCTGTTTTACTGGTGGTTGTCATTTTGAAATATTTGTTCATGAAGCTTGTTGTTTTTGTATACGGAGCATCTTTCTATAATGTGACGTAAATATGAGCACCGAGTTCTCTCTTTTGACAGCATGATGGTTCTGATGGTTAAAAAGAACCACTGTCTCTTCACATGTTTACCCTCTTCTATCCTGCAAATTGATGCTCACCTCATGATTATAAAGTCACAGCGGAGGGGCAGAACAAAATGTGACCGTGGGCTCCAGATACCGTCACATCATAGCGTCAGAACGTAGCAAACACTTCCTGGCATTCCTGTCGGCACTAAGATGAAGCGAGAGACAGAATGTTGTTGGTTATCCCAGCCCTATGATCTGTTTCCCAGCACTCACACACACACACACACGTCCACACACGGTGCAGTGAGGACAGGCCTGTACATGATGTGAGCCCTGCTGCATTGCTGAGGTTTGCATGTGTCATTCTTTCTCTGTCAGGCCCGGGACTATTTCAAGGTGTGGATGATGAACTCACAGTGAGGAATGTTACTTTGTGTGGTCGTCTAACTCATGATGTGGGGACATCAATCTGTTGTCACTGTCACATGCTAAGGACCCAGATTCCTTTTGGGGACAAAAAGCTAGTCCCCATAAATCCTTCATTTTCTGGTTGAGGCCTGGGTTAAAGGTTAAGGTGGGGTTGGGATTGGGTTACAGTTTGGGTATTGTTTAGGTTTAGACGTGTAGTAGCTATCGTGGAGGTACTTATCAGGAGATGAATCCTCTGAATTGATAGAAGTATGGCATGTGTTTGTTTGTTTGTGTATCCTGCAATGCATGTGTGGACAAAGCGATGTAAGGATCTACAGATAAATTAGTGTTTGGGCCTGTGGGGAATGCATCATGTCAATGAATGTGTGCTTTAAGCCCCACCAACATGTCAGACAGTCAGAACAGCAAGACTACTGGCTTCTGTCTGGCTTCACACTGCATTCAATATATGTGTGCATGTCTGTCACCATAAGGAGCAATTTCGGTTTTCGACAAAGGCAGTGAGGACTTTCATGGGAAGTGAGGACAATTTGGCTGATCCGCAATTCAAACATTATTATATTAGTATATTAGTATATGGATAAGCTATTATTAGATTGTAGGACTTATAATGCGTGCATTTTACCATCTTGATAAGAGTTCTCACAAAGATAGAAATCAAAATGATGCATGTGAGTGCGTAGCAGCAGACACTTCACTTCTGCTATGATTAGACCTGCAGAATCATGTCAAAGATACATTAGCTGCTTAATCCAGCACCGGTCAACAAGGTCACACAGGCAGCCTGTTGCCTGATGAGGATGTGTGCACACATGTACACAAGGCAGTACAGCGAAACCCATGCTCTCTCATTGCATGCACAACTTGAAAGAGAGAAATAGAAGAGAAAAATCACATGTGACTTTCTAAATTTAAATGACTGACGTGTTTCAATTCAATTCAAATTCAGTTCAAATTCAAAAATACTTTATTTATCCCAGAGGGAAATTAAATGTTGATGTAGCTCAATTAAATCAAGGAGTTATTATAGATGCTGATGGCTGTGGGCAGGAATGATTTCCTGTAGCGGTCCGTTTTGCATCCAAACTGAAGAAGCCTTTGACTGAAGAGACTCTGTTTTCCGATAACAGTCTCATGGAGAGGATGTTCAGGGTTGTCCATAATTCTCTTGATTTTATGAAAAATCCTTTTTTGTATTATTGTCTCCAGAGGTTCCACAGTTGTCCCCAGAACAGAACCAGCCTTCCTTATCAGGTTGTTGAGTCTTTTTAGGTCCCTGGTTCTGATGCTGCTGCCCCAACAGATGACGCAAGAGGAAATGACGCTCTCAACAACAGACTTGTAGAATATCTGCAACATCTTGTTGCAAACCTTGAAGGACCTTAGCTTCCTCAAGAAGTACAGTCTGCTCTGTCCTTTCTTGTAGATGACTTCACTGTTGTGTCTCCAGTCCAGTCTGTTGTCCACATGAACACAAAGGTATTTATATTCCTCAACCACCTCCACTTCTTCTCCCATGATGGAAACAGGGTTTGATCTGACCCTGTTTCTCCTGAAATCTACAATCATCTCCTTTGTTTTGTTAACATTCAAGATGAGATGATTGTTCCCACACCATGCCACAAAGCGGTCCACCAGCTCTCTGTACTCAGCTTCTTGTCCATCTCTGATACACCCGACAACTGCAGAGTCATCTGAATATTTCTGTAGATGACAGGAGTCTGACTTGTACTGGAAGTCTGAAGTGTACAGAGTGAAAAGGAATGGTGAGAGTACAGTCCCCTGTGGTGCTCCTGTGCTGCTGATCACCTGGTTAGACACACAATTTTTCAGTCTGACAAACTGTGGTCTGTTTGTCAGGTAGTCATTAATCCAGGTGATTGTTGAGGCCTCCACCTGAGTCTTCTGGAGTTTCAGACGAAGCAGATCAGGCTGGATTGTGTTAAATGCACTGGAGAAATCAAAGAACATGATCCTCACAGTGCTGCCTGCTTTGTCCAGATGACAGTGGGTTTGTTGAAGCAGGTGTATGATAGCATCTTCAACTCCAACTCCATGGCGATAAGCAAACTGCAGGGGGTCCTGATATGTGCTGGTTTGCTTACACAGGTGGGTCAACAGGAGTCTCTCCAGGACCTTCATGATGTGGTATATCAGGGCAACAGGTCTGTAGTCTTTGATGTCTGAAGGGTGAGTTTTCTTTGGTACCGGAACCAGACAGGATGTCTTCCACAACAGTGGTACCTTCTCTTGGGTCAAGCTAAGGTTGAAAAGGTGTTGCAGAATCCCACAGAGCTGCTCTGCACAGGCCTTCAGGACTCGGGGGCTGACACCATCTGGACCTGCAGCCTTGTTCCGGTTCAGTCTCTCCAACTGCCTCTTCACCTGACTTCTAGAAACAGAAAAGTGGGAGGGGAGGCAAAGGGGACAGCAGCATCTCCTGATTGGGTTGAAGACAAACTAGTGGAAGCAGAAGAATCCATGACTGAGGTGGAGGTGGAGGGGGAGATGTTACAGGAAAACTTTGGGTCAGAGGAGGGTGGGATGTCTCTTTGGCTGGGAACAGGAGGGGAGGATGGTGAGCTTGTTCCTGAACTGAACCTGTTGAAGAATGTGTTCAGCTTATTTGCTCTGTCCAGACTTCCATCCATCCGATCCTCCCTCTGCTTGAGGCCTGTGATCTTCTTCATTCCTGACCACACATCTCTGATATTGTTCCTCCGCAGTTTACTCTCAAGCTTCTTTCTATACACCTCCTTGCTCTCTCTGATCTTGACTTTGAGCTGCTTCTGTATACTCCTCAGTAACTCCCTGTCTCGCTCCCTAAAGGCTCTTTTTTTCTTGTTCAATAGTTCCTTTAGCTCACTGGTGATCCAGGGTTTGTTATTAGGGAAGCATCTCACTGTTCTGGTGGGGATGGTGTTGTCCACACAGAAGTTTATATAGTCAGTCACACACTCAGTCATGGAATTAATGTCCTCTCCATGTGGCTTACAAAGAGAAACCCAATCAGTTGCATCAAAACAACCCTGTAAGGCTTCTTCAGCTTCATGTGACCACTTTCTAACAGTCCTTTTTGTGACAGGTAGTCTCTGGACAAGGGGTTTATATGCTGAACAGAGAAAAACAAGGTTGTGATCTGATTTACCCAGGGGAGGTCTTGATTTGGAAATGTATGAATCCTTGACATTTGTGTAAAACAAATCCAATGTCTTGTTTTCTCTGGTAGAGCAGCTGACAAACTGTTGAAAAGTTGGCAGTGTAGCAGAGAGTGAGGCATGATTAAAATCACCAGATATTGCCACAAAAGAATTGGGGTGTTGTGTCTGTATCTGAGCAACAACGGAACTGATGACATCACATGCAGTGTCGGCAACAGCTGAGGGTGGAATGTAAACAGCCACCAAAACAACACTGGTGAACTCTCTTGGCAAATAATGTGGACGAAAACCTACTGCCAATAGTTCAATGTCAGGACTGCAGAGACGACTCTTCACAGTAACATGTCCTGGGTGACACCATCTGTTGTTGACAAGCACTGCCAATCCACCCCCTTTCCTTTTCCTGCTACTCTTTAAATCTCGATCTGCTCGTACAGTCAGGAAGCCCGGCAGAGAGACGCTGGAGTCGGGGATATGATCCTGCAGCCATGTCTCAGTAAAACACATAATGCTACATTCCCGATATTCTTGCTGAGTCCTTGTCAAGGCTAGAAGTTCATCCAACTTGTTAGCTAACGATCTTACATTGCCCATGATGACGGATGGCAGAGATGGTTTGAACTTCTTCTTTCTTTCTCTCCTCTTTGCGCCTCCTTTTCAATTCCAGTGGGGTTTCAGCCAGAGCCAAACAGAACATGATGAGATTTACAGATTAAGACGTGAAATGAAAGCAATCAAAATCCAACCAACCTTTTAAAATACTTTACTCGTATATATCTGAGTTTATCTAAATCTAAACTCACTCTGCGGCAGTTTTGATTGTGAATTACTTGGGAAAACATTAGTTTGCGTAATGTGCAGGTTTGGCATTAATAGTTTTTTGAACATAGTCACAAATAAAAACTTGAATTAATCACATAGATAATTATTCACTGCTATACCATGCAATTATTTTAAATGCACATGTGCCAACATGCATTCTGATCATGGATAAAGTTTCTTGAAAACTTTGCTGTTCATATTTAAGTGAGGGAAATACAAGACTAAATATTCTTATTTCCTTTCTGAGCCCTATTGTACAAATCTTTGAAAAAAATAAAAAAGAATCACCATGCTAAAGTTTGGGCACCAAAAAGACATTGTTCCTCTAAATACATTTCACTAAGACTGTATATCCAACATTTTCATGAGGAAAGGCCAAATGTTGGCACCAAGGATTTTTCACTATCCAGATTCAACTGGTTTGATGCTCAACTTTTCCAGTCTGCAAATCACTTGGCAAGTTTTTGAGCCCCTTAGAATAAAAGCATCTCCTAAATGAATGCATTGTAATGTTAAGCAGCCTATCCCAGCTGCCACTGGGCAGGGTAGCCAGTCCATCACAGGGACAAACAACACTCTCACTCACGCGGTTCATTCAAAATCACCTATTAACCTGACATGCAGGTTTTTGGACAGTGGGGGGAAGCCAAAGTACCCAGAGAGAACCCATGCATACACGGGGAGAACATGCAAACTCCACACAGAGAGGCCCCAGCCAGGATTTGAACCAGGAAACCACTTGCTGTGAGGTGACAGTGCTAACCACCACACCAATGTGTGACTCAACTTCATGAAAAAGCATTTCTCATATCATACTGTTATGAATAGTGGGGTCAAACACTAAGATACACTGCCTAAAGTGTCCCTGCAATTAAACACCACTGTACCACACACACACACACACATACACACACACGTTATGTGTCAGACAGAGGGCTGTATGTATCATTACATGTCCTCCAAAGCTAATTACATGTTCAACTGGCTCATTAGCTCATTTGCTGGACTGAGTTACAGCATCAAGTTCACTTCAGAGGAAACTCAATCCCACCACCCCTGAGTAATACACGTACAGGTGCTGACACAGACACACACATGCACGTACTGTACAGACATAATATATTGTTAACCCAGCCCAAGGTACTGAGGTGCATACAATTAAATATCCAAACACACACAGAGAGACGCTTCTAACTGAGACAGAGTTTTTCCATAAAAAAATCACTTTTTTTTTCATTCACTTCTTCTCATCACACAGGATTTCCAGGGAAAATCATCTTTTACACATTTTATAGATTTTGTTTTCTATAACATCACAGCCTTAATATGAAAGGTGATGGACTCTATTAATGAGAAAATATCAAAGCAATGTACGGTATCAAGCAAAAGGAAATACATTGATGGATTCCATTGTAGTGTTGCCTATTAATATGAGTTCTATTGGCAGTAGTGATTTTTTTCAGGATCTGCAGAAAGTTGGTTTCTTATTGGGTTCACTTTTCACTCTCATTTCATTTCTGCCTTTATTTTTGCTTTTTTAGGATCTGGTCTTTAGGGGGGCCCAGCCCCCAGTGCTCACAGAGGCACATTATTTCTCACTAATTGAGGCGAACTAGTACATTTATAAATTTTGGAGCCGTATTAGTTTTGCTTTGAGTAGTGTTTTCCCCTACAACATTCAATTTTGACCTCTTCATTTCAAAAGACTGTGGCTTGACAGGGATAACAGAGAGCCTGAGACAAATATTGAACTCAACATTTATTTTGGGAGTAAACAGTTAAAACAAAAACAAATGCTAGAAAATAAATAAAATGGTCACTTAAATAATACATCCTTGAGCAAAAAAAAAAGTGTTTTTGCATAATATAATATTTTAAAAATGTGCTGACCCAGGGGGTGCCGAGCTGTCTCACGGTGGTGCCTTGGCACCATTAAAAATACCTTAGCCTCACCCCTTCCCTTCATCATAATGCAGGTGAGGCGTTGAGGAGGCAAACAGGTAAAGATCACCATGATGTCTTAGCAGTGCTGTGGAAAATAAAGTGAAAGTTGGTGGCAGGAAGCTTCCCTGGGAAATAGGCAATAAACACCCCCCGATCCTGAAACCCTGCTGTCACCTCAAGGGAGTAAAATGATGACAAACTCCCGAGCGGCTATGGCGCAGGGGGGCCCTTGACCCGCAGCCCCCTCCTCCTCCCTGGTCCAGACCCTACCCACATGTTAGCCTACTCCCGGTCCAGGGGCCTGATGATCTATAGTCGGTGTCCGTCCGGCCAGATGAGGGTCCGTCCCGCCGGATGTCGCAGGCTGCGGAGGCCCGTGTTTGGCCTGCAGGAAACAGACCCCTTCCTCCAACTAAACACCAAGACGCTGCTGGGAATAAAGTTGATCTTCCACCAGATCTGGGGTAACTGACAGGTCAGCGCGGACGCGCATGATGTGATATTTATGAGCACCACTTTTCCGAGTTCCAGTTGATGCTGTACACATAAAACACGCTCGGACACAGATGCTGCTTTTATTCTCAGCATTTCTGGATTCTTTTAGCAACAAATGCGATGCGTTTCTGTTTGTCTGATATGTTTCAGAATTTCTGAGTTTAAAAAAAAATTAATTATGGGAAATTTTGGGGATATTTGAACCTTTAACCACAGACACTTATTTCAGTTCGTGGGTGAGAGTAAAACGGAAAGCTTCCAAATGTGTTAGACTGGCGCGCGAAACGTGCCCACAGCTGCGCGCTCTTAGCGGAGATCAGGTTAGGTTGGGAAGTAGAGCATTCTTTCTGTTTTCGTCCAGAGTGAATTCATGATGGCTGACAGACAGAGGTCATGCGAGAGGGAACTTTCTCTGTATCTTTGAACAAGTGAGCTCCTGCAAAAAAAAGCAGGAGATGTCGGAGGGGCCCGGAGCCCCTGGAGGCCCTCCGTCCTATCTTTCTTTCCAGTCTTGAATGGCAAATTACGAAGATTTCAAAAAAATGCACAGGATATCAAACACTTTTTTTTTTAAAAGGCAGAACCTTTTGAAAAGAAATTTGGGGGAAAAAAAAGACCAAAAATACACCTGATAAATGTTGTAATGTTCGATAATGCATCCAGGATTTTAAAAACTGAAACAGACGTTTCAGCAGTTGTTGGGTGGTTCTATTTCACCTCCTTTTCAGAGAAACGCAGCGGAAGGTTTTTGTAGGTTATTTGAGATCGTTTTTTATTTAAGAAATAAACCTGAACCTGAAAGAGTTCATGGCCCCGAAATTATTGTTATCGAGACAAAATCCTCCAACAACAAGAAAACCCTTTTTCACGACATGGGAACGGATGGTAATTATCCTGAGATGCTTCTGACCTGGAGGACATCAGGTAAAAAAAAAGTGTGTTGTGTTAATAAATTAACTCAGTTTAAGTGATCGAAAAAGAAACTATTCTTCCGCGAAGAGTTTTATTTCAGGGAACGGGACAGACGTTGGTGACATGATCTGCTTAAAACTGACTGAAAGGGAAACGTATTTCTGAAATATGTTTGTTCATCTTTGTTCATGGCTGACGTTTTAAAACACTTTCAAACAATTTATGTTTGAACTATTTTGTGTAATGAAGTTCCTTTAAAATTCCGACTTTTCTGTTTTGAGAAAGGGGAAAAGTTTGAGCCGCAGTCCAGAAATCCTGCTCCGTGAGCTCCCCGGATGAAGAGACGGAGACTAGGCCGATCGGCTGAAGTCCGCCCGCGGTGATTGATGGCTTAAACCCTCGGCAGTTTGTTAAGCAGCCCGGCTGGACGCTGTTTAGCAGATAGAGAGCTGATAAAGGAGAAGCTCCGAGAGAAAAAGGGCTGAAGAGCCTCTAATGGCGCAGGAGGGGAATCCGGACTGTCTGCACCATGATGGAATGGTCTGTCTCCCCTCATGGAGGCACTAATGCCCCCCAGTTTATACACACAGACAAGACAGACTTCTGAGAGGAGGCGAGAAGAACTATCACATGGCCTGAGTTTATCTGGGGAAATTATTCATCATAAAACTGCTCCACTCATTGAAAGCTCTGACAAAACCAATCCCTGCGCTGTGATAAGACTAAAGAGTCTTTAAAGCTCATTTATTGTTTCGCGTCTGTGGATCTACATGGTCCTCGCGTTAAATTCGACTCAGAAGCTTCTCTGGAAATTTCTACTTGAGTTGAGAAACAACACAGTAATAAATCAGAGCACCGTGACTGTAACGACTTGTTTCCTTCACAGTAAAACAATGGAAGTGGAGGCTTAGGAGTAGATAAAGCTTATGGGGCGGCGGGTCTCTCTCCCTGCGCCCCCTCAGGTTAATTCCTTCTTCATGGTGCAACAATATGAGAAACAAAATAACAAAACACACATATATCACTGGAGGACATCGCCCGCTCTGCCCTGGCGCGTTTATATACAAATCTCTCGGCCTTAATGGTCACGGGTGGAGATCATTTACTTTATTTGCATGCTTAAGAGGAAAAATAAGTTGCACTCTCGTTTCATTTCCCACATTAATCAGAAATTCCTCTGCCGGTAAAACTTGGTCGTTTGTCAGCGGAGTCTGGCGTGGTGGGTGACAGAAAACGAGAAACAGAAGTCCTATTAGGTAAACTATTCAACGCTGCAATTTATACAGCAGGCCGGGCGGGTTCCTAAACACAGCCGGTTGCGTCATGCGTGGTATCTGGGCTCGTGTGTAAGAGATATAGAGTCCTGTCTCGCTCTTTTTACGACTCGGAGCTCTGAATGAGTTCCAAACACATCTGCAGGGACTCCTCCCAACGTTTAGAATCACCATCACACACAAGAAATAACTTTTTTGCGTAAAAATTAGGCCTCGATTAACAAATGCGCGCTCTTTCTGTCTTTCTTTTGTTTTTGTTTTATTTGTAAATGTTGGAAAAGAAGGTGAAGAAAATGCAATGGAGGGCTTGAGTTGTCCCCGTTTATTTACACGGTAAATCCAGGCGTGTTTTTGGGGAGGTGTGTAGCCACTGGCTGTGTTCTGCCGGGCGGACATAGACGTTACGGATCACTGAGATAGCGTCTCTCCACTCTGCTTAATGGAGCTATTACTGAGTGCAGGCCTCTGCTATCTAAACACACCATGCACGCGCGAGTGCACACGCTCACCAACAACTTCCAAGGCAAGGGCTCCTGGACGCGCCAACTTTTACGCACCGCTGTGTCGGAAGCGATCAGGGGAGAATCAGATCCACTGCAAAGATTTAGACATTTCTTTGTGCGCACGTGTGTGTTTAAACTTATTTCACCCTTTTAAGAATTCCATGAGCAGACAGAAGACTATTGTCATTTTCATTATATCGCTCCAAAAATAAAGATCCTCAGAGAGTTTCGGGTAAATGGGACTGAGCTCATGTCGCCCTGCAGCTGTCAGCAGAGCTGGAGAGGTAGGCTATTGAGTTTTTCGGCCACAACAACGAGATCACAGCATTGTAACGATCAATACAGGAAGATCAGTTAAATGTGTTTGTATTTAAGTGCAGGTGTGATTTTATATTAGCATTTAAAAGAAGTGGGTCTGAGGGGGCGGCAGAACTTTGCGTCATTTCTTTTTGATAAATCATCCTACAAAAAAAGTTAAATTCGCTGTGATAATTGAAAGCGCCTTTAATGAGGTGAACATGGAGTGAGAAATATTTACCTGAGCTGCAGATCTGCTCCACTGCTTCACATTTTCCGGGATTATTCATCTCATTGTGTTTTGGTTTGTTTATAAAACATCGGGAGCAGATATTGTGTCCGTAGAGATTGACCTTTTTACTTTGAACCTTCATATTCTGGCTCCTAATTTCCTCTTTGGTGAACTACAGCTCCAGAGGCCAGCTGATGGGAGTCTGCTGTGCCTTTGTTTCTGCGAAATTCCTCTTCTGTCGAAACTGTGAAATATTAAGTTCATCAAACCAAAAGCAATTTTTTTCTGTAATTCACTGTCATCACACGGAACCTTCTGAAAACATTCAAACACATGAAAGCGCACGCACGCACTCACTCATGCACATGTAGAAATACAACATATTGAAAGGGAAGGCTGTGGTTATCTTTTCCTCTTTTCTCTCTTCATCCAACCATCCAGAGCCGCCTGGCGCCTCCGCTGGGCCGCAACTGACAGCAGACAAGAGGTGTAGCATTTCCCATTGTCACCCCCACCTAACACACACACACACACACACACACACACACACACACACACACACACACACACACACACACATACACACACACACACACAGTCACACACACGCACTCACATTCAAACACAAAGACAGAGGGCGGTGGCGTGTGTGTGTGTGCAGTGTAACACATGTCCATGATCCATTTCGTTCCAGTAAATTCTGGTGAAGCGTGCACGTAAGGAACTGTCAGTGAGGCTGTAAATACCCTCTGATTCCTGTGTTAATGCAACAGTAAACAGACAAATAGAAAAACGGAATTCTGCTCAGCCTCGGAGATCAAAGGACTTTTCTATCTCTTACATTAAAACGGGTAATGAGATGATGTAACCCTTCAAACATATGATGAGCTTTCATTCACACCTCCGTCCAGTCTGAAGCTCCCTAAAAGGCCTCAGTCTTCCTCTCAGCTCTGTCAGCACCACAACGTCCTTCCTCCAGATGGACATGAATCTCATGAAGCTCAGGTATCCCATTCAGAATCCCGGGGTGCACACTTACAAACAATAATCCTTACTAACCCTAACCCAACACACTCTTACAACTCTATACTGCATTTATCTGCTGCCGGACATACAGTGTGCCGTAGCTGCATCTTTTGTCCGACCCCACAACTGATAGAACATTAAAAAAAAAAAAGGGTTTCCAAATACTTCAGAGATGTTTTTGAAATGAAAAGTAAAAGCTTTCATGAACGTTTGTTCCACAGCATTGTTTTTTTTTTAAATAAAATAGTGTGGTTTGCTGCTGAAAAACATTTCTTTGAGGTAAATAAGCACGAGGTTTTGCTCCATTTGAGGGCTTTGGGTGGAACATTTCACTGTCTGTGCTTCAGTCCTGAAAGTCTGTTCTCGCTCTCATCACATCAGACTAAACATGAACTGCAGACTTCCAACTCCAGGGAAAAAGTTTTTATTTCTTTCTTAAATTTCAAGATGACTATCCAACGAACAGATTCAATATATTTTCTTTCCGTCTGAAGTGTTGGCTCATCTGACCTTCCGAAAGTACAACGCTCAGCCTGGCGTCATTGGATTTAATGCTTATTTAAAGTGAATGGAGGCGGCCGTGTGCCAGTCTAAACACTATCCAGCCTTGTTTGGCCCTTTTTACGAGGACGCGCTGATGATGATATAAAGTCAATGGGAGAAAGTCGCCGTGGAGTCTGCAGAGACATCCTCACATATATATATCTGTTTGCAGCTTCCAGCACAGAGCTGCACAGCAGGATGTTTACTACCTAATACAGTTGGTAGCCAAGTGCCATTACTATCACCTAAACTAACAATTTTAGCCCCCTTTGTGCACAGTGGATGTCAGCTAATGAAGATCTGTGCGCGCGCAAATGTTTCCAAGCGTCAAATGAACACGTTCAATATGACGTAGCATAATGTGCACACGTTTACCCGGTGAACATATTTCTGCTGAAACCTGGGTAAAGACAAAAAGCAGTTTTCAAATGATGATTTCATTTATGAGGAAACCAACCTGGCCCCGCGTTAAATCCTGAACTACGTGGGATTAACCACATTTTTTTGGAAAGCTGAGTTCCATCTCACTGGCCACACCCAGGCCTGATTACTGCTAGACTCGTAGAATCAAGAAATCACTTGAATGGAACTGACAACATGAAGTCAGCTAAAAGATCTCAAAAAGCATCACATCATACCCCGATGTAAAGAAACTCAAGAACAGATGAGAAACAAAGTCTTGGAAATCTGTCAGTCTGGAAAGGGTTCAGACATTTCTAAGGCGAGCACAGTGAGTCATTATCCACAGATGGAGAAAACACGAGGGGCCAGAATTACACGAGCACATCAACGACTCATCCCAAAAGAAGCCAGAACAACATCTCAAACAAGCCTCGGTTAAGGTCTGTGTTCATGATTCAACAAGAACCTGGGCAAAAATGGTATCCACGGGAGAGTTCCAAGGGGAAACCTGCTGCTGACCAATAAGAACACAAAGACTCGTCTCACATTTGTAAAAAAAAAAAACATCTTGATGATCCCCAAGACTGGGGGAAATATTATGTGGGCTGACGAGATAAAAGTGGAACATCTGGCGAAAAATATTTAAAAAAGCATTTCAGAAAAAACATCACAGTCAAACATGGTGGTGGTAGTGTGATTGTCTGGGGCTGCTTCAGCGCCAACTGAAGTTCGAGCGCGCTTGAGTTATAGAGCAGAACAAAGATCCGAAGCCCAGCAAGTCCACCTCTGAATGACTAAAAAAAAAAGAAAAGAAAAATGATCAAAAGTCAAAGTCTGGATTTAAATCCGATTGAGATGCTGTGGCATGACCTTCATGTTCCAAAACCCTCAAATGTGGCTGAATTCAAACAAATCTGCAAAGAAGAGTGGGCCAAAATTCATCCGCAGCGATGTAAAAGACTCACTCAGAGTTTGATGGCAGTTAATAGGTCCAGGGGGCAATTCTATTTCCACACAGGGCCAGGATAGCCTTTTCCTTTAATGAATAAAATCATCATTTAAAACCCGTTTGCAGGTTATCTTTTTCTGATATCAAAATTTGTTTTATTATTTGAAACATTTGAGTTTGACCAAACAAAAAGCAAAAACCTCATGAGACAATAGCGTTAGCCTAACGAGTCAATGACCTCCCTACTGATACTGTATAATTTTTGTCGGGGACGCGCTTGTGGCCGGAGCACCGTGCACCTGCCGTGTGTCCAAAGAGGAAAACCCTGCAGGACGAGCGGAGGGGTGACGGAGGCGAGGGGTCTCGCAGCAAAACGGAAAGGGGAACTGATAGCAGCAGATTAGGCCGCGCTAAAAACGTCAGTCAGTTTGCCTGGAGGAATTTTAATTGCCCCGGGGGGCCCTGCTTATCGGCCCACAGCGGGTATTAATACAACACCCGAGATAAAGAGGACCGAGGGACACCGAGCACAGCTGCTGCTGCAGGGCGAGCCGTGCAGGGACAGAGAGAGCGTGAGCCCGACGGAGCCACAGCCTGCTGGACCTCTGGGTCTGAAGGCTTTATAGCTGCTGAGGCCTCAATAAACAGCAGAGGAGGGTTCTGGTCATTCAGGAGTGAGTGACAGATTTACAGGTCCAGCAGACATTTTTATAGCTCTGCTAATGGGACACATTTCTGTACCTACACACAGATGAGCAGTCTGACAGACGTCAAGGATTTGTCGGAACGCTCCCTCCTCCTCCTTAAAGGAGGAAAGGGGTCAGACTTTGTGAAAAACCTCCCTGGCCTTCGGTCAGTAATTTAATTTGGTTAAGTGCGCAATGTGATAAACCCATTCAAATCCAACATCTCATGTCTTTTTCATCAACTTGGTTCACTTCAACACGAATTTGTGCGTGGAACATTTTTACCATAAACCCAAAACCGTTTCCCTATTAATCAGAAAAAACCTGGTTTTACCAACAAACAAAAAAAAGACCCCTGGACCCCCCTCTGACTTGACCTGGCCGGTTGCCCTCAGCAGGCCTCTCCAGGCAGCACAAAAAACGCACAAGCGCCGTACAGAGTTTGCCCAGTGTTATAATGACAACTATAAAGAACATAACTTGAAAAAAGGCTAAAGTAACGTAGATAATCATTTATCTCCCGTCACACAAGACAAGTGAACCGTTTCCTGCAGGAAAACTGTTTTTTTAAGCAAAGAGCAAACAGGTAATCAGGGTGGGAGCTGAAGGATCAGGGGGTCCGGACAGTTCTCCGTCCACCATAGTATAACGTGTCAAAGAATAAAATGAATACACATGGGGTTACGTCACAGACTCTCCACCTCCCCCCTTCTCTCCCAGTGCTTCCCCTCCAGCCCACACCGACTTTCCATTTCACACACACCCCTCCCCCCGACACCAAAAGAGGCTGAGGCGCTCCTTCGCCCGGTCCAAACTCCACTTACAGAGCCCCACATTCTGTCTGTCAGAGAGGAGACCTGCATGGACAAACCCGGCACTAATACCCATGTTCCCCTGCGATTTATGGCAATGAGGGATTCCAGAGGCTTAACGCACCTCCAATTACCAAAGAAAGGGCTTCCTAGCTGAATTATTTGTTAACAAGAAGAGTGGAGAAGGAGAGGGGAGTGCATGTTACTCGGCGGGCTTCATTTCCTCGATGCTGCAGAGCTGGAGCTGGATGACATGATGCTGCAGAGTCCGCTCACCTCCACGCCGTTTTCTGTCAAGGATATCCTCAAGCTGGAGCAGCAGCAGCAGCAGCAGCAGCAGCAGCAGTCTGGGTCCCTGGTGCTCACGCACCGGTTGCACACCCAGCAGCACTTATCTCGGTCTCCTCCCAGGCAGCAGCCGCAGCAGCTTTTCCAAACCCCGCCGTCGTGCATGCTCGCTGGGCCTCGGGACAGCCCTTCTTTCTCGGACGGCGAGGACAACCTGGCTTACCTCAGCGCGCTGGCGGTGCGGGAGGAGGACCGCGGGGACACCAGCCTGTCGCCGAACATGTACGTCCATCCCGGTGTGCAGGGGACCAAGTTGGAGGCCGCCGACCTGGAGGAGCAAGAGAGCAGTGAGTTGAAACACACGCTACTGTACTGCGATGGACAAAGGGCAGCAGGCGAGAGTGAATGACGGAGAGGGAGAGGGCGTCCAAAAGGAAAGGAAAGGTCAAAAACAGAGAAATAATTTAATCAAGTGCAATTGTAACGAATACAACTGACTGTTCTGCATGTTGGCCTCCTGATTTTTTCCTTTTTCTTCTTCTTTTTTTAGCGGTCACTAAATGATTTGCCTGTTTGGCCGCAAAGGGAACTCATAACCAAACCGAGGTCATGTAGCTGTTACGCAGTTTGAGGTTTACTTTTAGATATGAAAAAAAAATACAAATCTAAAGAGCTTCTGTGGAGCTTTCGTGTTCTTTATTTATTTTCCTGTGGACTTTTTCAGCGTCTTTTTTTCATCATTTCGCTGAAGCTGAAAATAAATTAAAAATACAATAAAATAAAATACAATAAAATAAAATAAAATAAAACAAAAGTGCAAATGCGCGTAATGTTACCGTGTAAAACAAAGTAAGGAAATCTTTTCAGATATTTCTTTCAGGAGCCTATCAGTCCCTGGAGGCCTGTTCTCCGCTCCACTTTTTTTCCAATAAAGAGCTATCAAATGGTGGAACCCTGAGACGAATCCAGTAAAGTCTGGAGATGTCAAACACTTTCTAGTGGTTCAGCTGCGCGCCTGCTATTGGAAGTTCTGTTATGATGTGTGGACCATAAACCGACAATTAGTTTAAAGAGGCTTGTAAAAGAAGTGACACCGAGAAGTAGCGCTAATAAACACATACTGCAGGGTACACATAATTATTCATAAACTGCTCAAAGAATAAGAGGCTTTGCCCTTCTAAGTTCAACAACTCAACACACATGCATTCACCACAGATTTTTTTTTTTTGAAATATCATCTTTTTTCAATCTTTTTATCCCTTTCGGTCAGCCTGCTAAGATGTTTGTATTTCAGCTTTTACCCAAGTCAGAGACACAAAATGACCCTTAAAGCATGACACAGTATCAGCGTCATGTACAGATTTAGGAAAAAGGTGGATTTATTTACTTTGACCTTTTTCTTTTATCAACCCTTTTTATCTGACTCTCCCAATCTGCTTAGAGAGCTGCGGGCTGGTGCCGAGGGAGGAGGCAGCGGAGGGCGGGCAGGGTGAGTCGGAGAGGCCGGTGCAAAAGCAGAGAAGCCGGCGGAGACCCAGGGTGCTCTTCTCCCAGGCGCAGGTCTTCGAGTTGGAGCGGCGCTTCAAGCAGCAGCGCTACTTATCAGCCCCAGAGCGAGAGCACCTGGCGACCACCCTCAAACTCACTTCGAACCAGGTGAAAATCTGGTTCCAGAACCGCCGCTATAAGTGCAAACGGCAGCGGCAGGACAAGTCTCTGGAAGCGGCAGGACAGCACCATCCGCCGCCGCCTCGGCGAGTTGCCGTGCCGGTGCTGGTTAGAGATGGGAAGCCGTGTCTGGGCGGAGCGCAAAGTTACGCAGCCGGTGCTCCGTATGGCTCCAGCCCGTACAGTTACAACGGATACCCGGGTTATACTTATAGCAGCCCTGCTTATAATACCAACTACAGCTGCACGTACACCAGCATACCCGCTCTTCCTCCGTCCAGCAACCCCAGCGGCTTCATGAACATGAACTTGGGAAATGTGAGCGGCCTCAGCGGCTCCCCGCAGGCCCAAACACACCAGGGGACAGCGGTTACATCCTGCCAGGGCTCCTTGCAGGGGATCCGAGCCTGGTAGCTTGATCAGAACCGACACATTTTCGCGGACTTATTTGACTTTTGCTCAACCCTCGACCTTTTTTAGAAGTGTGTGTTCACTTGCTCCAAATATCTAAACAAATAAAAGGAAAAAAAGCAGTGTTTCTGACAGTTTGGAAGAATTATGGACAGAATAGTCTGTTGAAAGGCTGGACATCACACAGCCGCTCGTCGGCAGAAATTCGCTTTCTGCTCCAATGTTTTTGCGCTCGTTTTCGGCTGAAGCGCAAAAATCAAACTGCGCCCACGTTTGTGCGCTCCTTCATTTGACAGTTCGTTTTTTTTTAATGATTGTTTTGA
This sequence comes from Odontesthes bonariensis, assembly GCF_027942865.1. NCBI lineage: Eukaryota > Metazoa > Chordata > Actinopteri > Atheriniformes > Atherinopsidae > Odontesthes > Odontesthes bonariensis. Next base: position 39,261,541 of record NC_134509.1, read on the forward strand.
ATCTTTTTAGAGAGACAGAGTTGCTTTGAAATGTTTTTGGTTCAACATTTATCCAAATAAAATGAAGACGGTGCATGTTGATTCTAACTCGCGCTGTTTTACATGTTACACGTTCAGTGTGGTGTTAAGAAAGAACAATATTAATGCAAATGGCAATAAAATAAAATAATCAGACACAGAACTGTAACCGAATTATTACAATACATGTACCTGTTAATCAGATGCACCTTAGCACATTTTGAGATAAACTCAGTAGATAAACATTTTAAGGGGGAGGCCAGGCCACAGGAACTCTTTGTCCCTCTGCCAGGCAACGTGAAAGGCGGAAGTTTTTCTCTATTTGAGGTCCTTTAAAGGACACGATTAAGCACCTAAAATACCCCCGAAGAGCGAGCTGTAGCCGAGCTAGGGAGCTGGAATAATGGCTCTTATTGGATTGTTGGACAAAAGGTGTGTGGTAGGCAGAGCCGGGTACTCAGCAAAGACAAAAGCGCACAGGGGCCGTTAGATTGACGTCCTAATATTCCCATTTGAGGGACAGGCAGCGGGTTATTCTGAGCATAGAAGGGGACACGCAAGAAAAATGTGGACACTTTTGTTCCCCTTCAGGAGTTTTTTTTTTTCTTTTCTTTTTTTTTTTTTGTTCGGGGAGAAAAGCTCTGCAAGATCCCCAGCCGCGAGGCTTCAGGGGCTGTCGGGTTTGAGGTGCTGGCAGCGGGGAGGCATTTGTCTGAAAGAAGGGGGTATTATTGCTACAAGTTTCACCATTTATACTGATGAGGAAAATGGACGGGGAGCCCTGAGAGAAGGATGGAACAAGCTTCGTGTCCTGCGCCTACTATTTCAGTGTTATTTTTCATCCCAAACCCATGTTACTTTCAGGTAGCAGATCGGAAAATCCAGGAGTCTTATAGATCTTGAAAAAGATTGTTTCAAAACAAATAAAAACCATGTAACCATGTTGAGACACAGGCCTATTTGCCAAAGGTCTTTACACAGCACTGGTGAACATAAAGCTTAGAAATATCCCGTTTTTTGCTCTGTTTACACCAAAGACCTGAATTTAATTTGCATTTAACCCTCAGATTATTTAACTTGATGAGTTGATATGTAGTTAGAAAATGAGAGGTTTTATATAATTTACCCAAAATATCCAAAGTTTTCAGCCTTTACATTTTGAGTATTTTGTGCTTTTTGGGGATCGAATCAGAAATTGTCAACAAAATCATACAACTGACTTATTACTAGTATTTCTAACGGATTTCACAACTTAAAAAAAAAAAAACTAAACAAATAAATAAAAACCCAAGAATTAACGCCACCGTCTCTGCTCTGGGACTTTGTGATGATCTGATAGGTTTATCATCAAGAAGGCTGATTGTTCCTTAAATTACTGACAGGATAATATATTTTATTCTAGAAAGGCTTCCAATAATGGTTCACCGAGGGGAAAAAAATCCTCCTTTACAGTAGTAGTTATCAACAAGCCCTCCAACTCATAGTCTGGTTATAATTAACCATTACACACAAGTGAGAATGAAAAAGACGGCTGTAGTCAATTTCATAAACTCAACTCAAACACGCGCTTCCTCGTTTATGGGCCAAACACCTGTCCAGCTATTTGCTGAAATAATTCTCCAGGAGATAAATTGTCCTGAAAGTTGTGTGAAAATTAGACTGAGAGAGCAGCAATTGCTGTTTTTCTCTGCGCGTAATTGTTCTCCGGTCTGAGAACAGTGGTTTCCCAAAACCATTCTTGTATAATTACACCCACACACTTATGTCCTATGAGAAACAGCAGCTAAGACTGAGAGCAAACAGCAGGACCATTTAGCACCGAAACCTGCAGTCATGTGCGCTCACGCGGATTTAACAGCAGCTGATGGATGACTTCACTCGTTTAAAAACATGAGAAACCATTTTCAGTAGGAAATATTTGAAACTTAGAGAGTAAATATTGTTTGACCCTCATCTCTTATAATTTTACATGCACGTATGAACTCTCCTCAGCTCCATTCAAATCTGCACACACAAAGCCATGTGAGCTGTTATGCGGTGCGTGTGTCGGTCTCTGCGGTCAGACTGAGATGTGTCCGCCTGAGCTGTACCCACTTTGGGGCAAAACAGCTTTAAAGTCCACCACAGTGGCCCGATGCCTCCTCCTCACTAATGGGGATTCTGAGAGGTAAACAAGCAGAGCTGATAAGCTCTGCGCCCTGAAGAGCCGCCGGGCCGCGGGACACACACTGATGGACGCAAATAGAGACGAGACATAGAGGCGTCAGGCAGGTAGACGCGTCACTGCTGGGTCAGCACATAACAACCACCACAATGATGATAATTCACATTAAAATAAGCTTCTTAAATATTTAGAGATGACCATTTCCATCGCACCTATTCTTAACTTTAACATTCACAGTCACAGTAAGACTAAGGTCGTACTTTCATTAGTACATATATGCAGATACAGTTACCACTTGAAGTGTCTGAAAAAAAAAGTAAAGCTCATATAAGTCCTGGTTAGTGGTGGAGGAAATCTTTTGTCCTCGCTTTAAATGAACGTACAAAGATACTTCAGTAAATGTCCAACATTCTGACTGTCACTGTTAAAAGGATTATAAATAACAAAAATACTAGAAGAAAAACTACTCATTGTACAAATAATATCACCTGCTTTATATTCTGTAAAGAAACCAATGGGATGGCCCAAGACGTAAAATCTTATTCTGCAACTCGTTTTAAAGCTGAGATAAATGAAGTGAAACCGGCATGAAAGCATGTTTACACTTTGTTACATTACGATGCAGTTTAATCCAGTTCACAGGGGGGTTATTTAAAGGCACCTAACATGGAGTGAAATAAAGGAATTCCTTTGGTTCTCTTTTGGTGCTCTAAAAGCGTTCACTCTCACACACACACACACACACACACACACACACACACACTTGTTTACAAAGTGTATTATTTGCTCTGGACTGTTCATTTGTTATGTTTCCAATAAACAGCACTGCGGCTGACTCTGACTCACCACACGCACCAGCTTTACGTTTGGATGCAGCATGCACTGTGCACATGTGTGTTAAACACTTTCCCCATGGTTGCCAGTTCAGCTTTTGTGTTTGGAAGTGATCTGACTTCTACCAACACCACTCCTCACAAGAAACCTGCTTTTTGTTTGTTTGTTTTAACATTTCTGCTCTTTGATCAGGATATAAATCAATGCTTAGAATTAGGCAGAAGTAGAATTTCACTCAGAGGGTAGATGCAGTCATGAAGATAGAGTCAGCAAACGAAATAAAAAAATGTTTCACTCTTGTCCTCACACAGAAGCTATTCAATGTTATCCATCTCATTATTTTTCTGAGTTAAACTTAAACTTACACGCATAAAGGGGCAGCATAGAGTTCAAACAGAAATGTTACCATTTGTTGCACGTATGCATACACCAGATTCCAGCAAAATGGCTGTCGAAGCAAACACCAATCACAAATTAAGGAGAAAACAGAAAGAAAATACAAACACAAAAATGAACAAAAAGAGGATGCCCGTCAAACACAGCAAACATTTAGGACAACATGTCAGTGAGTGCAGAGCTGAGACTTTGATGTCAGTTTTGAAAATTCTTAAAGACCTACTGACCTCCCATTAACAGTTCATCTTCTCCACTGAGCAGTGGCTATTACAGAGTATATGGTCTGAAACAGTGTTGGATAGTGAGCCTGCACAACCCGAATTCCAAAAATGTTGGGAGTTGTTGTAAAATGCAAATTAGAGCAGAATGCAATTATTTTCAAATCTTATAAATCAACATTTTATCAACAATAGAAGAAAGAAAATATGTTGAATGTGAGACATTTGACTATTTCATGAAAACCATTAACTGTAAAGTGTGAATGTTATGGCAGAATCACATCTCAAAGCTGGGACAGGTCCATGTTTCCCTCTGTGTAGCATCCCCTCTTCTTTTAACAACATCTGGAAACATCTGGAACTGAGGAGACCAGCTGCTGGACCTCTGGGAGAGGAATGTTGTCCCATTCTTGTCTGACAAAGGGTTCTAGCTGCTCAGCAGTTCTGGGTCTTCTTCATTGTATATTAAATGTTTTCAGTTGGTGAAAGGTCTGGACGGCAGGCAGGTCAGTCCAACCAAAAAATACTGAAAGGATCATTTATGTAGTTTACTCTTACCCTTAGATATGACCCATAACAGTGCCCAGTAAAGTAAGGCCACTTCAAGCGCCAGGAGGGAAAAACTACTAATTTTTAGCATGAACTCATTACAGCATCATTCTCAAGTATTTCCATTATGAAACCACAAAATCCTCATAAGAGGGGGGGTGAATGGTGAGATATGACGATATCTGTTTTACTTCTGAGTTACATTCAGTTACCCACATGAAACACTTTACTAAAACACTTTTTAGGTCATAAACAAATGATCAATATGCCCATATAAAGACTTCTGCTTTCCAAATGTGCAGATTTCCAGTTCCATAAACACGATCTTTGATTTCATCATCCATCTTGTCTTCCGAGAGACTCTGCCTCTCTAAAGTGCTCTTTTTATACCCAGAAGTCGCCAACTAACCTAATTAGTTAGAACATGTGTTTTGGAGAAGTGTTGCTGACATTAAATGCAGGACGAGTTAATCTTTCCATGAAATAGGAAAGTCAGAAATGCCTGACTTTCAGCATTTGATATGTTTTCTGTGTTTTATTGTGAATAAAAAATGAGTCTATGGGTTCAGGATATCATTTCATTCTGTTTTTCATATGTTTTACACAATATATCAGAAACATAAGCATTATGAAGATCATGAGTAATGCTGACCTATTAAAAAGCCATAAACTCTTTGAGCATGTGGATAACCTTGGTAAATATGGCCTATTATGGGGAACTGATTTGTCTTTTGATTAACTGGAGCATCGTGTTACTTCTGGACGTTGTTTTAGAAGCAAGTTTAAAATGGATATATTTGCTTTGTGCCTCTGCATTGGTGATAAAGGTTTCCCACAGTGTAAGAAAACATAGCCAAAAACAGTGAGATTGTTTTGGGATCTTTATGAGGTGGAGGGCATTTCTCACACTTGAGGATCTTCTTTTTTTTTTTTTTTTTTTTTTTTTACAACTTTATTTATCATTTTTCCATATTGAAAACATTGACATCATTAGTTAAGCATTTCTTACAAAAGTTGTGAACTCGCCCCACCCCCCACCCCATCCAGGTGGCTTCGCCACAAACACATCCACAAAAACACTCACGCATCAAACAATGCAAACAGAGCACCAAAAGAAGAAAACAAATACAATCCTGATCTTCTTTTAACATCGTTTTTAACTCGAGACAGAACCCAGGATTTTTAGGATTTAAAAAGATTTAAGAGTTCCAGAATTTCGGAATATGCAACAGCAGAAAACTGACTGAGGGATCGACACCTCAGTAGTATGTATCTCAAAGGTTGTTCAGACCAAAATCAGTCAATAACAAAGGGAGGCAGACACAGACAAGAACTTTACTCCAGGTACTAATGAGACTTGAGATGTGATCCAGTTCACTTCTGTAGGTGTAACAGATGCCAGGACACTGCACAGCAGCAAACTTTTTGCAAAAACAGATTTTTTTACTCTGGAAATTTATGCTACAGTTATTTCAGCGACCAGCAGTGTGGAAATGTTTTGCGGAGTGATACAACATTCCAGCTTTATTAAATTGGAACATGTTTCTATCCAAGGTGTTCCCTGGGTTCAGCGTCTTGCACAAAGACACTTGATACTGGGGAAGCCTAGGGTCACTTCACAGGCTTTTAGATTGGTGGATAATGGCTAAACTTCCTGAGCCTTACTTAAAACATTTAACCTACTTCAAACCTGCCTTGTATTTTTTTACCCCCACAGCTGCACCTCTGGCCCTTCTAAATGACTGAAGGCTGCATTTTTTTAACACAGCACATTTTGAGACATTCTGTCACAAAATCAATTCATTTCAGTGTGATTAATGCAGTTAGTGGATACGCTTGGATGGACAGAGCAATTCTGTGCATTTCTTTTGGGCCAAGTTCAGCTTGGCTGAACTTTAGCACATGAATCTGAACTTTTGGACAACAGCAGTAAATCTTGTCATGGCTGACTTCTGAGTGAGTAGGGGGACTTTAGATTTCAACATGGAGGAAGCATTCACAGCTGGACTATTTACTTTTATTTAGGTTTCACTGTAAGCTGCTCCACAAAAGAGAAATGGTTTGCACGAGTATTCCTTCATTTTGGACAACGTAGCTCTCTGTTTTATTAAAAAGTGGATGTAAAGCTGTTCAGATCCAAGTTCACCACACTCAAACTTTTGACTATGTAATAAGCACCAGAAGTCAAACATAAAGAGGCTGTAAATACTACATAAATATTCTTGGCCATCTGCTAAATATCACTGGAGAGTTCTCTGTACTGATCTCTGTGATCACAGTGTGGGAGTTTGGCTCTAAAATGAGAAATCCACCAATTGAAAAGTTGACACCTGCAGACTTTTGTAGAAGTGCTCTTTGGAGACTGCACAGTGTCTTCTTAGTCAGCTCATGTTCATTTAATTTACACTGACGTCAGCATAATAGATTTTGCAATGGTGGGGATGTTTGGAAAAGTCTTTTTAACTGGTTTCCCGTGTCCTGAGGTGGGAGATGGGATAAAGGCCAGCCAAGAGAAGGGCTTCGGCTCGTCCATCAGACCAAGATATCTAAATATTTATCCTCCGATCCACATTTATCCATTCACTGGTGCAGTTTTCTGGGGCTAAAACATTATGTTTCTGGGAAGATACACAACTACACAGTATTTATCCAATGCTACCCACAGAGATTTGTCCTAAACTGTCAGGGTTTGCAATAACACACATAAATTGTGGGGCGTGCATGTGTGTCAGTAAAAATCATTAGAATCATTCATTTGAGTCCTGCACCAGCTGGGAAAATCTGGGGCAACAGAATGAGAGAGAGAACAACTGAGGACATTTAAAGAGACAGTATCAGAGAGTTGCATGACAGAGACTTTCACCTGAAAGTATATTGATTCAAATCGTAAAGGGAAGGGGAAAACTTGACACACCAGAGGCACTCCTAAAGGCATTTATTGTTGATTTTAAGAAGAAGAATTTAGGCCTTCATCCTTGAGCAGGGTGTGGCAAAAATCCAAACGCAGTCCTTCAAGTGGGCGGTAAAGAACACAAAGCCTTTAGTAAATAAAGACTGATAGACACACAAAGACTCTTTAAGAAATGTATGCATTCTCATTTTGAGCTGGTTTATTTTGATGTTTTACAGCTGAGATTTTCAAATTTGAAATCTGGATTTCTGGACTGTAGTGGTAACATGCATTATTTTGTCAAGCTTTGCCCAATTGAGACTGACTTAAATAGCAGGACGCCATTCTTTTCACAGAGTTTTTCTGGTGCTCAACTTGAATTCAACAATCATTGACTCAGGCAAGAGTTTCCACTTTTCTTTTGGAACTAAGATTGATAAAAATGTCACCCGTATAAACATAAAACACAAATGTACTATATATATTTTTCAAATCGTGTCCAGTTTCTTGTAGAAATGACTTGTGCTTACATCTGACTTGTGTCCTGCTTGCTTATGCTGATATACACCCTAGAATCCTTATCAAACAAGTTGTTTAACATGTGTTAATTTTGTATTACACAATACGAAACAGTGGAAATAAGTTCCATGTTGAAATGGGAAAATATACACACATACAAGAGGCTTCATTGGATAAGCCATGATGGCAAGATTAAAAACAATTTGCATAGATTTATAGTCCTAGTCAGTTTCTTGTTGTAAGTTTTACAGTTTATCAAAATCTTTTGGGATAAATATAAAATAAGATGGTAATTTCTTCTGGAATCTCATTTTATCAATGAAAATTTAGATTAAGTAAACAGTAAATGAATGTCATATTGCTTGTTACTGGTCAAATTAGAGTCATTGAATTTCAATAATGATTCAGATTCTTTAAGCCATATTTCTCTTCCAAAAGATCATCAGGTAAACACGTTCCAAATGTGGTTACAAAATCAGCATTTGTCTTCTATGTTAGGAATGTTAGGAGGTTTCTTCCTGTTAAAAGGGAGTCGTTTCTCTCCACAGTCGCCTCAGGCACGCTCAGGACGGGAGATTGGACCGAAAAAAAAAAAAAAAAAATTTCAGTGCAATCTGTTGGTTTCCTTAGCTAGGAAATTGTTTTTGAATTGGCTCTATATGAACGAATTGGATTATTTTATAATAATTATGATTACAATTAATTGAATTCCAATTGGCTTGAATTGGACTTTATTACCTAAGTGCCTTGAGATGACATTTGTTGTATTTGGCGCTGTATAAATAAAAATTAATTGAATTGAATTGAATTGAATTGAATTGAATTGAACTGAATTGAATTGAATTGAATTGAATATATCTATATATTATTAAATTCAACAGGGAAATTTTGAACAATTTTGAAGTAATTTTCATTAATGATCTAAATTATTATTTTAGGCATCACATATTTGTAGGGTAAAAACAGTGTTGCATGCTCTACCATCATACAGTATATGTTTAAAAGGCATTATTCCTCTTGGAACAAGTGCATTTTTGGTTCAGGAACTGTTGAATTTCTTATCAGAGATGTAGGTACCTTCAAATACAATGCTATTATCAGATAAGGTGACAGTGTTGTCCAGTCTGGAGCTACATGTATCTGCATAAACACCACAGCACCACAGTAACGCGCTCTTGTTGGGACACACAAACATCAACTTTTTCCTTAAAATCCTCAAATGAAAACAGAACTCCTTCAGAGTTAAACAGTTGTTTTAAAAGCAGAATATTATTGTTAAACCAACTTTAAAAGAATAGTGCCTTATTTCTATGCATGTTCTTGATACTATTCCATAAACATCATCAATTGGTACATAAGGGACCAGCACTGGAGACAGAGCAGGCCCAAGGTATATAAGCGAACTAAGTGCCTGCTTAGGGCCCCATGGCCACTAGGGGGCCCCCAAGAGCAATTGACCAAAAAATTATTTTTATTTTTTCTATTTTTTGCATGTATGAGTAATGATTTCTTTATAATCAAAGATTATTGTTCAAAACACAATTTTATGTCAACAGAGTGCTGCTGCTGATGTAGGCCTAGTGATTCTTGCTGCCGCTTTAAATGGTAAAGCTCCGCTGCATCGGTAACGTGTGCTTCCTGCCGTGGCATGCACTGCGCATCCGAAGCGCACTGCGCATCCGAAAACGAAAAACGAAAAGAAATTTATCTTTTAACTGGCCGATTGAATAGCTTAATATTCATGCTAACGTGTTTGTATTTGTGTAATACTGAGCTTTAACTTTAAGTTGATTCTCGGGGTTGACCCTATATATTACAGCTTTTTTGTGGGGGGGGTCAAAACAAAAATTTTTGCTAACCTTTGATAGCAAACATTAATTGAAATGTTTGCTAAGAAGCGCTGTGCTAATATGCTTTTGCATCATGCTACTAGTTATAGTTTGCGATATGTTGTTTGCACAAATTGTTTGCTGCAGAGCATGGTAATTTATGTGAGTAAAATAAACATACTCTTTTTTACATCAACGCATAAGTTATGTGAAACTTCCCTGTTAAAGTACTTTGTAGGCACAGAATCAGCCCAGTGCCAGTCCACATCCTCAGGCTCAACTGTGGGTAATGTATCAAGTGAGGGAAAGACTCCCACCATACAGCATACATTTAATTTCTAAGTATAAGAATTACGCCTAATGGGAAATTAATTTTGTCAAAGTATCTCATTAATATGTGTATATATGTATGGATACATATATACGCACCTCTTGACTGAGCCTGGTCTCACATTGGTCCATCCAGTTCGTCGTTCTCGGCGCAGCCAAGTGGCATTGTTTTCTTCTCGACTTTCGTGGTTGTTAGAACTACTGACCCCACAGTGAAAGTTGAGACCCACTCGCTTGCTGAAGAAATCGGTCATTCAGATTTCAAATCTGCTGTGTGGTTTGGTATGATATTCTCTCCCATATTAACACCAACAAGCAAACTACTTCAGTCAGCCAACATGCAGTTTGATGTTGCAGTGGGCCTCATTCAGAAAAACAAAGAAAATGTAATCAGTTACAGGGCAACTGGTTTTAAAGATGCACAGATCTCAGCAAAAGAGACGTGAACAGATGAACACTGAAGCAGTGCTGAAACAGAATAGAATTCAATTCAATTCATTTTTATTTATATAGCGCCAAATACAACAAATGTCATCTCAAGGCACTTAGATAGTAAGTCCAATTCAAGCCAATTGGAATTCAATTAATTAATAATAATCATAATTCATAAAATAATCCAATTCGTTCATATAGAGCCAATTCAAAAACAATTTCCTAGCTGAGAAAACCAACAGATTGCACTGAAAACTTTTTGTTTTTCGGTCCAATCTCCCGGCCTGAGCGTGCCTGAGGCGACTGTGGAGAGAAACGACTCCCTTTTAACAGGAAGAAACCTCTGGCAGAACCAGACTCAGGAAGGGTGGCCATCCGCCTCGACCAGCTGGGGTTTGAGAAGACAGAAAGGGGGGGGGGGCGCAGCGGCGGCACTGTAACACCATTCAAAGGATATCTGTTGGAACAGGGAAACACGAGTTAATGACCACAATAATATCACATATACATAAAGAGAGTAAAGTGAGGAAAGGTGTGACAGATGAGGCCCCCCAGCAGTCTAGGCCTATAGCAGCTTAACTGTGGGATGTTTCAGGATTACCTGAGCCATCCCTATTCAAGGTAAACACAAGAAACTTGTGCTAACGAAAAAATAAATAAATAAATAAAGGACCAGACTCAGTGAGTAATTCCCTATACTCCCTATATAGATCTGCTCCTCACACCACAACAACCATCTTTTTACAGCCACAAGCTACCTCAGCCTCTCACCAACTGCACACCAGTCACAGCGGGGTGGGGATGCAAACCCTGGTTCGGGTAGGGGGTAATGAAAATATAGAGGTTGCCAGAGGTGGAGGACAAGACACACTAGCAGATTCAGCAGACAAACTCACCTAAACAGTCCTATAATCACTAAAAATACCAGCAAAAACAAAGCCATACAACTCACTCTCACCAACTGCACACCAGTCACAGCGGGTGGGGATGCAAACCCTGGTTCGGGTAGGGGGAGAAATAAAAGAGGTAAGATAGGCGGGAATGGGATTCAAACCCTGGTTCGGGTAGGGAGTAATGAAAGTATAGAGGGTGCCAGAGGTGGAGGCAGAACAAGACACACTAGCAGACACACTAGCAGATTCAACAGACCTAACTATAAGCTTTATAAAAAAGGAAAGTTTTAAGCCTGGTCTTAAAAGTGGAAAGGGTGTCTGCTTCCCGGACATTTACTGGCAGCTTATTCCACAGAGAGGGGCCTGATAACTGAAGGCTCTGCCTCCCATTCTACTTTTAGAAACTCTGGGAACCTCAAGTAAACCTGCAGTTTGGGAACAAAGTGCTCTGTTAGGAAAATATCTTACAATGAGATCTTTAAGATATGATGGAGCTCGGTCATTAAGAGCTTTATATGTAAGGAGAAGAATCTTAAATTCTATTCTGAATTTAACAGGGAGCCAATGAAGAGAAGCTAAAACTGGAGAAATATGATCTCTCCTGTTAGTTCTCATCAAAACTCTGGCTGCAGCATTTTGGATCAACTGAAGGCTTTTCAGAGAATATGTGGGACAGCCCAATAATAAAGAATTACAGTAGTCCAATCTTGAAGTAACAAATGCATGGATTAGTTTTTCTGCATCACTCTGAGACAAGATGTTCCTGATTTTAACAATATTACGAAGATGAAAGAAGGCAGACCTAGAAACCTGTTTTATATGCGAGTCAAATGATAAGTTCTGGTCAAAAATAACTCCAAGGTTCCTCACTGTAGAACTAGAAGCCAAGGAAATACCATCTAGAGTAACTATATAGCTAGACAATTTCTTCCTGAAATGCTCAGGTCCAAAGATAACGACTTCAGTTTTGTCTGAATTTAGAAGCAGACAGTTCTGAGTCATCCAGGTCTTTATGTCTTTAAGACATGCTTGTAGTCTGACCAACCTATTGGGTTCATCTGGTTTTATAGATAAGTACAGCTGAGTATCATCAGCATAGCAATGGAAATTTATGCCATGCTGTCTAATAATGTTACCTAATGGAAGCATGTATAAAGTGAAAAGAATCGGTCCAAGCACAGAACCCTGAGGAACTCCATGACTTACTCTGGTGTGTGAGGAAGATTCTTCATTTACAAGGACAAACTGAAATCTATCAGATAAATATGACTTAAACCAGCCTAATGCAGTTCCTTTAATCCCAAGAACATGTTCAAGTCTCTTTAATAAGATACTGTGATCGACCGTATCAAATGCAGCACTGAGATCCAACAGGACAAGCACAGACACAAGTCCGCTATCAGAGGCTAAGAGGAGATCATTGGTAACTTTCAGCAGTGCAGTTTCTGTGCTATGATGCACTCTGAATCCTGACTGAAACTCTTCAAACAGATTATTTCTGTGTAAATGATCACAAAGCTGAGCTGCAACTATTTTTTCAAGAACTTTAGACATAAAAGGGAGATTGGATATAGGTCTATAATGAGCCAACACTTCTGAATCAAGAGTAGGTTTTTTAAGTAAAGGTTTTATTACAGCAACCTTAAAAGTCTGAGGTACATATCCTGTCAACAAAGACAGATTGATCAAATCCAATATGGAAGTGTCAATTAATGGGAAAACCTCCTTGAACAGTCTGGTTGGGATTGGGTCTAAAACACAAGTTGATGGTTTAGAAGAGACTATTGCTGTTGTTAGTTCAGAGAGATCAACTGGGCAGAAGCCGTCTAAATATAAATCAGGTTCTAAAGATAAGAGTTAAAGGAATACCTGGCTCAACAGAGCTCGGACTCTTAGTCAGACTGGCTACAGTGCTGAAAAGAAACCTGGGATTATTCTTATTCTCTTCTATCAATGATGAATAATAAGCAGTTCTATCTTTACGAAGGTCTTTCTTGTACATTGTTAAACTATCTTTCCAGACTAACTGAGACTCTTCTAAATTAGAGGAACGCCACTGTCTCTCCAGCTTTCTTGCAGTCTGCTTTAAAGCACGCAGCTGTGAATTATACCAAGGAGCCAACCTCTTCTGACTGATTACCTTCCTTTTCAGAGGGGCAACATTGTCCAGTGCTGTACGCATTGAAACTATAGTGCTGTCAACAAGAGAGTCAAGTGCTGCTGGAGTAAAGTTTAGGTAGTCGTCCTCTGTCATATCTGCACATGGCAGTGAAGAAAAGGATGATGGAATTAATTCTTTAAATCTGGTGACAGTATCCTCTGATAAACACCTTCTATACGTAAATTTCTTCTCAGAAACTGTATAGTCAAGTAATGTAAACTCAAAGGTTATCAGAAAATGGTCAGATAAGACAGCGTTATGAGGGAACACTGTTAACTGTTCACTCTCAATGCCATAAGTCAGCACAAGATCAAGGGTGTGATTAAGGCAGTGAGTCGGTCTGTGTACACTCTGAGAAAATCCAATAGAGTCCAATATAGAATTAAAGTTCATGTTTAGGCTGTCATTTTCAACATCTACATGAATATTAAAGTCACCCACTACAATGACTTTATCTGTACTCAGCACTAACTGGGATAAAAACTCTGAGAATTCAGACAGAAACTCAGAATATGGGCCAGGTGGACGATACACAACAACAAACACAAGAGGTTTCTGTGATTTCCACTTTGCGTGGGAAAAACTGAGAATCAGAGATTCAAAAGAGCTCAAACTAATCTTGGGTCTGGGACTGATTAGTAACCCTGATCTGAAAATAGCTGCCACTCCTCCTCCTCTGCCTGTGGTTCGAGGAACGTGAACATTTAAACAGTCAGAGGGAGTTGATTCATTAATGCTAACATGATCCTCCTGCTGCAGCCAGGTTTCTGTAAGACCAAATATATCAATATGATGATCACAAATCAACTCATTCACTAACAGAGACTTCGAAAGGAGAGATCTGATATTCAGCAGACCACATTTAATAGTTTGATGTTTTTGTTCAGTTAAAGTTTTTGTTTTAATAATTTCTTTTTGCACAAGAGGATTTGCTCCTTTTGTGTTAATCGATTGGGTGGGTAGCAGCAGGTGGGAAGCTGCAGAGAAGTGTGTAAGACTACAACTCTGCATCCTGGTCTGAACCCTGGGTTGTCATGTTTTAGGGTGGCAAATAAATTCATCCATATTTCTAGAAATGAGAGCTGCTCCTTCCAAAGTGGGATGGATGCCATCTCTCCTCATCAGAAGAGGTTGTGAACCACAAAAAGGCACTTTGCCTGATGCGATGAAGAGGCTGGAAGTATCCTTTTTTAATACTATGGTAGACTGTACCATCCAGTCTTTGAAGGACCACTTTCAGTCCCAATGGGAGTGAGGACCAGTGTAAACTGGGAGACAAACTCACCTTCGGAGAACAGTCTGATATTGATGGAAGTGCACTGGCTACAGAGATGGAGAACCTTCCAGAACTCCCTAAAGCACAGATGACCCCATTTGAACTGCTTACTTACCTCTCTCAAAGTGAGATATTTAAGTTGTACCTAAATCTTTGGGTGGCTCTACGGATAGCCTGCACTCTCCCTTTGACTGTTGCGTCTGCAGAGCGGAGCTTTTCCAAGCTCAAATTAACAAAGAACTACTGGAGATCTTCTGGAGAGTGGACTGGCAGTGATAAGTATAAACAACAAAGTTGGCCATCAGATTTCTTACAGTGATGTCATAAATTTGAATTTACCCCATTGGGGGATGAATAAAGTATTTTTCTATTTCTATTCTATTTTTCTAAATGACTTTGCCTCCAGAAAAGCCAGGAAGCAGGTTTTAAGGAGTGGGAGGAGTATTTATTTATTTTTTTTTACTAAAGCTTTTGCACATAGTTGCATACATTTACATAGTTTTAAGACCTAATTATTCAACTTTATATTTGAACCATTTTTGTTACCTTGTTTCAGGTAACATTTCAGGTTCATTTACATCATTATTGAAGTATTTGCTTGATATTTTATTTAATTCTGTCTGTTTTTGTACAATTGAATTTGTTATCATTTCTATATATCCAAGGGATTTTATTTGTTGTTGCACTTTATTGTTCATGCAATGCAAATTATTTTCGCACATTGCTGTTGCAGTTTTTTAATGCAAAAATAATAAACCAGATGACACTTTTACAGTAAATAAAATGCTTTATCACTTGGAATGTTGTGTAAATCAACCCCAGGGCGTTCATGTAGCCGAATTTTGCGATTAAAAACCATATGTGGCACCCTGGACATCATTTATTCATTGGTATTATTTATGCTATGAACTGGGCCACCCCCTTAAATGTGTAAGGAAATGTCAGGCTGACAATAGGATAATGTAAACAACACTGCCAGAGCCGCAATGAGTTTATAATAGGTGTGTAAATGATCAACAACAATACTATTGGCAGAAATAGAGGGCCCCAAAATCCAATTTTGCTTTGGGCACCATGGAGGCTCTGACTGGAGAGCTTGTCTATGGAAGTTAGAGATTTATAGAAGTTTTCCAGCACAATAAGGGTAAAAAGTTAAGACCACCTAATTTTTCAAAAAATAATTTGGGGGATGGTATAACCTATGTTATCTGGTTTATTCATAAATCTTTTGATCCAGTTCATCTTGGTGACACTGTTGAAGAAGAAAAAGTCCAAAACATCAAGACCTCCATCTTTTAGAATTAAGGACGAAATTTCTCCTTTTACTCCATGAAGCCTGGCCACCTGTCAACAGCCGCTCCTGTTACGGTGTTTGCTGCTCGGAAGCAGGGGACTGCTCGGTCTGCACTTCGGTCTGCACGGTCTACACAGCAGGCAGTGATACGAAGGGAGAGAAAATGGTGCCAAGCGATTGTGAGGTCTGACTTTTTCCTGGAGAACGATTTTGTGATGCAAATGTTTTACTCTTTTGAACGCATATTGTTTTGAGAAGCAAAACGCTTTATCTTTGTGGCCTCAGCCAACTAGCTGGACTACCTTCGTCAAACACCAAAACGAGGCTGGAACTCGGCTCACAGGACGCAGCAGGGGGTAAGAAAATGTTCATAAATGATATTGCTAATATGGGATGTCATACAGCTTCATGTCAAAAAAGGGCGAAGTATCCCTTTAATGACAGAGCTCCATCATATCTTAAAGATCTCATTGTAAGATATTTTCCTAACAGAGCACTTCGCTCAAACTGCAGGTTTACTTGAGGTTCCCAGAGTTTCTAAAAGTAGAATGGGAGGCAGAGCCTTCCGTTATCAGGCCCCTCTCTTTTGGAATAAGCTGCCAGTAAATGTCCGGGAAGCAGACACCCTTTCCACTTTTAAGACCAGGCTTAAAACTTTCCTTACTGATAACGCTTATATAGTTAGGGATGGCTCAGATGATCCTGAAACATCCCATAGTTAAAGCACTACTATGTAACATTGCTACCTTAAAATAACAGCTTGAAAAAAATTGTGCGGCTAGAATGAGTTTTAATATTATGATTGGCCTGTCTCCTATGCCCTTCGGGGGTCTGAGTTGGAAAAACTGCGCTATGTAACTTTGCTGGACCGGCCCGGGAGCTGAGCGGAAGTACTTCGACTTGCTTTCTGGCACACCTACCGCAAAAACAAATAGACCCCTCTCACGCTCCCAGGTACATTTGATTACTCTTACCTTCTCGGTCGACATAGCTTGCACCTAGTCTCCTGTCTAACAATGCTTTTGATACTTTCCAATCAGGCTTTAGGCCCCACCACAGCACTGAGACAGCTCTTATCAAGGTGACAAATGACATCCGCCTGAACACAGATGCAAGTAAAGTCTCAGTCTTAGTTCTGCTGGACCTGAGTGCTGCCTTTGACACAGCTGACCATGCAATCTTATTACAGAGGTTAGAAGACTGGGTGGGATCTCTGGTCGTTCTTTAAACTGGTTCAAGTCCTATCTGGAGGACAGGAAGTATTTTGTTTAAATTGGTAACTGTGTCTCAGACCAAATGGCTATGACCTGTGGGGTTCCCCAGGGGTCAATCCTGGGGCCCTATTGTTCAATCTGTACATGCTTCCATTAGGCCAGCTAATATGCAGCTATAATGTGTCCTACCAGAACTATGCAGATGACACTCAGATCTACGTGTCACTGACGGCAGGAGAACACGGGTCTGTAGATACATTGTATCGAACAGATCAGTGTGTGGATGCAAAACAATTTTCTCCAGTTCGAGTCCCACATTGGACGGCCCTTTGCTGCTCCATCTGTCCAAGCCCATTTGAGTCCCATTTTGCTCAGATGCCCCAGTAGATGGCTGCAAAGCAGATTGCACTATCCACCACAAACTTATAGAAGATTTGCAACATTTTGATACAGACATTGAAAGACCTAAGCTTTCTTTAGAAGCATAGTCTGGTCTTACCCTTCTCATAGACAGCCTCAGTGTTGAATAAAATGTATCTTAGGTTTAGGGGTTCTAACCATGAGAAATATATTCTAAGAAAAGGCGACATGGTCATGTCTATGAGCAGAAGAGCTAAAATAGCCGAGAGTGCTGCTTGTCCAAAGATCAGAATCAAAGTGTCATAATAAAACAAGGACTAGATTTTATGACAAGTCATCTACATACTGACTCTATTTTTGCTCCATTACATTTTGTCATTTTAGGTCATTTTGCCTCGTGAAAACGTGACCAGAAGTTCACTGGTTTGCTCTCGTGCTGGACAAAACAACCGACGTACCAAAAAATGACTGAATTTGATTTATTGTCAATCCCTGTATGCAACCACAAACATTGATACATTTCTTAGCTGCCAAAACATGACCGTCATTTAAAACGCACTCTAACCCCAGCCCAAGTGATCAGTCTGTGTCCTCTATAAACCCATGTAGGACTCATATTATGCCCATATTATGCCCGTTTATCGGTTTGTTTTGGGGACCAACTACAATAGACTTACATGCTCCTTTCTCTTTAAGAACCCCTCCTAAAAAGCCCAGCTGCTCATGCCTTGCATGAGCTGCTTCAAACTGGCCACTTTGGCAGGCATTATGAAAACAGGTTTCTTGGCGATGAAGACAAGTAAATGAAGAAAAGCCTGGACCTAAAAATAAATGATTTCAGCAGCTTTATCTTCTGTGGGAGGATGAAAAGGTTTGAAACACAGCAGAACTGCACTAAAAATGTGCACTAAAAACTATTTGAAACACAAAGGTAAGAGAAAATCTAAAGGAGCACAATTTTACCTCTTTAAAGCTAATCAGAGCACACTCGTTATCTCAGTGGTAAACAAACAGGGTGTCTGTGTAGAAACATATACTGTAGCAGGATGAAAAGTAGATCAACTTGAGCTCAAAGTCAATAATAACATGGATGGCCTGAGGAGGTCATGTAAAAAAGACAGGCCTGTACAAAAAGGTTACAGTAAGTCTAAAAAAATGTGTGTATATTGAACATTCAATGTACTAAATTACATGAATCATAGTTTTTATTGTTAAGAGAGTCTTGTCTACATAGATTCCTGCGTGAAAACACACCATGGCCATGGATGTGCTCCTGACATGGTACTTCATACAGCAGGCAGCACGTGAGGCTGCTGATGCTGCAACATACCACATTGCCAAATTCAATCATGATTAATGCTGTTTCTCCTAAACGTGACAATGCTATGAGGAGTGGCTTCACCTATATTTATGTGACCTGCAGGCGGAGCATCACTGATTGACAAATTAGAAACGCATCTGACATTTAGTTATCCACACACTATTTATCACACCAAGAGGAGGGGAGGAGCACATGGGTCCAAAGCTCTCCTTGTTTTGTCTTCAACAGCTAAACACAGACAAATATGTTGTTTGGGGGTATGAGGGATTTGTGAAGTGTGGGCCGAGTCTCTGTTACCTCATTTGTCTATGTATTCCAGCTCCACGCGCACGCTTGATGTTGACCTTGGCTCTGACCAGGCCTGTTGCCTTGTGCCCTCAAGACAAGAGCATGACCCCACTTGTCAAGACCTTCCTGTCTGACTAAATGGATCTCCTTACATTTCAGAGCACAGTCACTGACAAACAACACCAGAGGCAGGAGAGGAATGGCAAGGGGTAAAGTGAGATGAGAGACATGAAAAGACAACATTTTTGCTTGTAGGCTGCAGGGAATGACAACAAACATGTGAAATGAGATCTGAAGCAGAGGGAAGTTGGGTGTGGCACTTTCTGACCTGTGGAGTCCTTCCAGTCAGCCCAATCTGTACCCACAACTGCAGGGAAACCTTCATTAAAAGTGGGGAGGACACGCATTTCGCATATCAAAGAAACGCTATCCTATCATCCTCCAGAATTTTGTTTGTCTCCTGTTACTACTTACAAATAATTCTGCAACATCTCCTTACTTTGTGCTAACAAAACCACTCATCCAGATCCGTTCTGTCATGCTGATATCACAAACACGATTGTTATGAAAAACCAGTAAAAGTAAATGTTTTTTATCCCCATCACAACAACCCAGATCTTAGTTTGATTTATCATAGTGTTTGTTATTTCTGTTCATTTACCTTCAAAATGCACCTTTGTCATGACTGTACATGTCTGTACATTTTCTACAAAACTCCCCAAGTTTTAGGTCACTATTTTGCGGGTGGTCTGCAGAACACTGAAGAATTCTCTTTTTTATATCTATATTTCTGTAAATATTAACATGCTGTTTGTAACTGATACAAAACAAGTCAAGTTTTGATTTTTGGAGACATAAAAGGTATAAAAAATGTCCCTGAAGCAATCGGTTCTATTATTGCATCATTCAGAAAAGTACGGCTGGAAAACCCGGCTCAGTGAAACATCTTATTCAGCATTTGCTTTCATTTACAGTCTAATGAAAGGCTCTGTCTTTAAATGTATTCAGTTTGGATAGAACGCAATCTCAGGAAGTTTATCTCTTTGCAAACTTATCCTGGTGGACAATCATTTTCAACTTCCAGCTGAAAAATATTCGGCAGAATTGATTAGATTTCTGCTTGTTGTATGCACTTCTGAGTGCACAAATCATTTTGATAATGCTGACATTTCTCTTTATTGTTTTTAATTTCTTTAAGAAGTTTTTGCCTCTAACCATCCTATTTCATATATATTCCATATATCAGTGTTTGCCAACATGTACCTTTTGGACAAATGATTTTAAATTAATTTTTAAGAGAATGCAACAGAGGACCCAAAACTTTAAAAGTCATCATTTGTAGCAATCCTCCCCAGCCTCGAGCAAAACACTTAAACAGCAGCTCCTATAATAACTTGACCAGCTCAGATACGGGCATGCACGAGTGAAAAGCAGGAGAGATTATGTTATTGCTGCTGGATCAGCAGTTCCTGCTGTCTACATAGTAAGAAAATCATTCCTACATGTCAGAGCTACCTATAACGCTGCCAACTATGCTGAATGAAAAGTTAGAGCCCCTGAGCAATAGTCTGTTAACAGCCAATCTGCTGGAGAAAATCTCAACTTGAGACGCTCTTCATCATCATATCACGTATTTGTGGATGTTTTTGTTGAATCTTGCTGACAGAGGGTGAGGAAAGAAGGACAAATAGACACATTTATAGTCTCTCAGCGCGTGGAGAGCCAGCACCAAGAGAAGACCCTGCTTCTGCGAGGAGCTGCCTTCGCGAGTTTATTTACAATTCACAAAATACAGGTGTCACTTTCAAACACTGTTCAAGCATTTCACATTAGCGTTGTCATCTGACAAACTAACAGTTCCTCTTCTTTTCTGTCTCTCTATTGCTCGCTTTAGTTTCCCTGTGTTGAAACTTCTTCTGCACACCAACTTAAAGAACCCAGGTTTTCCTTTATGCTACCTTCAGGGTGCAAACATCTGCATACATACAGCACAGCTTTGATAAAACTTGTAGAAATGTAGCCTATATTTGTATTATTCCATATACAAGTTAGACTCAAAACCTAGCTGATAGGGGATTTTGGCTTTATCAATAGATGCCCATTTTTAGATACAATATGTACAGTTTCTTTGTATTGTATGGCTTGAAAGCAACGGTACACCTGTAAGGATGTGTTAGTTGTGCGTTGGCTGTATGGCGGCTAACTGAAGGCATGTGTAGAAGCGACCGCCTCATCCTCTGTACTCGTTTTATTTACAAGTCGCTCTTAAGTGCTACGATGCTCTACAGCTCTTTTTATTTTTGGAATTCTGAGAAAGAAAAAGGACTCTTGTCTTTATTTTGCCATCTGAAATAAATGAATAAAGTTTTTAAACTGCACTGGATGTTTGGGTGTGCAACATATAGCATCTGCTCTGAGAACAGAACATAAGTCGAGGTCTCATCAAGCCTATGAGTGATGAATCCAGCTCTACTGAGACACAGACAGAAAGCATGCAGATGTGTGAGCGGAACAATCCAGAAACTATTCAGACAGAAAGCCTCTTCTCACACTTTCTCCTTCTTATTGAACACAGGTGGTGGAAAGCACAGTAAAGCTATGCTGAGACCAGTCACTGCTGAGCTCCACAGTTCCCCTCCGCTGATAGCACGTGCGTCACCCCCGTCATGGGCTTGAGTTACTGGAGGTTAATACTACATTCAGTTCAAATACACTTCTGTTCCATTCTCTGAGCAGAGCTACTGTACATCAGCCCAAGTATTCAAACTAATCTGATCGTAATGAGTGGAATCTGACAACGCCTTAATTATTTGGACCGCTTCTAAATAATTAAATAGTTGTTTTAAGGGAAGCGTTCCAGGATTTTCTGAGTTACTGTTCGATTTCAGTCATCATTACTATCAAATGTTTTGGTGCAGAGGAATCCGAATGAGACCCCTCATCATTAAGCAGAATATTTTCAAAGTTCACAGAATGATTCCGACACATCCTCCTGTTTCACATGGGTACACAGTGCGCCCCTCTGTGGTCACAACACCGATACCCAGTGGTGTTCAGTAAGTTCCCGTGCACTTTCACTATTGGTGGATGGGGGCTCTGGTGTTGCCTCACACGCAAAGTATTGTAACTATTAACTAAGTGACTGAGCTTTAAGTGCAGTAGTGTTACGTTTCTATTGTTCAGCTTTCTATCATTTTTGGGGCTGCGCACAAACAAAAGCTCCATGTCAGCACTTCCCCCTCTGAGTCGCTGATGTGGGGGCTCAAACACAAACATGTGCATTCCCGTAAACCCAAGACACCAGCATGTCCTCCGAGCAGGGCTTAATGCAGTGTAAATGACTTCCTTTTTTAAAGGCAGAGAGCTGAGTTTGTTGCAGTTGAATACTCCAATAAAATACTTAACCGACAAATTCCTTCTATTATTTATTATTTAAGAGCTTCGTTTTTTTTTTTTAAATAAATACATTTTTTTGAGCCAAGACTTCATGAAAGGCTGATGTTCTCTGCTATACTCTGAATATCACCAGAATTGATATCAATAAACAAGAGAAGTTGACTTTTTGCGCCAAGAATCAAACGGTTTTCTAAACCTGCCGAAGCTCAGAAATCAATACCAATGCCAGTGATCGGTACGGTACAATAAACCTCTGTCGCTCGGATTTATTTCTCTCCATCCCGGTCTCCACGCAGCTGTCTCTCGTGCTGTCGCTTGGTGATGATGTATTTGAAGAATTCATACACGGACCAGCTGATGGCAGTGGAGGGCATCTGGTAGATGATCCTGGCTTGAACGCCCTTAAAAAAGGCCGGCATGCCTCCCATCCTGTAGACAGTCCGAAATGCTTCACCCAGGCCGGAGATGTGGCGACTGCCCGGGCCTGAGGCGGTGGCTGCTCCAACGGCTCCTGCTGCCTCAGCCTGGATGACATGAATAGCCTGAGCCTCCTGCGTGTTAAGGAGGGTCTTGCAGACGTCAAGCGGCGTGGTGGCAGCAGCTGCCAGGGCTCCAGCGAGGGCGCCCGACACAACGTGGGAGGAAGGGTGGTACTGTCTGTGAGGGTTGAGGAGCTCCTGGAGGTACTCGTAGGTCATGAAGTGGAGCGCCTGGAAGGGCACGTTCATGGTCAGCTGGGTGGTGTAGCTGCGGTAGAAAGCAGCCGGGCCATCGTGCCTGAGCAAGGAGCCCACGCAGTCCAAGACACCCCGGTATGGCGAGTTGAACATCTGCATGCGCTGTTTTACGACTACAGGGGGAGAAGAAAAAGAAAAAAAAAAAAAGAAAAAAAACTTTTACTGATTCTACAGTTCAGAAAGGACACAAAAAGGCAACAAGGAACATGAAGAACACACAAGGGAAAAGCCTTAAAAACTCTAAAATATGCTACTTGGGGATTATGTGGGATAGTTAATTTTTATGGTTTGTCATAAAAGACTTCAAACTAAATTGTTTAAATTTATGAAACATTCCAGCTTTAGGATTGAGGAATTACAGCAAATCTTAATTAGTAATTTCTACTATACAGAACTGTAATGAATGAATTGGATTATTTTGAAATTCATTCATTCGATTTGATTGGATGATGATTACAATGAATTCAACTCCAATTGGCTTGACTTGGACTAAATTATTTGTGCCTTGAGATGACATTTGTCATAATTTGGCACTATATGAATAACCTGAATTGAATTGTAATAAATACACATCTCCCTGTAACTGTGTCATCACCAGCCTTTAGCGCCACCCAGTGTCCCGATTAAACACAGGCATCAGGTGTTCTGTTCCACTTCTGGATGGGGTTTGGTTTTCTGGGCGTGTGTGTGAGCTTTTACCTTCAGCCGGGTTCATGATGGCGTCGTGCAGCACCGTGGCCATGCAGCCTGCGACTCCTGCACAACACACAGATCAAGATGAGCATGCAGAAATCCAGTTCCTTCTCCTGTTTCAGCTTTGAAAATGTTCCTTCTGCTCGTTTCCCTGTAGTGTTAACATCACTGCTACAAAATAACTTGCATTCCTCTACCAATTTCTACTTTTCATTTCATTTTACATTCAACTCTCTATCTTAGAGGCAAAAAGTAACAACGTAAAATGTGCACTTAATGAATAATCTCACCGTTTGCAAAGTGGCTGTTGGTGCCAGGATGAATGGCGTTGCTGAGGGAGAACTTGATCTTCTCATAGCAAGCAAAGTAAAGAGCATGTGCAGGCCCCGCCCCCACTGCCAGAACATTCACACCCCTGATTGGCCGCCACACGCCCTCAGTCCGTACGATCTGCCGCAAAGCGTCCATCACGTTCCTGTAGCGTGCTCCCGGGTCGGGGTGCAGGCTCTGCATGCGGGTCTGAGGCACGGCAAAAACACACAGAACAACCCTGATTACTTTCAAGGACAGTCAACGTTAAAACTCTTTGCCGTCAGGATTCAGCACAAAAAGTGACAAGCTTAAACAAAAGGTAGCTCGTTTTACTTTTTACTCCAAACTGGAGCACAATTTAAAACCAAACACTAGTTTTAAAGCTGGTTATTTTCAGTCATCAGTTCATTTTTTATTTTCAATCAATTTTTAAACAGGCGTTACCACCACAGCGGTGCCAACAAATAGGGTCAGCACTCTGCTGAAGAGGTGCGAGGCCAACTAATGGAGCAGGTAACCAGGGCAATGAAGAAAATCCCCAAAAACTACACATTCACCCCCC
Source organism: Odontesthes bonariensis (assembly GCF_027942865.1). NCBI lineage: Eukaryota > Metazoa > Chordata > Actinopteri > Atheriniformes > Atherinopsidae > Odontesthes > Odontesthes bonariensis. The sequence goes on from NC_134509.1 coordinate 39,286,227, forward strand.
TAAAGCTGCAATTTCATAGCAAGTACCGACCACCGCTGCCCCCTGGGGGCCAATATGGAACTCTCCACCACATTGAACATCTCAGCCACAATGTCAGCAGTGTATTCATGTCTTGTAGCCCAAAACAGCCTCATGTGAGATTACCCTCTACTGAATGTCATCTCTGGCCTGTAGGGCAGCAGACACTGACCACAGCTGTCCAAACGATGAGCTCTGAATTATTCAGTACACTGAGGTATAAACCAGCTGGAGCTGCCGTGTTCAAGATAAATCCTTCAATCAGTCCTGAATGTTTCGTCCCTAAAGTCAGATGGGAAGCTTTATCAAAGGTGTACATTTTCCTTTTCATTCAGCGGAATCAAAGCATGCGTGTTTTCCGTTGATGTGGCTTGTATTTTACACCCGTAAGAGTCTCTGCATCACTAACAGGGTAGATTTCCATCCATTTGGGAACTTGCAATAAATTCAGTTTTCAGCAATAATAAAAAAAAAAATAATAATAATCTTCGACTGAAAGCCAACCAGTCAGTGTCTACAACTGGTATTTTCTGCACACATTAATTCTCACTTTTCATATAAGGGCAACACAAACACAAGCACTGTAATGCTGTCACCTGAGAAGTGATGAGAGATAAATCTCTAAGGAAAGTAAGTCAACCTCTCAGGGAAGCACATCCTCAGCAGAACCGTTTCCACAGACGTCCTCGTCACATCAACCTCCTGCTTTTCAAAAATAATGGGCAAGAAGAGCCTGTGAGGGCCTCAGCTCAAGTCTTGCTGCTGTGGAGCATCATCTTAACGCCTCCTCTACCGAAACAATGCAATGAAATACGAGTAGGATACATTTAGAAATGATCATCTATTTTCCTGATGATCTTCCTGTGGGCTGCAGCAGTGTGGCACAAAGCTCTGTGTGGATGCCACAAGCAACTGAACTGAGGCAATTCAGCAGCGTAACCGTCACACACAGCAAACGCATCAAAACCTGCTAAATATTGGGACTTTTATTGGTTTTAATTCATTTATTCATTACAGTGTTACCCCCATATGTTCTAAAATGGACTTTTGTTGCGATTCAAGAAGACAGTTTACTCCAGTCATGTAGCAAACACCATTCCATCATTATGGAAAAATGCATGTGCAAACGTCTCTGCACTGCCTCAGACACAGAACGAAAGAGGCAGGTTAGAGAGGAACTTATCCAGACACTGAAGTTTGTCAAATAAAAAATAAATAAATAAATAAAAAAAACAGAAAATAAATCATGAAAAAAAAGCTAAAGGAATGAATGAACTAAAGTATAACTTAAACAAGTAAATAAAGCTGTAGGCCAAATGGGTGTGACGGAAGAAGGAAATGAAGATTCGAAAAAAGGAACCTTATTACAGTAATGAAAATACAGGCCGACTTCCTTCTCCCGTTCCAACTATGGGAATGAAACAGAGAGACACCTTCTCTTAATGGTGCTTCACCATTAACTTCACTTGAATTACAGATTTCTCATTCTCAAAGTGGCAGTTTTAGTTTCAGCAGAGTTCCCATCTCATCCATGAAGGCTTTTTCTGGGAAAAGATGAGAAGTTTACAGTCCCGGTGCATCTGGTTAAAGGATTTTGAAAAGTATCTTCAATAATCTCTCTCTTGCAGAGTGATGTTTGATGGTCAACGTGTGAAAATTTAAATGTGGCGATGATGTCATTCTTAATACAACTCAAGTTGTGTCCAACATGATTTCATGGAGGCATTTTCACTCAGAGCTGATCGCCCAAAAGCAACGAAATGAGAAGCAGAAATGACCACCACTGTCTTTGTGAGGAACAACAACATTTTCAAACATTTGAGGAAGAAAAGACTGATCAGCTGTGTATGATGTGTGGCAAAAAGAGCACAAAAAGAAAGGGCTTTTGTAAATGAGGATGATCACGATTGAGGCTGATCAACAAGGGATTTGTAACGAAGGAGAGCTTTGTTTGACCAACTGCTGCTCAGAGACGCCACTGCAACACCGGTTTCCCCATCCTCATACAGAGCATATAACAGACTGCAAAAAAACGACTTACAGAAATAACTACTGAGTGTATTTGGACGGTTTACATCCATTAATCTGATCAGGTCATGGTCAGACGTGTACTTGGTAAAAGTACAAAAAACAAAGCCAATCGAATGGTTTTGTCAAAAAAGGAAGTGATGGAGGTTTGAAATCGCGTGCGGGGAACTTTAACATGCAAAGTCCAGAAAGAGTGAGGGGCAAACATTCAAAGCCAAAAATGGTTTCTTAATGGAAAAGCCTTGTTGGAGAAATAACACTTCAGAAACTAGATATTTCCTTGTTCTGATACAGAGAATCAACGTCTGTGTCCAGCCATGAAGAAACATACACCTGAGGTAACAATGAAAGTCCCATGAACTTAAGGGACACATTACATCTTAACACGAACTCAACTCTTTAAAAAAAAAAAAAAAAAAAAAAAAAAAAAAACTTTCAATAAAAGATGATCTTCGCTCGGACGTCTGTACAGCGTGTTATTCGACACTCACTGAGAAGGAAGGACCACGAACAGCTAAGTCCAAATTTAGAGGAGTGTTGAAGAGTGGCCCGACACACGAATCCCACATGCATGGAAACCAAAGAAAATAAAAAAAGTTTGGATGCACAAATAAGAGGTAAGAAAATGATTAAATAATGCATGTTGACAAATTAACAGGATGAATAATGACTACTGACACAATTTAACTTTAGTAGCCTATAACTGATATTAAAAAAAAAAACAACTATCCAATTATATCATTCACGCAGCTAAAGGTGATTGCAAAGCTGTATTTCATTCAATCAGACAGCCCACTGTTCTCCCCGAGGCTGATGACTCAATCATTGCTCAACTTTGGATTTTCCACTTCCAGCTTCAGGGAAGGAACAGTCAGGTCTGAGGGCCTAAGACTGACTGACTGACTTCCAGCAGGCAGTGCAAAGCAGCCCAAACCCAATTCATCCACTTTTCTATATAGTCTTTAATAAGTGTCAGCGTCTAATAATGAATACAAATATTTGCTGTTAAACACCTGCTGTGTTATTTTCTTAATGTCCAACTAAATTATTATTTTACACAAAGTACAACGATTGATAACAGACCGTTACGTGAGGAAACTTTCATAAAATTGTATTAATTTCTATATTGTGGCATATATCAAAGACAGGAGTATAATTTGGAGTATGATTAGCAATATTATTGAAAAGTTAAAACATTACAGAACGTGTTTGAGAATAGATGCGTGCGGGTAGTAGGGAAACTTTAGCTAACCGGCAGGAAAGCCAGTTTCCATTCAAACACGTTTGTTATGGGTCTGTCAAAATGGAAGCGAAATGGGGGTGAAGATACACGCTACTTTTTAGCTTTTCACTTTAACCACCATATGTTGCTTTCGGTCTCCGCGAGGCCAGGGTAGTTAGTTAACTGACCTCTGTTAGCAAGGTTACCCATGTTAGCTTGTAGGCTAACGGTGACTACACTCAGGCTGGTTCTCTGGCCTACGTCTGCTCCAGGTTTACGCAACCAGGGGTGCGTACAGTGTGACATAAATACGGCCCTAGCATGTGTCAAAATGAGATACGTTCTGCATTTATTCTCATGAATACCTTAACACAGTCGACGGGGTACATTAGGCAGTGCTCCATGATTCCAGCCACGGATCCAGCCAGCATGTGTGTGCTGGTGGCAACTCCTTGAGGCAGTCCTTCATAGTCTATGTCTGTCTCGACAGAGGTCGAGGTCTCTGGAGTTGTCCTGTGTAACACCGAGATAAAATCCGGTTCTCCTGCCATTCTCGGTGAGAAGGACCCCAAAAGTCCCCCCGTGACATCGAGGAGCCTGTCGCCCAGAATTCGAACCCCTGTCCCAGCTGCAGTGCTTGCGACCCGCCTGTCGACGCCTGTTGTTTCCAGGGTCGTTCCCCGGGATACGAAACCATCCGCCTCCATTCAGACGAAGGACTTTAGTCCGACACTTATCTCTGAACCTACAACACCGACGAGCCACCTGTCGGTGTGATCTTCCTGGTAAGTTAATGGGCACCCCGGCCGGCGGAGGGAAGCCTTGGCGGCAGATGATGGAGATCCTGGAACCGGGCGAATAGAGGGATGAGGCTTCAGGAGGGATTGTCAATAAAAGCTCACTAAGAATGAAGCTGATTCGATAATCTTACTGTCAATCATTAAGAGTCCCATTCAATTGGACGGTTTGGTTTCGTAATAAGGCGCAAACATTAAGTGGGCGGAGGCCCAGCTGAAGTGGGCGTTGACGGTTTTATAAGAGCAAGTCACATGCGGGAACACTGCTGCTCGGTACAGCCACAAGTCTAAAATAAACTGGATCAAACAGTTCTTCAGAAATCCCACATCGATAATTTTATTCGAAAATGACATAATCTAAATGACATGTTCAAATGAAAAAAGATTGTGGAGGACCCCTGGTCAATAAGCCCAGAGAGAAGAGGTAGAGGAGATGGAGGGCGAAAGGATTAAAGTTGACTTGGACAGAAGAACTTGAAATGTGACCAAATGTGACAATGAGAGGGTATCTACAAGAAAGGACAGAGCAAACTGTACTCCTTAAGGAACCTTATGTCCTTCAATGTCTGCACCAAACGGTTTCATATCTTCTATAAGTCTTAAGTGGAGAGTACAATCAGCTTTGTCGCAGCAGCAGCAGCATCAGAGCCAGAGACACAGAGAAACTGAACAAACTGATAAAGAAGGCAGAAGATTGGCTCTCTGGTAGGGACTGCTCTGGAGCCCCTGGAGCTGAGTGTTAAAAGAAGTTAATGAACATAATTTACCATTTCTGAATCGTGTTTTATGTTTTGTTTTATGTATTGTTGTTTTTATCCTGTTGTAAAGCACTTTGAGTACCAGTTGGCTATTTTAAAGGGCTATATAAATAAAGTTTGATTGATTGATTGATAATGGATAATACTGTTCACCCTCTACATAAAATAGTGTTGAAAACAACGGAGTGTGTTCAGTCAAAGGCTTCTTCAGCTCTGATATAATACAGAATAATACAGGAGGTCATTCTGTAACATCAGGATTTCTCTTTTGGGACAAAAAAAGTATGATTTTATTTACTTTCATCCATCCATCATCTTCCGCTTTTTTGAGCTTGGGTCACAGAGACAACAGATGCAGGGAGAAACCCAAACATCCCTCTCCCCAGTGACACTCTCCTTAAGTTCATGGGACTTTCATTGTTACCTCAGGTGTATGTTTCTTCATGGCTGGACACAGACGTTGATTCTCTGTATCAGAACAGGGAAATATCAAGTTTCTGAAGTGTTATTTCTCCAACAAGGCTTTTCCATTAAGAAACCATTTTTGGTCAGTCCATGTTTAGTTTTTAGTCAGGTTTTAGTTTCCCTGCACTCAGTTCATCAGTTTCATTCACTTCACCTGTGTTTTTTCCCTCAGCTGCACTCACTCTCCAATCACTCTCACTCCCTATTTAGTTTCCAGTCTCCCCTCTCAGTTTGCCAGATCTTTGTTTGCCATCCATGCAGGACTCCTGCTTACTCCATGTTCCTTGATTTTACAAAGCTAAGTATTTATTTATTCCATGCCATGAAAGTCTTTTGTTTATTTTTCCCAGTTATGTTTTTTTAATCCGGCTCAGCTGCGCTTTTGGTTTGAACTTTGTTTTGTTTGTTAAATAAATTCAGTTTTCCTTTAAAGTCCGCATCCGTGTCCTCCATCGTCACCCAACCTGACAGAAAGATCCGGCCAGAAAATGGACGCAGCGGACTCCAACCAGTTTTGGAACCTCTATGAAGAGCTGTGGCGCAGTATTGAGCGGGGCTCCGCATTCGACAGACTGCAGGTGGCTGGTAAGCTCCTGGCGTTCCTGTTGGCGGGGGCTCCGGGGATGGAATGATAATCTTGAGGGCGCATGGATCCATGCCGGGTCTGTGCAGCACGCTGCCTCACTGGACGTTTTTCGCTTCGAGCCAGAACAGGTAGCTGCACGATTTACATCCTCCCTCACCTCTCCAGGTCCTCATTCCAGAGACCCGGCCCCAGCAGTGTCCGAGCTGGCCCCAGAGCCTGACCAAGAGGCCTCAGGGGTTGACCACGAGCCTGACCAAGAACCCGTCCCAGAACCCGACCAAGCCTCAGAGCCCATGGGGCCCCGGCCCATGGACTCACCTCTTCGAGCCCCTCCCTCCCACCCCCAGACTTTGGGGATGTCTGGGATCCATCCCTTAAAGGGGGGGGCTCCCCCCCGCCGGACGTCCGGCCGACCGTTGGACGTTCTCTGGCTCCTCCTGCCACGCCGTCGGAAGTCTGGGTGTCAGCCAGACTACTGCCACGTCGTCGGGGGTCCTGGCGTCCGCCACGCTGACGCCATGCTGACGGAAGTCTGGGCGTCCGCCAGACCACTGCCTGTTCCTGCCCGAAGCCGGTACCACATGCCTGTGTCTGGTCCCCTGGCTGCGAGCCCCTCCCTCCCACCCTCAGACTTAAGGGTTGTCTGGGATCCACCCCTGGGGGGGGGGGGGCTCTGTCACGCCCATGGACTTGTTTTGTAGTTTCATGTTTTAGGTTATGTTTTTGTTTTCAGTCCATGTTTAATTTAGTTTCCCTGCACTCAGTTCATTAGTTTCACTCAACTGGACTCACACTCACTCCCTATTTAGTTTCCAGTCTCCCCTCTCAGTTTGCCGGATCTTTGTTTGCCATCCATGCAGGACTCCTGCTTACTCCATGTTCCTTGATGTCACAAAGCTAAGTATTTATTTATTCCATGCCATGAAAGTCTTTTGTTTATTTTTCCCAGTTATGTTTTTTGAATCCAGCTCAGCCGCGCTTTTGGTTTGAACTTTGTTTTGTTTATTAAATAAATTCAGTTTTCCTTTAAAGTCCGCATCCGTGTTCTCCATCCTCACCCAACTGAGTGAAAATGCCTCCATGAAATCAAGTTGGACACAACTTGACTTGTATTAAGAATGATGTCATCGCCAGATCTTATCTTTTAAATTTTCACACGTTGACCATCAAACATCACTCTGCAAGAAAGAGATTATTGAAGATGCTTTTCAAAATCCTTTAACCAGATGCACCGGGACTGTAAACTTCTCATCTTTTCCCAGAAAAAGCCTTCATGGATGAGATGGGAATTCTGCTGAAACTAAAACTGCCACTTTGAGAATGAGAAATCTGTAATTCAAGTGAAGTTAATGGTGAAGCACCATTAAGAGAAGGTGTCTCTCTGTTTCATTCCCATAGTTGGAACGGGAGAAGGAAGTCAGCCTGTATTTTCATTACTGTAATAAGGTTCCTTTTTTCGAATCTTCATTTCCTTCTTCCGTCACACCCATTTGGCCTACAGCTTTATTTACTTGTTTAAGTTATACTTTAGTTCATTCATTCCTTTAGCTTTTTTTTCATGATTTATTTTCTGTTTTTTTTTATTTTTTATTTGACAAACTTCAGTGTCTGGATAAGTTCCTCTCTAACCTGCCTCTTTCGTTCTGTGTCTGAGGCAGTGCAGAGACGTTTGCACATGCATTTTTCCATAATGATGGAATGGTGTTTGCTACATGACTGGAGTAAACTGTCTTCTTGAATCGCAACAAAAGTCCATTTTAGAACATATGGGGGTAACACTGTAATGAATAAATGAATTAAAACCAATAAAAGTCCCAATATTTAGCAGGTTTTGATGCGTTTGCTGTGTGTGACGGTTACGCTGCTGAATTGCCTCAGTTCAGTTGCTTGTGGCATCCACACAGAGCTTTGTGCCACACTGCTGCAGCCCACAGGAAGATCATCAGGAAAATAGATGATCATTTCTAAATGTATCCTACTCGTATTTCATTGCATTGTTTCGGTAGAGGAGGTGATTGTTCCCAATCTGTAATCTTGTAAGCAAAAAATAACAATTGAACCACACCCTATTCTTCAACTCAAAATGGCGTTTGTAACACTTTTGTAACAAATTAAGAAAGAGAAAGACATACAATTTAACAAGCTGCGGACAGGGAAAAATACAAACCAAAAACACACAAACAATGCATAAGCGAAAACATTATCTAGAGTGCCAATATCAATGGTCTAGGGACAGAAACTCTCCCCTAAAAATCGTGAAACCCTCATTTACTCGACTGATCATAGCTCTGCAATCAGCACATTTCTTAAAGCCAATAAGTATCACAGTTCAATCAAAATCGTAGTACTCTGGAAAAGAGAAAAAAGAAAATGTGATTACAACAAGAGCATTTGCGAGTGTGAACACAGCATAAGAATGTCGAGGACAACCATGCACTGCAGCTCCAACTCGCACCATGAACTGAAAACAAATCTAACTTGACTGTTAAAAACAGAATTTAGAAACCCAAAACAAATCACAGCGGTCCTGGAAAGACTTCAATAATAATAGGACGCACTCAATAGAACTTCACAAATGTTCAAAGAAATCAACATGCAGCCTCTAAAACTCACAGCTCATCACTGTAACACCTTATTTCAACAAATTATCAATGCGGCTCAATTATAACAATGAAGAAAATCTAAGTGGCTCTGCACTCAGTTATCTTTTATTTAGTCTAAGACTATATATGTAAGAAGTTGTGTTAACTCTATGTGAGAATGTGTATGTAAATTCGATTGTATTCACCAAATATATGTGTGTGTTTTTAATCATATATTAAAAATAAGGACTCAAAATGAAGAGAGTCAGGGATGAGATGAGTTGGAACCTTGATTTTTCACAAAAAATAACTTTTTCAGATTCGCATAACACAGCAGGATTTCACACACATTGACAGAGACAACCCGGTTTGCTTGTATCCCTTTTCCAACCCAGTTTAGACAAAACCACGCCCACTTCCGCAGTACGGAAGCCTAGTCGGGAAGCGAGAGACTGACCCAATAGAAACTAGTACGAGAACGCGCCGCACGCTTATGCCGCACTTATCAGTCGTTCCTAAATCGTAAATTCGCCCCTTTCAAGATGACAGATCACGATCATACATACGCAGAGCTTCTTTGGTACGTTAGCATGTTATGTGAATTAATGCCAGCACCCAAGTTGGTATAATAATACTAGATACAGTCTAGCTAATCATCTAATGTTATCTCACGCTTTACTGACGCCGCCTTCATACATATTTTTTTACAGCTTGCCTGAAAATAAAATCCCCTGCGGTACTAGCAAGTAAGTTATTATCATATTAGTTTGGTGTTGTTCATAGATAATTAATCACTGTAGCTAAGTTAGGCATGCTGTTTTGTGATGGTTTTGTAAATGTCTTTTACTTTTTCAGACTTAGTGTTTGTGTGTGCTTGGGACCTGAAGAAAACTTGGAGGAGTATCCACAGCTGAAGGTGTCTTGACAGTAACTGTTACTATGAGGAATATTACAGCATAGACGTAGTTGTATTAACTTGCAGTATTCAGATTATTTTGAAGGAGCACGGTATAGTAGTTGAGTAGCATTACAGTATCACTGTCTTAAATGGCCTATCTATTAGATATCTGTGAAGGCCAGCAAAAGTATTACCTATGTGTGTGGATTTTAATTATTAGTTGTTTGTTTCCTACTTCTAGGGCTGGCTACCAAACCAATTTAGGTGCCATGTCTGCCATTACAATGAGGTGCCATCAGCTGGAGACTACACCAGCTTTGACGCCAAAGTCCGCGTGGATCTCGCCACCATGGATCAAGCAAAGCAGTGGATCCAGTTTTTGAAGGGGTCATCGGGAGTGACATGGAGGGTGGATGTCACCCGACCGAGACGGGGGCACCGTGTGCTATTCAAGGTAAAAGTTGTGCTGTCAACATCTCCTAAAGCAATTTATCAGTGTCTTTTTCCTTGCTGTAAATTCACTATATTTTGGTCAGGCAAGTTACAAATGCCAGCATAAGGTCAATGTCAAGGCCGCAAGCAGCAGCAGCAGCAGCAGCAGCAGCAGCAGCAGGGATTCAAAAAACACCTGCTGTCCAGCAAAACTATTTGTAACTCTGAAGAACTCTGGTGGTGAAACAAACAAGTGAGTTTATTGATTGAAAAGAGCAAGTGAGTTTATTGATCCACTGTCATTGTTTTAGACATAATAGTGATATTGAGATATTGATATATGTTATAGGACTAAGGACCCACATAGGTTCCCATTCGAAGTACGGATAGAAAACAGGCATAATCACCACCTGTTTGTTGCCGATGCTATCCGCTACCGGGATGTTGGGGAAAAGGCCAAAGAGGTTCTCATTGGTCTGTTTGAGATCGGTCACACCCCCACATCTGCTCTGGCGGTGCTAAAACATGACCTCCAAGTGGAGTAGCTATGGTCAGCAGTTTGTTTATGCCTCTGCCAACAGAGAGATTTGCCCTGACCTGCGCTATGTGCAAAGGTGGGCATCACACTGGAAAACATGGTCTCCCACTATTTTCTATAGAAAAACAATTCAGTGGTAACATTCAGTGAATGTATTTACAATTTTCCACAGTATGAAAGTAACACTCATAACAACTAATTTTTGTATTTCCTAGACTGTTCCATAAGGTGTGTAGGGAAGAATATGGAACGCAGAGTGGTCCAAGCATGTTGACAGCACCGCAGAATCAGGTGGAGGGTTATAATAACAAGTGCCAGGACAGGTGTGCCATAATGGACACATCCTCCAAGGGAGCGCTTCTTGTTGCTTTGTCTTCTCCCTTAATGAAGAAAGTGCACCAACTGAAGCACAGCGGAGAGCTGTGCTTCATAGATTCCTCAGGGAATATGGACAGGGAGAGATGCAGGGTGTTTCTCCTCAAGGATAAGATACTGCAGAGGACGAAGGCCTTCAATCCCCCTCAACTCTTTGACCTCCTGACATCAAGGCTGGAGACCTACTATGAGACACGCATTGTTGATGTTGCCCTTGGACGCTGGGAATCATTCCAAAGATCCAAATTCCTTCCCCAAGATGGCAACATTGCAGCGTCGCAAATTCAGCAGGTAATGGATCTTAATAATTGTCTTTTTTTTTATCTTTTATCTGGCACAGACACCTTTAATTTGAAGTACATGGACAGGAAATAATGGGAGAGAGAGGGGGAGTGACATGCAACAAAGCGGCTGCGTACGTTGCATGCTATTTTTGCATTTTTTATGTTTAATATAGATTGAGGAGAATAAGTTCCTGGTGGAGGGGTCCAAGAACCAGACATATGTTGTGGACATGGAGTTGGAGCTGTGTTCATGCCCTGCAGGACAAACTGTGGCACCATGCAAACACCAGGCAGCAGTGACAACAAACTACCGCTGTTTGTCCAATACGTTCCTCCCACAATGTCCAGAGATGAGAGCAGAACTGCTCAAACTTACATCTGGAGGTAAAGAGTAAACTTTATTTACTCATTGAATTTGGTTGCCTGTGTAATGTCATTGTTTATTTGGGTCACTTATGTTTTTAGTGGCCACACTAGAATTTAGTGCTCGAGGACCGCTAAGCCTTGGTCAATGTTGATCCCTCTCATGTTTTATAGAAAAAACCTCTTTGGACTTCTTACAACCCCTAAGGCTTAGTCACCCAACATATCAGTTGTTTAAGGGTAAGTCTTATACAATAACAACACCAATTATGTTTTAAAAAAAGAGGAAATACATGGATATGTCTCTGTATCTACAGGAGCCACCCCTGAACCAAGCACTGATACTCATGAACAGCAGCAAATGCAAGAGCCTGGTTAGTTATAAACATTTTAATTGACCTGCAAGCACATTTGAACACACACACACTACACAAACAGTTTTATCACATGACATATTGTTTTGTGGAATTCAACTCTCACAGACCTCACTGTTACTTAAAACCATAACTAAGGCACAATATATTATTGTGTTACTCTCATAATGTTTGACTTATCAAGCCTTATCAAAACTACACCTTTTTCTCCTCACTATTAAATCAGAAAAGGGGCAGTTTTGAGAAATGTTAATTGATTTAACACTAGCATCTGCGACTCCGCACAGATGGACTGACAGAACAACAGGCTCAACCCTCCACAAGTGCTGCAGCTGATGGACCACATGATGGTCAGTTGTGAGTCTGTATGTTCACATGTGAGCTGGTGCTATTGACATTAAAGATCATAAAAATGTTACAAGTATTTTCACCAATCTAGTACACGCAATTAATATGAAAGATGCGCAGTCGAGAAGCAAAGTTGTTCGCACCAACTGACTACCATACAGACAGACCATATTGCAGTGCTCATAGCTTCAACAGAGAGCAATGTGCATAATGGAAGTTTTGGAAGTTTTTACTTCTTTTAAATTTCAATTACTCAAACTTCTGTCCTTCTTAGGTATCACACATTCAGGCGATGTCTCTCTTGTGGAGGATATGATGGAGGATATGAAAGGACGTTGCCAGGATCCCCTCTTCACTGCTGGGCTAGTGGCAATGGCTAAGCAATACGCCCTCATGAAGACCAACCCCTCCAAATTATTGTCAGTTATCCACACCTTCGGGAAATCAGGGAGCCTGACCAGCAAAAGGGCTACATCATTAAGGCGGGCTGCCAGACGTCAAGGCCCAATGATTGGCTGCCAGCCCACTTCTGTGGCACGCAGGAAGGCAGGCAGTGGCTCAAAGAGGCGTCTTTCAGCTGGGCGGCCTGTGAAACGTCCCAGTTTGAGTTCATCAGTGGCTTTGAATAGCCTGACTACGTCATACTCACGATTCTAGTCAGAATGTGAGTCTGATACCGCTCAATAGAGTTTTGAGTATGGGGCGTGTTTCAACCAAACCAGGAGAAAAAAATGCCTCTTCACTCAATTGGATAGACCTACAACCAATCAGAATTCAAACCAAGCGCTCGTTAGTGACGTAGTCGATAATGTCCCTGTTGATCATCTGTCCATCATCGTATAAAGCCCGCCCTGGCAATCAGATTGGGTCGACTGATTCCATGTCGGGCATAATGATTTCCCAACTGAGCAGAGCCAGACCGAACTTCCCGACCAAAAATTTTATGGGCGGGGCTAAGTTCGGCTGGCACCCAGGCTAGGCTTTGAACACCTCCCATGCCAAAAAACACTTAAGAACTCTACCCCCCACTCAACCCTCTCCTCGGAGGCTGGACGTTGGCTTTGACGCCCCAAATGTTCTGCGTATGATGTTATTGTAATTCCATTAAAGCAAAATATTCTGGATGTCTGCACCATCATCATTTCTCGTGTCCAACTGGCCAAGCATATCTCCAGATCCAGCATCTGTGGGGCATCCTGAAAAGGATGGTGGAGGAGCGCAAAGTCTCTACCATCCACCAGCTCTGTAATGCCGTCATTTAATTCAGTTCAATTCAATTCAAAAATACTTTATTTATCCCAGAGGGAAATTAAATGTTGATGTAGCTCAATTAAATCAAGGAGTTATTATAGATGCTGATGGCTGTGGGCAGGAAAGATTTCCTGTAGCGGTCAGTTTTGCATCCAAACTGAAGAAGCCTTTGACTGAAGAGACTCTGTTTTCTGATAACAGTCTCATGGAGAGGATGTTCAGGGTTGTCCATAATTCTCTTGATTTTATGCAAAATCCTTCTTTGCATTATTGTCTCCAGAGGTTCCACAGTCGTCCCCAGAACAGAACCAGCCTTCTTTATCAGGTTGTTGAGTCTTTTTAGGTCTCTGGTTCTGATGCTGCTGCCCCAACAGATGACGCCAGAGGAAATGACGCTCTCAACAACAGACTTGTAGAAGATCTGCAACATCTTGTTGCAAACCTTGAAGGACCTTAGCTTCCTCAAGAAGTACAGTCTGCTCTGTCCTTTCTTGTAGATGGCTTCACTGTTGTGTCTCCAGTCCAGTCTGTTGTCCACATGAACACCAAGGTATTTATATTCCTCAACCACCTCCACTTCTTCTCCCATGATGGAAACAGGGTTTGATCTGACCCTGTTTCTCCTGAAATCTACAATCATCTCCTTTGTTTTGTTAACATTCAAGATGAGATGATTGTTCCCACACCATACCACAAAGCGGTCCACCAGCTCTCTGTACTCAGCTTCTTGTCCATCTCTGATACACCCGACAACTGCAGAGTCATCTGAATATTTCTGTAGATGACAGGAGTCTGACTTGTACTGGAAGTCTGAAGTGTACAGAGTGAAAAGGAATGGTGAGAGTACAGTCCCCTGTGGTGCTCCTGTGCTGCTGATCACCTGGTTAGACACACAATTCTTCAGTCTGACAAACTGTGGTCTGTTTGTCAGGTAGTCATTAATCCAGGTGATTGTTGAGGCCTCCACCTGAGTCTTCTGGAGTTTCAGACGAAGCAGATCAGGCTGAATTGTGTTAAATGCACTGGAGAAATCAAAGAACATGATCCTCACAGTGCTGCCTGCTTTGTCCAGATGACAGTGGGTTTGTTGAAGCAGGTGTATGATAGCGTCTTCAACTCCAACTCCATGGCGATAAGCAAACTGCAGGGGGTCCTGATATGTGCTGGTTTGCTTACACAGGTGGGTCAACAGGAGTCTCTCCAGGACCTTCATGATGTGGGATGTCAGGGCAACAGGTCTGTAGTCATTAATGTCTGAAGGGTGAGTTTTCTAAGGTTGAAAAGGTGTTGCAGAATCCCACAGAGCTGCTCTGCACAGGCCTTCAGGACTCGGGGGCTGACACCATCTGGACCTGCAGCCTTGTTCCGGTTCAGTCTCTCCAACTGCCTCTTCACCTGACTTCTAGAAACAGAAAAGTGGGAGGGGGAGGCAAAGGGGACAGCAGCATCTCCTGATTGGGTTGAAGACAAACTAGTGGAAGCAGAAGAATCCATGACTGAGGTGGAGGTGGAGATGTTACAGGAAAGCTGTGGGTCAGAGGAGGGTGGGATGTCTCTTTGGCTGGGAACAGGAGGGGAGGATGGTGAGCTTGTTCCTGAACTGAACCTGTTGAAGAATGTGTTCAGCTCATTTGCTCTGTCCAGACTTCCATCCATCCGATCCTCCCTCTGCTTGAGGCCTGTGATCTTCTTCATTCCTGACCACACATCTCAGATATTGTTCCTCTGCAGTTTACTCTCAAGCTTCTTTCTATACACCTCCTTGCTCTCTCTGATCTTGACTTTGAGCTGCTTCTGTATACTCCTCAGTAGCTCCCTGTCTCGCTCCCTAAAGGCTCTTTTTTTCTTGTTCAATAGTTCCTTTAGCTCACTGGTGATCCAGGGTTTGTTATTAGGGAAGCATCTCACTGTTCTGGTGGGGATGGTGTTGTCCACACAGAAGTTTATATAGTCAGTCACACACTCAGTCATGGCATTAATGTCCTCTCCATGTGGCTTACAAAGAGAAACCCAATCGGTTGCATCAAAACAACCCTGTAAGGCTTCTTCAGCTTCATGTGACCACTTTCTAACAGTCCTTTTTGTGACAGGTAGTCTCTGGACAAGGGGTTTATATGCTGAACAGAGAAAAACAAGGCTGTGATCTGATTTACCCAGGGGAGGTCTTGATTTGGAAATGTATGAATCCTTGACATTTGTGTAAAACAAATCCAATGTCTTGTTTTCTCTGGTAGAGCAGCTGACAAACTGTTGAAAAGTTGGCAGTGTAGCAGAGAGTGAGGCATGATTAAAATCACCAG
This sequence comes from Odontesthes bonariensis, assembly GCF_027942865.1. NCBI lineage: Eukaryota > Metazoa > Chordata > Actinopteri > Atheriniformes > Atherinopsidae > Odontesthes > Odontesthes bonariensis. The sequence continues at coordinate 39,301,846 of NC_134509.1, forward strand.
ATATTGCCACAAAAGAATTGGGGTGTTGTGTCTGTATCTTAGCAACAACGGAACTGATGACATCACATGCAGTGTCAGCAACAGCTGAGGGTGGAATGTAAACAGCCACCAAAACAACACTGGTGAACTCTCTTGGCAAATAATATGGACAAAAACCTACTGCCAATAGCTCAATGTCAGGACTGCAGAGACGACTCTTCACAGTAACATGTCCTGGGTGACACCATCTGTTGTTGACAAGCACTGCCAATCCACCCCCTTTCCTTTTCCTGCTACTCTTTAAATCTCGATCTGCTCGTACAGTCAGGAAGCCCGGCAGAGAGACGCTGGAGTCGGGGATATGATCCTGCAGCCATGTCTCAGTAAAACACATAATGCTACATTCCCGATATTCTTGCTGATTCCTTGTCAATGCTAGAAGTTCATCCAACTTGTTAGCTAACGATCTTACATTTCCCATGATGACGGATGGCAGAGATGGTTTGAACTTCTTCTTTCTTTCTCTCCTCTTTGCTCCTGCTCTGCATCCACGACGCCTCCTTTTCAATTCCAGTGGGATTTCTGGCTTCAGTTGTCAAATTATTTCTGCTTTTCCAATGTTAATCAGCTGCTCCCTGTTGTAAACCACCTTGTTGCTATGGTTATGCATCATGACAAAAGAGTAAAATATACAAAAGTATTGGGAAAAATTAATCCAGCTGCACAGCATCCAAGGCAGGAAGGAACAGTTGTCCAAAAAATGCAATTTCTTTCAAGAAAAAACAGGAATGAAATTTTGAAAAAAGAAAAATCTCAATGTGAGGTTCAGAGCTACTCCAACGTGCTGCCACCCTCAGCAGCGCATTCTAGAACATATCAAATTTACCCTGTGTACTTACTTGTGTTGCCAGTGGCTTAGGTATTAATGGCTGTGTGCTGAATTATTTTGAGGAGACAGCAAATTTACACTGTTATACAAGCTGCACAGTCACTACTTTACATTGTAGCAAAGTGTAATTTCTTAAGGATTGTCCCATGAAAAGACAGATTCAATTTTGTTAAAAAAATGTCGATGGATGTTGGACTTACTTCTGTGATATACTGTACTTATTGCAGCCGCGGCTATTCAGAGACAACAGGGGAAGCCGGGCTGCCTCTCCCATTCTCTGGCGAAATTGCTACATCTTCAATGTTAAATTGACGATAAAACAGTTATTCACAAAACACAAGACATGCCCAATACTGCATTTACTTTCATAACTACAAGTTGTCCTGTAGCTTAATGAAGTGATTTGTTCTGAAATCGCCGCCGTTCACTGAGGAAATCATGTTATGAAGCCGCCACTAACAGCCAGGCTTCCGAGCCGAGGGCTGCCCGGCTTCAGGAGGGGGCGGGAGAGTCAAGTTTTTTTCTACAATTCTAGGTCATCATTGACTAAATCGACAAAAAAATCATCACTTCCGGAAGCCCGGCGTCTCTGGGGGTAGATTAGACGTGGGCGTGTCAATATGACGGGCTGTGTCGTGATGATTGGAGTCAGTGTTTGTCCATCATGTGGCAGCCGAACTTTTAATCGGGGAGAAGTACGCTGGCTGGTCTGGAACTTCAGTCCCAAAGCGGATACGAAAGAGACTGGTTGTCTGTGAAAGTGCTGTCAGAGTTTCACTCATTTCCCATCGTTTCCATTTCCATCCTCACACACATACACTTTTGTAAATATTACACTGTAAATAAGAAACACATCCTTGTTGTTTAGAAGTTTTGTCAATAATATTCCTGTTGTGCTTTTGTTTGTCGTGTTAGCTAGTAGTTTTTGTCACAATGGCGGCTATGCTCGCAGTTAAGCAGTTAGCAACACCAAATGTAGTTGACATGCTTTTAGCCAAGCGTCAAACTCTAAGTATTCATCATGACAGGGAAAAATGCTCCACAGATTCTGATCCAGCCACAGATCCAGCCATTTACAGACCTTAGATTCGATCATACTTGATTTTGGCCTTGCTTTGTGAATTTTCAAAGTCTATACCTTCTTTCTGTGTATTTGCTGGGCATACTTGTCATACTAGACACAGCTATGTTATAACTAATTCTTTTTAACTTGCTATCTTCTGCTTTAGGATGGCACGAGCCACTACAACCCTGAACGCGTAATATGGGCTTCCCCTGTTTTAAAAGTCAGCAGCCGCCACTGACTTATTGTCTGTTTCTTTTAAATGCTTTAATGACATTTTGTAAATCCCATTGAGTTCTATGGAAGACTGGATGTTCGTTGATATTACTCCGCCATCAAGTGGTGTGGAGTATAGTCAGATTCAACTGCTGAGCGGAAGTTTATCCACGGCTGTGAGGTGGCTAAGAAAATAGTTCGAGCATGAACGAGCTGCCAAATAAAACACGACAGAAGCAACTTTTCGCAACACAATTTGATATGGATTACCAGTGCACACCAGTAACCACTCCGGTGAGTTGATGATTTTGAAAACGGACGTTTATGGTGCTTTTACGGACCTTTTAGAACATGCACATGACTTGCCATTCTGAAGCAGGTTGAGAAGAATCAAAATTAGGCAAATACCGGAGACAGCAGTAAAATTCAAAAAAGCGGTGAGGGGGGTTATAAAACATTGCAGACGACTCATAAAAGAGGCTTAATGTTGAAAATACTGCAGTTCCCCTTTAAGGTTCTTCCTCAAAAACACGACGGCTCTTTCAAAAGATTTTCCAATCCTGGAGAAAAACCTCCCTATCTTGGTTTTCTTTTTGGGCAGTGTTTTCATGCTTAGCTGGTATTTGAGGGTTATAATCAAAGTTTAGTCAAAATACGTACTGTCCTGTGCCACTGCAGCATTCAGTAGATTTAATATTTTAAAAACTATAAAAGTTAGAAACACCAAAAGATATAGCCATCATGTCCAGAAAGAGATTAACATTTTGTGCAAAAATGGTTTAATTTGCTTAAAGTATGCGGAAGTACTTAAACGGAAAAAAACGTATGGAATAATAATGAAACAGGAAAACGATAGTGAGAAGAGTCCGACACAATAGTCATATGTGTGCCCTGCCTTTGGCGTTGGCACCCATAATAAGCTTTGACTGAACCTTAAGGAGTGTTGTCTTTTCCTATGCAAGAAAATCTATCGTGACTGAAAAAAGAATAAGAAAGAAGCTATCCATTTGTGGTCACATGCTTACCGCAGTGAATCACCGCACAGGGCAATGCATGGGACATCATCTGTATAAAGTGGACCACAAGGCTTTGTTGTTATTGAAGCTTTGATGATCATTATTTAATCTCCCAAAGGGTGACTCGAATTGCCCCTGTGATATCTGAATGGACCTATAGGCAAATAAAACCAGTAATGAATATACCAGTAACATACTGGTAATATCGTGCCCATCCCCGTGATTTTTAGCAGTGTGGACATTAGATATGAGGGTCCTTCTAAGAGTGAAGGACTTCTGAACATATCAGTCATCTTGTTTGCTGCTGTTACGGTGGGACTGCGACTCACAAATGAACCAACAATGAAATATTAAAGAAAAGCTAATTAGGCACACACATATGAACATTATGTTACACAGTGTCCAGCAGTAATCACTATAGGTCAAGGTTGAACCTCTTCAGTGGATGCTCTGAACAATTGGATCTTTTTTTCTCTCCTTAACCAGATGTGCATAATGAACTTTGTGGTTTGTTATGATCATCTGACTGATCTGTTTCGTCATCATTGTTAGCTTTGTTACCATGATCACTGCTTTACATTTATATTTAGCTCTCTTAGCAGTTGTGATTCGGGATGTTTGTCCAGTGAACATGAATGACTATTGTAAGTCAAACACTCATATTCCCATATTGCAAGTGCTCGTGTCCGTGGCGTCTTCTGCTATTTTAGCAGGCATTGTTGTCATTGCAAATTTCACGTTGTATATTAGGAGTGGAAGCACCACTGATGGATGTCCATAAAAAAACAATATCTGAGACACCACCTATACTCTGATACTGATAGTGTGCGTGACCTTTTCTGTCCTTTTCTGTCCCGTTACGACAAAAAGGAACCTAAAAAAAAGCCAATAAACACACAACTGCTGAAAGGTATAGCTAGGATCCAGGAATCATTGATTTTTTTTTTTAGTTAATGAACATCTTTGTTTTTCTGGCTAAATGTTCCAGACAGGGAACAGCCTTACCTAACCTTTACATGCCAGCCATTTAGTTATGCCCTAACCAGAACTTACAATCCAGTAACTAGTTATTTTGTAAGATATGTTAAAACCAATGTTACTTCTACCAATGTTAACTGGTTGGAATAAAGAAGGTAAGCGGTTTCTTTTCTTTAAAAACATTCTCAGAAAGACCCAGTACACAGAATAAGACATTGGAAACAAACAAATTACCTTGTGCTTATCTTTCAAATTGTTCCATTCTTTTCTGCCTGTTTGTGTCACACCCTTGGACTCACGTTTGTAGTTTCATGTTAGATTATGCTTTTGTTTACAGCCCATGCTTAGTTTCCGTCATGCTTTAGTTTCCCTGCACTCTGTCCATTAGTTCACTCACGTCACCTGTGTTTTTTCCTCAGCTGCACTCACTCCCCAATCACTCCCAGCCCTCTATTTAGTTTCCTGCCTCCCCTGTCGTTTTGTCAGAGCTTTGTGTTTGTTACCTGCCTTGACCTGATTCCCGTAGTTCTCCATGTTCCACGTCGTTTTTTGCAAGCTAAGTATTTATTTATCCCTTGCCATGTCAAGTCTTTTTGTTTGTTGTTCATAGTTTTGATTTTTGAATCCGGCCCAGCCGCGCCTTTTGTTTGTTACTTTGTTTTTTGTGAAATAAATCACCCTTTTGCCTTTGAAGTCCGCATCCGTGTCCTCCCTCCTGACCAAACCTGACAGTTTGGGGGTAATGGGTAGCCCACTGCAATTTGTGATTGTCTCACCTCCAGCCCCTCTGTAGACATATAATACCAGCATTGAGAGCTAATGTATGCTTTTGGATAGCCAGCCAGTAAAAGGTTTTAACGGGCTGCTTGCCTCTCAGTCAAATCCTGGGTTTCCTCAGAGCACCCTTAGTTAAAATGTAGTGTACATTTTAATTCAATTTTCACAAGTGCATATAATAGGAAACAATTGCAGGCAAACGACCCATTTTTATTGATACAGGCAGCTCAGCTCAGGTCAGCAACATCTGAATAAAAAAATGTAAATACCTCTACAAAGCCCTGAACTTGCCTCAATAAGCCATCGATCGATTAACAGTAGAGAGCCCCGATGAAGACTAGATATATGTTTTATGAATTTTTCTGATATTTAAAAATAAGAATTGAAAGAGATGCGCTTTCTATGATTACGCCCTGTAGAAGCTAGGTCTGCAATAAATATCTCGGCATAAAAAACGGGCAGGAATTTTTGCGACAAACTTTTTACTGTAAGCTTGACATACCTCCTTCTTTTTTATGAAGTAGAGATCCTGTAGTTGCCAGACGTCAGAGCAACATGAAACGAAAACTGGGTTCACCTTACGGCCTATTGCTCTGACTTAAAGCTGCGGTCGGCAACTTTTTTTTAGTCATATTAGCTTGAACTGTCATGGGATTCTGGAAGTAGAATATTAAATAGGCTGTTTAGAAAAAATAACGAAATCTGTAGCTCCCTCCGAAGCCTGTAATCATGCTTGCAAAAACAGAGTGCTCCCGGCTGTTTTTAACCAATCAAGTTACTGTGGAGGAATCCTACCTGTCAATCACAGCTTGTGCACACGCTGCTGAGCGTGAGTCTGCCCCAGCTTGTGTGCGCTCACACTGGTGTGAACTCACGTGCACAACCTCGTCCACAGAGGGGGAGGGGTTTGGGGGGCGATTCGGAGCTTGTTAGAGGTTGGGGGAGGGACCTGAAAGTTGTATCAGTTCGAATTTTCCGACTTTAGACTCGCAATTTTGAAAACCTGCCGACTGCAGCTTTAAACTGCTACTGTGTCAATGCTAAATTATGAAAAGAAGTTCTAACTCAAAGGTCACAACAATAAGGATCAACGGAAATATGTGTCCCTGTACAGGTCCCTCACTGTGTCAGGAGAAACTGAGTCCTTTCAGGCACTGGAACCTGCAGGGACTCGAGCAAGAAAAGACTTGAGCATGAAAAGTTGTCCACAAGACAAAATGTATAAAATATGAAGTATACTATCAAATTTAAGATGGCTCTGTCAGAAGTTAACCATGGTGCCTGACAACTTTAAGCAATGAACCTGTATTTAATTTGGCCAAAAGTAATTTCTATCCGTGCCCTTGTTTTAACATGTGCATGGTGGAATGTCCTCTCCGCCCTTGTTCCTGGATCAGGATATAGCGTGAGGAGGTACGGCCAGCATGCATAGCCTCTGTCCCCAAGCAGGACACTCTCCTGCAGAATAAGAGAAATGTTGGATGGATATACATGTGTTAGGACTTTAGGCAATTTGATGCAATATGTGCCTTTTATGGCTATCTATGATAAAGTATGACGAATACTTTGAATTCCTTAAGATGACCTCTACACCTGACCTCTCATTAGATTACCAAAATTATGACTATGCTATATACACCTTACTTCAAAATGATGATACTGAGATAGTGGCTTGCTGTGGTGAAACCTGCCTGCTTTAGGCATCATGAGTGAGGGAAAGCACACAGAAGGACGGCCTAAGCCATAGAGACACAGAGGAGGACAGTTTGACAGTTTTCAGAGTGAGAAAGTCAGACTGAAATATTGTGTTTCCCCATGTAACTTTGGTAAGGAAAGAGCAAATGTCTTCAAATTCATAGGAATAGTTGTCCATTATGAGTGGAATAAATGACCAAAAACACAAGATGATTGGTTACTCTGAGATATAGGGGGGGAACAGATTTTACGTTTTTCACACTTACCTTTTGCTCATGACCTCATTTTTCATAGAAAAATACTTTATTCATAGAGACTTGTATTCTTGATGTTTATCAATGGTTCAATTGAAAGAAGTAGTTTACCATATTGTCAAGTGTTTGTTTTTAATCCCTGAGATGAAGGTTTTGGTAATAGTACTGGCAAGAATTAAAAACTACTTTCATCCCTGGTCCTAACATTAATAAGCTAATCAGTATTTCAAAAGGTCAGGCATTGGATACACCTACTGTGGAGTATGGCAACATATTAACATTACTTAAATCCCAAACAACCTTTTCTGTTTTAATACTTTAGACTCTAAACCTTCAGCTCGTAACACATCAGCCACAGGTCAGCTCCCCTGAGACTGTGCTGCGGGACTTCCGTTACCTGTTTGACACATGGCAGCTTTTTCACTTTGTGCTCTTGCACAGTTCAGGATCAATTCTAAACATTTTTCAAATAGGAAATACAGTAAAAATTTCCCATGTACACTGAACGCACCCACTGCCGCCTGCGAACATGCAACACAACACACATTCTTCCAAAGAAGCCTTTTATTGGATTGGGATTGTTTCGGTTCACATTTATGTTAAAAGGTCTTTTTTTTTTTTTTTTAAATCAGCTGTCCCCTTCAGTGAATTACTCCTCAACATTGCACAACGCCCAGCTCTGGAAAAAGATTGGTCCTTTGACAGGAGCTAAAAAGTCACAGAAGCAGCAGGAACCTGAAACTCGCATAAAGACGGATCAGAAAGAGGTTTGCAGTGTTTTGATTCATTTCGTCACGTGGAATCAGACATGAAGCAGAAATTGCTCGAAAGTTTCAGACTTTTAGCTTCTGTGATTCAAGTGGAAAAGTCTCTCTGAAGTACAGAAGTTACGAACACCGATAGCTCGACAAGGACTCATCAGAACTCAGGAAGAACAGACATTACACAAAAAAAAAACACACATACTTTATCTATTAAAAATGTCTCAAACAGCACAGCTTATAAAACACACTTTTCTCTGAAAAAAATGGAATCATCATCGTAAAGTTGGATGAATCATGTCCTTCGCCTCCGACTGTCATCCTAAGATTCATTCTTAATCATAGAAATGATCCATTTTCCCAAAGTAGGAGTATGGACACATCCTGGAACCACTCGGGAAGTTTAACCCCTCAGACACATAGTGGCATCATTATGGTTGGTTGGACAGCTGTATCCGTCTGTCAGCCTGTGACATGATGCCAAGAGCAAAACAGTGGCTTCTGAAATGTGGAAGGAAGTAATGAGGGAACAAAAGGGATCAAGCCATCTTCCTCAAAAATGGCTTCAAATTTGTTTCAGTGAACAACTATATAAGAAACACTTGTTGGAGATCTGCCCTCTACAAGCCCTGGGAAGAGGAGGAGGAGGAGAACATTCAGAACAGTATCACTGAGAGTTCACTCTGAGACCACAACTCTGACACAAAGCTGACATTATCCCTTTCAAGGAAATCTAACGGTGGAAATGATGCCAGCTCATTGGGATATCACCTTACACTAAATTGCAATGGCCTCGAGTTCAACTGGTAAAGATGGGAAATGTCACGAGGCTCTGGGTAAAATTAAAGTCAGTGCCAAGCTATTTCTCAGACTTTTCTTTTAGTGTTTGCAGAGCAAAAAGTCATTTTGGAGCTAATAAGAAGTCACATGTGCATGTTGGAGAGGTAGAGACACAGATCCAAACACATAAGGAAAAGATGGCTGTGAAAGTGTCGGACAACAAACACAGAATGGCCAAACCGTAGCCGGAGACTCATGCGTCTCCGGTCAGCTGAGCTTTAATCTGAATCGGGAACAAAAAGGTCTGTGTCAGCACAGTTCCAGTCCTGTGCTACAAATGGAAAAATCTGATTTACCAAAAGCATTCCTGGAAACAGCACAGGCATGGAGGTCGCTTTACAGTCACATATGTACACAACATCTGTCACAATGGGTGGTCCACGTAAACATCTGGGCCTGAGTCAGGCCTGTGCCCCCGGCCTGCTTTTAGACCTCCACTGCCCTCAAATCAAGCTCTTTGTAATCTTTGTCAACCATTTTAAGATTAAATGTTGAAGGCAGATCTGAGCCACGCAGCCAAACCAGAGTTTCATACCTGAAAAGTTACTCGCACACTGAAACAATCCTGCTGCCAAAACCGACAGATTGTCTGACACACATGACAGAAATGCAGGTGATGCTAGTTGGGAAGGAGTTCTCTTTGGTGGCCGTGCTTGAAACAAGAAACTTGCCTTTTAATGTAAAAAGACTTTTTCTCTTCCTGCCCTTTAGGTGGCATCTCAAAAGAGCCCACACTGTTAGATATCCTCTGCCATCTCACTCAGAGATGAATGTGTTTGAAATGGCACTAAATGCAGGTTTAAAGTCCAAACTGCCACGAACCCGGACACAAGATCTAAGAAAAAAAAATGGGAGGAGAGGAAAAACAAACAAACAAAAAAAAGGGTGACTTTTTACCCAGAGAGAAGTCGTAAAGAGAAGAAAGTCTGAGGTGGGCTCCGTGTTTAAAGAGTTTCATTTCCTGCCCCCCCCCCACTCTGACCTTTTTCCTTAAACGTCCTCTTACAACATGACTTCCATCATTTTCTGCTGAGTAATTTATAGGATTTGTCCCTCCAACATATTTTTTTGAGCTTCGGTCATGTGGCTCAGACGCAGAGAGTCAAACATGCTAAGGATGCTAACATGCTTATGGTCAGCGGTCTGGAAGCTGGTCCCATCGCAGGCATGTTTCTCAGGGGAGGAGGGCCTCGCCCTCTTCAGCCCAGAGGAGGTCCAGCACCTCAGCCTGCCGCAGCTCCCGCTGGTGAATCCTCCGCAGGCGCAGGATGTACAGCAGGATGGCCAGCACCACCACCAGGATGCAGAGCGAGAACAGGTGGTGGTTGTAGACGAAAGAAGGGCGCAGCCAGCTGGGGTGGTTCTGCCGCAGCGTTTCCTGCTGTAGGTCCCTGCAGAAAGGGAGACGGGAACACACCAACCCATGTTTGTTCATTACAAATAAAAACCCTCATTGCTGATACTGTAGTTACTCTTTATTTATTTAGATTTTTTCAGGATGTACTTTTAAAAGAAGAAATGATAAGTGGTACATCAGTATCAGTGTTGGAACTGTTTAACGTGTCCATGTGTTCATCCACACTTCTGTGAATCTCCCATTACTTAATGAAATATTAACTGTTTCATTGAGCCTGGGAGGGTTCTTTCAGACTCAGAATCAAATATAAATGCCTTCAGAGAGCCTGATGGAATCTGAAAGTATTCGCTTTTCTTTCGTAATCTGAGACTAACATTGTGATTCGTCTCCTGAACAAAGCCAAAGAACAGTTACTCAGTGTGAGGACAGCTGTGGAAGCAGAGTTACCTGAGAGGCAGGAAGCGGGTTTTAAACAGGATGGCCCCCAGAGTCCACTGCACCTCCTTGTCATAAACCAGCTGGGCTGTTTTCAGGCTTGGGTAGTCAGAGGGGAAACGGAAGCCAGAGTGCAGCACCTCATACATCCAGGCTGACTTGAAGCACTGATACCTGGGGAAACAAATGCAGGATAAAGCACCTTTAGATGTCTGCAGAATCTGTGGGCAAGAAAAAGAGCAAATGTGCCCCACCCAAAAGAAAGAAGTCAATAATGTGGATGGATTTTTGAACGGGAAAGTTAAAGCTCTTCTTCCAGATCAAAAATTGGAACATGAAAAAGAACAATGTGCATGTTGGTTAAAAATATAAAGAAATACTACAAGATTAGAATTTCTCTATTGGGATAAAAAAAAGGATTTTCCAATTCATTTCATTACAATGGAGCCACTTTTATTTTTAGAAAGTCAATTAAACTGTAAACTAGCTTCCAGCAAACTACCGAACTGAATTATTTTCTCTCCATCTCACTCGAGGTTTAAGAAACAAAATTCAGTGCACGTAGTGTACACTAAAAAATGTTTTGTTTTGCATGTATTCTTCAGGTTTGCTACAGAACTCTGACACCGACTCAACAGCACCTCCCTGTGGACAACCTGCTGCTAAAACGCAAATAGTGGGTTTGTAACCTGCTGATATTCTTCAAATTAAAAAAAAACAATCATAACTTGGTTGTAGCAAGTACCCCAAGTGGGCTTTTTTAGTGAGGAAACAATTCAGTTGAAAGACGACGGGATTTATAACCGACATAAACTGGAAGAAGAGAATTCAAAGTCGTGGTCACAACAGCCGGTGAATTTATTGCTCGCAGAATGTGGAATATGAACCAGACCAATGGCGTGGAAGGTGCACACCTGTGCGACTGAACACACAACCTGAAGAGCGCCACCTACAGACCGCGCAGAATGACAGATGCTGTGTGTGACGACCACACACTTACTTGAGCCTGCTGATGTCGGCCTGCTTGGAGAAGAGCTGGCTGTCCAAGCGCTGTTTCAGTGTCGACCACTTGGTGGCGCAGTAGTCCTGTTGAATAAACCAAAACCAACTTCTACATTTGCTTTGAACATAATAAGCAAGCCTGGGAGTATTTGTCGCTCTTGTACTGTCCTCCTATCCTCAGCACGTCCTCCATACAGTAGTAAAACTCAGAGAAGCCGTAGAACTCACTGTTACTGAAATTGATGGGAGCCTGAAGATCACAGTGTTCAGAGTCAGTGAGTGAAGAATTAAACCAACTGTTCAGTCAGGAGCAATTTCATCCTGCCTTCATGAGTAAGAACACAGTAACAAAGGAAGGAAGCATTTACTGCAGCAGCAGGATCATGTTAGCATTAATGAAGCAACTCCCTCTGACTGTTTAAATGTTCACGTTCCTCGAACCACAGGCAGAGGAGGAGGAGTGGCGGCCATCTTCAGATCAGGGTTACTAATCAGTCCCAGACCCAAGATTAGTTTGAGCTTAGTTTGACTCACTGCCTTAATCACAGCCTTGACCTCATGCTGACTTATGGCATTGAGAGTGAACAGTTAACAGTGTTCCCTCATATCTCTTATTCAATTCAATTCAATTCATTTTTATTTATATAGCGCCAAATACAACAAATGTCATCTCAAGGCACTTAGATAGTAAGTCCAATTCAAGCCAATTGGAATTCAATTAATTAATAATAATCATAATTCATAAAATAATCCAATTCGTTCATATAGAGCCAATTCAAAAACAATTTCCTAGCTAAGAAAACCAACAGATTGCACTGAAAACTTTTTGTTTTTCGGTCCAATCTCCCGGCCTGAGCGTGCCTGAGGCGACTGTGGAGAGAAACGACTCCCTTTTAACAGGAAGAAACCTCTGGCAGAACCAGAACCAGGAAGGGTGGCCATCCGCCTCGACCAGCTGGGGTTTGAGAAGACAGAATCTGACCATTTTCTGATAACCTTTGAGTTTACATTACTTGACTATACAGTTTCTGAGAAGAAATTTACATATAGAAGGTGTCTATCAGAGGATGCTGTAACCAGATTTAAAGAATTAATTCCATCATCCTTTTCTTCACTGCCATGTGCAGATATGACATAGGACGGCTACCTAAACTTTACTCCAGCAGCACTTGACTCTCTTGTTGACAGCACTATAGTTTCAATGCGTACAGCACTGGACAATGTTGCCCCTCTGAAAAGGAAGGTAATCAGTCAGAAGAGGTTGGCTCCTTGGTATAATTCACAGCTGTGTGCTTTAAAGCAGACTGCAAGAAAGCTGGAGAGACAGTGGCGTTCCTCTAATTTAGAAGAGTCTCAATTAGTCTGGAAAGATAGTTTAATAACGTTTAAGAAAGCCCTTCGTAAAGCTAGAACTGCTTATTATTCATCATTGATAGAAGAGAATAAGAATAATCCCAGGTTTCTTTTCAGCACTGTAGCCAGTCTGACTAAGAGTCCGAGCTCTGCTGAGCCAGTTATTCCTTTAACTCTCAGCAGTGATGATTTCATGAGCTTCTTTATTAATAAAATTGTTTCTATCAGAGAGAAGATTGATGGAGTCCTTCCCACTATTATCAGTGATGTATCATCAAGTACAGCAGCTTTAGAAGTATCTTTAGAACCTGATTTGTATTTAGACGGCTTCTGTCCAGTTGATCTCTCTGAACTAACAACAGCAATAGTCTCTTCTAAACCATCAACTTGTGTTTTAGACCCAATCCCAACCAGACTGTTCAAGGTTTTCCCCTTAATTGACACTTCCATATTGGATTTGATCAATCTGTCTTTGTTGACAGGATATGTACCTCAGACTTTTAAGGTTGCTGTAATTAAACCTTTACTTAAAAAACCTACTCTAGATTCAGAAGTGTTGGCTCATTATAGACCTATATCCAATCTCCCTTTTATGTCTAAAGTTCTTGAAAAAAATAGTTGCAGCTCAACTTTGTGATCATTTACACAGAAATAATCTGTTTAAAGCGTTTCAGTCAGGAAACAGCACTGCTGAAAATTTCTGCCAAATGCACACAAACATTCCGTATGCTTGGAATGCATTGTAAAGTCACAAATGAGTCATTTGCACAAAAACCTTAATATTTTAAAAACTATAAAAGTAAGAAACACCAAAAGATATAGCCATCATGTCCAGAAAGAGATTAACATTTTGTGCAAAAATGGTTTCATTTGCAGGGGCGGTCTGTGGCGTAGTGGGTACAGCAGACGCTCCATGTACAAAGGCTATAGTCCTCGTGCAGCTGGCCCCGGTTCGAATCATTCATCGGATGGCCCTTTGCTGCGTGTTATTTCCCTCTCTCTGTATGGCATGATCTTTGTGCCACCTCTTCACTCTCCTATAATAAAGGCATAAAAAAAAGCCCCCCCCCCCCAAAAAAATGGTTTCATTTGCTTAAAGTATGCGGAAGTACTTAAACGGAAAAAAACGTATGGAATAATAATGAAACAGGAAAACGATAGTGAGAAGAGTCCGACACAATAGTCATATGTGTGCCCTGCCTTTGGCGTTGGCACCCATAATAAGCTTTGACTGAACCTTAAGGAGTGTTGTCTTTTCCTATGGAAGAAAATCTATCGTGACTGAAAAAAGAATAAGAAAGAAGCTATCCATTTGTGGTCACATGCTTACCGCAGTGAATCACCGCACAGGGCAATGCATGGGACATCATCTGTATAATATACATACACTTACATTTACTTGAGAGGCAGCAAGAGAAAAAGTTTGAACAAGATGCATTTTTTTTAAATAGCTCATAAATTCAGTTAGCTGCTTTCCTCTCTGCTTGTGGTGATTACTCAGCATGTTGTCGAGTTTTTAAAAAAAAATGTATTTTAAAAAATCCAGAAATCTCCACTCTAAAATAAAAAAAGAGAAGAAGAAAAATATACACGGGGAAAAGCATTAAACAGGCATTTCAAAGTGTAGTACTGAATATTCCTGCAGCACGGGAAGGTATCAGTCGCATTTTGATGACGTTGTTAAGAGGTTGGCCATCCTCGGATGCGTATTAAATATTTCGGTCATTTCCTGCTCCTCTGCCTGTTGTCCTCTTTTAAAACCATCCAGTTGAAGCTAAGATAAAGAAGATAACATCGTATCAACTTTTCTGTCGAAGGAACGTCACATTTCGCCTGCGGACTTTACTGTCACGGTGGAGGAAAGGCGTCTTTAGGTAAGTTTCTGAGAGACTGATAGCATATGGAGACCGTTAACAGCGGTGTGGAAACGCACCGCTAGCCGGTTGGAATTCTGTATATCCGCTGAATGCAAATGGAAAACACTGTTTTTGTTCAATTAAATTGTTATTTGGTTTGACTGTCTGTCTCTATACAATAGTTGTATGTATGTATATGTATATGTATATGTATATGTATATATTAGGTAAGATAGTTACTTTCTTCACTCTGACCTGAACGGAAGAAAGCAGCTCTTTTTCCTCCTACATTATGACTAAAATAGAATTATAGGCTACTGTTATTGCGCCATGTCCGGCACAAGACTGCACAAGAGCTACGTTTGAAAGATGTGGATAATCTAGAGTACAATAAGGTTGTTTTGTTGGATTAAGGGGTGCCAGATCAACAAGTCAGTGAAGTGACCTTTTAAACATGAAAGTAGAGTAAGATGCACTGCAGAAAATAGGGGTCTTCAAACAAGATAAAACACACAAAAAATAAGGGAAAAGGTACTCAAAACAAGTGAAAAAATCTGTCCATGCAGCAAGATAATTTGACTTGGCAAGATTTCTTAAATTAAGATTGTAGGAGTCTTGTTTCTAGATTTAACAAAGGCAGTTTTGTGAACAAACATTTGTCATATGCTTAAAATCCAACGAATAAAGTGTGTTTTCAGATATTTTCTGTGTGACTTTTGAATCAAGCATGTTGAGTTTGTTATTGAATCTTAAAACAAGATTTATTTTGATGAGACTTTGGAGGAGAAACGTAATACATCTTATTTTAAGTGTTAATGGTCTCATTTTATGATTCCCTGCCTGTTTGAGACAAAAAAGTAAAGTTTTGCTTGATATAAGATTATACTGTTAAGTTGAAGACTTAAAATAAGAAATTAATTCTTAAAACAAGAAAAAAATATCTAGCACTTCTAAATGTAAGGGTTTTTTTCTTGGTAAGAACCAAATAATTTGCAGTGTGCAAACAAAAAGCATACACTGGCTGCACGTGATCAATTATTCTGGAAATAGTTTTTAGATGAATAGAGTCTGGAATGTGTTTAAATTGAATAAGCTGCACATTTATGTCGAGATGAATAAACTCCAGGGTGTACCCTGCCTGTCACCACCCAGTGACAGCTGGGAAAGGCACCAGAAGAATGTGTTTTTTCTTTGTAAAGCCACTTAACACTGACCTATGGATCATTAAGGCATGAAAAGGCACTCAACTCAAGGGATGACAGAAAACTTGGCAAAGAACCAATTTTAATTTGTATTTTTAGGCACTTTGTTGCTCGCACCCTGTCACAAAGACACGTCATTTGTTCCCATTTAACACAGTAGAAAGGAATGACAGTATGCAGTTATCCCTGTCTTAATAAAGTAAACAGAATTCAAGTGGATGTGCAGTTGAATGCCTTAGTCTCTTCACAATGTCCTATTTATTTGTGTTGTTTCCCTATGCTTTAAATTCAGGATAAGCTGTAAAAGATGCTGTATCATTGCTTAGCAGCTAAGTATTTTCCTTCTTTTGTCTGTTCAGGAGAAAAGTCAAAACTGGACGGAATCTGGTCAGACTGCAGTCACCATGAGGTGACGATTGTAACGCCTTCTATTCCAGCTGACCTGGCCACATGGCAAGGTGAGAAGCTGATAACGCTCTCCATCGGATTGTTCATGATAAGGTGGAACTGCGGGATATGATGATGTCCTGAGTCAGACTCCACAGTTCTGATGCAGCATGGATGTGTTTTTTTTTTTTTTTTCTTCCCCCACAGGATTACTTTGTCCTGCCTGCCAGCCTCCTGGTACTGCAGCGTGTCCCTGCTGTCTCTGGGCTGTGCACCCAGGCAGAGGCTGCTCTTCCTGCTGCTGCTCATCACCTGTGCCCTCCTTCTCCTGGGAACTTCCCAGAGGCAGCTGTGGGGTATCCAGCAACGGCCAGGGGCCCGAGTCAACAAGTGAGTGGAAATATGCTGTATTGACAAGAGGTGATAAGTGAAGGAAATGGTTAAAAAAAGAATCAAATCTGATGCACACACTTTGTTAAGCTGGAGCTGAGGCAGACAGATTGAGGTGTTTGAGTTGTCTTACACATCTGGAGATATGAACTGAAGTGTGTGATACTTTGTCATGCTAAGGTAATTGACATTTTACATTCGCAGTGTTTTTTTCAGATCCTTGAAATGATTTGATTTGAACAGGTTTGTTTCTTTAGCAAGTTTCATTTGAAAGGTTGCGAAAGCTATTAGTTTCCATTTGATTTAGTAGAAAATTGGGTAAAGGCCACATTGATCTAAAACACTGTAAATGTAATCAAACATTCACTATCCAGGGTGTCGATGTGGTAAACTGTAACATTATGTAACTGTGTGAATGATTAGCTGCAAATAAACCAAATGTTTTACATCAATTAGATAAGATGGATTACTCTTGTTGACCATATTTTATTTCAGCTGATGAAATGTAATGTAATTAGTTGCAACCCCGATTCCAAAAGGGTTGGGACGCTGTGTAAAATGTGATTAAAAACAGAATGAAATGATTTACACATTTCATAAACAAACATTTGCTTCACAATAGAACATAGAAAACGTATCATATGCTGGAAGTGAAATGCTTTTCTTGAAAAATACAAGCTCAGTGTGAATTTTCATGGCAGCAACATGTCTCTAAAAGCTGGGACAGGTCCATGTTTCCCACTTTGTAGCATCCCCTCCTCTTTTAACAACATCTGTAAACATCTGGAACTGAGGAGACCAGCTGCTGGACCTTTGGGAGAGGAATGTTGTCCCATTCCTGTCTGATAAAGGATTCTAGCTGCTCAGCAGTCAGTTGGTGAAAGGTCTGGACTGCAGGCAGGTCAGTCCACCACTCTTGCTGTTGGAATAGATGCAGGATGTAGTTTAACATTGTCTTGCTGAAATGTGCAAGGCCTTCCCTGAATAAGATGACATCTGGATGGGAGCAGATGCTGCTCTAAAACCTGTTTATACCTTTGAGCTTTGATGGAACCTTTCCAGATGTGCAGGTTTCCAGTTCCATAGGCACTAATGCCCCCCATACCATCAGAGATTCAGGCTTTGAACTGAGAGCTGATAACGAGCTGGATGGTCCCTCCCCTCTTTAGTCTGGAGGATGGAGCGTCCCTGATTTCCAAAATTATTGCAAATTTGAATCCACGTGACCACAGAACAGTTTTCCACTCAGTCCACTTTGTCTCAGTCCATTTTGAATGAGTTTTGGTTCAGATAAGATGGCAGTGATCCTGGATCACTTTCATACAGTGCTTTTGTAGGTACTTTTGCAAGCTACCATAAATTATGCAAGTCCTGTGCTTTAACCTGCATCTGTGGATGGTACAGTGAACTGTGTTCACAGACCATGATTCTGGAAGTGTTCCCGGGCCCATGCAGGGATTTCCAGCACAGAACCATGTCTGTTTTAATGCAGAGCTGCCCGAGGGCCTGAAGATCATGGACATCCAGTATTTATTCTCCCTTGCACATAAAGATGTATTCAGAAATATGCAAATCACTGCATTCTTTTTTTATGTACATTTTTTTTTTTTTTTTTTTTTTTAATTGGGGCTGTATTTGATATAAACTCTTATGAAAACAGCTATGAGTGACCTGAAATGAATTTGTAAGACTTCTCTTAAGTAAGCAGCAGAATACGTAAATATATCTTTGTTTGTCAAACATTTAGTTGAAGTAGAGACTGAAAACGAGGGAGATGTTTCTCATCTTTTTCCAGAAATCCTGAGATGTGTGTAAGCACCTCCAGGTTCAGATGCCTCACATGTGTCACAGCTGCTGTTTTTCTTAAGAATTTCTCTTAACGGGAGGAGAAACCACGTTCACGTTGATGTTCACATGTGTTAGGTTCTTAGAATTAAAGGCCGGAAGTGATAAAGATGTTTGTGGAAATTACCTACTACTGCATGTTGTAGTATCTTAATACTTTTTATACATTATCTAAATTGTATGAACCCAACTTTGTTTACTGTGCAGAAGTTGTACTCACCAGCCTCACCCCCCTCCCTCAGATACTTTTCCATTGTTGAGTCCATGGAGCCCACTGACGTCCTTAATTCGGGTCTGAATTATGGGATTGTGGTGGATTGTGGCAGCAGTGGCTCCAGGGTCTTTGTGTACTACTGGCCCCCCCACAACGGGAACCCCCACACCCTGCTGGACATCAGACAGATGAGGGATCGCGACCGCAGACCTGTTGTCAAAAAAATCAAGCCCGGTGAGGAGGACTTACTTTCTGTACTTTCTATAACGCCAACATTAAGCATGGATGTCCTTGAGTTAAAGGTGTAAGACTTTATAGTTTCAATCTTTGACAAGAAGTCAGTTGGTGGCATGCAGAAAGTCTTCCAGTGCACTCAAACAGAAGCAGCTCTGTGCATGGCTCACCATTTCCTGTGCATTCTGTGAGCAAACATGCATCAACTCTTTGATCGAGACCCAGCCAGAGCAGGAGCAGTAACTCTCAGCGGCTCTGTTTAGCTTCGGTAATGATTAAATTGCAGCAAATCTCACCATCTGCTGCTTGGGTTCACTGCCAAACAAGTGAAGGACAAAGTCCGTGAGAGGGAACATATGTGTGGAAAAATAAGATCTCATAGATTGAGTTTGTGTGTTATCTTGCGTTGAGATGGCTGTCTGGAGTGTTTTTTTTCTAGTGATGTTCGTTGGATTTATTAGTCATAATAAATAATTAGTCCAACGAATAAGAGTGACGAGGACCAGTCAGCTCTCATTACGTTTGGTCTCAGAGCCATCTGACAGATTAGATATGTTGCCTCAGTTCTGGGTTTAGCAGGAAAAAGCCATGTTGCACTTTGAACGCTGGGACATCACATACTGTGACAGCCAGCATGGAACTGATTATCTTGTAGTTGTCATGACTGATGATGTCAGCACATGACTGTAATAATGATAGAAAATTCTTATCCTTTATGCATTTCTGTTGCTTACATTGTACCTCTGCATGAGAGTGACGGCTGCACTCGGAGAGGTCACCACTGTCTGCTCCCAGAAGGGCAGAAGGGAATGTCTCATGACTCCTATAAGCAAAAATGCAACAGTGATACTACAGGAGTAGTAAATACAACCTCGAATCAGAAAAGGCTGGGTTGATATGGGGAAAAAACATGACTTTTATCTCTCTGCTGACACTATGAACTCAACATATTCCATGTTTTGTCTCATCAACTTCATTTAATCTGCTAATATACCTCTAATATACTTCCATTTTTACATTTCAGGCTGCAACACATCCAAATAAAGTTGTAGTTTAGAAGATTCATGAAAATTGCCCAACTAATAAAGCAGTTTGTCTGATAATTTTAACAGAAACTAAAGTGCCTCTTTTTGCTTGAATGTGCATTTAGCTTTATTGAGCAAAGCTGCAGTTCATTCTTTATTTTTCAGTCTGAGTATCCCGTCAGTGTTGACATTATAATTATTAGCTTTTGCTTCTAAATGTGTGTTTTCTCTCAGGTATATCCACTCTGGCGAACACACCGACGCAGGCCAGTGACTACCTGCAACCTCTCCTCAGTTTTGCTGCTGCTCACGTCCCAAAGAGCAAACACAAGGAGACGCCGCTCTACATCCTCTGCACTGCCGGAATGCGGCTGCTGCCTGACAGGTGGACAGTTTTTCAGATCATAGAAGGTTGTCAGATTGGAAACTCACAAATTTGGTTTTGATTGTAAGGTTGTTGTATTATCCTTCTCTGCTCTTTTGGTGAACTCCCTGCATCTTTCTGACTTTGCCCCTGAACTCTCCATGTTCATGCTTAACTTCTTCATGTGTAGCCAACAGGCAGCCATCTTGGAGGACCTGGTCACTGATGTTCCTCTGGACTTTGATTTCCTGTTTTCCCGTTCATATGCTGAGGTTATCTCTGGGAAACAGGAAGGTGACGCAACATTTTTGTGGCTGATTCTTGTTTATGTAGATGGAGAATTACTTGAATTAAGAAGTCTTCTGAAAGCTGACAGTGCCTGTTTTTGTTCCTCCTCACCATCATATTTCTGTTGCCTCTCCACCCTCCAGGCGTGTACGCATGGATTGGTATTAACTTTGTCTTGGGCCGCTTTGACCATGCTGATGTGGGTAAGTGTGAAGGTATATTAGCTGGATGTATTTGAAGGTTAACCTAATGTTACATTTCTGCATGTTTATGTAAATTCCTAAAACTTTGCTTTTATTTTAGAAGATGCCACAGTTGAGGTGACAACAGGGTCTGAGAATCAGCCGCCAATCAGCAGGCGCCGCACAGTGGGCATCATGGATATGGGTGGAGCCTCACTTCAGATTGCCTATGAGGTGCCCAGTGCCATCACTTTCAACTCGCCACAAGAGGTAAGGGATGCAGGAGCACCAGTGCAAAGCACTTCTGAGAGTCCTTCATGAGACATTCTCAGGCTGGGGACTGACAGCAGGTCTCAACTGCAGCAGTTTCAGCTTCAGTGTGTTTTTCAGGAGGAGGCAGGGAAAGGTGTTCTCGCAGAGTTTAATCTTGGCTGTGATGTTGAGCACACGAAACATGTGTACCGAGTCTATGTCACCACTTTCCTCGGCTTTGGAGGAAACATGGCCAGACAGCGCTACGAGGACCAGCTAGTCAACAGCACACTCGACAAGAACAGGTCAGACACATGCACACACACACACACACACGCACATGCACGTGTAGATCAGTGAGCAGGACAGCTTTGAATACTTCTTCCATGCTCTTTTTCAGCTTCCTCGCCACCCAGACAGGTCGGAGTGAGGACAAACCCTTCCCGGACCCCTGTCTGCCACTCGGCTTGCTGGACTCAGTCACCCGGGACAACCACACATTGTACCTAAGGGGTCAGGGTGACTGGACTCTGTGTCAGGAGGCTGTTCGACCCTTCCTGGGCCTCCACAATGGCACAATGTCACCAAGGGGTGTCTACCAGGTAAAAGCCTGTGAACTAAAACCAAGCTTTATGACAGATGAGGTGCTCAAGTGCTGGTTCAAGTCATTTAATTTCATTCAATTCAATTTAGTTCAATTCAATTTTATTTATTTAGCGCCAAATTAAAACAAATGTTATCTCAAGGCACTTCAAAGTCCAATTCAAGCCAATTAGAATCGAATTCAGTGTAATCCAATCGAAATCCAATTCATTCAGTTCTAAATTGGCCTATTTCATACAAAGCCAGTTTGAAGAAAGCAGTCGAGCTAAGGAAACCAACACATTCCACGGAAACTGTTAAAAGGGAGAGAAATTACTCCCTTTTAACAGGAAGAAACCTCTGGCAGAACCAGACTCAGGAAGGGTGGCCATCTGCCTCGACCAGCTGGGGTTTGAGAAGACAGAAAGGGGGGGACAACAAACACTGTAACACCATTCAAAGGATATCTGTTGGAACAGGGAAACACAAGTTAATGAGAACAATAATGTCACATATACATAAAGAGAGTAAAGTGAGGAAAGGTGTGACAGATGAGGCCCCCCAGCAGTCTAGGCCTATAGCAGCTTAACTATGGGATGTTTCAGGATCACCTGAGCCATCCCTAACTATAAGCTTAATCAAAAAGGAAAGTTTTAAGCCTAGTCTTATAAATGGAAAGGGTGTCTGCTTCCCGGACATTTACTGGCAGCTTATTCCACAAGAGAGGGGCCTGATAACTGAAGGCTCTGCCTCCCATTCTACTTTTAGAAACTCTGGGAACCTCAAGTAAACCTGCAGTTTGGGAGCAAAGTGCTCTGTTAGGAAAATATCTTATAATGAGATCTTTAAGATATGATGGAGCTCGGTCATTAAGAGCTTTATATGTGAGGAGAAGAATCTTAAATTCTGTTCTGAATTTAACAGGAAGCCAATGAAGAGAAGCTAAAACTGGAGAAATATGATCTCTCCTGTTAGTTCTCATCAGAACTCTGGCTGCAGTATTTTGGATCAACTGAAGGCTTTTCAGAGAATATGTGGGACAGCCCAATAATAAAGAATTACAGTAGTCCAATCCTGAAGTAACAATGCATGGACTAGTTTTTCTGCATCACTCTGAGACAGGATGTTCCTGATTTTAACAATATTACGAAGGTGAAAGAAGGCAGTCCTAGAAACCTGTTTTATATGCGAGTCAAAAGATAAATTCTGGTAAAAAATAACTCCAAGGTTCCTCACTGTAGAACTAGAAGCCAAGGAAATACCATCTAGAGTAATTATATAACTAGACAATTTCTCCCTGAAACGCTCAGGTCCAAAGATAACGACTTCAGTTTTGTCTGAATTTAGAAGCAGACAGTTCTGAGTCATCCAGGTCTTTATGTCTTTAAGACATGCTTGTAGTCTGACCAACCTATTGGGTTCATCTGGTTTTATAGATAAGTACAACTGGGTATCATCAGCATAGCAATGGAAATGTATGCCATGCTGTCTAATAATGTTACCTAATGGAAGCATGTATAAAGTGAAAAGAATCGGTCCAAGCACAGAACCCTGAGGAACTCCATGACTTACTCTGGTGTGTGAGGAAGATTCTTCATTTATAAGAACAAACTGAAATCTATCAGATAAATATGACTTAAACCAGCCTAATGCAGTTCCTTTAATCTCAATAACATGTTCAAGTCTCTTTAATAAGATACTGTGATCGACCGTATCAAATGCAGCACTGAGATCCAACAGGACAAGCACAGACACAAGTCCGCTATCAGAGGCTAAGAGGAGATCATTGGTAACTTTCAGCAGTGCAGTTTCTGTGCTATGATGCACTCTGAATCCTGACTGAAACTCTTCAAACAGATTATTTCTGTGTAAGTGATCACAAAGCTGAGCTGCAACTATTTTTTCAAGAACTTTAGACATAAAAGGGAGATTGGATATAGGTCTATAATGAGCCAACACTTCTGAATCAAGAGTAGGTTTTTTAAGTAAAGGTTTAATTACAGCAACCTTAAAAGGCTGAGGTACATATCCTGTCAACAAAGACAGATTGATCAAATCCAATATGGAAGTGTCAATTAATGGGAAAACCTTGAACAGTCTGGTTGGGATTGGGTCTAATACACAAGTTGATGGTTTAGAAGAGACTATTGCTGTTGTTAGCTCAGAGAGATCAACTGGACAGAAGCCGTCTGAATACAAATCAGGTTCTAAAGATACTTCTAAAGCGGCTGTACTTGATGATACATCACTGATGTATCATTTAGTGAGTTGTATGGCTTTGTTTTTGCTGGTATTTTAGTGATTATAGGACTGTTTATGTGAGTTTGTCGGCTGAATCTGCTAGTGTGTCTTGTCCTGCCTCCACCACTGGCACCCTCTATATTTTCATTACCCCCTACCCGAACCAGGGTTTGCATCCCCACCCCGCTGTGACTTGTGTGCAGTTGGTGAAAGGCTGAAGTAGATTATGGTGGTTGTGGTGTGAGGGGCAGTGTTGGCTGGCATTAGGGGGGTGACTCTGGGACGCCAGTGGTCACTGTCTAGCCTCCTGGAGGTGTCGTGGGCCCAACTAGACGAAACACTGATGAAAGGAGGTTCCCACCTGATGACACCAATGATATGTTGGTCAGCACTGCTCACTGATCTATATAATAGGGAGTGTAGGGAATTATTCACTGAGTCTGGTCCTTTATTTTATTTATTTATTTTTCTTTATTTTCTTTAGCACAAGTTTCTTGTGTTTTTATTGAATCTGATAATAGTGGGAAGGACTCCATTAATCTTCTCTCTAATAAAAACTATTTTATTGATGAAGAAGCTCATGAAATCATCACTGCTGAGAGTTAAAGGAATACCTGGCTCAACAGAGCTCAGACTCTTAGTCAGACTGGCTACAGCACTGAAGAGAAACCTGGGATTGTTCTTATTCTCTTCTATCAATGATGAATGATAAGCAGTTCTATCTTTACGAAGGGCTTTCTTAAACGTTATTAAACTATCTTTCCAGACTAATTGAGACTCTTGTAAATTAGAGGAACGCCACTGTCTCTCCAGCTTTCTTGCAGTCTGCTTTAAAGCACACAGCTGTGAATTATACCAAGGAGCCAACCTCTTCTGACTGATTACTTTCCTTTTCAGAGGGGCAACATTGTCCAGTGCTGTACGCATTGAAACTATAGTGCTGTCAACAAGAGAGTCAAGTGCTGCTGGAGTAAAGTTTAGGTAGTCGTCTTCTGTCATATCTGCACATGGCAGTGAAGAAAAGGATGATGGAATTAATTCTTTAAATCTGGTTACAGCATCCTCTGATAGACACCTTCTATATGTAAATTTCTTCTCAGAAGCTGTATAGTCAAGTCATGTAAACTCAAAGGTTATCAGACAATGGTCAGATAAGACGGTTATGAGGGAACACTGTTAACTGTTCACTCTCAATGCCATAAGTCAGAACAAGATGTGATTAAGGCAGTGAGTCGCTCTGTGAACACTGAGAAAATCCAATAGAGTCTAATATAGAATTAAAGTTCATATTTAGGCTGTCATTTTCAACATCTACATGAATATTAAAGTCACCCACTACAATGACTTTATCTGTACTCAGCACTAACTGGGATAAAAACTCTGAGAATTCAGACAGAAACTCAGAATAAGGGCCAGGTGGACGATACACAACAACAAACACAAGAGGTTTCTGTGATTTCCACTTTGGGAAAAACTGAGAATCAGAGATTCAAAAGAGCTCAAACTAATCTTGGGTCTGGGACTGATTAGTAACCCTGATCTGAAAATAGCTGCCACTCCTCCTCCTCTGCCTGTGGTTCGAGGAACGTGAACATTTAAACAGTCAGAGGGAGTTGATTCATTAATGCTAACATGATCCTGCTGCTGCAGTAAATGCTTCCTTCCTTTGTTACTGTGTTCTTACTCATGAAGGCAGGATGAAATTGCTCCTGACTGAACAGTTGGTTTAATTCTTCACTCACTGACTCTGAACACTGTGATCTTCAGGCTCCCATCAATTTCAGTAACAGTGAGTTCTACGGCTTCTCTGAGTTTTACTACTGTATGGAGGACGTGCTGAGGATAGGAGGACAGTACAAGAGCGACAAATACTCCCAGGCTGCCAAGGTGCTCACACACACACACACACACACACACTGCCAGTCTTTTTCAGGACTAAGCTTTTTGAGAAATATGTTCAATGTGATATCTTGCTTATTATGTTCAAAGCAAATGTAGAAGTTGGTTTTGGTTTATTCAACAGGACTACTGCGCCACCAAGTGGTCGACACTGAAACAGCGCTTGGACAGCCAGCTCTTCTCCAAGCAGGCCGACATCAGCAGGCTCAAGTAAGCTCCCGTTTGTGGTCGTCACACACAGCATCTGTCATTCTGCGCGGTCTGTAGGTGGCGCTCTTCAGGTTGTGTGTTCAGTCGCACAGGTGTGCACCTTCCACGCCATTGGTCTGGTTCATATTCCACATTCTGCGAGCAATAAATTCACCGGCTGTTGTGACCACGACTTTGAATTCTCTTCTTCCAGCTTATGTCGGTTATAAATCCCGTCGTCTTTCAACTGAATGTTTCCTCACTAAAAAAGCCCACTTGGGGTACTTGCTACAACCAAGTTATGATTGTTTTTTTTTAATTTGAAGAATATCAGCAGGTTACAAACCCACTATTTGAGTTTTAGCAGCAGGTTGTCCACAGGGAGGTGCTGTTGAGTCGGTGTCAGAGTTCTGTAGCAAACCTGAAGAATACATGCAAAACAAAACATTTTTTAGTGTACACTACGTGCACTGAATTTTGTTTCTTAAACCTCGAGTGAGATGGAGAGAAAATAATTCAGTTCGGTAGTTTGCTGGAAGCTAGTTTACAGTTTAATTGACTTTCTAAAAATAAAAGTGGCTCCATTGTAATGAAATGAATTGGAAAATACTTTTTTTATCCCAATAGAGAAATTCTAATCTTGTAGTATTTCTTTATATTTTTAACCAACATGCACATTGTTCTTTTTCATGTTCCAATTTTTAAAAATGTTTTATTTATTTATTTTAAACACCACAATCAGAAATCTACTATCTGGAAGAAGAGCTTTAACTTTCCCGTTCAAAAATCCATCCACATTATTGACTTCTTTCTTTTGGGTGGGGCACATTTGCTCTTTTTCTTGCCCACAGATTCTGCAGACATCTAAAGGTGCTTTATCCTGCATTTGTTTCCCCAGGTATCAGTGCTTCAAGTCAGCCTGGATGTATGAGGTGCTGCACTCTGGCTTCCGTTTCCCCTCTGACTACCCAAGCCTGAAAACAGCCCAGCTGGTTTATGACAAGGAGGTGCAGTGGACTCTGGGGGCCATCCTGTTTAAAACCCGCTTCCTGCCTCTCAGGTAACTCTGCTTCCACAGCTGTCCTCACACTGAGTAACTGTTCTTTGGCTTTGTTCAGGAGACGAATCACAATGTTAGTCTCAGATTACGAAAGAAAAGCGAATACTTTCAGATTCCATCAGGCTCTCTGAAGGCATTTATATTTGATTCTGAGTCTGAAAGAACCCTCCCAGGCTCAATGAAACAGTTAATATTTCATTAAGTAATGGGAGATTCACAGAAGTGTGGATGAACACATGGACACGTTAAACAGTTCCAACACTGATACTGATGTACCACTTATCATTTCTTCTTTTAAAAGTACATCCTGAAAAAATCTAAATAAATAAAGAGTAACTACAGTATCAGCAATGAGGGTTTTTATTTGTAATGAACAAACATGGGTTGGTGTGTTCCCGTCTCCCTTTCTGCAGGGACCTACAGCAGGAAACGCTGCGGCAGAACCACCCCAGCTGGCTGCGCCCTTCTTTCGTCTACAACCACCACCTGTTCTCGCTCTGCATCCTGGTGGTGGTGCTGGCCATCCTGCTGTACATCCTGCGCCTGCGGAGGATTCACCAGCGGGAGCTGCGGCAGGCTGAGGTGCTGGACCTCCTCTGGGCTGAAGAGGGCGAGGCCCTCCTCCCCTGAGAAACATGCCTGCGATGGGACCAGCTTCCAGACCGCTGACCATAAGCATGTTAGCATCCTTAGCATGTTTGACTCTCTGCGTCTGAGCCACATGACCGAAGCTCAAAAAAATATGTTGGAGGGACAAATCCTATAAATTACTCAGCAGAAAATGATGGAAGTCATGTTGTAAGAGGACGTTTAAGGAAAAAGGTCAGAGTGGGGGGGCAGGAAATGAAACTCTTTAAACACGGCGCCCACCTCAGACTTTCTTCTCTTTACGACTTCTCTCTGGGTAAAAAGTCACCCTTTTTTTTGTTTGTTTGTTTTTCCTCTCCTCCCATTTTTTTTTTCTTAGGTCTTGTGTCCGGGTTCGTGGCAGTTTGGACTTTAAACCTGCATTTAGTGCCATTTCAAACACATTCATCTCTGAGTGAGATGGCAGAGGATATCTAACAGTGTGGGCTCTTTTGAGATGCCACCTAAAGGGCAGGAAGAGAAAAAGTCTTTTTACATTAAAAGGCAAGTTTCTTGTTTCAAGCACGGCCACCAAAGAGAACTCCTTCCCAACTAGCATCACCTGCATTTCTGTCATGTGTGTCAGACAATCTGTCGGTTTTGGCAGCAGGATTGTTTCAGTGTGCGAGTAACTTTTCAGGTATGAAACTCTGGTTTGGCTGCGTGGCTCAGATCTGCCTTCAACATTTAATCTTAAAATGGTTGACAAAGATTACAAAGAGCTTGATTTGAGGGCAGTGGAGGTCTAAAAGCAGGCCGGGGGCACAGGCCTGACTCAGGCCCAGATGTTTACGTGGACCACCCATTGTGACAGATGTTGTGTACATATGTGACTGTAAAGCGACCTCCATGCCTGTGCTGTTTCCAGGAATGCTTTTGGTAAATCAGATTTTTCCATTTGTAGCACAGGACTGGAACTGTGCTGACACAGACCTTTTTGTTCCCGATTCAGATTAAAGCTCAGCTGACCGGAGACGCATGAGTCTCCGGCTACGGTTTGGCCATTCTGTGTTTGTTGTCCGACACTTTCACAGCCATCTTTTCCTTATGTGTTTGGATCTGTGTCTCTACCTCTCCAACATGCACATGTGACTTCTTATTAGCTCCAAAATGACTTTTTGCTCTGCAAACACTAAAAGAAAAGGTGAACAGGCTGAGAAATAGCTTGGCACTGACTTTTATTTTACCCAGAGCCTCGTGACATTTCCCATCTTTACCAGTTGAACTCGAGGCCATTGCAATTTAGTGTAAGGTGATATCCCAATGAGCTGGCATCATTTCCACCGTTAGATTTCCTTGAAAGGGATAATGTCAGCTTTGTGTCAGAGTTGTGGTCTCAGAGTGAACTCTCAGTGATACTGTTCTGAATGTTCTCCTCCTCCTCCTCTTCCCAGGGCTTGTAGAGGGCAGATCTCCAACAAGTGTTTCTTATATAGTTGTTCACTGAAACAAATTTGAAGCCATTTTTGAGGAAGATGGCTTGATCCCTTTTGTTCCCTCATTACTTCCTTCCACATTTCAGAAGCCACTGTTTTGCTCTTGGCATCATGTCACAGGCTGACAGACGGATACAGCTGTCCAACCAACCATAATGATGCCACTATGTGTCTGAGGGGTTAAACTTCCCGAGTGGTTCCAGGATGTGTCCATACTCCTACTTTGGGAAAATGGATCATTTCTATGATTAAGAATGAATCTTAGGATGACAGTCGGAGGCGAAGGACATGATTCATCCAACTTTACGATGATGATTCCATTTTTTTCAGAGAAAAGTGTGTTTTATAAGCTGTGCTGTTTGAGACATTTTTAATAGATAAAGTATGTGTGGTTTTTTTTTTGTGTAATGTCTGTTCTTCCTGAGTTCTGATGAGTCCTTGTCGAGCTATCGGTGTTCGTAACTTCTGTACTTCAGAGAGACTTTTCCACTTGAATCACAGAAGCTAAAAGTCTGAAACTTTCGAGCAATTTCTGCTTCATGTCTGATTCCACGTGACGAAATGAATCAAAACACTGCAAACCTCTTTCTGATCCGTCTTTATGCGAGTTTCAGGTTCCTGCTGCTTCTGTGACTTTTTAGCTCCTGTCAAAGGACCAATCTTTTTCCAGAGCTGGGTGTTGTGCAATGTTGAGGAGTAATTCACTGAAGGGGACAGCTGATTTAAAAAAAAAAAAAAAAAAAAAAAAGACCTTTTAACATAAATGTGAACCGAAACAATCCCAATCCAATAAAAGGCTTCTTTGGAAGAATGTGTGTTGTGTTGCATGTTCGCAGGCGGCAGTGGGTGCGTTCAGTGTACATGGGAAATTTTTACTGTATTTCCTATTTGAAAAATGTTTAGAATTGATCCTGAACTGTGCAAGAGCACAAAGTGAAAAAGCTGCCATGTGTCAAACAGGTAACGGAAGTCCCGCAGCACAGTCTCAGGGGAGCTGACCTGTGGCTGATGTGTTACGAGCTGAAGGTTTAGAGTCTAAAGTATTAAAACAGAAAAAGTTGTTTGGGATTTAAGTAATGTTAATATCTTGCCATACTCCACAGTAGGTGTATCCAATGCCTGACCTTTTGAAATACTGATTAGCTTATTAATGTTAGGACCAGGGATGAAAGTAGTTTTTAATTCTTGCCAGTACTATTACCAAAACCTTCATCTCAGGGATTAAAAACAAACACTTGACAATATGGTAAACTACTTCTTTCAATTGAACCATTGATAAACATCAAGAATACAAGTCTCTATGAATAAAGTATTTTTCTATGAAAAATGAGGTCATGAGCAAAAGGTAAGTGTGAAAAACGTAAAATCTGTTCCCCCCCTATATATCTCAGAGTAACCAATCATCTTGTGTTTTTGGTCATTTATTCCACTCATAATGGACAACTATTCCTATGAATTTGAAGACATTTGCTCACTGGCACAGAGGTTTGCACAAGGCGCAAGAATTTTACTTACCCGAAGGAGTGTACTTTTGAAGTAAGGTGTATATAGCATAGTCATAATTTTGGTAATCTAATGAGAGGTCAGGTGTAGAGGTCATCTTAAGGAATTCAAAGTGTTCGTCATACTTTATCATAGATAGCCATAAAAGGCACATATTGCATCAAATTGCCTAAAGTCCTAACACATGTATATCCATCCAACATTTCTCTTATTCTGCAGGAGAGTGTCCTGCTTGGGGACAGAGGCTATGCATGCTGGCCGTACCTCCTCACGCTATATCCTGATCCAGGAACAAGGGCGGAGAGGACATTCCACCATGCACATGTTAAAACAAGGGCACGGATAGAAATTACTTTTGGCCAAATTAAATACAGGTTCATTGCTTAAAGTTGTCAGGCACCATGGCTGACTTCTGACAGAGCCATCTTAAATTTGATAGTATACTTCATATTTTATACATTTTGTCTTGTGGACAACTTTTCATGCTCAAGTCTTTTCTTGGTCGAGTCCCTGCAGGTTCCAGTGCCTGAAAGGACTCAGTTTCTCCTGACACAGTTAGGCCGTCCAGAAAAATGCGATTTTGCGATCGCTGATTTTATTGCAAAATCAGCAAAATACCGCTGATTATGCGGGGGTCAATATTTTTTCAAAAAAGCCGCATATTCACCGCAATAATCACAATTTCCGTGCAAAATATGCAGGACTCGCTTGATTTCACAATCTCCGCACTTTTCTGCATAAAGTTGGGAAGAGAAAAAAATGTCTAAATGAACCAAATGAACTGGTGACTCGTGGCTTGCGACGTCATTGCCACCGACACACACAAGGAAAACAGCACCATAGCGTGAAGAGAAAATTAACGAGAGACAAAATGAAAAAAGCTAATCGATCTCACCTACCGACGCACATTACTGCCAAAGACCGGGCAAACCAGTACCCCGATGTCTTGCACGAAAGCGGGGGGAAACAATTCTGCACCCCGTGCAACTGTGTGTTGGAGCATAAAAGAAAATCGTCGGTGACGTGCCGCTTTACCAGCGCAAAACATTTGAAAATGCTTTCTGCAGCTGCGGAAAGGAAAGCCAAAGCCAGACAGCTGACGTTCACCGAGGCATCAACCTCCAAAACCATTGCGAGGGCTACCAGAAACGAGGTGAGTAGCGTACAAGCTTGAAATTGGCCAAATAAAGAATAAATGAAACAGAATAAGACCGAGAAGTGTGTGTGTGTGTGTGTGTGTGTGTGTGTGTGTGTGTGTGTGTGTGTGTGTGTGTGTGTGTGCGTGTGTATGTATTGTGAAACTGCTCAAGTTGTTAAAATAAAAAATCCAGGATTTTAGCCCGCGTAATCAAGGATTTATGCCCGCGTTTTTCTGGAGGGTCTACACAGTGAGGGACCTATACAGGGACACATATTTCCATTGATCCTTATTGTTGTGACCTTTGAGTTAGAACTTCTTTTCATAATTTCACACAGTGACATCCTTCTCTCTACCCTGGAGGGAATGGGGGTTTCTGGCTCTGCACTCTCCATGTTCTCATCCTACCTGACAGATCGCTCTTACCAGGTCACACTGAGAGGGTCTGTCTCGAAGCCACGTAGGCTCACCACTGGGGTTCCACAAGGTTCGGTCTTGGGTCCTCTTCTTTTCTCCCTCTACACATCATCTCTTGGTTATGGGAAAAGTTATGGGAGTGGATGACAGCCACTCCCATAACTTTTCCTACCACTGCTATGCAGACGACACCCAGCTGATTCTGTCTTTTCCCCCTTCTGACACCCAAGTGGAAGCACGCATTGCTGCGTGCCTGGCAGACATCTCGGGGTGGATTTCGATGCACCACCTTAAGCTGAACCTGGACAAGACTGAGCTGGTGTTTCTCCCGGGGAAGGGCTACCCGTTCCGAGATCTGGCCATCACCATGGATGACTCCGTGGTGACATCAACCCGGACCGCGAGGAATCTGGGTGTGACCCTGGACGACCAACTGTCGTTCTCGCCAAACATCGCATCAGTGACCCGTTCCTGCCGATTCCTCCTCTACAACATCCGGAGGATTCGCCCCTTCCTCACCGACAAGGCAGCACAGTTGCTCATCCAGGCTCTTGTCATCTCCCGCCTGGACTATTGCAACTCCCTCCTTGCTGGCGCCTCGGCTTCTGCCATCAGACCTCTGGAGCTGGTTCAGAAAGCTGCTGCTCGTCTGGTGTTCAGCCTCCCCAAGTTCTCCCACACCACTCCCCTTCTCCGCTCTCTACACTGGCTCCCTATAGCCGCTCGCATCCAGTTTAAGACTCTGGTGCTGGCCTACAGGGCAGTGGAAGGAACAGCTCCTTCATACCTCCAGGCTATGGTCAAGCCCTACACCCCCGCCCGACCACTTCGCTCTGCGGCCTCCAGGCGCCTGGCTGCCCCATCACTCAGGGGTCCCTGCGCACGATCGACACGGTCACGGCTTTTCTCTGTTCTGGCACCCCGATGGTGGAACGATCTCCCGACTGATATCAGGACAGCTGAGTTGCTGCCCATCTTTCGCCACAGGCTGAAAACCCATCTCTTCAGGAAACACTACCCTGATCCGCCCTCTTAGGACATCACCTGCTCCGTCCTAGTTCCTTACGCACTTATTGTTTCCTCCACCACTGGCACCCTCTATATTTTCATTACCCCCTACCCGAACCAGGGTTTGAATCCCATTCCTGCTTTTCTTACCTCTTTTATTTCTTCCCCTACCCGAACCAGGGTTTGAATCCCATTCCTGCTTTTCTTACCTCTTTTATTTCTTCCCCTACCCGAACCAGGGTTTGCATCCCCACCCCGCTGTGACTGGTGTGCAGTTGGTGAGGGGCTGAGGTACCTGACTTATCGCACTTACTCTAGCACTAGTTATGCTCTTAGCTGTTTGGTTTTGGAAGGAAATGCACTTATGATTTCTTGTGACCTGAAGTTCTTTTGCCTACCGATGTTGAACGCACTTATTGTAAGTCGCTTTGGTTAAAAGCGTCTGCAAAATGACCGTAATGTAATGTAATGTAATAATTTAGCATTGACACAGTAGCAGTTTAAGTCAGAGCAATAGGCCGTAAGGTGAACCCCGTTTTCGTTTCATCTTGCTCTGACGTCTGGCAACTAAAGGATCTCTACTTCATAAAAAAGCAGGAGGTATGTCAAGCTTACAGTAAAAAAGTTTGTCGCAAAAATTCCTGCCCGTTTTTTATGCCGAGACATTTATTGCAGAACTAGCTTCTACAGGGCGTAATCATTTTTGGCCAGGGAGTAATGGCACGGCTCGACACGTGATCGTGCTAAGCCAATAGGGTAGCAGATTTATGACAACTAACCGGCAACATGGCTGCCTCCGTGGTTTTATTCAACTTTACCGATATAAAGGAATTCTCCAAAAAGTCTTCTAAAATCGACCAAATTGATCCTAAAACGTGCTTTATACATAGCCGTCCCCACGAAGAATAATGAGGCAAGTGGGCGACCTAGTTATTTTTTTTATGCAAGTCATTTCTATCAATAAAAGGTAATCAACTGAGTTTTAGTAATGAAAAGGACCATGAAATCATTCTTTCGTTCGTTCATTTATTCACTCACAACTATATACAACACAGCCAAACCACAAAAAAGATAGAAAACATATTTACAAATTTACAATAAGCAAAACAGAATAGTAAAGCTATTCTATGACGAGCTATTCCTCACAGTCAGTCAGGACTGTGATCGTCTTCCCTGTCCTCAATTTCTTTTGTGTTTCTTTTATGTTTAATGTAGTCTACTTTGAAATCTTTAACTCAGTGTAATCCTCATTGTTCATGTCCCCTGGTATACTCTCTCTCTCTCTCTCTCTCTCTCTCTCTCTCTCTCTCCCTCTCTCTCTCTCTCTATGTGTTATTTAAACTACTTATGTATGTATTTATTTTGGTATACTTATTTGTTCTTCATTTATTATTAATGTCATGTTTTTGCACCGTTTTTGTATCTTGTAAAGCAAAATAAAGTTGTATTAAAAAAAAAAAAACATCAACAAAAGAAGTCGTAGAAAATCGAATACAAAAAGGAAGGACTACTGTTACAATCACTGAAAGTAAAATCAAATATTTTCACAAATGTTTGTTTAAAATGCACATTTTTTTGCCTACCAGTCCCTTCGTGTCCAAGAAACGAGGAGACATTTGAAGAATATCTGCCGATTGCTGTGGGTCATTAGCCTGGAAAACCAGCGCCAACTGCTGGACGGCAAAATGTTTTGCCTGCGGTTGGGTCTGGCCTCGAACCACTTTTCATTTTGAAAATACTGCCCTGAATCTGGCAGATGGCAACTAAACCAATCACAACGCAGAGATGTGTTTTGAATCAACGCGGGCGGGGCAGAGGGTTCTGGTGCGGGGTTTTGAGGGAGTGACGACAGAGCAGTGCGACGTTGGGCAGTGGAAGCGAACATAGAGGAAGCGAAAGCACAACAAGAAAGATGGAACAGCGCTCGTTTGATTCAGCCTTGGCATCAGTTTTGGAAGAGTCCCCTCCCACCAAAGCTTTCTGTCGCGCTTACTACGTCACAGTCAGTTGCGCTGATTGGTCAGAGCGTTGGCCTATAGGCACAGACACGGTTTGAAAGACAACGGGTTGTGCTCATCAACAATGTTCCGTTGTATCCATTGATCGGAGCCAGACTAAATTAGACATCCAATCCATTTAGGCTGGTTTATCAGGCTAGTGGGTCATACAACATTCAACATGTTCTGCGTTAGCTTCAGCAGCTAGCTAAGTTAGCTTCAGCATCTAGCTAAGTTAGCTGTTGAATTGAACATTTGCCCCGAACGCTAGCTTGCTAGTTGGCCAGTCTGGCCTCGCAAAATCAGTCTATGACAAAACATACAAATGTGCCGTTGTTATACTGATGGAAGCCTACTATAACGTTAGTTTGAGGACTAAAATGGCACTTTTACT
This sequence comes from Odontesthes bonariensis, assembly GCF_027942865.1. Lineage (NCBI taxonomy): Eukaryota > Metazoa > Chordata > Actinopteri > Atheriniformes > Atherinopsidae > Odontesthes > Odontesthes bonariensis. The sequence goes on from NC_134509.1 coordinate 39,337,191, forward strand.
TGTCTCAAGAGTCACGGTGAAGTCCAAAGTGACTCCGCCAAAGTTACCCTGAACACAAGCCATAGTTGACTTTTTTTGTTTAAAGCAATACTATGTAACATTTCTACCTTAAAATAACAGCTTGAAAAAAATTGTGCGGCTAGAATGAGTTTTAATATTACGATTGGCCTGTCTCCTATGCCCTTCGGGGGTCTGAGTTGGAATAACTGCGCTATACTTTGCTGGACCGGCCCGGGACCGGCCCAGGAGCTGAGCGGAAGTACTTCAACTTGCTTTCTGGCACACCTACCGCAAAAACAAATAGACCCCTCTCACGTTCCCAGGTACATTTGATTACTCTTACCTTCTCGGTTGACATAGCTTGCACCTTCTGACTCCTCGCCGGTTCGTCAACAAACGTGAAACGTGAAAGCGAAAGGGTGTTGTATTTACGACAGTGTAACCGTACATTACCTCCAAGCCTCTAGGGGGAGCTCCATAATGGGCTTTTTGAGAAGTTACATGGTATTGCTTTAACTCCAGATTTTTGAAGTCAAGGAAAGAAAATGAAAATGAGAAGAAAAAAAAGCCGGCGCTCAAAAATTACACTGCTACAAATAATGAAAATAAAAATAATATTTCTTGGTAGATAAGTCACCTTTTTCTCTGATCTGTACAAGTCCAACTTGTAATTGACCCACAGAATCATCCATAACTTCCTGGTACAACTCCAACATTTGGATCAGTGACAAATTTCTATCTTATCGAACCTTTGTCATCTCTATTTCTATTTTTTTCTTTCTTTTTTTTTTTTTTAACCCGAGGCTACCCATCCATCGCTTGTGTGAAAGTTCTGCACGAGGGCAGAAATGATTACGCTCTGACGCACATCATGACGTCATGACTTCACAGAGGAACATCAGTCAAACACATCAGAGACAATGTGCGTCAGAATGACGCACATTGTCGCAGTTTCAAAGTTTGTAAAGGACCCTGTTATACATGTAACTATTGCTAAGCTATTGCACGGACAAGAGAATTTTATTTCACACCGAAAGAGAAGAGGAAAGATCACCAAAATGGACGCAACTAGGATGCAAATGGACACCGTCACAATTACAGAGGAAAATCTCCGACCAATTGTGAACAGACATCTGGAAAAAGTTACAGCAGCCCAGTGGACCGTGCTGGGAAGTGGAACGATCGATTTGGAAATGCAAGCCATTCTTGCAGAGATGTTAGCAGACATCGTACAGACGGTGTCAACAGTCCTCTTGAGAATCTTGCTTCCCAAAATTCAGCAGGGCTCTGTAGAAAATACAGATCGGACAGATTCTGGGTTGACACCAATAAAAGCAGACCTTGGAGATTCTTTGCCTAAAAGTTTCTCCACCTATCTTAATGCACCACAAGCCAGTTATAAATACAGCCAACATTTGACCAAACTCATAGGGGGAGAAATAGAACAAAGAGTAAATTCTCTTCTCAATGAAGCAACAGTGACAGAAGTTTTACCCCCAAAGCCTGCTATTTTTGTTAGTGGGCTCATGTCAAATATTTATCGTCTTGGCCACATGGCTTTTCATGCTGCCAAATGCCTAAGGGAATGCTTTTTTACGCTGAAACCCAAATGTTGTAGGTCTAAACAATACATTGAAATAAGTGATAGTGACTCCTGTAAGTCAGACGAAAGCAATACACAATCATTCACTCTCACGGAATCAACCACTGAAGGTGTGAGTGACATCCTGATGAAGTGGTCAGGATCTGAAACAGGTCTAAATCAGGAAAGTGGACATGTTTCGCCCATCAGCCCCACTCACTTAGCAAAGAGCACAGCAGCTGAGATAGTAAACATTATAATGGAAAACGTTAAAACTCCAGAACCTGTGAGTCCCGCTGAATCCAGTGGGTATTTATACATAAATACCATAACCATTTTCATTTTTTCCACTTTTTGTTTTGAATTTTTCTTCTGTTTTCTGTATTTTTCTGTCTTCATCCAGCTCCAGCTCCTTTCAAGAATACATTTCAGGCCTTTTGATATGGAGCTAAATCAGTCTCAATATTTACAAATGCGCAGGATAAGAAACCTAAATTTGTCAGATGTTCCCACATCCATGTGACTAATACAGAACAGAAACAGAACTGACACAACAACAAGACCGTAAGACAAATCGATGAATATAATAAACATATTCCCTGGTAGTAGGGTTAGGTATCATTTCAATTTTGGCAAATTCACAAAGAGCTGTCGCAGTGAAGTAATTTCCAATGCTTTGATTTATGGGAGACAACAGCTAAGTATGTAGTAGTACTGTCAATATTGGGTGAGGACAAACTAAAGACCGCAAGAAAGGATCCAAACATCAGATGGTCCTTTAAGCCTCTCTACTGTCTTGTTGCCACGCTGCAATGCGACGCTCCAACAATCAGAAACTTTGCTTTGAGTAGGAAAGTTGGATGGTGTTGTGGGAACAGGGACATTTCCTCTGATGAACGCACCACAGGATCAGTTCAGTACCAGGGCTGTTGTGGAACTGCCAATGATCCCGTTTTTTTTTTTTAAAGGCCTACCAGGATAAGAGTAGCCAGGGTGCCAGCCGAACTTAGCCCCGCCCATAAAAGTTTTGGTCGGGAAGTTCGGTCTGGCTCTGCTCAGTTGGGAAATTATTATGCCCGACCAAGAATCGGTCGACCCAATCAGATTGCCAGGGCGGGCTTTATACGATGATGGACAGATGATCAACAGGGACATTATCGACTACATCACTAAAGAGCGCTTGGTTTGACTTCGTTTGAAACAAACATGGCTGCTGCTGGAGAGCTAGGGTGTGTAGATTCTGCCAACGAGTCTGTTCTACAGGATCTCCACATTGCATTCATTTTGAAAGACGAACAGAGGAACGCGATAAAGGCTTTTATCGATAGAAAAGATGTTTTTGCCGTCCTTCCTACAACAAGTGTGTGTCGCTAAATCTACGTCACATACTATGTTGCTCTGATTGGTTGTAGGTCTATCCAATTGAGCGAAGAGGCATTTTTTCTCCTGGTTCGGTTGAAACACGCCCCATACTCAAATCTCTATTGAGCGGTATCAGACTCACATTCTGACTAGAATCGTGAGTATGACGTAGTCAGGCTAGGATAAGAGGGGCAAAGTAAAGAAAAGAAGATCTGCAGCCGAACCAGCCCACCTGCTGACGTTATCTGAAGCCCACCTCCACAAACATGTCGGGTTCACACGGTGACTGAACATGAAAAAAGCAGCATTTAATGACAACTTTCTCGTGGATAGATTTGAGAACAAGACGATGAATGCCATTGAAGAATGATTACTAAGCTAACGTTGTTGGTTACTGAAAACAATCGAATTGAATGGAATCTGTCACTTACAATAAAATATCAACACATGGTATTTATTATTTTTAAATGGTACAAGGTGGAAACTGCACGGTGGTGTGCTGGTTAGCACCATCACCTCACAGCAAGAGGGTTCCAGGTTCAACTCCCAGCTGGGGCCTTTCTGTGTGGAGTCTGCATGTTCTCTCCGGGTACTCTGGCTTCCTCCCGCTGTCCAAAAACATGCATGTTAGGTTCATTGGTGTCCCTAAAGAATTGTCCTAAGGAGTAAGTGTGTGTGTGTGTTTGTCTGGTTTGTCTCTGTGTGGCCCTGTGATGGACTGGTGATCTGTCCAGGGTGTACCCTGCCTCTCCCCCGATGACCGCTGGGATAGGCTCCAGCCCCCCCACGACCCGACTGATGGATTCAGCAGGTATAGAAGATGGATGGATGGTACAAGGTGACTTATCGTGTGAAATATTCCACAAAAAAAGCTGAAACTGGACATGCTGCTCAAAAGAAAAGACAAACTGTTAACTTGGCAGGCTTTCAGGAAGGAGCTGTTCCTCCACATGTCTGATGATGGTCTCATCCGTGATCCAACGCACGTCCTCTTTTTAATGCTTGTGAAAGGTCACCGCTGCACCACACTTCTTGATTTCACTCCCAGCCTTCTGTGAGCAGAGTTGTATCGAAACAGTTTTTAATTGATCAAAGAAACTACTGCTCTCACAGTATCAGTGAGCACAGACACAACCGGAACTACACCAACTACATTTAGGTGCCTTTTGGACTGATTATAGTGATTATAGTTCTTTCTTTAGTGTTTTTCTATGAATCAAATAGTAATGTAGAACTCCAAATCACAAAAGGATAGGACAGGAAATGTCTCCATTAGTTCTCCCAACACTTAAAGACGTTCTGACAGTGAGGATTCCAAGTGAAGCGTTTCAGCTGTCATTTTGTCCCATTCTTCCTGCAAACGCATCTTCAGGTGTGCAGCAGCACGGGGGGGTGGTTGTTTCAGAGTTTGGGGACAGGTCAGGACTGCAGGTGGGCCAGTCCAGCACCGGTACCCTCTTCTTCCTCAGCCATGCCTTTTGGAACGTGTGCAGAATGTGGTTTTATGTTGTCCTGTTGAACAATGCATGGACGTCCCTGGAAAAGATGTGGTGGTGAAGGCAGTATATGTTGCTGTAATATGTCAGTGAACTTTTCTGCATTAATGCTGCCATCACAGAAGCTCCTTTTTCTCTTTGCTCCGGAGCACACGGCGTCCATTTCTTCCAACAAAGATCTGGAACACTGATCACTCTGACCACAGCACACGTTTCCACCGTGTGACGCTCCATCCAATCCACTTTATTTATAAAGCACAGTTTAAATAAACACAAAGGTTTCCAAAGTGCTGTACAAAAATAAATACAATAATACATAATAAATAAATAGACACCCCAAATAAAATATGTGAACATAAAATCAACAGCCTACGTAGTATTTAAAGCCAAGGAAAAGAGGTGCGTTTTAAGAAGAGTTTTAAAATTAGACAGTTAGGAGGCCTGTCTAATGTGCAGTTGCAGTTCATTCCACAATTTGGGAGCTGCAACCGAGAATGCTCGGTCCTCTCTGAGCTTCAGCCTGGTTTTGGGAACCCTCAGGAGCAGCTGGTCAGCTGACCTGAGGGATCGGCTGGGTGTGTAGGGGTGCAGGAGTTCAGAGAGTAACACTGGGGCAAGACCATTTAGGGATTTAAAAGCAAATAAAATAATTTTAAAATAAATTCTAAAATGGACAGGTAGCCAGTGGAGTGAGGCTGAAATCGGTGAAATGTGCTCAAACTTTCCATCCCAGAGAAGTGGACCAGGTTAACATCAGGCTTCTTTTCTGCGCAGTAAAGTTTGTGAATGGAACTCTGTAGCGCTTGACAAAGTTTTCCCACAGTATTCCCTTGCCCATGTAGAACTATCAGCTGTTGATGAATGACGGTTCTTGATGCAGATGCCGTCTGAGGGATCAGAGATCACGGGTGTCCATCTTAGGCTTGAATCCCTTGTCCTTTACACACCGATTCCTTGTTAATGATACGTTAATGCTATTCTGCACTGTATAGGGAGAAATATTCAAATCCCTTCCAATTCTTCTACAAAGAACATCGTTTTTAAACAGTTCAATGATTTTCTCACATATTCGTGGACAAACTGGAGATTCTCTGCCCATCTTTGCCCCCCATCATGGAGGCTGCTTTTGGACTGAATCAAGATTGCAATCATATGTTGACATAACCTGTCTGAATAAACATTTTCATGTCGTTATTATTACTATTATGACTAAATTTCCTCTGTCCTGTTCGTGATGTTTGTATAACAGTTAAAAAAAAAAAAAAAAAAAAAAAAAAAAAAGAATTAAAACAATAGTTGATAGTAAATGTGAGCTAAAGTGAGATGAACTGACAATTTAAATTTGATCACCCAGGGAGTTTTGCTTTCAGAGGAAAATCAACTTGGTGAATTCAGTGAGACTGTGGTGATTAGAGCTTGTACTTAAAAATATTAAGGCTGAATAGGAGATACTGAACTTAAAACAACTTGAGGACAAACACCTGCCAGCACAAAAGCAGTGTGAGGATCATGGTTACCCTGTAAGGACACTGCTGCCAGTGCATGGCACAGCTTTGAAGCTATGCACACATCACCAGTGATGCTGTAGTCCTGTAGGTGATGATGAGCAGCAGTTTGGAACTGTTAACATCCTGCTGCAGGACGTGATGAATAAACAGACCAAAAGCCTCACCTCACTGTCGCAGTTAACACCAAGAATAATTAGCAAGTCAAATTAGACTCTCAGAAAATCATGCAAAAAATTGGATTTTCTTTTTTTTCCCCAACCATAACACAAACACAGGTTTTATTTTAAAAATATACTTTAATACAACAGCTGCATATAAATATTAAAATATACAATATACAGGAGTACAGTACACTCACACAAAACAAAAATATTAGGCTTCTATTTGTACGGCACTTCTTGTATTTTTTTTCTCCACTTTGTGTACTATTTTCCTAAAAGGTTACTAACTGACAAAGAAGTTGTACATAAAGATGTGTTAATGTGTTAACAGGTCCAAAGTATCACTGTAGTACTGTGAGTACTGAAAGACAGACAGGGATGCAGGGCTCGGGTTGCTGTACATGGCATCGTGGAATGTTTGCTAGTCTCTTTCCTCTCCCTTCCTCCCGTCGTTCAGCACATCTTCAACAGAATCCAGAACCAACAGCCATGTGATTACTCAGTGGATTTTTGCCCTTCCCTGCTCACATCCATGACTGACCTTTGGCTTTCAAACAACTGACTTAGTTTTGGTTAAAACGCCACATGGAGCATCTCATATATCACCATCACATTTGCAACATGGAACTGAACATCTGTCTGCCAATGAGCAGAATCTCACAGACTGCTGGTGGTTAAAAGGTTCAATGATCATGTGCATGTACTGCATGTTCAGGTTAGAAAAGAGCAAATCCATGACAGATTCAGAGCTGCTGGCAGGCAGACTATGGTGCCCTGAGGCTGGAAGTCTTCAGTCTTTACACCAAGCTGCTTCAGCTAACCCAACCCGAACCTGACCCCAGCTGTAGCGCCATACTGAAAAATCAGACGTGAGAGTGGCGTCTGTCACTGCCTGATGTGAGACACACCGTGTCCTCCAGACTAAAGAGGGGAGGGACCATCCAGCTCGTTATCAGCTCTCAGTTCAAAGCCTGAATCTCTGATGGTATGGGGGGCATTAGTTCCTATGGAACTGGAAACCTGCACATCTGGAAAGGTTCCATCAAAGCTCAAAGGTATAAACAGGTTTTAGAGCAGCATCTGCTCCCATCCAGATGTCATCTTATTCAGGGAAGGCCTTGCACATTTCAGCAAGACAATGTTAAACTACATCCTGCATCTATTCCAACAGCAAGAGTCCGGGTGGTGGACTGACCTGCCTGCAGTCCAGACCTTTCACCAACTGACTGCTGAGCAGCTAGAATCCTTTATCAGACAGGAATGGGACAACATTCCTCTCCCAAAGGTCCAGCAGCTGGTCTCCTCAGTTCCAGATGTTTACAGATGTTGTTAAAAGAGGAGGGGATGCTACACAGTGGGAAACATGGACCTGTCCCAGCTTTTAGAGACATGTTGCTGCCATTAAATTCCAGATGAGCTGATGTTTTTAATGAAATAATAAAATGCGTCACTTTCCATATATGATACGTGTTCCATGTTCTGTTGTGAAAACTCACTGTTTTTACTGTGAGATTTGGTGATTAAAAAGAAGAAGACGTAAAAAAGGTTTGCTTGTGCAGTGGCACCTGTGCAGCCTGCAGAGCTGGGCCTTCCATGTGTCTAAGGATTTTCAGAATATCTCTGGACCGAAATTTAAATCGGCCCATTTATACATTTTCAAGTAATCAGGCGGTTCAGAATTCTTCATTTCTGGAGGAATTCAGAGGCTGAAACAGTAAATAAATGTTTTTGAAAGAGTTGAGTCCATATGTAATTCAAAGTAGTAACATGCATTAGGTGCAAATTCTCATGTTTACAAGCAGAATTTCATAAAAATCTGTCCAGAATTTGTTGATGCATGGTACCTGCACCTGAGGTGCCTGACCTGAGCAGGCGTGTCTCACATCAGGGAGCAACAGTATCAATCCTCTCATCACAGTCAGCAAAGCTGCAGAGATTTACTGAAATATCAACTGGTTTTTTTTAACCTTAAAAGCATGATATCATCTGGTCTTCATTCATGTTTCTCGTCAATCCAGCGATTTCTGTCCCCACACCCAACACGATGCCTCGTGTGAAAACGTGGATACGCTCCAACTTTGGCTGAACGCGTCCTTATGGCAAGAAGCACAGAGGAAACGGGTTCTGTCTTGCATAAGAATCCTCAAGCATTCTTAACCTTTGATCCCAGCAGAGTCCTGCTCAGTTATTTCAATCTAATGATAAGACATGAGCAGCAGTCACAGGAGCTGGCCTCAGCTTCCCTGATGCAGGAAGCACACCTCCTGCTGGTCTAACTGACACCTGCCCCCATCCCGTTCAGGTCTGTGACACAAAGGAGGAGGCCTCCCCTGCAGCTGGCAGAGCGACAGCGGGCGGAGGTGGTGGTGCAGATTAAAAGGCTTCGGATAAACTGCTCAGGGGCCCTGGCTGAGTGCTGCGTCCCCCGGCTCCTCTGCATGGAAACACATCGCCTTTGAAATGGGAGAAGCCCCAGTGTCTAACAACGTGAGCAGTGGAGCAGAGTGGGGACAGGCACCCAGAGGTCAGCAACATCCCACCAGTGTTAGCTTACCGATGGGTCTATTCATCCGGCCACGTCCACCGGCCCCAAAGATCCACATAAAGGCCAGTACTTTCAGAAAGCCTTCACTCTTAGGCTGCCTGATCCACTTCGACTCAAGTTGAGATATTCCAAGTTGGGAAAAACATGGGAGCAATATCAAAGACAGCCCCAAACCCTTTTTTTTTTTTTCCAGTTTAAGGTGAAAAAACAACAGACCATGTCATCTGAAGCTGAGAACAGGAACAGTTTGCTGGTTCTACACATTTAATGACTGATGGGGCTGCTCCATCAGGCCTTTGCTGCGGATCAAACATCCACTGAAGGCATTCTACGGTGGGGCGCCTCCAAGCAGCAGAGCTCTTCACCTGTTTTTCTGAGTTTTTCAACCACACTGAATAGAAGTTTTTAGCCATTTTATGTCTTTTGTGTATCTGTAACAGCTTATAGCATATGTGGGAAGAATCCTCTCTCGATTCGGACACATAACAACCCAGACTGGTGGAGTCTGATCAGGCTTCCAGTGGACTAGCAACAACGGCAGCAGAGCAGCAACAGACTTCTTCATTAGCAGCCTCATTATTCTGCCTGTGAGCTCAGTCTGGGTATATTCCACAGAAGAGGGCTTCAAGGTTTCGGACCATCACATCCCCTCAACAGCTGAGATGGGTCACACAAAAAAAAACTTTCTCAGAAGAAGGCAGACATGTGCCTCAGTGAGAGGCCAGTTTCAGACCGATGGACAGTGACACCCAGCGAGGAAGTTACAAAAAGGACCGTCCAGTTTATGCAGAGTCATGGTCAATATCAGGCCAGAGCTGGAGAGCATAAAAAATAAAATAAAAAATAAGAGCATGCTGCACACTGGACCCCACAGCTCGGTGGACCCCGGCTGAGGTCATCCTGATAGGACAGTCACAAACAACCAAAGGAAAGTTTCCCTCACTTATCTGCTTCTTCCAGGTGCAAGGAAACAGAAACAGTCTGGGAAACTGAAAGGGGCATGGCAGCAGAGACGGGAGGCCTTGTATAGAGTTGCCACTCCTCATTAAAGCTTTGCAGTTAAAGGGACAGTCCACAGCACCTTCAGGAGAGATGCTACACCCTTATACCCTCCCGCTAAGTGTTAAAAATCCACCGATGCGTTTTCTCTTCAGCTCAGCAGCAGATGATGTTCGGCTTTGAACGAGAGGAAGCATCAAGACAAACTTTTGCATTCAGAGTGAAAATGACAGGCCGGTTGGACAACATCTTAAACTTCAATGACCAACAGCAACATTTCTCATAATTTAAAGGGCAGAACAACTAAAACAGTAGCAACAATAACCTCTGAGCTCCTCTGTCCACAGCTTTCAAAGAGGGAGAAAGAGCTTAAGGTCGACTGCTTCCCTCCTGGCTCAGGTGAGAAATGAGTTTTCAACAGGAGGGAAGCAGCAGGTTTAAGTGCAGCAGCTTTGGAATGCAGCTCAGATAGGCTGCTCGTCAAGGTTGGAAAACAAAAGGAAACTGCTCGGCCTACGGTCACTCTTGCGTGCAAGTTTCCCAGAGGTGATGACAGAGACCAGTGCCAGCTCCTCTCCACACATACGTGTCATCCGAGAGGAAAATACTTTGGAACCTTCTTTTGGCTGAACAGGTGACACGACCCAGGACAAGCCTGCATTTTTTTTTCCTTCTTAATAAAGTCAAGTGAGGCCAAGCCTGATGCAGTAGTCATAGGTTTGGTTTTACCTTGTAACAGGATTTAGGATCAGGCATAATAACAGGTCCCATTGGCTTTAAACTCCAGGCACTTCAGAAAGGCGTCATTATGCAAACAAACTGCCCATTACTGCAGCACATGCTCGCAGGACAAACCCCAGTCAGCAGTTACTGCCTCCAGCCCCCACACAGGTTTGCATTGCTCTTCATCTTCTAATGATATAGTAGCACCGTACTGACACAAAGCCAAGCCACCGGCCGGTCCCAAAGCGCCGGGCGCTCTCAAGTCTCTAAATCCATGTCCGTCTCTATAAAAAGGTGCCAAGAGTCTTTATTTCCCTCCTTTGGAGGATCTGAGGCCCTCTTCAAAAGGTGCTTAGTTGCTCTTACCACAGTGCAATTCAAAGGGTCACTGACTATGATTTGTTTTTATGTCCAACAATATTTAGAGAGCGTGGACAGGTTGGTCTACAGCTTAAGCGAAAACCACAGAAGAAAGGCAGATTTTCTCAAATTCACATGACTGACACCCACTTTGTGGGCTGTGGCTTTGCCAAATCACAACAAAATCATCATTCAAAAAAACAACAGAAGAGACTTTTTCGCTGTCTAGAACTACAAGTGTTTTTTCTATTTGTCATCGCAATTCAGGAAGTTGAGCTACATAAGTGGGTCAGGGGTTGAGGAGAGAGCTCGGGGGGACACGCTGGGGACACTTCCCTTTTGTGGGTTCAAATGAAGCCACTGCAGATGAGAATAAGGAGCACCCGGCTGCAGAGCCACACCACACCACAGCCTCTCACGTGCACGGCTGGAGTGCATTTAGGTGAAAGGAATCAGAGATGGGTGATGGGAGCATGCTGGTCAAGTGTTTGGCCTCTTCCTTCTCTTTCTAAATCAAAGTCATGTGCTGATGGCAGGCAGCATCTGAAGCAGTGAGAGCTTTTAGTGTCCAGGTGCTTAAACATTAGCAGTCATCTTTGGTCAGTTTGAATTAAGGTGCCATTTTCACTTTTTAAATTTTTTTTTTTAACTTTACCATGGTGTAACAACACTTGCTGACATGTCAGATGCCAATGGTGTGCAGTAAGTCTACAGGAGCACAGTCACATGAGAAAACTTCTGTTTTCTGGACTTGGGCGCCTCCCACCTCCTCACTGTAGAACTTCCTCCATCCTCAGGCGCCCCCTCGCCCTCTGCTCACTACCAATCCCCTGCCGACAACTACGACCATCTACAAAACAGTGCAATGTCTATTCATAGGCACAATGGGAAACGCATACAGCACACGGAGGGAAAAAGGAACATCATACACACTCATACAGTATATTACACACACACACGCACACACAGAAGAAGAAGAAGAAGAAGAAAGAACACAGAGATGTCAGCAGCAGCTCTGGCCTGGTGGTGTTATGGTGCAGCTGCAGGGACAGAGCAGTGAAGACAGCTGCTGTTCCAGGAGAGCAGACAGCAGAGGACCAGGAGCAGCCATGAAGGAGCAGCTTCTCATTCCTCCTCCCATCTCCCAGCCTGTCCATGCCTCCATCTCTTCCTCAAGTGTGCACAGTATGAGAGCGGAGCAGGTGTAGAGAAGCTGTCCCAGGTCAGGGCGGGTCAGGGCGGTGCTTGGACAGGGCTGTGGAGGAAGAGGAGTGCAGCGTGGCTCTACCCTGCAGCTTCATCTCCCACCTGCAGAGACTCTTTGCGCTGGTTCTGACTGCTCGCGCTGGCCGCCAAAATCCTCTGCACAAAGTCTTTGGTCCGCCCAGCAACTAAGGGACCTGAAGGCGTCACGATCGGTGAAATGGAAAGAGAAGAGGCTGACGCGTCATTACATGTTCTGAAATGTATTTGTCAAAATGTTACACCAAGTTAGTGAAGACTCAAAGCTGTGTGTGTGTGTGTGTGTGTGTGTGTGTGTGTGTGTGTGTGTGTGTGTGTGTGTTTTAGTGGTGATTCTAACCGCTGGACTCTTTGAGGATGTCCTCCAGGCGTTGGGTCATCCCGCGCTCGTCCAGGTCATCCTCCTCACTGCTTTCCACCCGCCGTCTGATCACCTCCTTAATCTGCAGCAGAGCCCCCAACAGGTTTTCTGTGAAATGAAGAGGAAAATATGGAAAAATTTATGTTAGTTTAAATGATCATCAATTATCATGAAAACTTAAAAAAAAAAAAAAAAAAAAAAAAAAGGAATAGAAAAGCAAAATAAAACGCAGCAGCTGAGCTGAGAAAAGTGACGCCGACTATATGTCCAGACACATACAGACACAGATATGTGTGTGTGAATAAAATAACAGTTTTTTTATTCAATGTCTCTGCAGTTGCCCCGGCAACACTCCGCTGCTGCTCGCGAGGGTTCATTGAGAGGTTTTTTTTACCATTGTTTAATGAGTTTTTGACTGACAGTTCATTGCCCCGATGTTGCTCAGTGTTGCTTGCGGACCTTCCAGGTTTGATTTGGGAGACTAGTGAGTTATCTCATGTAACGCTTTACCTAAAAGCAGAAACAACAAGACTGAATCCAGTATAGGTAGTTAATAGGTGACGAGAGCTCTGCCCTACGGACGTTCCGCGTATGTCCACAAAACTAAACCCGTCCGCTGGCTGCGCTGAACTGTGCCATGCAATGAACTGACACTCAAAAACTCACTGGGACCAAACCCCTCAATAAACCCACCAACCGGAAACATTGTACCAGGACTGTAAAGAAAAAGTCAGCAGCAGGAGAGGAGAGCGCAGTCAGAGCAAAGGTCTGTCAGGCACACCGCTTTAGCAGATATGCCCTTATGTCTTCAACATGACCAATGACCCGACTGCCTCAACAGGAACCCCTCAGAGGCCAGAAGAAAAGTCTGCGGCTGTATGAAGCAGGAAAATGTGTGTGATGACAGCGGGTGTTCCTGAAAAAGAAAAAAAGACTATTCACACACACACACACCCCCACACACACACACCGATTTCAGTTGCAACTCCGTTTAGATCCCATCCATGTTAGAGATGATAAAGTTCAACTATAATCAGACTACAGTTCCCAGCAAAATCCTTCAACCCCATTAGCAGTGGACTGTGCTGCTCGTCTTTGTATCCAAATGTACCAAACGGTGGCATGTTGGAACTGAACGGCGCATCGTGGCATCAGCTGAGCGGCTGCCGGGTCTCCCACACATCAGTTGGGTCATGTGACCACCTCTGCTGCGGGCTCAGAGGAGCATCAGCTTCCTGTTTGTGCATCTCACAAACAGAATGGCGTGAGAGCCGTCACAGTCCTGCCTTTATCGAGGCGTGTGAAAGCAGTCGGAGCTGAAAACAGGTCCGTTAGCTCTCTGAGGGAGACCGCCGTAAGAAAACCATTTTACTGGCGGTCCAGGTGCTGACTTCCATCTAGTTCCCCCAGAAAATGAGCGAAGCCTTGGAGCAGCAAACAGGATTTTCTAATCTGTCATCTTCATGTTGGTCTGCACAACAAAGACCCAACACACACACAAACACACACACACACACACACACACACACACACACACACACCAACCATCTGTGGGTCAACTTTGATGCTGAGAAACAGGACAACCTCTTATTCTGGCTCCTCTTCCAGAGGAGTCATGTGACCTGGTGGTGCTGCAGCACCTCTACTGTCAGGCTGTACCGATGGGATTCCTCCTCAGTGAATGGATGCGTGTGTGGGCGAAAGACTGCACGATGTCTGAACCGCGGGTTTTTAACACACACACACACACACACTACTGGCATGGTGCCAGCGTCCTGTTTGTTTCAGGCTTCTTGTTGGATCTGCAACTGAGTGAGTAATGTATGTTTTGTAAAGATGGAAATTACAGTGCTGGAACGAGTGAACAGGGGAGAAAAAAAAATGCTCTCAAGAAGAGAGGAAGCAAATGAACATGTGAGGTTGAGGCCAGTGTGTTCAGCTTCCTGACAAAAGGACAAAAAGTTTGTAGGGGCTGCAACAAAAGCCTTTGGAAAGAAATGCTGGACCAGGATCAGGAATATTTGGAATGTTAAAAAAAAAAAAAACTAGGAGAAGAAAAGGGCTGAGGAAGCTGGTAAGGTTGGAAAGAGGCTGAACTACATGATGACGAGGAGGAGAAGGCGGCAGGAGACAGCCAGGAAATCTGGCAGAGCCGAGGTGCTGATTATCAGAAAAGAGGTCACAGCTTTTTTTTCTTACTCCATGTGTTTACATGCTCTGCAGTGCTCCTGTTAGCATCAGCTCTGCATTTACACGAGTTCCTAAACAGATGGCTCCTCTATGAAGACTGGATTTCATCTTACAATGAGACGGGGTTTGAATTTTTCAGTACAATTACAACTACTACACAGAAACTGAAAGAGAAATAAGATGCTTGAGTTTAGCCAAACAGGTGAAAAGGGCTCATTAATCACACCATCGGAGAATGTGAACAGTTTTTAAATCAAATGGCCGGAGCGACTGGTCCATGCCGCTCACCCCACGAGTCCAGGGCATGCACAAATCCACCCAGAATTCACCTGTGCCTTCAACAATTAACACAACTGTTAGCCTACACTTCAAAAATCCTTCGTGTGTCATGCAACAAACCCGCTACACCGGATTTCACCGGAGCGGAATCCGTTTTTTCGGTGGGCGGGGAGCGGAAACGGGCGGAGCGAAATTCTTACCGCTCGGCTCCGTTCACATGCTCCGCACACCATAAAAACGAACGAGTTAAGAGTAGATGGATGCACCCAGTTTCCAGTGTCTTTTAAAACACTCAAAAAAGGACTTAAAAAATGAGGAAAAAGACACTTTTGATGTTTCAGTGGTGGACCACGGCAGGTAGCATTGGGTTGCCAGGTTGGTCTGGGTGCTTTAGCAAAGACACTTAGAAATGCAGGTGTTAATAATAAACTGTAAAACCTGACAGGCAGCCAAAGAGGCTCTGCAGGTCACCTGTCCACAAATATGACAACTAAACAATACCAAACCAAACCATTTTCAATTGGAATAACTCTTCACGGTCATGATAAAACAATTAAAATTTTTAATGTAATTAATCACATGATTTCCCTGATTAATCACGATTAATCGCATTTGTACACAAAATCCAAAAATGAATTCAAAAGTAGTATATAGCATTTAGTTTTATTTTAAATGTGCTGCCATATGAATGAAAGTGCCATAACATTTGTTGTGCAAACACACTTTTAACATCAGCATCTTTATGTAGTTTTTATGTAGAAGCCTCGCTCCACTGTCTGTTTCCTTGAATGACTTGCTGCTATCAGTTGTGTGTTTTGCCTTTAAGTGATATTTTAGACTGGAACTACTACGCTGAGAAGACAATTCAACTTGCAATGTTTACAGATGACTTTGGTTCTGTCGACTCCGCCGTCTGGAAGAACTTTAAAATGAAAATGGCCGAGTAAAAGTTCCGTACCCTTCTCCATGTTTGGTGGATCCGCCGATTACTTTCTTTTCCTGTTCCACAGCAGACAGCAACAGACTTTTACAAAATAAAAGCCTGTGAGCAACAGACTTTTACAATAATAAAATAAATAAAATAATAATAAATAAAAAATACTGCGTTAATGCGCGATGAAATATTTATCGGTGTTAAATAATTAACGAGTTAACTCGCCCAGCCCTCGATAAAACATATTCCTTCTAAACAAGAGCCTGATGAAGAGTTTACTCAGATGAATTTAAGGATTGATTAAGCCCAGAGTCAGCAGAACACAATCCATCAACATCAAACTGGTCTCCAGCACTCACCGTACTCCTGGTTGAGCCCCCAGAGCTTGATCTTGTTGGCCTCATGCTGGGCTTTCTTCTTCAGCCGGCAGGCCCTGAAAACACAGTAAAATGAGCACAGTCACTCTCTGGAACGGCCAACTCTCCCCGAGTATTCTTGTTCACCGCATGATCCCGTTGCAGAGTCGGCCGACTCGCACTAAGTAGTACGAGCAAGGATTCATTTCCAAACTGTGAGACTGACTGTAAACCTCCACTGCTCCTCTGAAGCACCGCCTCACACTGAGAAAATACAACCGGTCTGCTTTCTGAGAGCTGGGTGATCAGGAAAAATGGATGCAGAAGTATCAAATGGTCTCATGGGGATGAGTGGAAGCAGCATGCAGTGTTTCTGCTCTCCTGCAGCTGGGAGGCAGCTACATGAAAGTCAGTGCTGGCGTACAGGAACTCCACAGTCCCTGCAGGTGCCGGCCGAGCAGCTGCTCAGTGATGAAGGGAACGTCACAGCACTCGTGTTTCAGCATGCAAACCTTCATTCGAACTAGGTTGTTAGAGTAAGCTATGATTGGTCCATCTTCTGTTCTGCTCTCCCACATCATGCAGCTCTCCTGGATGCATTCAGTAAACAGCATATATAGATCAATATAAAGTAGCCTAGTTAAAACCCCTGAACCCCAGAGTGTTACAGGGAAATAATCTTTTCAGATCAGGGCTGCGTGGGCGTCCCACCTGCAGCAGACACTAGTCACAGAGCTCTCTGATGGGCTAACAAAGCTACCAGCTTCTCAAATCACGGACAAAAAGAGCACATTTTCACCATCTGAAACAAGTGAAACTCCACAAACTTTCAGCAAGCTGGCCACACATCACTGATTCTTACACCAGTTCCCTTTGGCCTCTGGTGGCTGTTTTCTTTGGAGCTATATCCTCTCAGATAGTCGGTGTTGTGCGCGGCTTCCAGTCACTGATAGCTTTACATTGGCGGCACACTAACTGGTCCTTCAGTTGAACAAATATGGTGCCAAAAAAAGTCTCAAGCCGTTAGAAGTTTATTAGTTTTTTTTTTTATTAAGAAGGTGGACATTTGCTTCTCCTCTCACTGTTCAGAGCAATAATTGGTAAATGGACTGTACTTAAACAGCTCTTTTGTAGTCAGTTGACCACTTAAAGCACGGAGGAGAGCTGTGACAGCAGAGTGAGAACAAAGCATCTATGGAACATGTGCTTATCTAAGGAACAGCTCGTCCGATATCACAGAGCAGCGGTTATAGCATTGATAGTTCTGGAAAAGTCTGGAAAAGCTTTAAGTGGCCACCAGCTGACACACAGTCTTACCGGGCTGATTTTCAGTCCCAGTTTTTGACCAGAGAAACAGGAAAATATGGGAACGAGAGCAGCTTTACTGGGAATTCAGCTGGATTAATGGACACTCACACTTTACTGGTTTTACCAAAAGATGCAGACAGAAGGAACTTTGGAGCAAACAGAGCACCATGCCCCAACCACATCATCTGGGAGTGTTTATCCAGAAACTGGTTGGACAAACATGTTTACATGCATTCTAAAGTCAGGGTTTGTTTCCTTCACACCTTTGTACAGTCAGTAGGTCAGAATGTGATCCTCCCAGCACTGGGTTCAGCCTGGGTGAGTGTTTTTCCTCTTTCCGCCTGATCGCCTTGAGCATGTTGACTTTGATATGATTGGGAAAAGGTGTGGAGTTCAGTCAGGATAATCCCACTGCTGACCCTGATCTGGGCTCAGATATATCCACACATAGGCCTTTAAAAAGAAGGGAATCTTCCCAGATGAAATTCCTGCATATTCACTTGAAACATGAACTCGGTGACTTTACAGTGAGAGTGGACTGCACAGTCTCCAGCAGTAAACTTCCTTCTCCCCGGCCCCTGCTTGTTTATTTCTTCCAGCATTTCTTGTGCCAACTTTCCATCAGATGGAGCGTTTGTGTTGTGTCGAATAAAAGATAATCTCAGATTCCCCGTCCTTTTTAATAATTTTCCACTTCCCTCCCTGCAGAGATGAACTTTACATGACCCATCTGTCCCTCCACATTTAACTCCTTGAGCCATCTCCTCAGTCCCGTCTGATTTCCACCCAGTCAGCCTTTCATCCTGCTTCCCTCCATCTCACAGTCTGTGTGCTTTGCCTCTACTTCCCTTCAGGCTTCCTTCACTCACTCTGGAAGGATAATATCCAGGCTAAACTCTTTAAAAATAGCTAATCAACTCAAAAATATGCCCACGACCTCCGTTTTAAAATTCCTTTCTGGTGAGTATAACATCCTCAAGGACACATTCGTAATGCTTTTGTAATAAAAAAAAAAATTTAAAGGTATTAAAGCCTATGGAGGCAGGTTTTTTGAGGAGGCAGACTAAAGGTCTTCTGCTTGTTTCTCTGAGAGAATCAAATCAATTCCCTCAGATTTTTTCTCATTATATTCCTCTCTGTCCACGTCATTCAGAAGGAATATTAGGAGGTCAACATTTAAATGCACAACATCATCTAAAACCAGTCTTTACAAGAACTGCCTGCGTGGCTCTTTTCCACCAATAATTCAGATGCAACACTGAAGAGCTCAAAATCAATGCAGAAGCTTCCTGAGGAGCTGACGCGGCGCAGCAGATGCAGGAGGGCATCAAAGGGCATCAAAGGGCATGCGGTACCTTGAGGCCAGCTTGTTCTTCTCCTTGCGGGAGCGGGCTCGGGCTACAGCAGGCAGCTCGTGGACTGGACCCATGCCATCGATGGCTGCGTTGAGCTTCTGCAGCTGCTCTCCGATGTTGTGAAGCTTCTGGGGGTTGGGGGTGAGGTCGCTGGCGTCCGTTTTGCGAGCTTTGCGGCGCCCTTTTTTGCCTGAACAAAGCACAACAGAATTAAGTTATTTCGTGCCTGTGCACGTCCTTTTTTTAACAATCATCCATCCACCCGTGTTTCTGCAGGTCCATATTTCACCATGCAGCCAAACACTGTTCAGATCTGCCAAAGTAAATATTGTTGGAAAGACCCCCCCCCCCCCGTTAAAAGATACAGAGGACCGCTTATCTTAGCGTTTCTGCAGTTTGTGACTTTGCTCACAGGATTACTTTAATGGACTGTGTCATGTGGGCCTGTGCTGCCAAGCTGATGCAACCATTCACTTGTCAGAGAAACGCTGAAAAATTCCGTTTGAAAAAAAAAAAAAAAAAAAAGTTGTATGTAGGGCACACGCCCGAGGGTCCTGATCTGATTCGTTTCGTCTGAGGAAACGACTCCTGCTGCTGCATGGCTCTTATTCGTTCAGCATCCACGTCTCCGATTAGCCTGAAATCACCAACCAATCAAACACTCGAGTTTCACGTAGTTACTTCCTAATGTCTGCCACATAAAACCTGGGTTTACTTCATAGATTGGTCAATTTTACGATTCCTTTACCAATAACAAATCCATCACTTTGTTCACTGATGAATGGTCTTAATGCAGTGAGTGCAGTGAGAGTGATGCAGCAGTGAAGTCCTCACCCTCACGGCGGTACAGCGTACTGGGCAGAGTGCTGGAGGACCAGGACAGAGACCAGTGGATGTCACCGCCCAGTTTTCTCTTGGTGGCCGACTCTCGAGTGCGTCTGTACTCCCAGAAACAGCGCCGCTTCAATGGCCGCTCACCTGGCTGCCTGGCTGGCTCTGCCTCGACCTCTGGTGGCACAAACACAAACACAGAGATTTTCACACGTGGGCACTTTATACAAACCGCTGGAGAAGTTTCATTCCTCAAGCGAAAAAGTGGAAACTTGCTTTCTACAATTCCTCCGTAGTTGACTGGATTTTTAAGAAATGAATATTGTATGAGACATTTTTAAATTTTAACAGGAATACTGCCCCATAATGAATCCATCTACAGCATGGCTCTGAGTGCGATTCACTCATCTACAGCAGGGGTCGGCAACCCGCGGCTCTTCATGCTGCAGGAAAATAAATTAAAAAGTATCCAACTGAAGTGTATTTTATTTGTGATTGTTAGTTTTTTTTATTGTAGGTCTAAATTGGAAGATTATTGTGATCTTGAAATATCAAAATAAAATTATATTCTATTATTTTTCGGCGCTCAAAACATGCGTCGTGCTCGCCGAAAGCTGGTATATGCCGGCCAAAACGCTGTGCATTTATCCAGACTTTCAGACCCAGGTAGGCCAAGTGTGGAGAAATGCAAAAGAAGAAAAATATCTGAAGAAAATAGAACATTTAAGGATGCAGAAAGGTAAAAAATATCTTCATCTTAGATGTGAAAAAGTATTTGCAGCTCTCAGTGTTTTCTTTTCCGTGGAAACCGGGTCCAAATGGCTCTTTGAGTGTTAAAGGTTGCCAACGCCTGATCTCCAGCAACTCAAAGCACAGCGTGACTCTTAATTCTCACTTCAACAATATCTCATAAGAGAAAAGGAGAAAGTTTTGTCACATCTGATACTCACACAGATCGGAAATCATTCTCTGGGTACCATACGTGCCCCAAACATGCACTTCACTGCTCATCTGGGTCAAAGCCATTCTGCAGAACACTGCAGCCATCGTGTCCTCATCTGACTCCAGGGTGCACTGGAAAAGCTCAGTTCTCTCTTGCTCTTATCTTGCTTGATCTCATCTGCTGGTTTAATTTCACTGAGAAGCACACCATACATAGTTCCATGCAACTCTAAATATCCTGTGAAGTGACAGAACTGCTGAGCCATCAAAGAGCTGACAGGGAATAATACATTTTAGTACATACCATGACATAGTAGCTATTATTTCAAAGTGGACAAAGAGGGGTAATAAGATCCAGGGCTTTGTTTTGATCGAACAACAGCCAATTTACTCATTTCAGTTAGCTTGCTCACATGCTGTAGCTAATGTGTGTGCATGATTAAATGCTCAGAAAGGAAACAGCAAAGCAGCCTGTGGGTGCTGCTGTTGCCCTGCACCTCTCTCTGTCATGGATCAGGAGAAAAGGATGGTTAGGGTACTGCTCAGTGGCAGAGCTCTCCAACCTGACTGGAAGCCTTAGACTGGAAGCCTTAGACTGGAAGCCTTAGACTGGAAGCCTTAGACTGGAAGCCTTAGACTGGAAGCCTTATGCTGCGTGTACACCAAGGGCGACCTACGCTGCCTGGTAGCGGAGGTAGCTGGAGAAGCTTCGCTTGAGAATTCACTTTGGTAGCTTTGTTCGCTCGTGACGTCACATTTAGAATGTTCAACTTTTAAAGGCCCCGCGGCTGTGCAGCACCCCCGCTCTTTTGAGAGGAACACGATCTTGCTTCAAACAAAATACTTTAACAACTGGCTCTTCACTTCGGAAGACGAGCATAGTGTCAAGACCAGATAGTTTGTCTCGGAAAAGCAAGAGTCTAATATGAAGTATTACTACCACCTGGTGGAG
Organism: Odontesthes bonariensis; assembly: GCF_027942865.1. NCBI lineage: Eukaryota > Metazoa > Chordata > Actinopteri > Atheriniformes > Atherinopsidae > Odontesthes > Odontesthes bonariensis. The sequence goes on from NC_134509.1 coordinate 39,358,677, forward strand.
GCACTTAACACGTAAAAAACACCATCAGCATTAACCAAACTCTGTTCTTTACTCATCGTACATACTAGGGGTGGAACGGTACAAAAAAAAAACTCACGGTTCGGTACGTACCTCGGTTTGGACCCTACGGTTCGGTACATTTTCGGTACAGTGCCGAAGGAGGCATGTAGCGAGGTTCGAGCACATGTAATAAGATATCTGAATCCTGCCTCTTCTACAGTGGAATATGGGCGCATAGCAGATGCGATGTAAATTCCAATTGCTTCGGTAATTTTTTTTGCTCTGCATGTATTCGTATCCAGGGGTTGTTGTAATAAAATTTGGGAGACGTAATTGGTCGGGTCTTTTCATGGTTTCTATAGAACGCATCTGACGGAGGTGTGTGGTGGTCGGTAGCTACGCCCCATGTCATGCTATCACGGCTGAAACGTTTCATCATACCACAGACAGAACCGGCGCGTGTTTAATAAGTTAAACTTACACGTTGTCTCCTTTGTCTGCGGCGCGCTGCTCTCCTTTCTTCCTTCATGAAATGAAGAAGTATCGCCTGCGCTTGATCCTGACTCTCTCTGTGAGCTCTTCCAGCCTCGATATTAGACGCCTGATGTGATTGTCCATGATTAATATCACCATCATGCAGACCATGAACACGGTGGCCTCCTAGCTCTCCATATTAGCTTCTTGGTGGTGTTTTTTCTTCTCTCGGGTATTGTTTTGTTCCGTTTTGGTGTTGAATGTGGCGCTAAACGGCTAACGGCTAACACGTCACTGACGCGGACGGCTGCGCACGGCGCATCAGTCCCGACCAGGGCTCTCAAGTTTTCAAGTTTGCTTGGAGTGAGATTCGGGCGGGGCAGGGGCCAGGCCGTGTGCGGAGGTTTCTTTCGGGTTTTTTTTGGGGGGGGGGGGGGCTGGTCCCTTGCAGTATCCCATCGCCATAAACTAGCTACTTAAAGAACAAAGAAATTGTTTTATTAATATCAAAATCACAAATCTTCACTTTTACACTAAATTCTGCTATATTTTAAAAATAAATTGTTTTAGGTATGCAAAGTCTTATGCAAAGTATTGTTGTAAGTGTTTGTGGCAGATTTTGATGCTTGATGACTGATATTGGCGGCTCCCATTTAAAGCACAGCCATTTTCACAGTCATGATGGATGACAGAGTTCCATTCAGAGCCAACGTGTTCCTGGTCTTGGTTTTATTGAGCCCCACCATGGAAAAAACCCTCTCTGCATCAGCATTTCAGTGTGGCGGAACTAATACCAGTTTGGCAATTGTAGATAGCCTTATTGGGAATCTGTTCATACCGGTCAGCTTTGAAAAAAATTAACCACGGAAGCCTAATTACACTCCTACATATTTTTCATTTTTCATTAAGTTGCTCATGTCAAGGGTGTGTGCTGAATATTTAGGCCTACTACTCCAACGAACACTTTAACCGGCAGGTATTGGTCTTTTACAAGGAGTAGGAAAACTATAGTAACTAACAAAAGATTAAAATAAATGAAGATATGACCTGCTGATGATCCTGACGGTTCTCTTCCACCTCAAGCTCGTCTACAACTTCTGCACGCGTGCTTGCAGCTGAAAGCTATTTCAGACCTCACCCGGCAACAAGAAATTCTGTTTTCTGATTGGCTGAGAAATTCTATTTTGTGATTGGCCGATGGGTTGCTAAATCAAGACAGCTGTACCAGAGCTATAGTTCTGAGCTGTAGGAGCGCACAGTAACCTGCCATTGACTCGTTTATAGTATCGGCCATTAGAATATCTGTGCGACGAAGTTGATCATTTCTCAGCGTGAGAAATGGCATGTGTGGCATGTGAGCGTGTGAACTTGTTGAAATGCGTGTGTCTCACGCTCATTGCGTGAGACTTGAGAGCCCTGGTCCCGACTCATGTGCAATACAGACTGAAACAGCTCAGCTGGGGAAGGACAGTTATCAGAACGAAATTCGAGTAGGACAGTTCTGATAACTGCGTTCTTATAACTACTCTGTCCGAAAGCGTATATCTCTACGGACCAATCAGAGCTTGCATGTGGCAGTGTTTAAATGGGTCCTGAAGGAAACTCTTGCAAAATAAAAGTTCCGCGTTCAGAAAACTTCCGTACCGTGTGTATTCTGCGTGAAAATGCGCGTACCGAACCGTGACGGTTCGGTACGAATACATATACCGTGCCGGCCCTAGTACATACACATACTCAGTGTTTCCCGCAGGAAATTGCTTAGTCAATGTGGTGAGTCGTCGGCCGGGACCAGGGGTTTTGCGCAGATAGCGTTCCGTCGGGTGGCGGTGGGGGGTACTTGGAATGGGACGGGGGCTGTTAGAGCAATAACGAAGCTGTTTAAGAGCTGTAACACTTTTTTATTTACATTAACAACCAGTAGGTGTCGCAATTCAACGTTATCAATGCTGTCTTTTAATGTCTGAGCCTGGCAAAGCATTATTACTTCGGTTTAAAAAAAAAAAAAAAAAAAACATTTTTTTTTTTTTTTGGGGAACGTTGGCAAGGCGGCAGTGCGAGTTTGCTAAGGTGGACGCCTTGACTATAATGCGCTGCGGGAAACACTGATACTATATCATTTTCAGCAAGCGTGCCAGGCTGTACTCGGATTTTTGAGATCTATAGCAAATTCACATCAGTAACATTAAACAACATACACGTGCATGTTCTACATTAAAATTAATTAAATAAATAAATACGTAGGAACTAGGAACCAAAGTTTACACGTCTATTTCCGCGAACCCCGTGGATTGTCGGACCCCTACAATCTGTGGATTGTCATTGGTTTTCGCCGAACCGCGTCATAGCTCATTACCATAATATTAGCTTGAGTTTAATCGCTGGAATCCGCTCTGGTCGCCCAGTTCGCTCACCCTCCATAGAGAAATAATGATTTCCGGCGCTCAGGTAGCGTAGGTCGCTCTTGGTGTGACAAGGCATTAGACTGGAAGCCTTATGCTGCGTGCTGTAATGCTGTTTGTAATTACTGTTTAGCCTGGTTTAGTTGTAACACCAGTGCTTTGTGCCCCTGCATGAGGGGCACGTGGTGCATTTAAGAGGTGTTGCCAGCCGATAGAGCGCAGGGGGGGGGGTTATTACACTTTATCGCTGACTTGACACAGAATCCATGAGACAAAGAAGAAGAATCCCTCATATGCCAACATGCTTTTAGAAACACAGGACTGTGACCTCGGAGTTTAATCCATCTGTGAGCTGTGAACACACATCTAAAGCAGCTCTGTGGTCTGGGGCCTTGATCTCGGGCACCTCAGCAGTGAATGTTTATTTTAGAGACTCTCCAAAAGTGCACAAATGGAGTTTTCATGGGGGCACGTATCAAGTGAGGCTGAAAGGCTGCTTTGTTGTGATCACTTTGTGTCTCTACTGGAATCTCGTGCACAAATTAAGACTTGCAAAAAAAAAAAAAAAAAAAAAAAGTAAGAAATTCGAAAAAAGAAAATGTCCATTCTGACCAAAGAAACAGACATTAATGACTGTAGTCTGGTCCAGATGTTCAAACAGAACCACTTACAGTTTGAAGTCCACCAAAGTGAAGCTGCAATGAAAGCATCCAAATACAGATTCAATCCTCCAGGTCATTCCATCTTTGTGTTTCAAAGAAAACCGACAGTCATCCATTACTACAGAGGTGGAAAACACCGACAGCCGTATGCAAGACGATTAACAGAAATCCCAAGTGATAGCTGAACGCTAAGGATAGCCGACAGCTTTGTGCGTTTACAGTGGCCTGGTAAGAAATCATGCTGTGAGCCCTAATCCACAAACACATGCCGTACGTCCCAGTGACAAAGCCACCAGCAGCCAAAACCCAACGCATGGACTCCGTTTCATGAACAGATGTCACAGAAGATTAGCCTCAGGCGTCCAGAGCCACGAGTAATGACATCATATATAATACAGAGCTGCACCTTCAGGAGGAGAAAAGAGACGCTCCTTCAAACAGTCAAAGCTACGTTCACAAGTCATCAACATCCTGCTCCGATCAAGAGCTTCCAGTTGGATTTAATCCAACTCGCAATCCAGAACCATGATCTTTGCCATTAGGGATCGCAAGTCCACACATACACACACTTTTCCATCCATCATATAGGTTTTTACAGTAGTCCCAGGCAACTCTAGCTCATCTGTACAGACACTAGCATAACAATGGAGAGCAACAACAGCGCCTGGTGACAGTTGTAACTTGACCCAGGCTGGTGTTTGGGATCAAGCCAGTGACCTCTCATTACCTCGCAACAAGACGCCTGAGATTTGTTTATCTAATGTGATGACGATGGGAGGGAGAGCGAGCCTGGGAAAGATGGCCATCTGATGCCAAGCCAGTTTCCGTGCGTGTCATCTAATATACGTGTTTAGATTTCAGCTCCAGCAGTCAGGACACCATTGCTTCCAACACTCGGGGCATATGCAGAATGTTGCTTTAGCGTTAAGCATTAGGCTGCTTTAAAGGGCTGATTTGACACAAGGTAAAACTATTTTCCAGACTTTACAGAAGCCATTGTCACAGATGGAGATCTCCACACACTGGAGATGTTCAGAAGACAGTTTTTTCCCCCCGCAGTTACTGGTCACACAAGCACATCCCAGCAGGAGGCTTTCTGATGAAGATGAATCCTCACAGCTGGAAATGTGAAGGAGGGAGAGCGTGTGGGGGCAGCGTGTCATGCAGCAATGACGCTGTGGAAAACACCCTTTTCTTTACAACGTGTTGAGAATGGCAGATCAAAGCTCAGCAGAAAGGACAGACTTCCACCAGCAGCACACAGCAGCAGGAAATGCTCCTGAATATTCCCCTACACTTTCACTCAGCACCTCTCCAGCTGACGTTCCAAAGATCTCACTCCTCTCCAGGAAGTCATTCTCACATGCCACTGCTCTGGAACGTCTCTGAAAGCTTTCAGGACTCCAGTGCGTTTGGGAAACTGGCTAAAGACACACATTAGAAAGCATCATACAACCAAACAGGAGCTTTCTTTAGACCCTCCAAGTCTGGTGAACATCCTTCAGTTACCTTCTGGAAACCACCGTTCTTATAGGCTAAAGAATCTAGTCCACACCATTAGTATTAGCAGAAATTCACATGCACCTTTACTCAAAAATTAACTGTTAAAAATTATCGTTGGCACCTTGTATCATGAGCAGAGAACATATCCTTCAGTATGCCCACTTCTGCATCTCAATAATGAGATAAAATCTTTTTTTTAAAAAAAATAAATAAATAAATAAAAAAAATAAAAATAAAAAAAAAATCACAGAAGGTTTATGTAAATACTTGAAAGACAACTATCTCAACATAACAGAACCCACAAGAACCTCGTAGGAAACAGAGAGGACGCAGTGGGAATTCACATCCTAAAAGCAACACAAGAGAAGTTTGTGAATCTTAACAGTATCGTTTTGAAGTACACACCGACTTCTGTTATGCATTCCAAGGCCCGGAACAGCCCTGGAGTTCCCAGAGGCTGAGACATTGCAGTACACAGCTTTGGTTTCAAGTCATGCAGGATATCGATTTCCTTTAGGTCACATACCAACAGCAAGATAAAAAACGCACACTTTCATCATAAATAAACATCCGATTGGACTTTACTGCCAGAGAGAACTCGGAGAAAAGAAACGGGATGACAGATGACTGAGCTTTGTTGTTGTTGCTGCTGGTCAGTAATAACAGCTTATTTCTGTGTTGCGGCTGCTTTGCTCAGCTCGCTCTGAAAAGTGGCCGTCGTGCAGATTTAGAACCATGAAAAGCTCTAGCCTGATTAACATAGACTTTCAAATCTCTTCGAGATTCTGGTCTGACCAAGACCATAACGAATACGATTCGAAATGGCCTGGTCAACCCGCCTCCCTCGGGTTGCTACTGGTTGTGGCCAGAAAAGGCTGTGCCTAAGCTTAAGCCAATCACACCACTCTTTCCTCTGACGTATGATTTAGCTACCAGCAGGGCTAACTGGTAGATTAAACTCTTACCAAAGCCAGTAGGGAGCAAGGCAAAAACGTCTTTCCTGTCAAGAAATTATTCCAGGGCTGTTCTTTGCTCGATTTTTAACGAGAATCTCCCGTCGAACACTTTCATTACAGCATCTACAGCAGTGTCAAAAGCTTGACATGTTGATGTTGAATGAAGCGCTTCCGTGTACAATCCATGGGTTGAGTGGCAGTTCAACCACGTCACTACCTTGAACACGCCTCTACCCTGGGCCGTTGGCGCTGCTCAAAGTTGATTGCTTCCCGACAAAGTGGGTGGAGTTCCCATTTTTTCGGGAACTCGAATCCACCTGAATGAGCAGTTTGCCTGAGTAAGTGTAGCAGAGCCGAAGGTGTTGCGTCACTGCGAGGGCGGAGCCTGGGTAGAAAAGCTCTACATTGTTCCTTAACATTTTTGGTGGCTTTGGGTGGTGTCTTTGCTGAACGGGTCTGTTCAGCAAGAAAACAAAATCAATCAAAACCAACGTGTATACTTTAGCGCCACATTCAACAACAAAACAAAACAAAACCCGCGAAAAGTAAGGAGAGAAGAAAAAAAAAAAAAAACAAGAAGCTAACATGGAGAGCGGGGAGGCCACCGTGTTCATGGTCTGCATGATGGTGATATTAATCGTGGACGATCACATCGGGCGTCTAACATGGAGGCTGGAAGAGCTCACAGAGAGAGTCAGGAGACGAAAGATGGAGCGCAGGCCATACTTCTTGGTTTCATGAAGGAAGGAGAGCAGAGCGCTGCAGACAAAGGAGACCACGTGTAAGTTTAACTTATTAAACACGCGCCGGTTGTGTCTGTGTCGTATGAGGAAACATTTCAGCCGTGACAACATGACAAGGGGCGGAGCTACCAACCACCAAACACCTCCGTCAGATGTGTTCCTATAGAACCCAGAAAAGACCCAGCTGAGGAGAAGGAGCTAAAATGGTTATAGGAACTGAGGGTCGTGGCCCCGTTCCTGAAAAGGTTATAGGAACTGCCAAAGGTTCCTACAGTGCGAATGCGGCTAAAGATCCGCACAAAGAACCCTCATTCATCAACAGCCGATAGAAGCACATGGACAAGGGAATACTGTGGGAAACCTTTGTCAAGCACTACAATACAGAGTTCCATTCACAAACTTTACTGTGCAGAAAAGAGGCCCGATTTAACCTGGTCCAGAGGCGGCGTCCACTTCTGTGATGGCAGCATTAATGCAGAAAAGTTCACTGACATATTACAGCAACATATGCTGCCTTCACGACCACATCTTTTCCAGGGACGTCCATGCATTGTTCAACAGGACAACGTAAAACCACATTCTGCACACGTTCCAAAAGGCATGGCTGAGGAAGAAGAGGGTACGGGTGCTGGACTGGCCCACCTGCAGTCCTGACCTGTCCCCAAACAACCACCACCCCGAAATGTTGCACACCTGAAGACACGTTTGCAGGAAGAATGGGACAAAATGACAGCTGAAACGCTTCACTTGGAATCCTCCCTGTCAGAACGTCTTTAAGTGTTGGGAGAACTAATGAAGACATTTCCTGTCCTTGTTCTTTTCTTTTCTTATGTGAAATAACTTGAGATCAAAAAGGAAATGGAGGAATTCCTTGCAGCATTTGAATTTCATAATTAATAGAAGAAGCAGCTAATCTTCACAACTGAGTCCCTGAAACAAAAATGTTTGGCACCTTCACAGTTAAACAATCATCCCAACAGCAGCTGTTAAACCTGCCACAGTCGCCTTCAGTGCACGTGAATGAAAGAAGAGGGTGATGTCCAGAAGTAATGAGGCTGGAAAACATTTCTAATGAGCCACCAGCTGAATGCTGCCGCCTGAAGCTGGTATGTTGGTGTAACTTTTCAAAACTCCAGCTTGTGTCGCTGCTGAACATGCTCTGTGAAACGAGCCCCCTGCCCCACTCTAAAGGCAAAGCAGCGTGGCCGTGGCAGGCCGTATTCAGTTGACCCCCAGAGCCACATCCTGACAGTCACACCTACAGCCACAGACATCCAACGGGCCTCTGGTCAGCCGGCCACGCCACACATGATGCTCCGAGGTCTCGTTTGGACTAAAGACAAGTAAACGGGTCTCTGCTGGGCAGATCGGGTCAGACACTGAAGCCAAAACTCACCACACTCAGTTTCCGAAGAGCTCGAGAGTTCGGCCTCCACAGCTGTCTCCTCTGCTTCCTCCGCTCCCTCCTCTCCTTCTTCTTCTTCTTCTTCTTCCTCCTCCTCCTCCTCCTCCTCCTCCTCCTCTTCCTCCTCCTCCTCCTCTTCTTCTTCTTCCCCCTCCTCCTCGTCCTCTTCCAGCTCCGTGTTAACCCGGCTCTCATCGCTACCCTGCTCCTCCTGCTGCGTCTCCACCGCTTGCTCCCCCTCAGACTGGGAGCTGTGAGCAGGCTCCGGGCCCAGCTCCCCTCCCTGGCTCAGGGAGTAGTTGTGCTCCTCGCTGCAGTGCTCCAGAGCCAGCCCTGCTGCTGCTGCTGCCACTTCCTCTTCCTCCTGTGCCACTTGATACACCTCCACTGTACACTCCCTCGACATCCCTCCATCCGGTCCTCTTCCTGCTGTTCTTCCCGCAAAACACAACTCCCTCTGTGTTGCTATGGGAACAGAGATTTGCCCCTCCTCTTGCCCTGCAGCTCTGGCCTGGACCTCTTGGATTACGAGAGGGGACGCGTGTCTATTCTTTCTCCTCTTCTCCTCCTCCTCCTCTTGCTCCTCACGGCTCCTCCCCCAGCGACCCATCAGGACAGCCTCCTCGGAGCAGGCCAGCAACTCCCCTCCGACCCCGAGGCCCAGCTTGGTGTAACGAGTCATCTCGTCCAGGGCAGACACATCCCAGCGCTCCGGGTGCTGGTCCTCACCAAAGCCCCCGTCATCCACCAGGTCACTTAGCAACTCAAAGGGCCGCTTCCTGGGTGGTGCTGAGGAGCCCAGCATAAGGAGCACACTCTAAAGGGGACAGACATACGCTTAAATACAGCTGATCCAGAACTAGGTTTACCTTTGTAACAACATGCTGTTTTACATCACTCCTGAGTCACCACATCCTCATTATATGCTAATCTAAAACATATATATATTCTTTCTAATTTCTCCAGATGACAGATGTTTGTCACAAACATTTAAAGTTTCACAATGAACTCTAACTGGTGAAACAGCAGTTCTCTTCATAACATCTCATCTCACCTGGTCATACTCAGTCCTGCCCCCCTGTGGCGACATGGCCATTGGGCAGGGGCTCAGCAGGCCCCTGTGGCCCCCGTAGGCCTCGCCAAACACAGGCTCCATCCCATTCATACCCGGCTGAGAGGGAGGAAACACACACAGAGTGGGACAAAACTCCAACGTGGGAACCAGAACTCTGTCAGGAACAACAACTCCTCACTTTGAGTGGCTTTGCTACTTTACCTGAGGCATGCCCGAGGCAGGGGGTGTCAGGATGTGGACGCGGTGTCAGCTTAAATCAGTTCGGCTACAGAAACACAACCAAGGTCAGATCTGAGTGTTGAAATGCAACAAAGAGAACTGAGACATGAGAGGAAGAGACCACAATAAAGACTGAAGAAATGCAGAGAGAAGGAGAGGATGTTTGTTACCGAAGGTTGAGATGCTGAAGGAGTGGAGCCGTTTCTCACATGTTGCAGCCCTGCAGCTCTGTGTCACAGCCTGAAGGAACAGATGGAAGCGAGGCGGTCTGACCCGGGTCTATTTAAGGTCAAAACACAGAGCATTAAGCAATAAAGCTCGAGTAAACTCACCGTTAAAGCAAAGAGATTTAGGATTATGTCATGCACATCAATGCTGAGTCTTGAGCATGGGACTCACCATAAATAAAAAGCACACTGCCAGATGGATTGTTATATAACAGCTCTATTATTTTATGACACAATACAGCTCCAGTTCAGTTGGATCAGCACATAAGAAGAGATGACAGCTCTGAGGATGATAAAATGCAGATGCATTCAGTTTGCTCGGACATGTGTGGCTTTTACATTGGGTGTTTAGTGAAGTGAGCTCTTCACTGTTCAGGCAAGGCTAGTTTTTCTATTAATACATCATTTATTCAACATAAAAGCATGCCGCTAAAAATGTAGGCCATACCACTTCCTATGAATGTTGTCTCAACAGCGAGAGGTTGAGCATGAAAAGCTTTCATGCACTAGAAAAAGACATTTGGACAATTACAGAGACGATATGGGCTGTTATCAAGCCAACACGCACCGAGGAACAACGATCGGGTTAGTTTGTTAAATATTACACAATCAGCAGCGAAAGAAATGAAGACACAACGAGCGGGATCAATCTGAGCATTTAAAGTTAAACACGTCTCAGAGTAAAACACTCAGCTCATGAACAGTTACTGTACGTCCGAAAGGAAACTGAGAAGGACACATCCTGCAACACGCTGGTCTCCTGACTGGGAGTCCTTCACTTTGAGAATGTTCAGTTTATGAGTCACAGATACTGAAGCCCAGTAATATCTATAAACACTGTCGTTTTTAGCAAACATGACTCAACAGGAAGAGACGGATTACTGCAAACAATGCAACCGAGGCTGTTCGTGATAATAAAGAGACGTCTGGTGCGCTTTGAATTCTTTCCCACTAACAATGGAGCTCTGTGTCACACAGGGATATACACAAAATGCCCTTTTAGCACGCTGTGAGAAAGTTACAGAGCACGGCTCTGCATATCTTTCAACCTGACTCAACTGTCCTCCGAAGGAATGACTCTTTAACTCCACCCAGTGTGGTTACACTCCACCAGTGAACAAACACACACACACACACACACACACACTGCAGGAGCAATGTGGGCCCACTGTTAAATACCTGTGGAGAAGACAAAGCAGGCAGCTCCAGCAGACCCTGCTTCAGTCATCTGAACAATGCCATAATACCTTCTCTGTGGATTGACCTCAGGCACACAAGAATGAGGAAATGAGGATTGGTTGGGCGGTTATGACACCGTCTTGGCACGGAATATGGAAAACTGGTATTTGGCACACAAAGCAAGCCAGCAACCAACACACTGTGTACACAAAGACTTTTCAGACACACACAGTCGAGTTCTGAAGTCGATAACGAATGCAACGATCCCAGCAGACTACAGATGTTCCAAAAATCGCCCATCCTGATAGGGACGTCGAAGCAGTAGCACTGAGAGCAGAAGCATCTGAGAGACGGAGCCCTGGGAGCTGAAGGTTCAACAGCGGACGCTTTTCTGTCAGACGGGCCAACACCACAGTGTGTTCAGGGGCTTTGACCGCTTCACTCTCTGCCTGAGATAAACATTAAGGTCAGCAAATATGACAGAAACCTCAGGCAAATGCAGAGCGTTAGCTAATGTGCTAATATCTGAGGTTTTAAAGTTAACATTAACAACCTAATGTAAATGGACTTTTCAACGTTTACAACTTAGCCGAGATCTTTGTGTCATTCGCTGCATTTACCAGGTAAATATACACCACACATCAAGCAGGTTCCTGTTTGGTGTTTTTATTCCTACCACGGCTGATGTAGGAAGCAGGCGGGCCGCCGTGTTGTACCAACATGGGGCACAGTTCAAAGGTCCCTCTGCTCAGAAGCACACCGACAGAAAAACTACATGAAAGCACTTAATCTCAAACTACTGCAGGTCAACAACCAGCACGAACCATCCGCTTTACATTCAGCACATGATCCACTTTGTACACAAGACTGCAAGCAGAGCGGACACCAACACAAGTGTGCCGTCTGCGACCAGATCCACGCTCACAAAGCAAACACGTGTGCTAGCATTTTCATATGGCTCCTGTAGGGCAGTTTGTGCACAACTAAAGTCACTTATCCTTCTTATACCCAGCCACATGGATGCTTACAGCTGACTCTGCAAAACACGGTAGAAAAGCACTGGAGTAATTATGAAGAACACTGTGTGGCCACAGTGACTGCTGGACAAACAAACCTCCATCCTTGGCTAGCATTCCATCAATTCAATTCAATTAAATTAATTTTTATTTATATAGCGCCAAATACAACAAATGTCATCTCAAGGCACTTAGATAATAAAGTCCAATTCAAGCCAATTGGAATTCAATTCATTGTAATCATAATTATTCATAAAATAATCCAATTCGTTCATATAGAGCCAATTCAAAAACAGTTTCCTAGCTAAGGAAACCAACAGATTGCACTGAAACCATCCTGTGCACAAAAGCCACTGTGTCACCTGCCTTCATACACCATGTACTTATTGGACATAAGTACATTACTAACGCTAAACAAAAGAGATTCACAGTGAGGTCGTTTTAAAAACCGTTTGTTTACCCCCACTTAACGGAAATGGGACCTATTCAACCTCTGATCCTCACAATGAGGTTTCCATATAAAATAATATATATATGTGTGTGTGTGTGTGTGTGTGTAAAAGCGACAAACTGCTTTGGTGTTTCTCTCCTTTTAAAACTTCTCCACCGTCCTTATAAAACCTTTTTCTTCAATTAAAGGCATTCCAAAATGATAGCGCACACTTATTCTCATCCAAGCACGAACCCAACGCATGTGAGAGTGGAAGTAAGCAACTCTGACAGCAGACCATAAGGCAAATTAAGAGCACGAGCCGCCTGACCAGACAATGAACCTTCAGCAGCTGGAGGCCTCTTCAGCAGAGAAAGATAAAAAAAAACTCGGACAGCCCCGCGTCGGACGGACCGAGGTCACGCCCGAACAGAGAAGAAGGGAACTGTGGAAAAAGAAGTGAATTAAAGCACGAGCCTTTAGAAAGGCTGAAATAGCAGAGTATGACCGGAAAGCGCAGAGGAGAGACGGTCTGGTCTGACTGCCAGCCTGTCTGGGAAGCCAGTTCACCGAATTAAAGCTCCAAAAATCTGAGTGGCGGACAAAGCTGGGACTCCTTCCTGTTTCCCGTGATCAAATGAGTGAAATATGACAGCAGAATAACACACATCGAATAAACTCCGTGTGACCTGGATGTTTCCCCGCCTCTGCGTGTCCTTGACGCTGCGTTTCCCCTTACCGATGGAGAGCACGAGTGACCCCGTTTTGTCTTCCCTCGGCTCGCTCCCAGTCCTTTTCAGAGCGCATCCACAGTATCCCCGACATTAACAAAAAAATTATTTAAAAAAGCCTTCCGATCAGCCACGGGACCGATCGGTGCACCCAAAACGCACGAGGCATGGCCGTGCTGGGTGTCCGCACAGCTGGAGACAACAGTAGCAGAAACAAGGCGAAGAGAAGGTGCCATGGTGGCAGCCAGCTCCGCGTCCCGCATGGCACGGCGAGCCGAGGATCCGCGCTCCCGCACCAGGCTCGCTCTTCCATTACACATCGCACAGTCACATCACAAACATCTTTATATGTTGGAACAACATAAAACAGATCTCCTTACCAAAAAAGGAGCCACCGCGCTTGGCGGAGTATCCAGTCGACACAACAGGGATCCTTTCAGCGCAGACAACAATACGAACGGGGCGCAGCTGGCAGTGCCACCGGATGTCCAATATTAATTGTTAATACGGTCGATTTCTGCGCATTTCTGTCGGCCTGCGCGTTTCACGGCTGCAGCCACCTGCGGACACGGTGGACGCTGCCGTGGACCTGAACTCAACATTAATGCGCAGCGCAGAATAAAACAGGAACTTTCCCTGGTGTTGGTCCACCTGCAGGTGATAGCTGCTGGCAGCTCCAACCCGGAGCAAACCGAGGCGTGTTCCCACAGGACGGCTCAGTCCGGAGAACCGAGGACCAAAACAAAACCCAGAGAAATTCAATTTGGTCGAGTGTGCGCAAAAACATAGGAAACGTAGGCCTGTGCATGAAGTTAGAAAGAGTGATAGTTTAATTATGGGCTCCAAATATTACATTTCAGAGCTGGGATTAGAATATGCTCTGGGTTAAAGCATAGATTCATTACCAATCTTTACTAAATCAGGTAGTTTAGTTCCATGCATGGAATTCCATGTGAAAGTGGCCATTTTTTTTTCTTAAATCACACAAGACAGTTAAACACCTTCATTTCTCTCAGTGTAAAACCTGTTACCGGCCCTTTGCCCTTCAACTTGGTGTAGAACTCAAACACCCTCCCTGTGAGACGCTTTACCTTCGCCCGTGTCCTCGGGTGTCCCCTCAGAGTTGAGGGGGCCCCCCTCCCCGGACCCGGCTAAAAATGTCGGCCACGGCCTCTCCAGATATTATCCCGCACCATCCACGGAGGGGAGAGGAGGATCCCGCTCGGACAGCAGCTGCCGCGGCTGAGGCCACCTACAGCCACATGTAGGAAGTTAGTTCACAGCACTTCCGAAGGCCTACATAGCGGATAAACAGGACAGAAAAGATGGTTGGAGGGCTGTTTAACAGCCCTTCACCTCCTCCTCCTCCTCCTCCTCTTCCTCACGCCTCTCCTTCTCTTTCATTGGTGCAGTTAGAAGCCTGCAGTTATGGAGATAAAGGGTGAGACAGTACAAGCACTGACCTCCCCGTAAATATAGATGATTTAACTGCTAAAGTTCTCCAGGCTGTGTCCAGCGAACCCCTCCGTGTTTGACTCCGAGGGGCCCGGGACGCCAGGAGACTCTGGCCCGGTTCGGCAGGTTGAACCCACTTTTTTTCTGAACAGAGCAATGAGGACGTGAGGAGTGAGAGATGGAGGGCGTGGATGTGTCTGCGTGCGCTGTGAGTCTGTTTTGCTGTCACTTGTTGTCGCAGCGGTTAGCTTCATGTTTCGGGCTCCAAGCGGACCGAGCAGGAAGAGGACGGAGCTGTGTCACTGACCTGTTGGCAGGATGAAGGCTGTCAGCTGTGAAAACAGGCGCAAGTCTCAGCCACCAAATGTTGGGAGACTTAAAGTTTAACAAATAGCGTTTAGACCGAGCGTCGCGGCCGAACGTTTGAGGGCGCCTGACTTCCGGCCAAGGATCCAAAATAAAAGTTTGCTTACTGAGATTGGTCCTCCATTTGTTGCCGTTGTGTCTGCATTATTTTTCAGAAAGGAATCTGTTTAAAAGGGCAGCTTTCAGACAGGTTATAGGTCATTGTCTGCAGCAGACTGAATTCACAGGTTAATAACCTCTGTCTGCGCCTTTTAACAATATATGTCAACTTGAAACAAAGAAGAAGAATTTAGGAATATGCAGAGGCGATTTTAGGATCTGGTCTTTAGGGGGGCCCAGCCCCCAGTGCTCACAGAGGCACATTATTTCTCACTAATTGAGGCAAACTAGTACATTTATAAATTTTGGAGTCGCATTAGTTTTGCTTTGAGTAGTGTTTTCCCCTACAACATTCAATTTTGACCTCTTCATTTCAAAAGACTGTGGCTTGACAGGGATAACAGAGAGCCTGAGACAAATATTGAAGATAACTCAACATTTATTTTGGGAGGAAAGAGTTAAAACAAAAACAAATGCTAGAAAATAAATAAAATGGTCACTAAAATAATGCATCCTTGAGCAAAAAAAAAAAGTGTTTTTGCATAATATAATATTTTAAAAATGTGCTGAGCCAGGGGGTGCCGAGCTATCTCACGGTGGTCCCTTGGCACCACTAAAAATACCCTAGCCTCACCCCTGGTAATATGTCAGTTCTTCATATTTGTCTATGGTGTATTTTTCTTGACTAATGCCTGGTGTGTTTTATGTTTATTTCTCATGTTCTTCCTTTACTTTTAAATTAAATTGAAGAGTAAAACTGATTTCTGAGATACATATCAACTATCCCACAACCCCAACTCAGATGATCGTAGAGCTAAAATATCATTTGGAAACCTGGAAGTGTGTTCACTGGCACAAAGTTTAAACCATTGAGCTGTAAAAAAAACAAAACAAAGAAGAAGATTTCACATCATTTCAAACCTTGTGCAAAACAAAAGCAAAGAAACCAAAACCTGATTTGTCCCAGCTGAAATGATTGAAATAAGAGGATTACGTACTTATTTTTGGCTTAAGCAGCTTAACTTAAAAAAAAAAAAAAAAAACTACTCAAAGTCTAAACTTGGTTATTTGAATGTGAAAACCAAGCATAATGTTACCAGCCTGAGTAAGATGACTTTTCGTCGGGTTCCTCAGAGCAGTTATCGTCCCACGGACTGATTGTCTCTTATTGTGAAAGCAAACTGCTTGATTTCCGGTTTAGGGTTTCACTCTGTACAACTTGACGTGTAATGAAACCAGTGAAAACGGATATGGTTTTGAGTGACGACACAGGCTCGTCAGAGGGGCGGGGTCACATGACCCGTCTTTAAGGACACCGAGAGAAGTGTAGCTTCGAACCCGTTGAACCCAACGGTGTCCCGGGGATGGTTCCGGGCAGAGCCCCGCTGGAACCACTTCACCTCCGTGCCCACATGTCAGACAGGGCAAGGGACGGCAGGCCGAGGTTAACAGAGGCTTCACATAACAACCACTCTTACACATATCAATCATCAAATTTATTTGTATAGCACATTTCATGTACAAAACAATTGAAAGTGCTTTACAAAATAAAAGCATTGCAGCGGGGAGTGGAAGAAGCATTAAAAATTAGGGCTGGGCAACGATTAAAAGGTTTAATCTAATTAATCACATGATTTCCCTGAATAATCACATTTGTACGCAAAATCCAAAAATGAATCCAAAAGTAGTGTATGGCTTTTAGCATTTAGTTTTATTTTAATTGTGCTGCCATATAAATGAAAGTGCCATAACATTTGTTGTGCAAACACACTTTTAACATCAGCATCTTTATGTAGTTTTTATGTAGAAGCCTCGCTCCACTGTCTGTTTCCTTGAATGACTTGCTGCTATCAGTTGTGTGTTTTGCCTTTAAGGGATATTTTAGACTGGAACTACTACGGTGAGAAGACAATTCAACTTGGCAGAGTTTACAGATGACTTTGGTTCTGTCGACTCCGCCGTCTGGAAGAACTTTAAAATGAAAATGGAAAAAGTAAAAGTTCCGTATCCTTCTCCATGTCTGGTGGATCCGCCAATTACTTTCTGTAGCTGGCCCCGGTTCGAGTCCCGTATCGGACGGCCCTGTGCTGCGTGTTGTTCCCCCTCTCTCTGCCCCCTGCTTCCTGTCTCTCTGAACTTTCCTATCCATTAAAGGCACAAAAGCCCCCCAAATTTTTATTTTATTTTAATAAAAAAATAATAAAAAATAAAACCTGCATTAATGCACGATAAAATATTTATCAGCGTTAAATAATCAACGAATTAACGCGATAATAACGAGTTAACTCGCCCAGCCCTATTAAAAATACATAAAAGAATATAAAGAGAAACAAATAACATAATTAAAATGATTAAAAACAAGCAACAGTCTAGATAAGTTCAAAGATATCGTGCAGATTTCATGCATAGACACATGAGAAAATAATTTTTTTTAACCTGGATTTAAAAATGTCTACATTTGGTGAAAAATGAATCTCCCCTGGCAGTTTGTTCCACTTGTTTGCAGCATAACAGCTAAATGCTGCTTCTCCAGTGGTTCTAAATCACACACATAATTCTTTCTGCTCACCCTCCTCAGACCTGAGCTTTGGTTTGGCTTGCATTTTAGATTTCTTCTAGATATTTGGGGTTAGGAGGAACCAATAAGTATAATAAGCAGATATTATCTTTGAATATGAAGCTCTTTTTGAAAAAAAAAATGATGTCCACATATGGGGACACTTGGTCTGATAACCGAAAAATTGATGTCCACTTATGTGGAAACCAGGTTGTAGAAGCTTGGTTTCTTAACAGAGAAGTTAACTGAAAGTTTATTTAAAGGAAAAGCTCGGTTTTTTTAAACCTGGACCTTATTTCTGGCATAAAATACGTTAATCTACTTACCGATAAAAAAATAGTGGGTTTTTTTATCATTGAACTGGACTTTCCCATAAATATACTGAGTTGCAGCTTTGTCAGCTAAACACCTCTGATATCTGACTTCTGAAAATCATTCATCTGTAACAATTTACCATCAAATCCAAAAATACTTTAATTGAGTTTCAATACGTTTCACAGTCTGCATTTGAAAGCTGGAAATTATACCAAGTTTGGAAAGTTCGTCTTATTTCTCTTATGTTTACTGTTTGCTTGTTTCTTTTCAGCCGACGTTAATTAATGACAAATATGGTTCTTTCAGAGAGTAACCAGTTAAAAGATGTAGCAACGCATACTATCCTGCATTATTCCGCCTGCTCCGAAATCCCAATGTGGCTTGGGCCACAGCATGGAGATCAACACTCGACTCAGATTGGCTGCTTTGAAGGCAGCTAATTTCGCTGCTGAATCTTTGAACATTTAAGTAATCATCTGAGATCTAGGAAGATTCTTATGGGAATAATCGCAGAGTTCACGCTGTGGACAAAAAATTCTTTGGTGGCCAAAAAAAACGTGATTGTGTAATTTGACTGTTTCTGGATCCTTGTGATTTTACTCAAATTAGTCAGGCAGACTTTTCTATTGCTTGTTCTGGCGATTATTTTATCCTTTTCGTTTAATGCCACTCAGTCTCAGAGGTGCAAAAAACCTTAAAACTTGGACAACTCCAAATTTCCCTCTGCAACCAAGGGTGTTCCCCAGGGGTTATTTCTGGGACCACACCTCTTCATTTGATGTGTCAACCATTTTGATCAAATTGTCTCAAGTCCCACCTCTCAACTTTCATGCTGGTAACAAGGTGATGTACTGCTGAGTGTCTACATTTAATCCACCTCTCTGCTGGCAACACTAAATTGTTTGATACTCTCAAGCACACAAACATAAACTCGTGTTTACAAAATCAACTCTTAGCTACCGGATCTTCCATTTACCATAGTTTTACAGGGCTTTTGGAATGAGTCAGCATGTCAGTATCTAGACTTTCTTCTTGATTTTGAACTTTCTTTTTCTTTCTGCCTAATAAAAAGCAGCTGGTGAAAAAGTTTGAACACATTAAAGCTTTTGCTTTACAGTCAAGTCTGTTGTTTTCTGACTGGCAGCTGGAACAGAGTCAGTTTGGGTGTGAGGATCATTCCAAACTCAGAGTTCCAGCTTCCGAGGCGAATGGAGCGCAGCACAACAACGAAGACTCCCGTTCACTTCATCTGAGAAGTAACTGCCAATGTTATTGGTCTATAAAAAAAATGTTGTTAATGAACTGTATCCAACTGTCACATATCTGTATTTGCCTTGTAACCGTATGCGTGCAGTGAAAATATGGATCTGCAAGCTTGCAGCTGTTCTGTTATGATGAAGCATAACCCATATTTTGTACAGATGGTGGTATATAGGTCAGCTCGCATGGCTGTAAGTGTGCCTTCAAACCTTGTGTATCTATTTGGTGTTGATCCATGTAGGAATGGAAGTATTTTCTTTTTAATGTTCCAATCGCTAGTGAGGCTGTGTGTTGTTACTATTAAGCCTGGATGTTTTCCATGCATTTTGTGAAATTGAACCTTCAAATGTGCACAAGCTCTTTTTGGGACTAGTTTATTATTTTAGTCACATGTTTAAGAATATTAGTCTCATTGTACAGTAAATCATGTCATGAGGCTTTTCTGTTTTAACATTATGATTTAATTCGTAAAGAAATCATCCATTTTCAACCTTATTTTTCATCTGCTTGGCTATCAGCACTTTAAGTACGCAAATGTAAATATCTATTTCAGCCTTTGAGCAGAAATCATTCTATTCTTGGGTAAAAGCACCTTAAAGTTTAGTTAATCAGCATCTACCCCTCCAGCTAAAAAGCAGACAGTTTACCTGAACTCTTTGGTTCCTAAATGTGTGGAGGGAACAGGTATTCGGACTTTAGGACATCTGTTGTGAAGTGTTGCAGGCTGCTGATGAA
This sequence comes from Odontesthes bonariensis, assembly GCF_027942865.1. NCBI lineage: Eukaryota > Metazoa > Chordata > Actinopteri > Atheriniformes > Atherinopsidae > Odontesthes > Odontesthes bonariensis. The sequence goes on from NC_134509.1 coordinate 39,378,483, forward strand.
TGAGGTGAGTTAGATCAGTGGTTCCAAAACCTTTCCATGCCAAGGCCCCCCAAACAGTATTAGCTTCTGGCCGGGGACCCCCTTTGCAAACCACAGACAATGCTACAAAATATGTAAAGAAACATCAACTTTTACAACGTATTTTCTTTCTTTTATTCACAGACAGTAGCTCCCTGTGTGAATGCAGCAGATTGCCTGACTAAATGCTCTTCTTTACGTCTGAAGAAGTCTACCGTTTTTTCGGACTCTCATTTGAGAGGTCTCCAGACAGAGAATGCATTTCGGGCAATCGTGGCCATTTTTCTGTATGGCTGTAAAGCCAAACTTAATGTATGCTGCCTCGTACTTTCTGATTTTAGTTGGCCAGTTCTTAAGGTTTTTTTGCAGCAGTGTCCTCCACTGCAGGGCTGTTGGTCTGTTCCTTCAGTCTCTTCCTAGTCAAAAATCTGTCCATTTTGGCTAAGCTACCTACACGCTAGCTTGAGGAGCAGAGCAGCTTTAGAACAGGCGCAAACCGCCAGGTCTACGATGTTTTGACTGGCAGCCAATCAGAAAGACAAGCATGGCAAATAACATTTCAATATGATATATTATTATAAATTGTATTTTACAATACTGATTAAAAAAATGTGACTATTTTTTATAATGTTTAAAAAAATTAGATTCTATTTTTGCATTTTTTTCTTCTTCCCTCCAATTTTCTGAGGCCCCCCTAGTGCCCCGTGGTGGCCCCCACTTTGAAAACCACTGAGTTAGATGACCGAGTGATACACGTGTGCCGGTTTGCGCCATTGTGATGATCCATCAGTTGGCAGACCATGTCCTTGATTATCAAGGTAACTTGATTAAAGTGCTTCAGTCCTGCAGCAGGGGGCTTCACCCTCTGTGTCCAGCAGAGAAACAGCTTCTTTTTTTTTGTTTTGTTTTTTTGCACACACACCAAACTCCTCATAAATAATGATACTTTTATTGTGCATGCATGTGCACTTGTTCCATCCTTGTGAGAAGATGAAAACTCTGAGGGTTTTGGTTATGGTTACTTTGATCAAACATTCTTTTACATGGAATCTAGATCCTTCAAACTCCTTTAAACTTTGATGACGTACTTTTTTCCCACTGAAAACACAGGTGTGTTCTTCTCTTTGTGTGTGTGTGTATTTCTTCAACAGAAAGAATAAACCTGTGAGGATCCGAGATCACTAATAATTTTTAAAAAGTGCCATTTGACTGTATGTGACAAAAGATATTTATTGTGTATTTCACATACAGCACCACTCAAGCAGAATCATTCACTTCACACTAATATGGGGTTACATCTCAGTCAACATTTAGAGTAATTTATTCAATTTTGTTACCATGGTGACTCAACACAATTCAAAACCATCTCCATCAATGCTGCCAGGAACATTTAGCAGATGAACAGTCGCCAGTGATCACAGGAACTGAAGAGATTTAACAGAAAAAGAAGAGAAGCAGCAGATTTGATCAAACTATTCGGGTGCAAACACTGTCATTATGTGCGTAGTAGCTCAAGTCTCTGCTCTTCCCTCCTTTAGTTCAGTGTGCTTAGCATGGGGAGACTAATGCCATTCACTGAAAGTGAAGCTTCATCCTTCTGCAAGCAAACTGTTGTGTGTTCCATGATGAGTGAAGTCGAGCGTAATTCTAAGAAACCACAGGAAACTAACCCAAAATACATCTCCAGAGTGTGCACTGATGCTCGTGCTGAACAAATCCGGGGCTTAAATTACATGACCTGGTTTCTGACTCTCTGTCAGTACCACCATCTCTAACCCTGCAGCGTAATACGTTATCAGAGCTGCGGGGTTCAGAGGTATGCAACCTCTGGCTCACCTGGAACGAAACTAAAAACTGACTGCAACCAAATCAGCTTTCCAGACAAAATTAGTCGGCGGCATTGTTCTAAAAAGGTCCCGCTGAATTCCATGTGCGGCGGGTTCTCTCTTGAGTACATTACCGAACAGTCTGATATCCACTTTTAGATGTGTGCCACGACCACAATTACAAAAAAGGTACTGGGGGGCAAAGATACAACGCAATTTGGTCTTTCTAAAAAGTAGCTGTATTTTGATTTAATTTCTTTTTGGCTGAAGCAAAGTGGTTTTGGAGAGGAAAACGGGGAGGATGAGTGGTGGGAGGAGGGAGAGTAACTGGAGATAGGGAGTGGAGAGAGGAGGTGCAATTGTGGTTGTGGCAGCTGAGACTCCACAGAGGACTCAGATGTGTCAAAATGACAACAACACCTGCATCTTATCCAAGGCAAACGTAAGAGAGGTTTGAAACGACAAGCACGGAAACCTTTCCGTGGACAGCGTGGGAAGACTTACAGAGTGGGGGAAGATATACTGGAGAGAGAATAAGTGGTCTCGCATATAAAGGTAGATGATGTGGTCCTGTTGGATTCATTAAAAAGAATCCCCTGGGGGGGGCATGCAGCTGGTAAGTGTGAGGCAGCTGGGATCAAAATGACCGCCTTCAAGTCTGAGGCCATGTTCCTTTGTTGGAAAGAGTTGGGATGTTCACTCCGGGTTGGGATTGATGAGGGGGTGGTGGTCGGAGCGGTGTAAGGTTCCAACCCTCACCTGTGGTCATGAGCTGGAGGTAGCGATCAAAAGAAAGTGATCACAAAAAGAGCTTCCTCTGAAAGGTGGCTGGGCTCAGCCTCAGTGATGAGGTGAAGAGCTCAGAATGGAGTGGCTGCTCCTCCACATCAAAAGGTTAGGGGGATTCAGGGCATCTGGTCAGGATGCCCACTGCACTCCTCCCAGGAGAAGGGTTTTGGACACGGCCTCAGTCAGACCCAGGACTTGCAGGAGAGATTAAATCTCTTGGCTGGGTTAGGAACACCCGGTGTACTCCCAGACTTGCTTGAGAAGGTGTGGGGCTCTCTCTCTAAGCAGCAGAAAATGGATGGATGATGGATGATGGATGATGCAGTAGCATTCCCGGCCTCTAACATATCAAATTAACCAGCCAGAGGAGCCAAAAAGAATCTTTCTGACAAAGTTTAAATTAGAAATATGGTGGGAGTGCTGTTTAACCACCTGATTACAGGAGAAAACTGCACGTAAAGATGTTAACAGCAAATCTGACGGCAGCGGCCAGCGAAAAACCGAACAACCTGCAGCACGTCTGTGCACAGGCAGCTCAGCATGGGCTGGATTTGTTTCAAAAGGGGTCAAGTGCAGATGGACTGAATTGGGTGATGAAATAACCATGGCAACGAGGACCTCCAAAACGTGGAGCATGAGGTGGAATTTGGGAGGGAGTTTCATGCTGAAGTGGTTTAAAGTGGAGGGAATCGCTCTTCACCTACAGTTTAGGAGATTCTTGTGGTCGCAGTCCACACACACACACACACACACACACACACACTCACACGCCGTTACATCACAGAGAATAACAGTTATAGAATAGATGGTGTGGACACCGAGGTGATTACAACAAACTCACATCAGTGTCCAGCCAAAATAAATACACAATTTAACAATTCTTGTTCCTTGATGGCAGCAACACAAAACCAAAAATGGCAACTAACACAGAGTGAACTACAGCACTGCACATTTCCAAAATGGAAGATTAATATCAACTTCTAACACAGGATGTTGGGGCGTTTCCTTTCCTCATTTTGATTTGAGTGTAAGCACAGAAACAAAAGGTGTCCTCATCTAAAGACACACGAGAGCACATGTGTCACAATGATCTTTAAATCTCAGCATCCAGAAGCTGCACATTATTCTAAATAAAGCAAAATACTGCAACTTATGATGTAATCCTTCATTTCTGCAGACTGGAGGTGAGAGTGTGAGGATCTGTTGGGTGGTTAGAAGTAATGTTAAATTAAGTCCAGCAAACCGAGGGGGGACGCGGCGGGGGGGGCAGTAAGAGGCATCCCACACACAGTCCTGCAACAGAGATGCACACAAGACAAGAGGCAGACATTAACCAAATGAAAAAGACTTCAGGGTCAGCTTGTTTGTGGAAACCAGTCCAAACTTACCAGGGAACAGGAGGCAAACACGACCCTGAGAATTTAGAACAGGATTCGCGGTTTCTCAGCCAGCTCATATTTTTGTGACGTTCATAAAAATGAATTCTTTATTGTGGCTGTTTAGTGGCAGGTCCTTTTCTTGACTGCATTCTCAAAAAAGAGCTAAATAAATGAGCAGCCAACACGCTGGGAAATATACAAAAGCAACCGGTTAGAACGGTCCTTCAAATTTAAACTTTTTCTCTTTTTTTTTTCTTTTTCTCTATCTAATACAAAATAAAAGTTAATAATAAAGTGAAATAAACATTTATTCAGTCAGAGACCCAATAAAGGCCCAGTCAGATACACTGTGTGCACCAGGTCAAAGAATCGGATTCCTGACATAACTTGTGTTTCTGTATTCGTTGTAATTCAAAAGCAGCTGTGGTTCGGATTCAAATTTATTCTTTAATGCACTTTTTCCTTAGAAAAAGTGAAATGGAGCTACTGTCAAACTCACAGCTTTTACACAGACATCAACTGTGTGAGCTTTTGTATGAAAGGCTGGTGTTGGATTAGTCTCAGGTGGCTGCTAAGATACCGACAGATTTACTCCATTTAACGCAGGCAGAATTTATGTTAGCCATTTGTGGTCAGATTAGACACTTGTGACAATGACTCAGGTTCTCAGGTTTCCAAACATCTGTCATGTAAAACTAAAGCCGACTTCGGAAAGGCTGCCAGGAAGAAAACATTAACCAACGAACTGCAAACCCCAATTCCAATCAAGTTGAGACATTGTGTAGAATGTAAATAAAAGCAGAATACAATCATTTTCAACTCAGATTCAGTTGAATATACCGTACAGACATGATATTTAATCATCAAACTGAGAAACTTTATCGTAAATATTCACTCGTTTTGAGTTTGATGCCTGCAACACGGACAGGGGCATGTTCCCTAAGGTGTCACATCACCTTTCCTTTCACCCAACTGAGGACACCATCTGCTGGAGCTTATTGGGGGGAATTCTTTCCCACTCTGGCTCGATGTACCACTTCAGCCGCTCAACGGTCGGGGTCCCCGTTGTTGTATTTTGCACTTCATAGTGCGCCACACATTTTCAATGGGAGATATGTCTGGACTGCAGGCCGGCCAGTTCAGGACCTCCACTCTTCTGCTATGAACACACATGCAGAATGTGGCTTGGTATTGTCTTGGTATTGATGGGAGCATATGTTGCTCCAGAATCTGGATGTACCTTTCAGCATTGATGGATGTGCAGGGTACCCATGCACCAACACAACCCCGCACCATCACAGATGCTGGCTTTTCAATTTTGCGCTGATAACAATCCTTCTCCTCTTTAACCCAGAGGACACGACGTCCGACATTTCCAAAAACAATATGAAATGTGGACAGCAGTACACTTTTCCACTTTGCGTCGGTCCATCTCAGATGAGCTCGGGCCCAGAGCAACCAGCAGCGTTTCTGGGTGTTGCTGATAAATGGTTCCTGGGTGTTCCTGAGCCCACGTGGTCATGTCATGTTGCAGGCATCAAATTCAAATGAGTTCAATTAAATGTTGTGTCTTTGTATAGGCCTGGGCGAGAAAACCATAACGATAGCTATTGAGGAGTAACTCTTCCTCGATAGAGATATGAAACATGGTACTTTTTCTTTTGACAGACAATACGAACAGCCAAATGACAACAAGAGTTGTGCCGCGCTGAACCAATCACGTGGCTGGAATAAAGCCATGCCAGCAGCTAGCCGTGGCGTGTTTGTTTGTGCTGCTGCAGCCGTATAAAAACAGAACATGAGTGCTCCCTCTGAGGAAACGACAGAAGACACAGCCCAAGGCGTAAGGGATGACATCGCTGATGACATTGTTGAAAAGTTCGGTGGCGTGGAGGTATTTTGTTTTTTTTTAAATTAACCTGATATCTTCAAATCTCAATTAAGAGTAATTGGGAACATTTAAAAATTCACAAAATAGTGATTTGTTTCATATCGTGATATATATATATATCGTGATATGACTTTTTCCCATATCGCCCAGCCCTATCTTTGTAGTGTATTCAATTGAATACAGGTTGAAAATTTGAAAATGATTCTATTCTGTTTTTATTTTTGTTTTACACAATGGGCCCCCCCCCCCCCCCCCCCCATCTAGCATGATCTAAAAGTCCAAACAGCTGATCATTCGTATGATCAGCCATGAGAGTCACATTTCTTGCTATGTCAGAACTTAATTGGAAAAGGTGTTTCCAAGCACATGAAAGACTCCTTCAAAATTGAGGAACTTCTACCAGATATTGTTCCTGATGCAATGCCCGAAAGTGCACATCATGAAGACAAACTCACCCGGTTTACTCCCAGAAGTAGCGCAGATACCATATGGTTTCATTCTTCAGCTGAGGGCCAAACAGAGGGTTGGCCTGGGCCAGGATGGCTATCAACCAGCTGAGCCAAAAGATAGAGAAGGGTGGAGAGGTGTACAGGGTGATGCTACACAAACAGTTTATCATGCAAAGAAACCTACTTTCAGTCCCACCTCTATGCCCCCACCCTTTCCTGGGGGGACAGGATGCTTGGGTGGACCCAGCAACCAGCCACAGTGGGAGCATTTTTTCAACATTGTAGATTAAAAATATTACAGTGTCAGTTTTCCCAGAGTAACTCACAGCTCTATTAGAGATACTAGATTAGAAATGTAAATAGGTCATTACAATTCAGATATAAGCATTTTCCCATTGTGTGAATAAATGTTCCAAGTTAAAATCAGTTTAAAAAAAAAAAACGGTATACTAAAGAACGCAGCGTAAAGCTAGCTGAGCGGGTCATAAGGTGGGTCTAATCATTGCAATTTAAAAGTCAGCCATAACTGTCAGATTTCTGTTCCCGACACTCAGGGACGAATTCCTGCCCCTCAAACCCCACACGCCACATGTCAGACATGCGCGGTCAAATTAAAGCTGCAAAACTGTAATATCACATGGAGAAAGCACTTTCACATGGAGTGATGAGATCAGATCCTGGACGCCAAACATCAGAACTTTGCTCAAGCATCATAAACATGAGCCGACTTCCAGGATGTGAAGCAGAGAAAACAAGATGACTTTCAGGGAATGAAGAAGGGCTCATTATAGTTGGAGTACATGCTAGAAATAAAGAAACATGGTTTTATACACCAAAGGTAAGAATTCCATTTGTATATATGTATCACAGTAAGCCACTCCATTCACCTTCTATGTATTCTTTATTCTTATTTTCATGCTAAACAAGTTTAATCCAGTGCTGCTGTCTTCTTGTTGGAGGTACCCTCTGGAGGAGTGGGGGCTCTCTCTAGTGGTGAATAATCCTCCTACTTCACAGATTTGACATGGACCTGTGGGTTCCTTCAGTAAACTTATATTCTGTGTGATGGCAGCAGTCTCAGTAAAATCCTTAAAAACATCTCAGGGCTTGCCATTGATCGAACTCTCCATTTTCAGGAGCTGGTAATCAATTCACTGACAAACTGATCATCAGTCAGTGTGAGCACCTCTATGAAAGCAGAAGTGTTTTCAGTTTGTTTCAGGTGTGTGTTAACACGATGCCAAGGAGGAAAGACATCAGCAATGATCTTAGAGAAGCAGCTGTCGCTACCCATCAGTCTGGGAAGGGTTATAAGGCCGTTTCCAAACTATCTGGAGTCCATCATTCTACAGAGAGAAAGATTATTCACAAGTGGAAAACATTCAGCACAGCTGTCAATCTTCCCAGGAGTGGACGTCTCTGCAAGGTCACCCCAAGGTCAGAAACCCAAGAGCTACATCTCAGACTCTGCAGGCCTCAGTTAGCATGTTAAAGGTTAAAGGTCACCCCAAGGTCAGAAACCCAAGAGCTACATCTCAGACTCTGCAGGCCTCAGTTAGCATGTTAAAGGTTAAAGGTCACCCCAAGGTCAGAAACCCAAGAGCTACATCTCAGACTCTGCAGGCCTCAGTTAGCATGTTAAAGGTTAAAGTTCATGACAGCACAGTTAGAAACAGACTGAACAAGTATGGCTTGTGTGGAAGGGCTGCAGGAGAAAGCCTCTTCTCTCTAAAAAGAACATGGCAGCACAGCTTAGGTTTGCAAAGCTGCATCTGAACAAAGCACAAGACTTCTGGAACAATGTCCTTTGGACAGACCAGACCAAAGTGGAGATGTTTGCTCATAATGCACAGCAGCATGTTTGGAGGAAACCAAACACAGCATATCAGCACAAACACCTCACACCAGCTGTCAAGCACGGTGGTGGAGGGCTGATGATCTGGGCTTGTTCTGCAACCACAGGACCTGGGCCATTGAGTCAGGGCCGTTTCTTGCTATCTAGCAAGCCACCAAGGGGCCCCACAGCTGAATGTTCAGCCTCATCTGAGGAGAATTAAAATGTCCTGTATTTATCTGTAGCTATCTCGTGTATTTATTAAATCCCTTATATTCTTAAAATATAAACGTAGGATATAAATCAAATAAACTGCAAAGATGAACTGTGGCTGGTGTTTTTGTGGCATTATTAGGTCGTATTTGTTGGAGAGCACCGTCACACATTGAGTGGCGTAGCGGGCCGCCGACAGGTATGACGGGAATGATTGACATTACCCATCATTCCCATTAGCAAGAAAAGTAAAGAAGACAAACGCCATAATGGCATCAAAAAGAAGTTATATTAGTGGCGCAGAAAAAGGGAGGAAGAAAAAGGGTCTAAGGATAAAAGTAGAAGTGTGTTGGGTGATGTGGGCTGGATAGCTGGAGGTGGAACGTTTTGTCTCTTTATCTGACCTGCTAGCTAGCCTCGGATAAATGTTATGTAGCTGGCTAGGATTTGTTCATTTTAAACTCGGCTTTAGTGTTTGCTTTATGAAAGTTTGCTGATATAAAATGAATATGTGACATGTGAATGAACAGTCTGTCAGCCATGGGAATGACTGACAGACTCCAGACCCCTTTATTCAGATTCTAGCAGGGAGGGAGGGATGTTGTTGTTGTCCTGCTCTGTCATTGTTCAGTGGAAGTTGTCTCTCAGATATTTGACACTTAACATTATTTTAGCATTACTTAGGATTCATTTACTAAGTTTGGTGTGTATTTTATAGGCCTCTAATTAGAAGTGTTCTACTTTTTGTTTGTTAAGTGATATATACATTTTAGGCATGTTGATTATTTTAGATTATTATTATTGTGGCAGTGGATAATTTTTCTTAGTTTTACTACTTTAACTAGTAAATATGTAAATTAATGGAGAAACTTCTTAAAAGTGAAAACTTTGTAATTGGGTACAAGCTTTAAAGGGGCGCTGTACATTAAAGTGTTTAATCATTTTAAAAAACACTCAAAATTTATTTTATTCATTGATTGTTGTTTTTTTTTGTATTATAGTTTTTATCAGTTTAACTTGCCTGAGTGGCTCAACTTCAGATGTTTCATTTGAACTGTAGCCTGTTTAGCTCATAAAGTGGAAGAGATCTAAAGGGTTAGGAATCTTTTCATTGTTGTTTGAGAAACTAGCCCCCCCCCCCCAAACAGCATCCTGCTTAGGGCCCAAGGGAGCTAGAAAGCTCGAAACTAGAAGCTAGAAACGGCCCTGCATTGAGTCCACCATGAACTCCCCTGGATACCAAAGTGTTCTAGAGTCAGATGTGAGGCCGTCTGTCCGACAGCTAAAGCTCGGCTGAAACTGGCTCATCAACAGGACAATTATCCCAAACACAGCAGCAGATCTACAGCAGAATGTGTGAAGAAGAAAATAATCAAGGTGTTGCAACAGTCCAGTCAGAGTCCAGACCTCAGCCTGACTGAGATGCTGTGGTGGGACCTTCAGAGAGCTGTGCAGAAACCAATGCTGCAAACCTCAATGAGCTGAAGCAGCGCTGGAGAGTAGAGTGGGGCGAGATTCCTCCTCAACCATGAGAGATTTAGATCTGATTTTAGTGGTCATGCATACACATTAAATTTGTCCTCTGCTTTTAACCCATCCAGGTTGGCACCTGTTGACACAGGGTCACACACTCAGAGACAGATGCCAACCTGGACTCACACCCCTCCAGCTATCAGTTCCACCAATCTTTTTTTTGAGTGGCGAGAGTGGGAATTGAACCACCAACCTTCTGGATATTGGATGACCGACTCTAACCACTGAGCCACAGCCACCATTAAGACTGATAACGTCCCACAGGAAACCATTACTTCAGCTCACTGCTACCAGCTGCTGGATCAGGGGTTCACTTAAATTTCCACACACTGCCTCTTAGTTTTGTCTCAGTTCTTGTTCAATAAATAACGACTCAGTGTAAAATGTCATGTGTTGCATTCACAAGCAATACAATAAGAATGACAAAGTTTGTACTTACAACAAGTAGCAGCAGACTGCTGTGAGGATGAGACTGGTGACAATCACGCTGAGAGAAAAAAACAGTCGATCAGTCACACTTCCGTGTAGTAACATTACTGAGCATGTTGGCTTCTCATATCCTGCATTAGCTCAGTAAAGGATGGGTAAAGGACTCCAAACGTAGGGGAACACGTCAGTGTGCATGTGGTTGTGTTTGAGAATAAGACAATAAATCTGTGGGATTTCCCACAAAGTAGGTCTGTATGAGACATCAGTGGGCGGTGTTGCACAAACAGTGCATGTACACAGGCAGGGATGCTGGGATGGAGGCATGGGCGTCGCACCTGTGGGGGATGGGGGTGTTTCGACACCCCCACTTTTACAGCAAGATGATTTCAGCCCCCCCCCACACACACATTTTCCAATGGTAAACCCGTTTGCCCCATGGATGTATTATATTAACGGTTTGCCCACCCTCGTAGTGCACCAACATACAATGTGTTTTAAAGACTCTGTACCCTTTTTAGAATAATTCTATCCAGATTTGAGCACTCTAACTATTGTAGTTTCCATACAGGACCTAGTTTAGGGTGATGAGAATACAAAAAAAGCAGTAAAATGGCCCTGTTCTGCATTTTCACAAATCAGAAAAAGGTTTCACAAATCCCAAACAAGGTTTTAATGAATCTATAGCCTCTTTAGAATAATTTTATCCAGATTTGAGCTGTCCAACTATTGTAGTTTCCATACAGGACCTAGTTTAGGGCGATCAAAATGCAAAAATGCAGTGAAATGGCCCTTTATGCCCATCCATTTAATTCGCGAATCGGATGCCAACTTCAGCGTCGTGTCTATGGGCTTGATGTGGCGCTCATGTGCCCCCCCCCCCCCCCCCCCCTGGATCACTGCTCCATCCCTGGATGGAGGGATGGATGATGGGATAGCATCCCTGAATGACGCGAGGCCTACATCACAGGAGCAGCGCGTGCATTACCAAAGATGCTATGCAACTGGAGACAGCAAAAAGATCCATTTGAAGAATTAAAGAAAACTAAATAGTTTAATACGAATGTCAATGTACAAAATGAAGGGAAACGTAAAATTACACAGTTAATTGCAACCAATAGAGTCGGACATCCAACCTACCCGCGGTTAGGTCCTTTAGGCACTAAAAACGGAGCCACAACCCCCACCAGCCCCCACAACGTGGTGAAGCAGATCATCGGCAGGGCGAGAGAATGAGACACCATGGCTTCTGTCCACACACAGCCGCGGATATGTCACGCTTTTCGGTCGGTTTGTCCGCTTTGGAACTGAGCGCATCAATGGCTGCTGAGCTTGGCCGTCGCTTCCACGATGGCTCCGCCCACATAAGCTGATGTGGCATATGATTGGTCCAGAGTACTGAGATTGCGATGTCTAATTGGTGTAACTAGCTGCCCATCAGTATTACAATGGAGGGGATTGGATAGATATTTGTGCCAGCAGATTGATGGCAATTTCTTTTTAAAATGTTATCTTTTTATAGATAATTCGCAACACAAAACAAGTGTTGTTTGTCGTGGGAGAAAAGAACATCGAAACAAAGACACTTACTGAAATTCATGTATTGCCTTGCGATCTACTTAACCTACTAACCTTCCTTTTCCTTCTCGAAGCAAAATTAGAATTACAAACAAATCAACAACATCCAATAACGAAGTTACTACTTCTCAATAGATAGATAGATAGATAGATAGATAGATAGATAGATAGATAGATGTCTATACAGCAATTCAAAATGATATAATAGGTACTGCAAATTTTTGAGCTAATCATGGACAAACAAAGCCTTTTTTTGTTTTTGATGATAAAGTAAACGTGGTATGATGGATTTTTGTGATGTTTTTTTTTACTAAGAGCAGTTACTGGAACTTGGATAGTTGCTAACTGACAGCGGGTCACTGAACATTAGCGGAGGAGGATCAGAGACAGCTTCACCGGCGGCTGTCAGCACAGAAAGAGGGAAGACATCATGCTGACAGCTGATTTTTTTTACTTTGAGAGTGAGCTGAAAGATTTAGAGCGTTGAAATTCACCACAGACCTCTGCTGGTTTCTGGGCCTAGGATAGCCTGGCTGACACGTCCACATCTCGATGAGATGGTGGTCTGGGAACTAGGTGTGCATTTTCTCGTATTTGAGGCATGGTTTACGAATGCCCAGAGCCGTTTATTGGGCGCTACGAATGTCTATCAAATGGCGTCTGGTTCCTCCCATGCTGCTTTGCGCGCGATTCATAGCCAATCACTTATACCAGATGACGACAGAAATTTGACGAGGAAGAAGAAGAAAAAAAAGTAAAATAAAAGTAAACTTGCGCTCTAAGCTACTTAAAGTGATACTCCGGAGTAGATTCAACCTGGGGTCATTTGAACCGTGACATCCAGCCAAGTAGCCCACTCGAAGTTTTTCCGATATTGGCTGAACATCAGCTGAGTTACTGAGTTATCCCGAATAGCTTAGTACAAGCGCTAATGGAACCTGGCAGTATCTCCAAAATTACCACACTAAAATCACATGCCATGAAACCAAACTTCTACAGTAGTACAAATATGGTCTGTACTCACAAAACGATGCATTTGGAAGTTTGTACATAGTCCAGGAGTTTATTATTATCATCAACACAAGCCTGATAGCTTTTCTGCTGCTAAAGCTGCGTCAACGTCACTTCCTTGATCTGGGAGCTTCAAAGTAAGATGAGGGTTGATCTACTACTGTAGACAATAAAGTATATGCTATATTCTACATGAATTTTTATGTTGTGGAGTTGTGAATTTATTTTATCAATGGAGAAATTGAGCAGCCTTGCTGCAAGTTCAGACAACAAACCACATTACTGAAACAAATTAAACAAAACCGCATTCAGACAGAGCAGTTCTAAGAACCCAGAATCTCGTGAGTTGGCGCAGATTGTCTGAAGATGCTAGGAAAAGTATGAATAAAGACATTTTGTGTTTTCAAATGAATTACGATTTTCCTTTAGAAATAATGCACGAACCCAACTAAGAAAATGAATATTACTAGATCTGAAACTTACCTGTATCTACACAACATATATGTAAGATTTTTTGTTTGTATGTTGATCAAATGTGTATCCATTTATTTTTCATTGGTGTGTTAAATAAATTATTTATATTTATATTTATATTTCCAGAAGTACTTGTTTAATAACTGGTTAAAATTGTGTCAAAATATCTTATCCTATACATTAATCAACTTGCAGTCAAGGCATAGACAAAGACCATCAGGCTTGTCCTGGTTTGTATAGGAGGTCCAATGGTTGTGGGACATTAGATGCTTTGGTCCCATTGAAATGGGTTTTTTTTGGTCGGACACGATTGCGGTTGAATCTGAAGCTTTTGGCGGCTGTGCGAACACCAGACACTTTTTCATGTTTATTGAGTCCTGGCTGGACTACAAAAATGTTTAGGTAGGTGACAAGGGCTTTGAATGTCAGCCTTCAGTTAATATTTAGCAAGCATTGCATTGTGATACATGAACACTATTGCTTTACCTATTTTAGCTGGGAGTGGGTTTTATGTCTTGGCCAGTCTGTGCAGTTGTGTAATATATGATTAGCAAATTATGCTGGTATGTACCATATTTTACACCATGACGATCTTAGAAGAGCAAAGATAAAAATATTTTCCAAATTTCCATGGAGACATGATTTTAGCTTCTTTGACAAAAACTGACGGAAGAACCCTGCCACCATCATCACTCTCATCAGTTTGCCTCACCTGAGGCCAAATGATTGACTGCAGGACCATCTGTAATCGTTGTAGAAATGTTATAAATAGGTATATACAAAATTTCGACTGAAAACACACTATTAGATGCATCTCTGTCATGTTTAAACGTTCTGTAAGTGCACCTGGGGTGTGGTTTCCACTTCACTTTCTCTGGGGAAAAGGAGTGGCACCACATCTGGTCTGCAGGTAATCAGTGGCCAGATACCCGTTTCTTTCATTCCCTTTTTCAGGTGCTTTATTTGCTAATTTTGCTTTATTTATGATGGCCCTGGCAGGTCTGGGTCTACTTCCAATACGCTGCTGCTGAAGGATCTTTAAACAAACTATGCTTTCAGTGGCGTTCAGCTATGTTGCATGATAAGAGGCGGAGTACATTTGGAAATATTTGATTAAGGATAAATTTGTAGCAAAATGCCAGTGTAGTTTTATAGCAGTTTTCTAGTCTTATCTCAACACTTGTATATTCCTTAGATATGTGTTCACAAGCTCATTTCAGCTTTTTAAGATAATTTTTTAAGTATACATTTTTCTTTTACACACTGGTAAATGGAATAAATTTACATAGCACTTTTCAAGTCATACCTACCACTCAAAGCGCTCAACACTGGTGTCACATTCACCCAATCACAATTACAAACACACACAATGATAGGCAACTTGGGGTTAAGTGGCTTGCCCAGGGGGGCATCAGCAGATGAATCAAAACCAAGACGACTACTCTTCCCACTGAGCCACAGTCCAGTGGTCTCCTCCTCCAGAGACTGACCCAGTTTTGACAAAAGTCTCTGATGATCATAATCCCTAAATATATATATAAAAAAAAAAAAAGCAAAACAAACAAAAACACACCTGTCACAGCATTCACTGGCAGGGAAGCACTGACTTTAAGAAGTCCTTTCTTATAGTGCATGTCATATTTCTGTTCACTTTTTCGAGTGGAAAAGTACAAACTCGTAACATAGATTATTTAGTAAAATGCCGAATATGAATACATTATGTCTAAGAACAAAGCCAATTATAACAACACAGACAAAACGAGGGCATAAACAAGGAACTGCATGCAACACATGCCACAGAACATGTTCAACTGTATACATGGTGGACAGTCATCCCACTTTTCCACTTTCTTTATAGACGTATTATGTACGAATACCTCTCTTTCCCCCAAATCTTCCATTCTTGTTTCCTGCTCCCCCAAAATGTCATCTTCACCATCTTCATGAACCTTGATGAAAGTAATATAAACATTACATTTAACATTTTTTACCCATCATTAAAATTTGTTCGGAAACACACAGATATAAACTTAGCCCTGACTTTGAGCTAAAGCAAAAACATTTAACTGGAGGACGTTATCAGCCATCCAGTGCTTTATTGCTGCAACACAATTTAAAAGTCGAGCAAAATTAGACGCCTCAGTTTTCTTAAATGAGAAATAGAAATGGCATTTCCTTGGCTTCCAGTACTACAGTGAGGAACCTTGGAGTTATTTTTGACCAGAACTTATCATTTGACTCGCATATAAAACAGGTTTCTAGGACTGCCTTCTTTCATCTTCTTAATATTGTTAAAATCAGGAACATCTTGTCTCAGAGTGATGCAGAAAAACTGCTCCATGCATTTGTTACTTCAGGATTGGACTACTGTAATTCTTTATTTATGGGCTGTCCCACATATTCTCTGAAAAGCCTCCAGCTGATCCAAAATGCTGCAGCCAGAGTTTTGATGAGAACTAACAGCAGAGATCATATTTCTCCAGTTTTAGCTTCTCTTCATTGACTCCCTGTTAAATTCAGAATAGAATTTAAGATTCTTCTCCTTACATATAAAGCTCTTAATGACCGAGCTCCATCATATCTTAAAGATCTCATTGTAAGATATTTTCCTAACAGAGCACTTCGTTCCCAAACTGCAGGTTTACTTGTGGTTCCCAGAGTTTCTAAAAGTAGAATGGGAGGCAGAGCCTTCAGTTATCAGGCCCCTCTATTGTGGAATAAGCTGCCAGTTTGGCTTCAGGAAGCAGACACCCTCTCTAACTTTAAGGCCAGGCTTAAAACTTTCCTTTTTGATAAAGCTTATAGTTAGGGATGGCTCAGGTGACCCTGAAACATCCCATAGTTACGCTGCTATAAGCCCAGACTGCCGGGTGACCTCCCACGATGCACCTCTGCTCACTCTGCTCTCTTTACTCTCCACGAACATATGACATTATTGTTGTCATTAAAGCAATACTATGTAACATTTCTACCTTAAAATAACAGCTTGAAAAAAATTGTGCGGCTAAAATGAGTTTTAATATTACGATTGGCCTGTCTCCTATGCCCTTCGGGGGTCTGAGTTGGAAAAACTGCGCTATGTAACTTTGCTGGAGCGGCCCGGGAGCTGAGAGGAAGTACTTCGACTTGCTTTCTGGCACACCTACCGCAAAAACAAATAGACCCCTCTCACGCTCCCAGGTACATTTGATTACTCTTACCTTCTCGGTCGACATAGCTTGCACCTTCTGACTCCTCGCCGGTTCGTCAACAAACGTGAAACGTGAAAGCGAAAGGGTGTTGTATTTACGACAGTGTAACCGTACATTACCTCCAAGCCTGTAGGGGGAGCTCCATAGTGGGCTTTTTGAGAAGTTACATTGTATCGCTTTAACTTGTGTTTCTCTCTGTCAGCAGGTCTGGTGTTACAGTGTTTGTTGTCCCCTCTTTTCTGTCCTCTTAACCCCCAGCTGGTCGAGGCAGATGGCCGCCCTTCCTGAGTCTGGTTCTGCCAGAGGTTTCTTCCTGTTAAAAGGGAGTTTGTTTGTTTTTTTCACCTTCTGTCACTTTTTGCACGCTCGGGATGGGGGGGGATTGGATCTTAAGCAACTTTAAGAAAAATAAATGGCTTTCAAGGAATTATACTGCATCTCTGAAGTTCTAGAAGATATAAATAAAACTGAATTGCATTTATTTGCATTAATCAAGTCTGAGGGCATTTCCATGATTGTAATGAGAAACAACCCAACACTAGAGTATATAAAGGCACATTTATTTACTGCAATTACAAAAGACAGACTCAACTTAACAGACAAAACTTGAAACACACTGTAGGTTAAATTAATGAATGATGTGTCTGTGTTAAAATACATTTCTGAAAGGTGTTGTGTGGTGAAAGAAAAACTATTTAAATGTATGAATGTTGTCCGAATGAAAAATGGTGGCTCATAAAACTATGGAGATTAACTTTACTGGCCCAACTTAAGAAGAGAACCAATGTATTTAACTTCATAAATGAGAAACAAAATGGAATTAGTAACAAATTTGTACATCAAACCGGACGTTACAAGCACTTCGAAGGTGACAGAGCCTCGAGGAGGCAATGATTCCAACCTTCAGGTGGTGGTGGAAGACATAAACACATACCAGATCACGGTGGTTCCCCCAATGGAACGGTCATTTCTCCTTCTGGACTGAGTTGTGCCTTGGCTTTGTTGGTTCCACAGTGACAGTCGAATACATTTATTTTGCTTAGGAACCTTCCTACCAGAGCGAAATTATCTAGAAGTCTCCAAGTGGCAGCTGTTCCAATTCTCCAAATGCTATTTATCTCCTTTAACATACCTTATACCAGACCCACACCACAGATTTGGCTGCGGTCAGCACCATATAAAATGGGATTTTTGCTTATATGCGACTCATATCTGATTTTTTTCACGACAGTATAAATGAACAGTACAGGTCACATAGAATCCAGTTGATTTAATTCTGATTATGGCCACGTCAGTATGTGCTCATAAATCGCACACAGATCGGATTTTCAGTCTGTACGGTCAAATTGGAATTCATGCAACTTCTCTGCACCTCGATCGATCAATCCTGCGCAGGCGGAAGTCACCACATGGACGAGAGCAGAGATGTCTGCCAGTGGAAGATGGTGTGGTCACCCAGTCGAACCACTTGTGGTCTGCAGCTTCCTGACCTGTGTTGTGGCCCTAAAATGCTCAGTGTTTTTCTTTTTAAACGAGTACTACTGGCACTTTTCTGTTGTTACCTGAAAGACGAACACCAGCGTCTCAATGAGCTGCAGATGTTTAATGCTGGTTTAAGAAGTGCAGTCAGACCAGCACAGCAGGAGATGTTACTTGGAAATGTTTTTACTGTGTGAATGACCTTCTGCACTAAACAATGTTACCATAACTTTCCCTTCTTACTTAGGCTTATTATAAAATGACGGCTTATTTGGATCAATCATGTTTAGCCAATCTTGTAAAGTTGTGCCTTCTCGCGAACATACAACAGTGATCTAAACCACTTCAGAAAAAGTCAGTTGAAACTGCCAAAGTCGCTGTCAGAGAGTGTGGTGAGGCACCAGATACAGGAAGCTGCTTGGTGCAGTGTTTACGCTCATGATTTCTACAGTAAAAGGCTAACCTAAGGGCAGTTAGGAATTCTTTAAACATCTGTAGGTGTCATGCATTAGGGGTGTTACTGATGTAACAGTCCGACGACCAGCCCACAGTGGCAACCCACTGAGAGGCGGCGCCTGCTGGTGAGAAGTGGCAGCTGCTGTTTGAGTGACCGGCCTTCAGCCACTTTCAGATCTCGGCGTTTCTCCACAACTTTCTGCTTCTAAATTCAGACAAAATGGATATTGTTGCCTTTGGACCCCAGCGCTTCAGGAAGAAACTGTCTAGCAATATACTTAGTCCAGATGACATTTCCTTAGCTTACCGTACTACAGTGAGGAACCTTAGAGACAGTGTAAATGAACAGCACAGCTCACATAGAATCCAGTTTATTCAATTCTGATTATGGCCACTTCAGTATGTGCTCATAAATCGCACACAGATCGGATTTTTCAGTCTGTTCGGTAAAATTGGAATTCATGCAACTTCTATGCACCTCGATCGATCAATCCTGCGCAGGCGGAAGTCACCACATGTCTGCGTCTGTCTTTTATAAACATGGACAAGAGCAGATATGTCCGCCAGTGGAAGATCAGCAAGGTGCTGGACTTAATAAGCATTTAGGGGGATAATTCCCATCACTTGAGGTGAAAAAGCTTTACTGCTAGTACTGTTGGCCATTTGGGATAAAGGTTTAAAAAGTCGACCCAAGTCAGCCCATTGCCATCAGTTTTCAATGCCATTATTAAATATGAAAGGCCTCAGTTCAGAGTATTTTTACTCTGGGAAAGTAGTCGTTAGGCTTAATAGGTCATTCATTTCTAGTCTGTAGTCTGGAGTCAGATGAGAAGCCTGATGTCAACTGTGTCTGCTGATAGAATATAAAGCACTTACTGGTGGTTAGCTTAGCACAAATACACTGGAAACAAGTGGGATCAGTGGGCCAGGTTTTATCAAAAGCTAACTTCTGCACTACTAACAGTACAACAGTGAACAAGGAATCCCATTTTTGATGCAGGAGGTAAACAATTAAAGAGCCCGGGTGTGTGCGTCCCTGTTTTAATCGAAGTTAACCAGTTGTTAACCAACTGCCAACAAACAAACATGACTTCCCAGATTACCAATCAAATGTGGTTGGATGTGAGAAAAGTGATCACATTGATGTTAAATAAGTATCAGATCAGAAAATGATATTCAAAGCCAAAGTGTTGCACACAGTTTCAGTCCACAGTGCTGTGAAAATATTACACCTCTTTGAAAAAAGGAAAAATGTTGGCTTGTTTGGTGAAATCCATTGAAACCGATGTAGGGAAACTCCTTCCTTAACTCTTGAAACCCAGCATTTGCTCATTTCAAATGTGTGTCGTAGATTCCCATCTTGTGAGCTTCACCCACATAAAGTCCAGTCAGTCCACTGATCGTCCCATCAGCTGGTAGAAAGTGGCGATGCGCAGAGCGTCAAGTGTCGGCTACGAAAGCTTCAGGCCTTGGACGCTCGCCCGCAGATTCACCATTTGCTTTTCCTGTCGTACCTTTTCCTCATTGAATGCCACCTTGTTGGCTTTCTTCTCAGCTCTCCTCTCCTGAACAAAACACAAAAGATGGATTTAACATACTGTACCGTACAAATATTTTTCATCTCAATAGTCAGCCCTTCTTCTACAACTAGAAGTACTCATGTCTACACTGTTATCATTAAAGATTCAGAGTGAATATTTATTTGATCCTCGTTAATGATCATTGTTCAATTAAATATAAGTACTAAGCTCTACAATTTGGAGCGATATTTTTAGCCCCGGGTGAATTCACCTTCAGTGCTCCGGTGAACCATGTTTGCACCCTCGTACCTTGGTGGCGCTTAACATCTGCTCTCCATTTCATGGTGAAGGAGTGTCACTTAACAGGAAACATCTTAAATAAACATATAATATGCAGACTGAGGCATATTGAAACATTAGGTTGGAATACTGACCAAAGTTTGAAATGTATGTTTTAGAGTGGCTTTGTAGTGAAAACTATGAGAATTCCTGTTTTGAGAGGGGGGGGCTTTGGTAATGAAACAGTATTGTTGTGCGATTGTGTTCGGTATGGCACTGTGATCGTACATGTTCAATCTGGTGCAGATGACATGTTTTATGCACTTCCTTATACAAAGTGCAAATATAATTCTGTTTAAAAAAAAGGCACAAAAAATATTTTTAAACAAGTACATGGAAGAGGAAGTATGTTAACGGAGGACGATGAGGGATAAATATATGAATAGAATAGGGTTAATTGTTATATCGTAATTTAATTAGTATATGGTATATATTTATTTATGGGGATAGTTATATAAATATATATATATATATATATATATATATATTCATATTTACATTTATATTTATAAGGATATGTGTGTAGTATATATTTATCTTGTGATTATATATTTTATTTAGATATTTAGGAAGTGTATAAATGGCATATATTTATATAGGTGTATTGTAGTTAGGATATTTACAAACTGAAGAGTGGTTAAAAAGGGGTGGGAAACTAAAAAAGTAACTTTGAGATTTTATTGTAAATGTAAAGTGCGTTATAAATTAAATTTATTATCATTATTATTATTACTTCTTCCCATTCCTTTTTCCAACAATGTGTGGTGTTTTGTTATGTATCATATTATGCACTTTATGTGATTTAATTATTTTTTTTTTTTTTTTTTAATTTCTCTTTTTCTTTATTTTGTATGTACAAATAGTTACATACATTTTAATTTTTTATACATGTTCGAAAATAAAAATCTATCAGTCAATTAATCAAAGTGATAACCTTTTATAAGTGGGCGGAGCAATGGCGATGACAAAATATTGACTTGTGTTCAGGAGGTGAGGTTTGGTCCAGATCCCAGTGGGTATATGTGAGGAATAACACATACCAAGGACTGGATGCTCTATGAGTCATATTTAAGGACTTCCTGTTTCAAGGTGAAGCATCAAATTGGCCATGGATATGTTTGGCAAAAATTCTCAATTCTAATGAAGTAGCATCATGAAAGGCTTAACCTTTTTTCTGACACACTTTTAAGTGTGAACAGCAGTAAGTCATGAACTGAAAACCATCCCGTCCTGTTGTCAGTGGCTGGGGCCATGGCGTTGGGAGGGTATAGCCATATAGTTCTAGTCACAGCACGAAAGAAACGACACCCTGTAAATGTAGTACTGCTCCAAGACAAGGGAGCGATTTATAGCCAATTTTGTGGTTATGGCGCGATATGAAATTCGCCACAGACACGGCCTCCAACAAAAAAGTCACACAGTTTTGTAAGTGAGGCGTTATCAACTTTGTATCCACATTCGAAGTAGGTCTGGTGGATAATGTCAAACTAAAACTAAATATTGACATAACTCAGTTTCAGGCGCTGAGTGTGATCATACATGTGACATTTGGTGCAGATTTCAAGTAAACTCTGGCAGATATATCAACTTCCTGTTTCATGGTGAAACATGAAAGCTTGGGGGGCTGCCACACCCACGTCCATTAACCCAAACTCAGGCTTTTGGTAAATTTAATCGCACATGTCTTAAGACAGGGTTTCTGCAGGGTTTAGTCAGTCAAATTTAAGACAATTTAAGACCTTTTTATGACCATGATAATTTAAATTTATGACCTACACGAATTATGAGAAATAACTTTAGTCGATTCCTTGAAAAAAAATCTTTTTTTTTTTTATTCGCTTAACAACTGTAAACAACTGTACCATGTACAACTGTAATAACTGTTCCAACTGTAACAACTGTAAACTGTACCACTGTAAATTAACAACTACTGTCTACATGCGTCTCAGTTGGTCCCCTTTAACGGTGACGTTAAATTAGCTCAGCCAATTTTTCCTTGCTTGCCCGCCTGAGGGCATTTGATTTTGAAAGGAGCTGGGCCATCCTTGACCCCGATTTGCCCTCAGCTTCCTCTGCCAGCATGTCTGCCTCTCTGGCGAGACATTGCACTTTTCTAGTTCAAGTTCAAGGAAGTATCATCATGTATTGACTAGGCCTGCATGTTTATCAAGTATATCCATGAGGACTGTTTCTGACAATACACCCACCCCATGCAGTTGATGAAACAAATTAAACTATTATGGCCAGGATTGTATTCTATTCTATTTATAGCCGGGCCTCAAATAATAGCTGGGTGCATGGTCTATTCGGGCAATAAAGGCCGGCCCCAAAATACAAGCTGGGGTAATAACTGCCTACCAGGGCTATCAGTTGTTCGGAAAAGTTTGGCAACGTCTTCGTTCCCGCTGTACGACTGGTGTTTCGTAACGGTGTTCAACACCCAGGACCTCCGCTTTCGACGTGGACGTTGATCCGAAAGCACCGTGTGTGGCGGCTGGAGCGAGACTAACGGAATGCTGTGCTGAGCTTGGACCGGGTAGTGACGGAGATCAAAACTGAGTGATGAGCTGCACCCGCTGCAAACCTTGTACACAGATTTTATGCCTCTCTGATTTAGCATGTGAATTCAAGGCTTTAATGCCTAAACTGGAGAGCTCCAATGTCTTTTTGCACAGAGTGCAATAGGCTTGGTATCTATTGTTCGCGATGGGCTTAAGCCAATTCTTAAACGCACCGTCTTCTAGCCATAACACGTTAAATGTGCACTTCCCCATTGTGATACGCCGATAGGTTCACTAATCCACTAAGACAGTAAAAGCTAAGACACAATACGAGCTAGGCTAAGTAGACCTTGCGACCATAGACCAAGGCTACATGATCAGAACACCAGCAGTGAAGCTCTGAAGTTCGCGGGGCTTTCTATGGAAGTGCTACACTGGCGCATGGATCTTGAAGTTTTTATGACTTTTTATGACTCCGCGGAAACCCTGTAAGACCACATGGAGCAATTTTCCAGGCTCTGTAGGAAGGGTTTGTTCAAATGCAGCGTGTGTAAAGATCCTGTTTAAACCAAAATGGACGACTTCCTGTCGGGTTTAGGCTATACCGCCAGGAGGCTTTTTTTGTCCTGATATGTTCTATTTATGTCTTTAATTTTCATGCATGTCGGTGAAAGTAGCTGGAGGGGCTGGAGCTTAGGGGGCGAGGTTTTTGCCTCGAAATGACAAACATTTTCACCACTTTTGAATTCTATGTTTTCTTGGCCCCCCAAAAATGCGATTCGTTTATCATGGAAAAACAAACAGACTACAGATACAATAGGCACTGCCTTCAGTGGTGGTACTGAAGGCAGTGCCTTCTTCATTATAATGAAGAAGTTGAGACATTTCTGTATTCATGGTTTCTTTGGTGCTCTTCTCACTGCTCGTGAGGACTCGACCTGGTTCTCTACAGATAAAACCGGTCAAAGCTAAAATCTAACTAAACTTCCCTGGAAGACTAACTTGTAACACCTTTTTGGTTAAAACCTTCAAAATGAAAATGGAAAGCTCAGTTCGAGTGGCCTTTAATGAAGCAGTGAGTGCTCATTGGGCAACATTTCCCTTACCTTGCGTTCTTCTTTGATGGCCTGCTTCCTCGCCCTCTTCTCTTCTTTGCTCTCTTCTTTGCTTCTGGGCTGAGACGACATGTGTGGCTGCTCTGAGTCACTGGTCTTGGTCTTGCACTCCAGCAGCTTGGCTGCAGAACCTCTGGTGGTGAGGACATCTAGAGGGATGCCCGTCTTATTAGACACACGGATTGGCTTTGGCTGAGGACAAACAAAAAAAAAAGAAAAAAAAAAAAGAAAAAATCAAGAGAGTTCCCCGATGTAGTCATTAGACATCAGAACACTGAACAACTCTGTCTTGCATAGTTTTCAGATATCTTCTGAAACAGGTCTTATTCCAGTATTATCTGCTATTACTCTCTCTCTCATACATGAACACATACATACATATATATATATTTATATACACATAGACACATATGGCTTTTGTTGGACACTGTTGGAGACATATTTCAAATGAGTAAATATTTGAAAAAAAAAAAAACAATATAGCTCATCAGTTTGAACATTAAATATTGTGTCTTAATACATGTTGAAAAGGATTTGAGAATCATTGTATTTTGTTTTATTTACGTTTTTAAACAATATCCCAAATTGTTTGGAAATGCGCTATTTGTATATCTTTTTTCACATACCTTTTGTGGTTCTTCGATGACTTTGGGTCTGTTATATATGTTGGAATATGTACCTGGAGAAGACAAAGAAGTAAACAACATATACTTGGATGGATATATTTATAATTATATATAATCAGATGTCATACCCATACATTTCTCACCATGAATACCAAACTTTAAAGCTGACATCATCACAACATGGGTACGGTAGAAGTTTTCTTCTTAACACTTAAGTTGCAATTTCAAAGCTATTAAACATCCCATAAGGAGATTGATGAAAAACGCTAAATACACTGCCCGTCCAAAAAGAAATCGCACACTTTGAGACTTTTCAGGACCCACTACAGTCTCCTTATCGACCTCCTTATAGCAATAAAGCTTTTTTTCAATTAACTTCACTGATAACTGGTTTTCTTAAGGCTGTACAGCTTAGTCCAAATCCCTTGAGCTCCCTGGGCATCATGCGTGTGGAAATGCTCTTACTTTCACATAGCTGTGAGTTCTACTGTTGTTTTTTAACAACTTGATTTCACCAAACGTTTAAGTGATCTGTGATCACGATCATTCAAGATTCTTTTCCGACCACAATTCTTCCTCAAAGATGAGGGTTCCCCACTATCCTTCCAGTTTTTAACTCATTGGCTGCCAGCCATTTTCAGTGCAGAGCCACCCATACTGCCAAGTGTTTTACAGTATTTTGACTGATTTTCCAAGACCCACAGAAAACTGTGTCTTATGACTATGTACACACCGAAATTACCAAACGAAAGAGTAGACTCTCTTCTTTGATCAGGAAAAAAAGTTTGTTTCCACCATTTTCAGTCCTTTAGTAATAGACAGTAGAACATAGGTTGGTTTCACCAAAAACAGCTGTTTGACCAAAAAAAAAAAAAAAAAAATGGAGAAAACAAGCTTTTTTTTTTTGGTGCAAAGTGGCACTGCTGCCTAGCGGGTAATTTTGCCATTATATTCTCTGTTTAGTGTTTACAAGCCTAAGATTTAGTGACGAACTCCGCTAGATTGTCCCCCAGCCCGCTCTGTTAAAAAACGCAATTGACGTCTATAGACGTCTTTGGCAGTCAACGTTTTTTTCAAATTGACGTCTATAGACGTCAATGGCACTGAAAGAGTTAATAAAGCATTGGACAGCTCTTAATCCAATCTTAGTAGTTTCAGCAAACTACCACGGGATGCATCTTCCGGCTTGGTTGTTTAAGAAATGGGAAGCTACTCGCAGCATCAGTTAGTGTTAAATAACTTGTCTGGACAGAGATCTCTGATGTTGTTCCCGGGACCTGCTGAAGCCACTCTCCCAGTTTGGGGGTCATGGCCCCCCCGAGTGCTCCGATTACCACTGGTACCACTTCTGCCTTCAATTCCCACATCTTTTCAACCTTCAAGCTTCTTGTGTTCTTTCTTCTTGATGTTGCTGTAACTTGGAACTGCTACATCTATCACTACTGCCTTATTCTGTAGTTTGTCAAACACCACAATGTCCGGTTGGTTAGCCATCCCCAGTCTGGATCTGGAAGTCCCACAGGATCTTAGCTCGGTCGTTCTCCACTACTTTTGGAGGTGTCTCCCATTTTGACTTTGGGACTTCCAATCCATACTGGGCACAGATGTTCCTGAACACTATTCCTGCCACCTTGTCATGACATTCCCTTCTGTATGCTGCACCTGCCTGCATCTTACACCACACTACTATGTGCTGGACTGAAGCCTCTTTCCACAGCCTACACCTGGGGGTCCTGCCAGATGTTGTAGACCCCACCCTCCATTGCTGTTGTGCTTAAGGCCGGTTCTGGAGCTGCCATTATAGCCTCGTTTCCACTATGCAGTCCGGTACGGGTCGGTTCGGAACGGTTCTCTTATTTCAGTGTTTCCACTACCATGAAAGCGTACCGGTACCATGGAACCCGTTACCATGGAACCCGTTACCATGTCTGTAACCCTTCTGCTTGGGGTACCTAACACACAGGACCGGTTCCAGGCTCTGCTCTCCGTTGTTGGTGAGGAGGCTGTGCAGCGGGAGCTCGATGGTGCTGTGCCAAACCAAAAAGTTTTCCAGCTGATTGCCACAAAAATGGCCGAGAGTGGTTTCAACCGAACCGCGAGCCAGGGTCGCATTAAGCTGAAGAAGCTTCGGAGCGATCGACATAGTGACGCTTCGGCACCCCTGAGGGTCCCCTTTGTACAGTGGGAACCCAAAGCGACCCGACCCGTACCAATACGAAGTGACCCGAACCGTACTGACAGTGGAAACTAGGCTTATGCCTCTGTGATGTCTTTCAGCCCAGCTTTTTCTAGCCACTAATAGGACTTCCACATCCCTCCTTCCTCTTGGTGTACAATCTCAGGGTGCTGGAACTCTCAATACATTGTGAAGAGCTTTCTTGTCTTGATATCAGTGGCTTCTATCTCTTCCATTGGCCAGTTTATTATTCCAGCGGGGTATCTGATGACTGGCAGTATGTGACTTTGTTCTTCTTACACACACACACACACACACACGTCCCAGAAGGAATATATCATCCTTACAGCGAGTTCTGGGTCTGCCCCGGGTTTCCTCTATCCGTGCCTGGAAAACCTTCAAAGAGAGGCGACCAGCCGCCACCCTAAACAGAAGCTCGAACCACCTCAGCTGACTCCTTTCAGATTCCCTTCAGATGGCCAAGCTCCTCCCCCGCCTCTAAGGCTGAGCTCAGCCACCCTCTGAAGGAAAGAAAATGATACTCACTGATGATGGTCTCACAGTCCCACTTCTCCTGTGGAGCCTGTATAACAACAGTCTCCATTTCTTCTTCATCCTCCTCTTCTTCGTTCACAACTGGAAGTTCTTCGGATCTCAAGTCGTCAAGCCTTAGAGAGCTGATCCACAAACAGGACAAACTTTAATCAGCTAGAATTCAATCTGGTTCAAAAAACAATCAGCTGGGGAAACTCTTGGTCTAATTACATGGCCTATCACAGGGGTATTCAACTAAAATTTAAAGAGGTCCAGTTAGAGAAAATTTCTTGAAGCAAAGGTCCGGAAGATCATAATGTCTAACTATTTAGTGTGATATATATTTAAGTTTAGTGTGATATATATTTAAGTAGCCAAGTAGTTGTATCAACATCTGCATGTAATCAATACCTGGCGGTTAAATCAAATGAATTCAGTACAATTCAAGAACTTTTTGACAATATTTATTGTCACGTAACATAGAACTGAACATGTATGTATGACTGCATATAAGTATAATGTTCTCGATCATAGCAGGGGCTCCATCTGTGGTTATTGAAACCACTTGTTTTGGCTCTATCCCTCTCTTTGTTAACATCTCCTTTATGGCCAGGTAGATGTCTTCTCCTCTTGTACTGGTCTGAAGGGGAGTGACACCTAACAGGTCTTCACACAACGCTTTCTGGACTGGTCATATTGGGCTCTGAGTTGATTTGACTTGATTGGCTGAGTAGTATCACGTGGGATTGGTCTGTGCGTTTCCACACCAGCTAAACTGCTACCGTAAAGACTACAAAAGCTGCGTCGGTTAAAATAGAAGCGATCTGTCAGGTTTTATCATAACCTTCTGTTTTTGGCCGGTTAGGTCCGGGTCCGTATGGGACGGCTTTGCGGTCCGGACCTGGACCGCGGTCCGCCAGTTGGTGACCTCTGGGCTATCACAATACAAATGCCTAAATAACATCAAGAGGAAAGAAAAGAAGTCTCACTCTTTCATTTTATGTTGGAAATAGTCTTTGATGACCTCTTCCAAGCGACAGCTGTCCAGTTTTATAAAGCCTTCCAGCTCAGTGTTGTCCAGAGCGCCGATCTCGTCGTCATCGAACTGTTCGTAAAACTGAAAAAACATACAGCAGATGGGGCTCAATGCTAAATATATTCCTGTTATAGTTTTAGACATTTTAACCCAGGTTTTACTATCATGTACATCTCTTTGAAAACAAAAGTTGCTGAATTGCTTTTCTCGTTTAAAATAAACCAAACATTTCTGGGTTTGGGACTCTTGGTCCATCAAAAGACAAAATCAAATTGATCCAGTCCACTGAATATTGATGGGCAGTTCAAAAAGGGGCATAAATATAGTGAGAATACAAAACACACCCAACTGTCACACCAGCACTTTGGTTAGAAAACATTATTTAGTAATGTGCGCATCAGGGAGGAACTTCATTTGGCAAATCTCCAATGCACTTTAGAAATCTGTGGAAGTGTCCCAGGGCTGAAATTTTAAATACATTTTTTTAATTCTCTTTTTATTTAGAAAGGCACATTTCCATCACATACATTAATTCCAGCTTTAGTTTGTCAAGGACATAGGAAAGGATGGATGTAGAAAGTGATTTTGTTCATACATGAGTTTTCTTTTATGGTCCTAAATTACTCCAGAGGGTAGGTTCACACAAAATCTGATCCGATTGGCTTTACAAACTCAGGCCATTTGGTCCAGGTCTTATAAAAATGTTCTTTCTATATAAGGAAAAACTTGATTTTATATAATTATATACAGGCTCTGTTGAGGCTATTACTGCCTTTTTGTTTGTTTATTAGTTAGATTCTCTCTTTTTTGTGTGTTTATTCTCTCTTTCCTACTTCACAATTCAGAGTTGATTGTCTTGCATTGTATTGTCAATATTGTTAACTAAAACAAATAAATAAAAATTGTTAAAAAAAAAAAAAAAAAAGTTCTTTCTCAACTTTGAGGGAAGAAAAAAATCTTCCCCATAACATCCATCTCATACACAATTTCAATTTCAATTCATTAATGGGAGGTGGGAGGTTCCACTTTTAACCATTTCCTCGGGACACATTTCTTATGAGCTGCCAACAGTAAAACAAGCAGGTTTTTAGCTTTTATGTTCCATGTTTCTCTTCCCAGTAAGGCCGTATTGCTTTGCAGTCCCAAAAAAATCTGACAGTGGTTGGCTCTGTTCGCTCCACAGAGCCTCCAACAAGCGTCTCCGCTGCCTTGCTGTGGTTTTTGTACGGGCGTGATAAGAAATCTTGTTATATTTCTCCAGCAGAACTCCCGCCATGTATTTGACCTGGTTAAGAACCACTGTAGTTGACATATTTTCTCCCAGCTCTTCTGTGTGATCTTTAAAGGGGAACTCCGGGGCATTTGAAGCGTGTTTCCATTGCTAGAGGTTGTCAAATACTGCTAGTAGGACACAGAGAGGTCCAGATCTGTGCTCCCTGTGTGAAGATCGCTCTGTCCGCACAGCATGTCATGCGAGGCTAATACGTGGTGGCTAAGGGGCAAGCGCTAACCCTTCCACGTAAAACAACAACTTGCACACAGCAGAAACGTCACACCACTTTATAACCCATCCGACAATAAAGTCACAAGCCTTACCATCAAAACCATATGCATGGTTCTCACATTACTGGCATGGGGACGTTACAAAACAACTTTATAAACAGCATGTAACTCACCGGCTGGTTGTAGGCTCGCGCATGTGAAAGCCCAAAAGAGTCGATGGACGATAATCTCATATACAAAACAATTATATTCTCTAGAAAAACTGCGTTCAAGTATTTAAAACATTACAACAATATTACTGGGCATGTATTGTTGTAATGTTTTAAATACTTGAACGCAGTTTTTCTAGAGAAGATAATTGTTTTGTATATGGGATTATTCTCCATCGACTCTTTTGGGCTTTCACATGCGCGAGCCTACAACCAGCCGGTGAGTTACATGCTGTTTATAAAGTTGTTTTGTAACGTCCCCATGCCAGTAATGTGAGAACCATGCATATGGTTTTGATGGTAAGGCTTGTGACTTTATTGTCGGATGGGTTATAAAGTGGTGTGACGTTTCTGCAGTGTGCAAGTTGTTGTTTTACGTGGAAGGGTTAGCGCTTGCCCCTTAGCCACCACGTATTAGCCTCGCATGACATGCTGTGCGGACAGAGCGATCTTCACACAGGGAGCACAGATCTGGACCTCTCTGTGTCCTACTAGCAGTATTTGACAACCTCTAGCAATGGAAACACGCTTCAAATGCCCCGGAGTTCCCCTTTAACCTTATTTCCTTTTCCTATTTCCTCTTTTTGTATTCTGTATTTTCTTGTTTGGATAGTTGTATGGCATTATAGAATTTGGGGATCATTTTATTGCATGTTCTGGATTTAGTTAATGATAAAAATACCTCCTTGAACCCTGACTCGTCTTTTCCTAACCCCTCTTTAATATTTTTGTTAAAATAATGTCTCACTTGCAGGTACCTAAAATAAAATCATCTCTCCCCAGACCGTGATCCTTCTGTAGGGTTTCAAAAATCTGAGATGCCCCTTTGTGGACAAATTAATAATAGGTAGTTAAACCTTTTGTGATCCATGTCTTAAATCTGCCGTCGATTTTATTTGGTGTAAAGTCTGAATCATAGGCACACCGCCTCATAATTGTAATGTGTCTATTTCCTGCCAGGACTTCAGGAAGCTGCCTGTTACAAAGTCTTCTGGGATCTCCTGTTCTCCTTGTAGTTTGTTGTCACTTAGTAGAGCCCAAGAGTGCGTCTAGCCAACTAGCGATAGCCGCACCTGTTACGTTGTTTGCTGCTCGGAAGCAGGGGACTGCTCGGTCTGCTCTTCGGTCTGCATAGTTTACATTGGACGCATTGATATCAAGGGAGGCAAAAATAGCTCCAAACGATGTGAGGTCTGACTTTTTCCTGGAGAACGATTTTGTGATGCAAATGTATTACTCTTTTGAACGCATATTGTTTGAGAAGTAAGACGCTTTATTTTTCTAGCCCCAGCCAACTAGCCGGACTACCTTCGTGGACGCCAAAACTCAGCTGGAACTCGGCTCACAGGACGCAGCGGGGGGTAAGTCAATGTTCATAAATTATATTGCTAATATGGGATGTCATACAGCTTCATGTCAAAAGAGGCGAATTATCCCTTTAATATTCCTTTTATAAACAGAAACTAAACACCTGATAACACACGTGTGTGGCGGCGCAGCCACCGGCAGCTGCCGTCCCAGAGACCGATGAGCTCTTTCAATCTGCAGGTCGGGCATGTCATTAGTTACCTCCAGACCTTCGCAGAGTACATTTTCCACAAATGAGATCATCATGGTTGATTCCTTCTCGGATCCCTCCGGCACCCCATAGACCCATATGTTGTCTTGTCTGGAGCGGCTTTCCAGATCCAGCAACTTTAGCATAGCCGTGATGACTTCTTCTGTGCTTTGGATCCTTTCTTCTGCTCTCTCAATTCGCCCTTCCGCCTCGTCCAGTCTGGAATTCGCCTTAACAATTTCTTCTTTTATTGTTGCCAATTGTTCTTTGTTTTCTTGCTGAAACCCTCTTAGCTCTTGCAGAATCAGTTCCAAGTCGGCCATTTCTCCGCACTGCACCGCCGCTCTTTGCTAGCTTAAACCTGTTAGCTGCTAATTGTTGCTGCACCCATCTTCCTCCCCCACCCGTCTTCAGACAACGTTTACTGCTCAAAGTGCTGATATGGCTTTTTATCCCCTTTCTCTACGCTTTTTGTGGAATGATTTATTTGGATTGTAAGAGGATTATTTCTCTGATTAATTGCTCTGGTTCAACTGGGAGCTCCTTCGCTATGCGGCCATCTTGATGGTGCTCCGCCCGGAAGTCTAACCTGAAATAATATTTTAGCTCCTGAGCTTGATGAGTCTGTGGAACTTCTTAGCATATTCAAATTCTTTAACTAATAAGACAAATAATAAGGGATTTAGTCTTTGTGTTTAACAGAAAAGGTGAAAAGTATTCATGAAGTAACTAAGGAAGGAAAAATTTACCTTTTCGAAGCAGCTGTCAAGCAGGGAAAGCTGCTCGTTCCTCCTCATCACAGACGAAGTCATAGAGTACTCTGTGAAGCGACTCTTTGTCTCTTCGTCCATGAAAAGAAACTCTCGACTGCAACCTTCCCCTTCCATGTGCTCGTTGGAGTTAACGCTGCCTTCCTCGTCTGTGTCCTCCCATTCATCATCATCGTCTTCGTTGCTGTCACAGTCTTTTCTGTCAACCGTTACACACAAATAAGAAATGAGTAACATCTCCAAACTGGAAAAACTGGAGTGAAGAAAAAAAAATGTCTTTGAGGAATAAAAGAAAAAAAAAAAAAAAAAAAAAAAAAAAAAAAATCAGTGACATCTCGTGTCTTACTCTGTGTCCAGGGCTCCACCCACAAAATTAGCTTTGACGATGAAGTCATCGTCCAGGATGTTGTTGGGGTCATCATAGTCAAAATCTTCATCGAGAGCAGCTACGATGTCAGGGTCCATGTCCAGTCGAGGTCCTGAAAGAAAACACAAGAACCTGGTGATATCTAGGCATGAAGAGAACTAAACGGTGGAGTAATGCTAGGTGTAAAAATCTTTATTATCGTTTCAATAAAAAATAAACTTTATACAGTGTTCAACATAGTTTTATACTGAAAAATGTCTGATCTTTTCACAGGAGAAGGAATTACTGGTGGTTTATCTGATACAGTTCCAAAATACAAAATGCAGGGAATAAATCTAATCTAAAAAAATGGTCATACATGACTTTTTTTTATTTAAGCCGATTTACCTGAAACAGGAGCAGCTTTGTTCAGAAGTCCCACCTCCTCCTCAAACTCTGAGGCGAACACGGACGAGGGCAGGTGGATTGCAGCTGCCTGGTCATCAAAAAATAAATAAATAAATAAATAAATAAATAAAAAAAAAAATAAATAAATCAGGCATCAACTTAGGGCAATGTGTGGGCATTCAGTCAATCAGACATTGCTCACTTTTTGATGCTCCACACAACTTCATTCAGACATTCCTCTGAAAGTGTCAGAAAAAGATATGATACTGGCTATTCGTGTGACGTGTTTAAGCCAACTGAACTGTCAATATGGGAACTGGGAACTATGCGTGCCAGGTGCCCTCTGGCCTATTTGATGGTCACGTCTGGCCCATGTATCTAAAACACAAGAACATCGCGCTACTTGTATCATAACGCAACATTAATAAGAGACCTATCAGAACTACAAGTTTGGGGTAATGTCTTGAGTGTGTGAGCCAACAAGGACCAACTCATGTGCATGCAGGGGTCTTATTGGACACACACACACACATAAAGAAAATAAATAAATTTTAAAAAAAGAGTCACTTTGGCGCTTTGTAATACAGCATCAAAGTTTTGTTAGGTATCACAAGAATCAAAAATGGAGTGATGGCCTCTCAGAAAAAGTATTCCAGCTCAAGACAACAAGAAGAGTCTGACAGTACCACCATCAGCTGAAAAACGCAAGGAGCCGGTTGTCCCGAGTGCCCAACAAGCATCGGAGGTCTTACCCTGACTTTCTTTAATATGGATTTCCATGCTTAGCCAAAAAATTATTTGGATTTATCCACAGTGTGTTATCTGTTCTGTGGTGCTTGCACATGAAAGTTTTAAACCTGTTCAACTTAAGAGACATTTGGAAACGAAATACACTTCTCACAGCAACAATCCATTAGTTTTCTTTCTAATTTCTACAGAGCCAGAATTCATCTGTGAGTGACTATGCCACAATGTCTGCTATGGCTGTATTTAATACGACTGATCACAGTATTTTATTAAAGAGACTTGAACATGTTATTGGGATTAAAGGAACTGCATTAGGCTGGTTTAAGTCATATTTATCTGATAGATTTCAGTTTGTTCTTGTAAATGAAGAATCTTCCTCACACACCAGAGTAAGTCATGGAGTTCCCCAGGGTTCTGTGCTTGGACCGATTCTTTTCACTTTATACATGCTTCCATTAGGTAACATTATTAGACAGCATGGCATAAATTTCCATTGCTATGCTGATGATACTCAGCTGTACTTATCTATAAAACCAGATGAACCCAATAGGTTGGTCAGACTACAAGCATGTCTTAAAGACATAAAGACCTGGATGACTCAGAACTGTCTGCTTCTAAATTCAGACAAAACTGAAGTCGTTATCTTTGGACCTGAGCGCTTCAGGGAGAAATTGTCTAGCTATATAGTTACTCTAGATGGTATTTCCTTGGCTTCTAGTTCTTCATTTGACGTTCATATAAAAACAGGTTTCTAGGACTGCCTTCTTTCATCTTCGTAATATTGTTAAAATCAGGAACATCTTGTCTCAGAGTGATGCAGAAAAACTGCTCCATGCATTTGTTACTTCAGGATTGGACTACTGTAATTCTTTATTATTGGGCTGTCCCACATATTCTCTGAAAAGCCTTCAGCTGATCCAAAATGCTGCAGCCAGAGTTCTGATGAGAACTAACAGCAGAGATCATATTTCTCCAGTTTTAGCTTCTCTTCATTGGCTCCCTGTTAAATTCAGAATAGAATACAAGATTCTTCTCCTCACATATAAAGCTCTTAATGACCGAGCTCCATCACATCTTAAAGATCTCATCGTTCTCCTAAACTGCAGGTGGTTCCCAGAGTTTCTAAAATTAGAATGGGAGGCAGAGCTTTCCGTTATCAGACACCTCTCTTGTGGAACCAGCTGCCAGTTTGGGTTTGGGAAGCATGCCAAGTTTATTTGTAGAGCACAATTCGTACAGAAGGCAATTCAAAGTGCTTTACAGCTACACAAAATCACAAGAAGGCAAACAAAAACAGTCCATAACACCATCTCCATTTTTAAGATTAGGCCTAAAGCATTTCTCTTTGATAAAGCTTATAGTTAGTATGATGTGACCTTCCAACATCCCTTAGTTATGCTGGTATAGGCCCAGGCTGCTGAGGAAGCTCCTATAATGCAACCTTATTTATTTTGCTCGGATCAGAGTCACGGATCGGATCATTTTTCGGATCAGCAAAAAAAAAAAAAAAAAATATATATATATATATATATACACAAGACAAATAAACATGTTTTGTCTTTTTGTTTATTAACACTTTTAAATTATTAAATTGAAATTTATAAAATCAACTCAAAGTGCACAATTAGCATCTTCTTTTCAACATCAAAGAAAAACAACTTTTTTGATCACTTTAGCCCGGTCGGATTGTGAAGGAAGGGGCTGCTTAAACACCGCGGTGATGAGCTAGCCTGGGCGAAAGCCGACTGTTGACTCTGTCAAACAGTCTGGGAAAACCCAAGAGGAATCCGTTTCCATGGAGGGCGGGACCTTACCCAGCAACTTAAATTCATTGGAGTAACGGAGTTCCCTTAACCAATCATAATGTTTAGAAATGACGTCGGTTATGCGCCGAGTTTCATGCTTACTCTCGCGAGGCTCTAGCTCGCGAATCACGCTTCCCACATCCGCTTTCATTATACCGGTACCATTTGAGAAATCAAACTTTTCCCAAAGCCAGTTGGAAGGAGAGCTACGACATCCTTGCCACTAACAAAATTGACGAGGCATTTCTCTTGCTCTCGTTTTAATTGTGCAATGATCTCCAGAGTTGAGACAACTTCATGGATAGCTTCTAGCGTTCTTCCGTCGCCATGTTTATTTCCGCTGCGGTTGAACTACAATTACATGGACTACAATGGACTCCGCGTGTGAGTTCTGCGTCACCACTCGCAACTGTTTGCTGATTGGCAAAACACTGAGCGAACCGAGGTAGGGGGATTTGGCCAGACTATGTGCGGAGCCAAAATCTTTGGGCGGAAGTACGTAGGATGGCGTCGCCAGGCTAGTGATGAGCGGTTGTTGAGCCGCTTTCGGTTTCACTCCTGTCAGTGAAACACCGGGTTGATGTCGCTGCAAATGCGTGGCCATGCTCGATGTGTTTCCACTGTTGTGTGGCTTTCTTGTGCCACAGTGCCTACACACTGTCACGGTTTTATCCACCAACCTCTTTCCTTCTTCATTAAATTTGACAGGCAAGCCAAAATGCTCCCAAACAGGGGATTTAAATGACGTGGGGCGTGAAGCTCTTCTGTTCCTCCGCTCGCCATGACCACGCTGTGTTGCAGGTTAGGGGTTTTCTTTATGTTAGCTATCGCTATGTTAGCTATCGCTATGTCAGCTACCGCTATGTCAGCTACGTGTTATGTCTGTGTGGTAACCTAGGCGACAGGTTGGCAGCGTGAGTATATAGAAACAGACGTAGCACTAGAGGCAGCAGTTATCGTTACAGTAGTCACTGAAGTCTAGCCTACTTTTATTTTCCATGCCCACTGTTCTACATGTTGTACGCTGAGGACAATAAATCACAAACGAGCCATAGGACTGTTTGCTTATTGAAGAGGGAACTGTTGCAGACTTTTACCCAGAGCGTGGAAAGTAGCTCTGTCCCTGAAACTAGCAGGAATGGTAACGGCTGTGTGAGGACTGAACATGCGCACAATTTTTTTTTTTTTCATAAATCAATCCGCGGATCATGTGTGTGCCGAACCGAAATAATTGATCCGAACGGATCACGGATCAATGATGATCTGTTGCACCACTAAACATTATTGTTATAATCAACTTGCATTTCTTTTTCTCAGCAGGTATCCGTGCTCTGGTGTTATGGTGCTTGTTGACTTCTCTTTTCTGTCCTCTCAGCCCGTAACCAGTGGAGGCAGATGGTCGCCCTCCCCGTTCTACCAGAGGTTTCTTCCTATTAAAGGGGAGCTTTTCCTTTCCAGTCGCCTTGTGCATTATAGTTGGATTGAATTGCACTGTATCTTTGAAGTGCCTTGAGATGACATTTGTTGTGATTTGGCGCTATATGAATACACTGAATTAAATTCAAATTAATTGACGTTTTGGTTTTAGAGCACTTAATAGTACTGAGATGGCACTTGTTAAGGAGACTGATGGCCTACTACTCAGGGAAAATAGGGGACACTGCACAATTTTTGTTCATTTAAATTCAATCAACCACAACATCCCACTGCATCGTTTGGAGTTCTGGCTTAGAGTTGAGCAATAATCTCAGACCTGGAATCTACCTTTCTGACCACTGAGCTCTGCAGATAGGACCCTGCTAACTATTCCCAAATTAGTTTGATATAAATGGATAGGGAAGGATAGGGAAGGCCTTTTCTAGAAGAGCCCACTGTGTCTGGCACATACTTTTTGATGGAAGTAACTTAAGATAATAACAAAATAAGAAACACCATCTTTTAAAAAATATATTTTTTTTTAGGGATCTTAATGGCTAAGAGGAAACTTAAAGCAAACTCACCGGAGTGTCCCTGCTCCCGTCTCTTTCTCCTTCGCACTCTTCTTCATCTTGTAGGTCTAAAGGTTCTCCGTCATGGACCAAGGAGACTGCTGCAACGAGTTCTGTTGGGGCAGATGCCTCCTTCAGGTGCTGTAGGTAGTTGTAATCATCATCGAAGAAAACACCGAATTGTCTCTGCTCATCGCGCCTCGTCTCTGCTTCCACCTGGCCAATACCAAAACCACAGTCATGGAATAGCATTTCAGGAGTGCAGGGCTGCCCTATTTTCAGGCCAACTTAAAGGGGCCATAGTATGCTTTTTAATAAAAACTTTTCAGCTCGTAGAACTCTTGCTTTTTTTTGGAGAGGGGGGGGTTACAGAGCAAGTGCTTAACCCTGCCCCTCTGCTGGAGTCAGCAGTTACTCTCTTAACCCTCATCTAACCCCCCGCACCCTCCTAACCTCTGTTTGTACGTTGGCTAAGGACATAAGTTACTCGTCATCAACGCAAATATAATGAAGTAATTCCTTCAGACATACCAAAAACATTCCGTCTGTCGATAGAGATATTGATAGTTATTATACTGATTTGAGCAGGAAGCTGTGTAGCAAATTGGCCACAGATGCAAGTAAACCATACTTCCATCTGGTCCCAACCAGAGATGTGCACAGTGTTAAGGCTGAGTTATACTTCTTTTAACTGCCCTTGCGTCTTGCGCTTGTGTTAATGGCTCGAGATGTTTATGCTTCATTTAGCTTTGCCGGCGCTTGCGTGTGCTGCGTGGCGATTCACCGCCAGGACAGTAGGTGGAGCAGCGGGTTTTTTCAATGACAAGCCTACTACGATGAAAGGAAATTCACCGCCAGGAGCTCTTCGGCAAGTCTCTCTTCGAGTGGATTCCTCATAGACATAATATATTATGTCTATGGGATTCATGCTTCTTCTTCTTCGCTTTCTACCTTGGCGTTTGAAAACAGCTGTCTTTTATTAGGGGATGAAACCGGAAGATGAACACGCCGCCGGATGTGATGTAGATAGTGGCTTGTGCTCACGTCCAGAGTGGCTACTCTATAGCTCTGCTCGCGTCTTGCGTGAAGTTTAGAAAATTGAGGTGACACGCGCAAGCACGCAAGGGGGGGCTTGCAACCGCGCAAGGGCTTGCGTTGCGTCTTGCCTTACCGACTATAAACCAGGCTTAACTCGTAGTAATGCACGCATACTGTTAATTACCGCATTTAACTTTTCTTTTTTTTTACATATTGATGTCATTAAATAATTGTACTTTGAGGCTACATTTTGGTCAGATACATGTTGATAATGTAATGCGAACATACAAAAAGCAGTACACGACTTCCAGTGTAACAAAGCCAGTGAGGAGAGGACCGGTGTTGTGTTGAAAACACACCTTATCCACACAGCTGCAGGTTGTCTGAATTACAGAACATCACTGTTCAACAAGAAAGCTTCAGTTAAACAGTGCTTCAGTTATCAAAGCAATCCTGCATCGATCGTGTTAATCTTTCAAAAACTAACTAGAAGTAGATACGTGTCCTCTCCATCTGAGCTGTCAGCGCAAGCTACTGCTAAAATAAATACATAATAAAGCCTGACAAATTATTTCTCTAATATTTACATTTCCCTTATCTGAAGTTCAGGCACAGAGTTGGAACTAATCCCTCTTTGGGGCTCGGTTTCCTAAGTCCACGATGGACCACGTTGGTGAAACAATTCAATGAAAAGTGGTTTCTTGTTTAGGCTAACACGAGCTGGTAAATTACCCTCAAATGTAGTTTATTCACTGTCCTCTTATATCCTCTGAGGCAGGTGGTAAATGCAAGAAACGTGCTTCTATGTACAGCTGACAACAGAACAATCCTAGCGAAGCTCGCCTCATCCATCCGGCAGGGTGGGTGGGAGGGGGGCTCAGAGGTCGAGGCTTAGCAGAGGAGGTGGACTGAACTTTAGGAGTGACGGAATTTGGGCGTAGAATAAAAATCATAAAGGCTTGTTAAATGGGGACCTTTCAAACAAAAAGAGCACTAAAAATAAGAGATTTTCACTTGCTGGTGACTTCACACACCCTAATGTATGCTCTCAAGAACAGAAAAAAAAAAAGGTATAATATCCTAATATGTCCCTTTCAAGTGGCTGCAAAGTAAATGTGGTCCCTCCAGCTTCTACAGAGAAAAGGCGGTGAATCCATACCTTTGTGGCAGGCAGGAGGACATGCTGTGGTGCCTTCTCATCTGCAGCCAATGGGTCCCTCTGACTTCTGTGGACCAGGTGGAAGGTTACAGCTTTCTTCTTTTCAATAAAGGATTTCTTCTTCCGATGAGGCTGGAAAAGAAAAGAAAAACTTCTTCCTTATTCAACCTGTAAAAGGTGCCCTCAAACAAACCATTTCACCAGATTAATGACTTTTTTTCCCTTTTTTCACACATTCCGTGACATTCCTTAAAGAACTGCGGTTCTTTAAGGAAAGTTTGGGTTTTTTCAAGTGATACTTGAGTTGTGTAGAGTGGTGTCTTATGTATGTACTCAGCTGGCAATGCATTGAAAACATGAAAAACCATAAAATCATTTTATCATGGAAAAATACTGCATGGCATGGAAACACTTTCAGAAGTCAATGTCTGTGGACAAAGTTGCCTTCCACAAAAGCAAGCTCCAGTTCTATCATGAAAAGAAGGCATGTGTGAACATTTACCAGAAATGGCCCCATTTCTCTGGGCCAAAGCTCATTTAGAACGTAGGAAGGGGGAAAAGTGTTCTGTCGGCATACGGATCAAAGTTTGAGATTCTTTTGGAAATCATGGATGCCTCTTCCGCACCAAAGAGGAGCGGTACCATTTAGCTTGATATCAGTGCTCAGTTCAAAAGCCTGCATCTCTGATGGTATGAAGGTGCATTGCTGTCTACTGAACTGTCAGATTAGACGTCTGAAAAGGCACAATTGGTGCTGAAAGGTACATACAGGCTTTTAGGCTGCATGTAGTTTTCAAGAAAGGCCTTGTATATTTCAACAAGACTATCCTAAACCAGATACTGCATGTATTGTGGTAGAATAGTGAGGGGGTAGGAGAAAAGTCAGGGTGCTGGTGCTTGCTTGCCTGCAGCCCAGATCTTTTACTAACTGAAAAAATAGGTGCAACGTAAAACACAAAATACGACAAAGACTAAGCAAGTTGCAGTTGCAACCTAAAGGTGGAGGCATCGCAGTGCCTGTTAACAACAGATGGGGTCATCCTGGACATGTCACTGTGAAGGAGAGGACCTGTACTGCTTGCTGTAAATTTACTGCCTGAGGGTGTTCTTGGGTTTGAAGTGTACCGGAATGTCATGTTGATCCGTCTGAGTTTCTCTGAGACTCCTGCCACATCTGGAACTACAGTACGTCTGCGCCTGATCTTCTCTAAGTGGGGTTTGATCCACTTGTCTTGGCTGATTTGACAAAGACCCAGTTTGGGTATCCACAGGTTTGAGCAACGCACCGTACCCCCCATGCTCCCCGGGCGCTTCATGGCTGCCCATCGCTCCAGGTTGGCATCTGTCTCTGAGTGTGTGACCCTGTGCGTGTGTGTCAACAGGTGCCAACCTGGATGGGTTAAAAGCGGAGGACAAATTTCGTGTGTATGCATGTAAATCTTATTGTTAAGACTTCCATCCTCTTCAGTATGTATTGATAGTCCCCAGCATCTAGTTAAGAACTGAAGAAGCCTTTTGGATGAGGGGACGGTAAAGCGGCATCGTGCCTGCTGCACGACATATTGTAACGTACATTATGTCGCGTGTTGTCTTTTAGCTTCAGACAGGGGCGAGGCTAGGGTATTTTTAGTGGTGCCTAGCACCACCGTGAGATAGCTCGGCACCCCCTGGCTCAGCACATTTTTTTAAATATTATATTATGCAAAAACACTTTTCTTTTTTGCTCAA
This sequence comes from Odontesthes bonariensis, assembly GCF_027942865.1. Lineage (NCBI taxonomy): Eukaryota > Metazoa > Chordata > Actinopteri > Atheriniformes > Atherinopsidae > Odontesthes > Odontesthes bonariensis. The sequence goes on from NC_134509.1 coordinate 39,420,136, forward strand.
GGATGCATTATTTTAGTGACCATTTTATTTATTTTCTAGCATTTGTTTTTGTTTTAACTGTTTACTCCCAAAATAAATGTTGAGTTATCTTCAATATTTGTCTCAGGCTCTCTGTTATCCCTGTCAAGCCACAGTCTTTTGAAATGAAGAGGTCAAAATTGAATGTTGTAGGGTAAAACACTACTCAAAGCAAAACTAATACGGCTCCAAAATTTATAAATGTACTAGTTCGCCTCAATTAGTGAGAAATAATGTGCCTCTGTGAGCACTGGGGGCTGGGCCCCCCTAAAGACCAGATCCTAAAATCGCCCCTGGCTTCAGATATCGGCAGATAGCTGTGTTCCTGAATGTACTAAAAAGCACGAGCCCGTTCATCTTTTTGGACGTTTCATTTCTGGATAAGCCACGCGGAGTCGCTCAGTCCTGTTCGATGTAAAGGAAGAATGCTACGTGACTGATTGTCGCCAGTTAACATCACATTACGTCAAACACCACTTTGCCATATTTACTTAGTTCACGTTACCAGGACGAATAAAAATAAGAATCACAGCGTGATAGCTCACGTTTTAAAAGTCCAGACCCTTTGGGTTGGTTTTCATTTAAAAACAACACTTTATTTGACCAGTTTCCACAACTGGTGTTCATTTTGGTCGACGACTTTAATGGCGGATAGCTTAATCTATAAATGTCATCTTACCATTTTCTTTGACGACTTTATCCAACAGGTATAAGGTATCAAAATCCCAAACTCGATTAAAATGTACCTCTTAGAGAATGTACCCTTTTAAATCCGGAAGCTACTGCTATTACTGATCCACGCGGGATTCTCATTCTCCCTGGCCCACGCAAGATTGGATCGGAGACGGGGACGAAGTGGGAGGGATACTCTGTTGTGATTGGTCGTTCGTCCTAATGTGGGCGGGGTCTACCTCCACAGCTGATAGAATTTGGCTCCCCCTTTCACCATGATGCCACTTCCTGACTGCTAACTGCTGCCACCATAAATAAATATTTCTGACATAACATGAACATTGCATGTGAACTATTTTTGGTTTTAATGAAGAAATTGTTCGAGGTTTATTTCCCTCTCATGCATGTGTTGAAATGAGTTATATAATATTGCCATTTTAGTTCAGGCTCCGTCTTCTTCATGAGTTTCACTGGCGGCTGGCAAAAGCACAAAGTGCTGCATTACCGCCATCATCTGGCATACTGTTTGACCAAGCTGAAGCTATTTTCTAATGTGTCATACGTGCTTTATGGTGTATATTCTGCTAATGAAATAGTTTTGCTTAGATAGTAGACAATCTATATTTCTAAATTTTTGAATTTCCCCCATTGGGGGATGAATAAAATATTTTTCTATCTCTATTTCTATTTCTATGGCCTTACAGCACTTACTTATAGAATGTCTATTAGATCCAGTTTGAATCTATCTTTCCATTTGCCTGCTTGTAAACTTTATAGAATTTGTCTGCTTTCATCCTTGTAGTTGCATTCAGGTTCTACTGTTTCTCTGCCAGTATTATGCAATGTTTCCTTTTCCTCTGTGCACTTTTTTTTTACTGTTAAATATCATAATGTATATATTTTTCAACACTCTCTGTATATAATAGCATTTATTTTTCATACCTGCACTAATCAACATACTGTATATATTCTATAGTATAGTCAATCATACCTGTAGTAATCTATCATACATAATACATTGTATATATATATTTTAGCACATTCACTGCATCATATAGTATATTCAGTTCACACCTGCACTGCCCATTTGTACATACTTTAACTACTCTGCACTTCTGGTTAGATGCTAAACTGCATTTCGTTGTTACTGTGTTCAATGACAATAAAGTTGAATTTAAATCTAATCTAAAAACTACTTCCTTTAAATTCTACAAAAGCAAGCATCTTTTCTCTCCTCCTTCCCTAAATTTTGCCATCTTTCTTTCAGTTTCTTCTTTATGGTGCTCTGATATTTGACCTGCTGAGGTAAACTACCGTATCACAGTTGCCCATAGAAATATTATTCTTAACCCAACCAAGCTAATTGTGAACATTGATCTTGTGTTTCTCTCAGATTTTCTGCTTTGCTGTCTGAATGACTTTTCTCCAAACTTGCCAATGAAAAGCTAGAGTCTGAACACATTAATGATCTTAATGGTCTTGATCTTCAATGCAACCGACTGCTAACAATAATGCAGTTATTTCTTTTGTGTGAATAGACCTCCCCCTGATTGTTTTCTTTACTTTGATAGAGAATTTCAAGAACAACAAATGCAATTTTATCTTATCTGTCAATGAGAATCTGGACATAACTGTATTAACAACCAGTATACATCTGTAGAGTGTACAAGTTGATATTTTTAAAAATTCATGTTTGCTGGAAAAAGTTAATTCCAAACAGAAACATTTAATGAGGCTTTTGATAAGTTGAACTGTCTGAAGCACCCCTTCAGTCTAAATAGCAAATATATGATCTGTGTGGAGTCCTGTTCATGCCAGAGACTCCACCTGACAGCGAGGTTATTGGCCAAGCTATCAAACTCTCTGCCGGTCCATCAGCTCTTGACAGTAACTTTACCGATGAACTGATTCACTTCAAAGCTTTACCTCAATTACTGAAAATGCCTCCATCAAAAGTTCTGAAAACAATGCTTGATTGTGGATTGTCAAACTTTCCAAACATATAACATATATTGCATTAAACTGTATCTGGTGGAATCTATAGTCAATTACCACAAGTTCATTTTCAGTCCATTTGGGAAATGGACTGAAAATGAACTAAGGACAAGGATCCCTGAGAGACTGCTGTGCGGTCACTTATGGCTATTGAATGAGAAAATATTCAGAAGCTAGACTTCAATTTTTATCATACAAGACTCCACATCAAGGAAAGCTAGAAGAAAGAAAGTTATTTACAATGTTGTGTGTTTTGACAAGTTAAAATGGATACAAATTATGTATTGAATTGCATGTATAACAAGAAACTGATCAACATTTCAAATGTCAACATGACAACTGTGAGATTAGACTTATAGGCTTTGTGGCTGTGGCCCAACCAGAACCACAAATGCACATGTTGCATTAAGTTCTGTTTTCATTTGGTGGCGATGGCCCAGGTCCTGTAGTCATGGCTACAGCCTCCAGCTGATCCAAAATGCTGCAGCAAGAGTTCTGATGAGAACTAACAGGAGAGATCATATGTCTCCAATTCTGGCTTCTTTTCAATAGCTTGCTGTTAAATTCAGAGTAAAATTCTTCTCCTTAAGCGTAAAGCTCTTAATGACCGAGCTCCATCATATTTTAAAGATCTAACAGTTTGATATTTTCCCAACGGAGCACTTTGCTCTCAGACTTCATGATTCCAAAAAATATAACTTTTTTAAACTTAATTCTGTCATGATACAGTTTCTACTGACTTGTACCAACAATTGATAAGAATGCCTTGGTCAATTGTTTTCAGCAACTGATTTATTTATTTATTGTCATCAATTACTGGCAAAGGCAACAGGACCGACTAACCGAACAGGAAGGAGCTGCAGAATCATTCCCTCAGTGTCATATAATCTACCTCAGTATCTGCATCACTGCAGTAATGACTAAGTACTTCTAGCAATACCACAAAAATATAATTATCTGACTATAAGCAAGTACAATATTGGAAATTACTTTTTATGGAGTGACTGCATTAAACTTGAATCATTTTACAGCTAAACTTTCAAATGAATTCAACACAATTCTGGTGAAAATACACCAAATTAACAAAAGAATCATATCTGATCATGTAATTGACAACTATGTAATAAAGAATTATATTGGAATGAACTGTTTCACAGATCATTACATTATAATCACAGCACTGTGATGGGGATGAACCGTAGACTCAATGTGAACCAAAATCCAAATCTGTCTCAAGAATAAACAAACATTATTCAGAGGCCATGTAACAAAATTTGGAAAGCTATTAAAACTATTAGCAAATTCATCAGCTCAGAAAATACGAAAGGAATGTCCACATCCTGTACGTTTACTCAGAGCTTGGTTTAGTAAAGTTAGAAAACAGTTATTATAAAAGCAGCATATTTTTTATTAAGCTAATCCACAGTTTGGCTCATGGTGCAGCAGGAAATACCGGAAATACTTCAACAATGTTGCAATGATGTAGAGTATCAGCAAAATATACAATAAACAAGAAAAATCCGTTGATAAAATTCCACCTCGTAACATTTTCTTTTAAAAAAAAGGTTTTTAAAGCAGCCTTTATTTGGGAGTAGGTGTACAGGAAAAGGGCAAAGGAAGTAGGGTCCTGGGAGACATGCTCACACAATTCAAACACTTTCAAAGTCTTCAGAAATTGAAGAGACCCAAAAGATTAGGCTTACATTAAAAAAGTGAACCTGTGATGAATTAGCAATTTTTAGTTTCCTGAACCATCAGGACCATCCATCTATTTTCTATACCCACTGAATCCGTCGGTCGGGTCGCGGGGGGGCTGGGCCTATCCCAGCGGTCAATGGGCGAGAGGCGGGGTACAGCCTGGACAGGCCGCCAGTCCCATCAGGACCAGCTTTAGCAAAATATTATATTTTGTATCAAGATGGTTATGAAAATGAATACTTGGTCTTTCATCATTAATTATAAACAAGCATGTGCTTGGAAGTCAGACACACCTTGTACTACAGCACAATGGTTGAGGGGATTGACCTTTTATGTTGCTTTAGAAAAGATAAGCTACTCAACAAAGAACAAACTTGACAAGTTTTGGAAAATGTGGAATATTTTCTACAATTTTCTTGAGAATAACAAAATGGATGTAGATGGTTGGATGGATGACAAATAGGACTTAGTTGTCTTTATTTGATTTATTTATTTAATCTCTGGTCTTTTTAGTTTTGTTTTTGTCTTGTCTTTGTTTTTTTTTATATTATAATGTAATCTTTATTTATGATTGTAGCATGGATTTGTGTGAGTACAAACCATATGCTTGCTTTATTTATGCTTTATTACAAGTCCCCTTTCTCTATTTTGTTTTGTTTTATTATATTTTTTATGTACCTTACTGTGCCATTGTGCTGTTTTGTATTGATCTCTGTTTGTTTATAAAATGAACAAAATTCTTAATGAATAAATGTTTAAAAAAATTAAAAAAATAAACAAGCATGTACCATGAAGTTTGAGTGTTTTGAGCGGTTTGTGTTTGCGGTGTACCCAGGGCCTGTACCCTGGCCAAACTGGGGCCTGAAGCAGAATTTTATTTTGAAGCTTCTTCCGGGCATCATTCATGGACTCATCTGCAGCCTCATAGGCAAACTGCCTTTTAGTCCTCCTCAGTCTCCTCTCCTTTAGGTCTGGCTCTATGTTAAGGACCTCGCAAAGTTCCTTAACTGAGCATCAGCAAACCCAGTGTGTCTGTACTCAGAGAGAGAGGTTTTTTGCACTTGCTATGAGTTTGACATAGAGTTAACAAGACATTCAAACAAAGATAATCAGGGCCGCTGGGAAATTGAATCTCCAGTCCACATCTGGACAGAATGATCCTCTCTTCTGGCTAGCAGCTGGGGTGTTTTTTCTTTCTTATTTCAACAACATACCTACCTTCAAATGAAGCACGAGCCTTGTCTTGTTTAGACCTTTTCTTTCTTTTGCTTGCTCCCGGCTCGTGCTGCCGTTTGGAGGCCATCTCTCCACCTGCATCCAACCGCCTGTCGGCGCATCTGACCGCTGATTGGTCAGATGCTGCGCGCTGTCAGTTTACTCGTCTCTTTTGTTTCCTCTCCTGCCTTGGGCTGACTTGGTGCTCTGCCCGCGCCTCACGGCAGCGATGCGCGTCCTTTGCGCAGAATGGGGCCTCCACTGGATCGTGGGGCCCTACGCACAGTGCGTGTAGGGAGGAGCAGCGCTGGGTGTACCTGCAGCTGACCTGGAAGCTTTCTTTGAATATGAATTTGCTTATTTTAATCATGTGTCCAAGTTGAACGCAATGTAATTACTATTCTGGGAATTTCAGCAATTTTCAAGTGTACAACCGACCACTGTATAGAATCTTTATTCCCAAGAACCCGTGGAGTCCTTAAAATACTAAAGCCACCATATCTGTTTCCTTTTTTTCAGGTTTTCCATTAAAAAAAAAAAAAAATCCATCCATTTTCTTCAGCCCTGCAGGTTGAAAACAGCCCATGTCGAACTGCATGGCAGCAAATCAGAGTAGCTTTAAAGAGTACACTTCTGAGAAGGTTTCATTTTGATGAGCACGACTTTGAATAAAGTTTTATACATACAGGGTGAACTTACGGCTTTGCAAACGACCAGACCAGAGGTCAGACTTTCGATATGGCCAAGATATGAGAGGAGGCTTCCTCACAAAGCTTTCTCTGCTGGCGCTCATGAGGAAGCTCAACTGACTGGAGGGATTCATGAGCAACCAACACATCTATCAGGAGTGTAGTCTTTGTGCTTTGTGGAAACGTGGTTGAACAACAACACTATCAACTCCAGGGTGGGCTTATCCAGGCTCACTGTGCGAGCTGACGGGTGGTGTGGTGGCAGGAGAGAAGATGGGCCAACAGTAGGTGGTATTATTCCAGATAAATCATGGTGACGCATGTGATCTGCTGCCAGGATACCGAACTACTGGCAGACTCTTAGACCGAATTATGTACCAATGGCGTTTCTCCATGTCGTCGCCATTGTTTAGTTTGCAGCATGTGATGACGTCCACAAAACCGTCTCCAGTTCAGACCCAGCATGATAACGCATTCAGGCAATAATGGGGGATTTTAAAACCGCCAGTCTCTGGGTTTTATTGTTCTAAGATAAATCATGAACTGGCTAGGGCTGACGGCAAATAAATGATTGGTCGTTGGTCGACCAAAAAAAAATTAGCAGTCGACCAAATTCCATTGTGTAAAGAGAGGGCAGACTTGAAGCACCCGGCTTGTGCGCTTGTAAAATTCTGCTTGTCAGCCAATGGTCACTAACGTCGGGTTTTTTCTCACTCTCCGACAGAGATGAACTGAGCAGTCAATTGATTTTTGTGTAGGCTATAGGCCTAGTGTTTAGATGAACCAGGAAACATTTTGTTAGTCACACAAGGTTACTCCCGGCCTTAGTGGTAAATGCGCATAGATGCGGCAGCCGGGCATTAAAGGTAAATGTTGTTGTTTTTTTGGGGGGGTGGGGGGAGTCAATTAATCGGAGTAAATGACGACCACTGGTCGACCAGCAAAATCCTTGGTCGTGGACAGCCTTAGAACTGGCTAAAGGACTCAAAAACAGCATAAGTGTAGGCAAAGTTTAAAACAGTCTATTTGTACCCTGTGTGTGGGCTGAAAAAGGAAAAAAAATACGACAGGCTAAAAATGGAGTGTCAAAAAAAACAAGCCTTTTTAATGAACTTTGACAAAGTAACAGCTACACAGGACATCTGAGCAGAATGCGTGCGGGGAGTCATGTGATCCCTGGCAGAACAAGCGGGCTCCATGACTGATCTCAATGGGCAGACTTATCGAGTGTTCACCTAAAACAAACCAAACACAAGTATATTCAATATGCAGCAGCCTGCTCTGAATACTGTAGAATCCTTACTGGTAAAAAAGAAAAGAAGTTTAAGTGTTTTCTTTTACCACATCATCAATCTTGAGAATGCTGCGGACCGTTTCGGTGGCCAGTGTCAGTGCACTGGTGGAAACCAGTAGAGGCTGCACCACCAGCTCCTCCAGGATATTGGAGATTCCTCCCTGTCACACACACAAGTTATTATGCTTTAAATCAAAAAGAAAAACTGATTTACTTCAAAGCCAGGCCTGCCATAATGGCTGCTGGTGGAGCTGACTCTAAAAGAGGCTGTCCTCTAATACTTTCCACAATCCACTCGAGGCTAAAAAAATAAATAATTACAATTCCTACTAAGAAGGAATTATGGACAATGGCCTGAGTCTAAGGGAGGCATGGCACTAAGCCGTTACAGTTGATAAAGTCCTGAGGCTCCATTAGTTAAAATATGTTTTTTTTCATATTTACTGGAAAACTGGTGCTACACCACCAACAACTCTTTGCTGGTCTTATGGAAAACAACGAGCCTCGTGTCACTGAGAAGAATGAACATAAAGGAAACCAAGCCGGCAAACCTTGCGGACATTGATGCCGGCCATCTTGTCTCCCTGAGCGTGTCTGTTGCGGAGCTCGGTCACCGTGGAGATGGGGTTGAGGCCTGCATTCTCAGCCAGTGTTGATGGGATTACTTCCAGAGCATCACCGTATGCACGCACACAGTAGGCCTCCATGCCAGCCAGGGTCCGCGAGTACTCTGCCAGACGCACGGCCAGCTCGATCTCTGGAGCACCGCCTCCAGCAATCAGAGCCCTGAAATACATGGAGGTGAGAAGCCATGAACCGACTATCATAGGAACACAAATCTGTCTGAAACCACAGAAACTAAATGGGAAAGGCTTCATTTCCTTCTTCCCATTTAGTTTCTCCGGTTTTACAAATCAGAACAAAAACCTATCTGGTCCCCATCAGGTCTTAAAAATATAGGTTCATTTGAACACCAATGCATTCATTTTCAACTGTGTCCATTTAACTGCATGTCAGTTTCAGTCCTCCACACAATACTATTTCTATTAACAGTCCAATTCCATCCAATTCTAAATGCATTCAATATGATTCAACTGGAACCTCATTCAGTCCAATCAAATTCATTTCAGTTCAATTTATCACTTAATGATATACAGTGCACAGTGAAAATGAGTACACCCCTGTTGAAAAGTAACATTTTGAACAATATTTTAATACACACACAAGTTATTCCCAAAACGTGCATAGAGTAAGTTTAATACAACATCTGTTCAGCTTACAACAGAAAAGAAAGGTCAATAATATAACTTAAATGACATATTTGTCCATTTTTGTGAAATTATGCTGGTGCAAAAGTGAGTACACCCCCATGTTAAACTCCCTGAGAATGGGCCGTGTTGGCCCGAAATGTCATGAAATGAAAAGGCATTAAAAGGGAGGTCATCGTTGTGCGTTTCATCCTTGCCTTACATTGAAATTTTACATTTTGAGTCTGCACCAGGCTAAAAGAGACGTGTGTGAGATTTGACTGAAATCCTATGGAGAGTATCATGATCTGCTTCAGTAGTCACAGTACATGTTGACAAGCATGTTTCTTTTGGTGAAATTCAGCTTCCTACTGGTGATGGCATCCATACAGCCCCAAACCATGTCACTCCCACTACTCTGCTTGACTTTAAGCATGGGGCACTTTTCTTTGTACAAATCACTTTTTACCACCACACATGCTTGACACCATCTAAAGCAAATTTGTTCATCTTGGTGTCATCAGATCACAGGACATGGTTCCAGCAATCCATATCCTTAGTTTGTTTGTCTCTGATGAGACAATGATAAACAAATTTGCTTTCGATGGTGTCAAGCCTGTGTGGTGGTAAAAAGTGATTTGTACAAAGAAAAGTGCCCCATGCTTAAAGTCAAGCATAGTAGTGGGAGTGACATGGTTTGGGGCTGTATGGATGCCATCAACAGTAGGAAGCTGAATTTCACCAAAAGAAACATGCTTGTCAACATGTACTGTGACTACTGAAGCAGATCATGATACTCTCCATAGGATTTCAGTCAAATCTCACACACGTCTCTTTTAGCCTGGTGCAGACTCAAAATGTAAAATTTCAATGTAAGGCAAGGATGAAACGCACAACGATGACCTCCCTTTTAATGCCTTTTCATTTCATGACATTTCGGGCCAACACGGCCCATTCTCAGGGAGTTTAACATAGGGGTGTACTCACTTTTGCACCAGCATAATTTCACAAAAATGGACAAATATGTCATTTAAGTTATATTATTGACCTTTCTTTTCTGTTGTAAGCTGAACAGATGTTGTATTAAACTTACTCTATGCACGTTTTGGGAATAACTTGTGTGTGTATTAAAATATTGTTCAAAATGTTACTTTTCAACAGGGGTGTACTCATTTTCACTGTGCACTGTATCTTCAGGCTGTCAACAGACCCCACAGTGATCAACTGGATTTAGTCCTCTGCCTGAGCGTGGACATGGTGGTGGGAGACGGAGGAGAAGAGAACTCTTCTTCAACAGGTAAAAGCTCAGAGTGGCCATCTGTGCCAATCCAGTGGGAATGAGAGGACAGGAGATTTTAAAGCCTTACCCACCCAAACACGCCTTTAAGTAGAATGCTGGTTGACTAAGTCAACCATATTATAAACAAAGTCAATTAGGTTTCAAACTCAAAGTGAACTCTAATCAGAAAAATAAACATTCTGGTAATTGACTGATGTACTGATGCAGTTTCCTTTCCTCATTATAAATGGTCACCTGACGTTTGCAAAAAAACCCAAAACAATCATTGTAAATTAATCTTTATATTAATGTAAGAAGGCTCTGCAGCCACATTGCTGAAGCTAAATAAAGAGCGAGCTTTCCTGCAGATCTGCCTTTGTCAGGGACGGGTGTCTGCACATAAGAGGCATGAAGCTGCCCACGCAGCGGCACAAATGACTGACCTCTTTTTCACCAGGCACCGGATGACACACAGCGCATCGTGGATGGAGCGTTCCACCTCCTCAATCACCAGTTTGTTGGAGCCCCGGACCACAATGCTCACAGTCTTCCCAGGGTTCGTGCAGCCTGTGATCTGGAACAAGCAGGAGGTCAACATTTATTTGAAGAATTCAGTTGTTTTCAGTGGGGCCAAACTGTGGAGGAACTTTTAATAATCGTGGAATTCCTTTCAGTTCATTGAGCTTTGCAGTGTTGTACAACTATACTGAGCTCCCACCCGCACTTTTCAGCTGGACTGAGGTCTGGACTTTGACCAGGTTCTTGCAACGCATTAGCTCAGGAGAAAGAGCAGTCGCCCACCAATCGGTAGGTTGCTGGTTCGACTCCGGCTTCCCTGGGCTACATGTCCAAGAGTCCTTGGGCGAGACACTGAACCCCACGTTGCCTACCGATAAATCTATGGGTGTATGAATGTGTGTGAATGATTAGAAAACACGTAGTGTGTGTATAGACGTAGACGTGCTGTACGAGCGTGTGTGAATGGGTGAATGTGGCTTTGAGTGGTCAGCTAGACTAGAAAAGCTCTGTACAAGTACAGTCCATTTACCATTAGCAGCAGTTCCACTGCAGGAACCTTTTCCAGGAACCAGGGTCCCAGGCTGAGTTCAGACCTGGGGCCAACATTTTTTTCCTCACCACTTAAGCTGCTCTGCACCTAAATCTTTAGCTTGATGTGCTCCTCTTCCAGTGACTGGTGTGACTGACTCAATAATGTTAGATTTTTTTTTTTACTAGAATTGGTATTATTATTGTTGTTAATACAATCTTTGTAAATATTTAAAAAAAATGTTGAGCTACTTGACGAATTTGAATTTCCCCCATTGGGGGATGAATAAAGTATTTTTCTATTCTATTTCTACAGGTAACAACTCAAGTTCCGACTTGTGGGTGGCAGTTACCATAGCAACAGTGCGTGTTGTTGTAGCACGTATGCCCAAACTCTCGAGCTACTGTTTTATAAAGCAGTCGCGCTACTCATAAAATCACCGTACGGTTTTGTGGGAGGCCAAGATCCTCGTCCCACAGTCGTTTTCACATGTAATTTATTTTGAGTTTATATACTACAATTTAAGCAAAAAATAAATAAATAAATAAATCAAAAATACAGAGGACACCACCTCGGTGTCCTCTGTGGTAGTTACGGCCTTGGCTGCGAGCTCCAGCCCTACCTCCTGCTTTCCTTTGGTCCATGTGTCAGATGTGTAATCACTCGTGTGCCTTCTTTGGCCATACTGGGACATGTAACAGATGTGGTCTTTTTGTCGGTTTGAAGACGAGGATCTCGGAATTTGAAGATCTAAAACTAGCCAATAGCTAGCCAGGACCCCTCCAGTAGGTGCTAATCCTATTAGCTGTCCCCAAGATGACCACACGGCCCGGGACCTCAGCTGGCCAGGAGACGGTTAAGATGAGGAGGCATAACCCGAAAGTAAAGCCCGGGGTTCACCACCAACCTGTTCCCGGTTAAACTTTCCCCACTCAGCGACACACCTGCTGTGGATAAAACGCTGGGAACTGGCAGCTCTATAGTCAGAAACGTGCCATTAGAGACACCAGCGACCATTCTTCTCAATGTCAGTAACCATCAGTCCCTTCCACTTAAAAAGAAAGTCACGTGCCAACAGGTCTAATGTTTTACGTCCCAACCAGGAAATCTGACAAATGAAATCTTCTTTAGTAGCAGCTGGAAAACATCTGGAAAGAACGTACCTTGACCAGTTTGCCAGAACCATCCAAGCTGACCTCCTCTGCCAGCTCCGCTGTGCCGAGCATTTCTGGGGTGAAGTGGTCAATGTGGGCGATGGGCTTGGTACCGATAGTCTGAAGAGGAACAGAAGAACATTTTACTTTGACAGGAATCCATTTTACTGAACTGCTTTAATAATCCCATATTTCTGTGGACAAAGATTAAGATGATCACTCAAATAAAAAGTTCAGACAGGTCACTTTAGTCGTTTTCACTCAGTCCTGAAATATTCAAGAGAGCAGACGTGCGCCAACACAAATATCTTAATCATTTGTTCTGGACTTCTCTAAGAGATTTTCCATCTAAAAACTCAAGAACATCAGCGGGTGAGACAAAGAGTGAATATTCCTGAGAACTGGCTGCCCTGGGTGTGAGTGTGAGTGCATGCTGGGAAGAGTTGCTCCTGCATTCTACTTTCTGCTAAACTGTGCTGCTCTCTTCTCGCTGATGTACATGAGTTTAACACAACAACAAGTCTCATTTGTATGAAGACAACAATGATTTCCAGAGCCTGGTTTCTTCATGACACCCCTTGCTCATGTTTCAGGCCAGGGGGGGGGGGCATCTCTAGCAGAAAGCGACACCCAGTAAAACAGGTTGATAGCAGGTGCGGAAAAAGTCCAAAATTGTTAGCACTTTCATTTCAATACGTGTTAAAAAAGCTCACTTAGGTTCTTAGTCACGTTTTAATAGAATTTACCATTAGATAGGCATCCATGGAGCTAAATGTCAACATCAAAGAAAAAGACATTGGGCCTCATGCAAGAACCGTTCGTATGCACAGATTTGTTCTTAAGTCGTCCGTACGAGTGATTTAAGAGAATTTGCGCATTCACCAATCTTTTCGTATTTTACGTTTTCTTTCAGGTACGAACAGAATTTACGAGTGATCCAGAGCTGTCGTAGGAGTTTCCTAAAATAGTCCGCTGTTATTCAAATCAAGTTTGCTTGACTAATGGATTGTATATTTAATTACTTTGAAGAAAACATAAATAAATATACATTATACCCAACAATGATGCTGACATTATTCTGTTTGACTTAAAATATGCACTAATCGAAGGTTAATTTGAATCTGTATATAACGGGAAGTGTAACCAGCGGCTGACTTGCTACTTTTGGATGCCTTAGCGTGTCAGGCTCTTGGAAGAGAGCGTGTGGAGACAGACGAATGGCTGAGATCGCGATTCAGATTGCAAAGGACTGCGCTGCTGCAAATATGCAACTTGCTAGAGCCACAACTCCAGAGAGAAACACGCCGATCTAACCCAGTTCCACCACACGTCCAGGTGCCCACCATCTTTGGATTTTTGGCCACTGGAACCTTTCAGAGGGAGATTGAGCCGCTTTCGGACAGACCGTTCTAAGAAAGTAGTTATCAGAACTACCCTCCTCGAATTTCGTTCTGATAACTATCCTTCCCCAGCAGAACTGTTTCAGTCTGCATTCGCACATGAGTCGGGACCTGATAGGGACTGATGCGCCGCGCGTAGCCGTCTGCTTCAGTGACGTGTTAGCCGTTAGCCGTTAAGCGCTACATTCAAACACAAAACAAAACGGTAAAAGTAAGGAGAGTAGAAAAAACACCACCAAGAAGCTAATATGGAGAGCGGGGAGGCCACTGTGTTTATGGTCTGCATGATGGTGACATTAATCATGGACAATCACATCAGGCGTCTAATATCGAGGCTGGAAGAGCTCACAGAGAGAGTCAGGAGACGATACTTTTTTATTTCATGAAGGAAGAAAGGAGAGCAGAGCGCTGCAGACAAATGAGACCAGTGTAAGTTTAACTTATTAAACACCCGCCGGTTGTGTCTGTGTCTATGAGGAAACATTTCAGCCGTGATAGCATGACATGGGGCGTAGCTACCGACCACCACACACCTCCGTTAGATTCGTTCTATAAGAACTATGAAAAGACCCGACCTCGGAGAAGGAGCTAAATAGTTATAGGAACTAAGGGAGAAAGCCCCGAGTTCCTGTATGTCCGAACACGGGAGAAAACGGCCCCGCGGATTAAAAGGTTATTAGAACTGCCAAAGGTTCCTACAGTCCGAAAGCGGCTTTGGAGACAGATCGGGGGTGTCCCAGTCCTCTGTGAGTCGTGCGCTCCCCTTGGTCATCAAAGCTCTCATCAGTTTATCACCCAGGGTACATCAGATTCCCATACACCGCTGTCCAACAAGTACAAATTAAGAGGGACTTTCATCCCGTGGCTGGACTGCCAATCATAATTGGAGCACGAGACACATATACGCATCAAAGCACCCGTGCTGTCGTGGAACGCACTGAGCTGAAGGCCAGGTGGGTGTGTCTCGATACCTCGTTCATGGCGCAATATTGCCATGAACGAGGGTCTCCACCTGAACCAGCCCAGGCAGACCACAAGCTGTGGTGCCAGAAGACCCCCCTCATAGACCGCCCTATCAAAGTGCCATCATGATGAGGCAAAAACTAATTGCACGGCTTTAGTTGCAGTCATCGAGCGCCTGGCCATGGCGAGATGTTCTTTTTAAGCCATTTTCATATGAAACCATTTATTTTTTTATTTCGCTGACATGGTATTAACAGCACTCGTAATTGCTTCCCATTTATTCGCTTTAGCAGGTCCCATAATTCCACTGCTTCCACTGCTAAAATGACAGATTTTCCTTTTTGGATCTCTGAAAGCAGAACTTCAGTCTCAGAGCCCCTAAAGTTGTTCTTTTTGCGACTTGATACCATTCTCACGACTCAACACTTCCTGGCACAGGAGCGAGGAAGCACTGCCTTATATGGTATCATTTAGGGCGTGGAGTATGCAAATCTACTATCCTCGTGCACGTGAACTTAAGATACGCACGAGTGGGATTCATCATTTACGCAGGTCGTTTACACACTTTTTCCGAAGTTAAGAGCGTTTGTTGAATCTGACGTGGTGTGTTCGTACGAGACCTTCGTACGAAAAAAGTAAGAGAAATTTAGGATAAAAAATACGAAAATGTTCTTGCATGAGACCCAATGTGTTGCTGAGAGTGATGAAAAGTGTTAATGAGACAAAGCTGAGAAGTTGTGGGTGATGCCCACCTTGCAGATGAACTCGATGTCCTCCCTCTCAATGTCCTTCAACACCATGATCTTCATTTTGTTGAGGAAGTGCAGAGCGAGGTCGCTCAGTGCATCTCTGTCAGAGCACAGTTGAAAAATGTTTAATGTTTACTGAAGCATCCACCTAAACACAGACATGACCATCTTCTCTGCGGTTCTGTACCTCAGGATGGACTTCTGGATGAGCAGAACATTGCAGCCGGCTTTCTTTATCTGCTTCACCATGTTGAGGATGTAAGCGCGCTCCTCGCGCAGCACGCGGTCCATCTGGGCATAGTCCGACACCACAATCTGGTTGTCCATCTGCAGACATCCCACCACCACAGAAACAGATAAATGAGTGCAACTTTGTTTTTTTAAATGTGGAGAAAAAAAGTTTAATTCTCAAGCAACTATGAAAACACACGACTGTGCTATTTCAAGCCTGAGCCAAAACCAGCGTTTTTCAAAAGCTCAGCATCAGCCAATTCAAAGCGTTTAGAAAAGTTTGATCTCCGTTCATATTTGTCAACTGACTCACATCAGTTTTGGGAGGCGACAGACAAAACTGGATGAGGCCAATTTTGGCCTTCTCCACCCGAGTCACACCAGTGTTGGCCAACCTCTGAGTCAGCACCAGGCCTTCGACCAGCTCACAGTCATCAATGGTGCCTCTGAACACACAAGAAAACACACAGATGTGACCAAGAGATGCAAAAAAAAAAAAAAAATCCTTAAAAGCAAATTATCTGAGGAAATCCACTAACCCGAGCTTCTTTATGATCTTAATGTTCTGCAGGTCGACGCCGGTGGCTGTGGCCGGGTCAATGACCCTCATCACAGCCTCCACGCTCATGGGCGCCAGCAGGCTGGAGTACTGCGACACCACCTTAGAGCAGAGAGACGTGGTGGCGCTGTTGAGTAGCGTCTCGTGATCACTCAGCTCCACCGGCCGGCTCATGGCCGTCAGCACTTCCATGCCCTTCTCCACGGCCTTCTGGAACGATTCCGAGATGATGGTTGGGTGGATACCTGACCAATGGGACAACAAAGCATGCATGGGCAACAGATCAGTCTCTCTGCACAAAAATTGCTCTAAAATGTTTAGAAAACATGCACAGCATCAAGCATTTTGATTTTTTCATTTGTGCATTTACAGTGCGCATGCCAATAAAGTTTCCCTAAGGATCCTACTGGACCCCGCTGACAGCAGGACGTCAACATTTTAGATCCAGTTGGATCCATTTATCAGCCTCTCTTCCGGTCTCCTGCCCTTCTCACCTCTCTGCAGCAGTTTGGAGCAGGCGTCCAGGAGCGCCCCAGCGATCACCACAACAGAGGTGGTGCCGTCACCAGCCTCGATGTCCTGGGCTTTGGACAATTCCACCAGCTGAAACACACAATCAACCGTTTGGTTAATGAAAGCCAAAATGATTAAGTTTTATTCACGATGCTGCTCGGCTGTACCTGGACGAAACAATAACAAGAAAAAGGATCTCAGTCTTAATCACGATACAGAACTAGATCAAGCTGTCAAGTGTATGCGTTAACAGTCATGTTCCTATCACATAAACAACAGGATGCCCTCGTTTGGCTGTTTAAAAACTGTTTTGCAGTAATGAAAGACTTTGTACTTTAGTGTAAAAGCCAGACACATTCGCCACTGTCACATTGGTTGCTGCTGAAGGACAGGCCGTCCGATTGATCATATTCCATCTGTTCTATCCCCGTCACCAAAGAAGGACCATCAAAGAGCGTTTCTCTCTGGTTACACACCATTTTGGCAGCAGGGTGGAGCACCTGCATCTGTTTCAGGATGGTGGCCCCGTCGTTGGTAATGGTCACGTCACCTTTCTCATCCTGAATCTAAAACAAAAATGAACAAATTAACACACCCTCGTCTGAGACACAAGCACTTCATTGAGGTGCAGAGTGGGTTTACTGACCATCTTGTCCATCCCTTTGGGTCCCAGACTTGTTCTGACGGCATCAGCAACAGCTGGGAATCAAGCAAAGACATGGGTCTGTACAGTGGCAACGATCAACTCAACAAAAAGCTTCAAAATCAATTACATCAGATACATTAAAAAGCAGGGGAAGCCTGAATTAGCTTTCAGTTTAATAGCTTAGTGACATTTGAGTTTAGGGTGAATAAAGAATTAAAAAAGAAAAAAACAAACAAACAAAAAAAAAAAAATCAATCAACAAAGGTACACATCTGTCAATGAACAATGTATATGGAAAATGTAGAAACAGGATCATCATCCCAATAAAGGGGAATCTAGCCTCCAAATGTCCAATTACTCATAAGGGGACAACACTTCCACCCTAATAAAGCCGACTGGAGCCTTTTTGCACAGTCATTTAAAGACTAGCTTCTGGCCTCCACCAGTTCGCTCGTGCAGAATTATATCCCAAAAACGTACTTCGTGGTGCAGTTTTTGTCTCGGCACAGATAAAGTGCATTGTTGGGTTTCTTGTCCTGAACTATCGATACGTTTCATGTTTGTAAAATCCTGTTAGCGTTTTAGCCTACCTTTGGCAGCAGAGATGTTACTGTAGCGGATCTGGGCCGGCTTGTCGCGATCCACATACGCCCCACCTTTGTTTCTGCCTCCGTTTGAGAACTTCGGTGCAGCCATGATTTCGGGCATCGTCACCTAATATTGAATCAAAAATGTTAAAGGGGGTCTTAGGAAAGGGGCTGATGGGCGCCGTAGATGAAATATCGCTGTTCGACCTCGGATGGACTTGGGTTCGGGTGTCTAACACATGCCTCTCAAAGAAGCTTCCAGACGCACCGACCGCTTCAAGCCTGAGAAGGACCAGGATGTCAAACTATCCGTCGCTTGAAGATGACGTAGTAGATGGTAGGAGCCGATTGGTGCATTAAGAAGTATTAAATCAGACAGCTGTATACTTTAATAGAATTGTATGAATATCCTTTATATTGAGTTGATATATATCATGAAATTCCCCTTTTAATCGTTGTATTCAGGAGTCACTGAACAAAATAAACAGATTAAGTAAATTATTATTATTATTATTATTTTTAATTTTCTTTTCTTTTTTTTCTTTTAACAGATGAAGTAAATGTGGGTTCCTGTTCAATAAGGCAAATGAGCTCATTTTTACCGTGAAATAAACCCACACTGTAAAATAATTCTGAAATGTTTAAAAGGAGGTGAAAGAGGGAGAAAAGAAGATAATGGCAGGGGGCTTCTTGTGTGTGTACATTTTATTTGTTTGCTGCAGACTCTGTACTCTTCTGAAATCTCGAGACGGTGAAAAAGAATTACAAAAAGAAAGAAGAAAAAAAAACACACTGTACACGTCAACAACAGACCAGAGAGGAACCGTTTGGTCAGAAGCGATAAATGATTAGTATTGAATTAAGTTTTTCTGTGCCATCAGTTTGAATACGAATTTCTAATATCAAATTTTTACAGCATCAAAATCAGAGTCTGAATTTGAAAAACCAACAGTGGAAAAAAAATTCAGTGGAAAAAAAATCAACTTCCAAAATTTCAGTGGAAAAAAATTCAAGACAGGGATCGATTGCTTCTCCCTGTTTACCCGGATGTTAAGCCTGGTTCTTTTTTCACAGAATTTTTTGAAGTTGAATTTTTTTCCACTGAATTTTCTTTTTCCACTGTTGGCTTTTCAAATTCAGAGTCTGATTTTGATGCTCTAAAAATTCGATATGAGAAATTCGTATTCAAACTCTGATGGCAGAAAAACTTCCATAGCATTCACAAGGGGCGTCGAGAGACCAGGGGCCTCATGTACAAAGCGTGCGTACGCACAAAATAGTGGCGTACGCACCTTTTCACGTCAACGATCAGATGTATCAAGAACGAAAAGACCGTGGAAATGTGCGGTGCCTCACGGCAGCTTCAGGGCTGGCGTACGCACTTTTCTGCAGCTGTTGATTCTTTGGCGACACCTAAGGTGATGTTGGGAAACTGTTATAATAAATAAATGTGAAAACAATTAGTCCTCAGACAGTGATGTGCACATTTGAGACACATGAACAATTAATACTGATAAACAATTAATACACCCATGTGTCTCCATTTACACGAGTGGATATAAAAGCAGCGCAAAGTGGTGCAATACATACCATTAAAAACAATGGCTGCTTTAAAAGTATTAGAAGACTTTGCAAATGGTGCAATTCGAAGAGAGCGTGTGTTCACTACAACAGAGAGTATTAGCTGGCATATGATGGCGACTGATTACTCATTAGCCGTTTTGAGGGAAATCCTCCTGGAACTATGCGCAAAGCTGCGGCCGGCGTTGGAGCGCAACACAGCGAGGAGCCATGCGCTGCCTGTGCCCACAGGTGATGTGCACACTGGGGTTCCAACCGGAGCATTCCAGGGGCAGGTCGCCAACCGATTGGGACTGTGCCAGCCGAGCCATGCCAGCCGTGTGGGACAGAATTATCCGCATCTCAGCCACGTATATCAAATCCCCAACAGGCCAACATTAAGGCTCAATTTGAAGCGACAGCCGGTTTTGTAATCGGAGCTATCGACTGGCCTGGTTCAACGCACGATTCATACATTCTGAGTAACAGCATCGTTGGGAACAGACTACAAGCTGGCACTGTGCGCGATGGCTGGCTTCTTGGTGAGTAACTTTATTCTTGTAATGGTCCTAATATTATTCCCGTGACGCGCATTGAGTATGTGCGCCCCCAATTTCTATCCCGTCTTCACAGCATCATTATTATATTATATATATTAGTCGGTGGTTAAAGTTAGTTTCTTGCTGTTTTTTGCTGGTTAAACTTCAGTTTAAGATCTTTCTAACAAGCCCCTGATCGTCTCTGTGGGCAAATGTTAATAACCCCGTGCGTAAAGTGTGAAATGTCTCAATCAGCCTCACCTTTCCCCCGGCGCACTTCTGCACGTTACTGTATGAACACATGAACACGTTGTTGTGAGTTACACAAAAACATCGGTATTTAGCTTGGGGGTGTTATAAATTAGTTTTATTCTTAGACTTCAGGATAATCAGAGTCACCCACATGAGCTCCCACCACCCCATGAGAGAGCAGTGTCACCCATTGTTGCGCCGACTCTCAAAACAGAGTCGGTCACCCCCCCCCCACCCGCCTGTTTTGGCCACACTGCAGTGGTGGGCAGCCAGTCTCCGTTTCACCTCCACCTTAATGTGGGACCACTTCTTCTTCACCTCTGCTTGTGAGGCTTCTCAGACCCCCCAGCATTGACAGCCTCAGGCTCTCCCATCCACTCCTCTTAGTTTGCTGCTTATGCCGGAGGACAGCGTGCCAAAGAACACATTTTAGCAGGCCTTCACTTCAGAAAGTAGCACCGACATCTCGCTTTCCGTGAAGTTCTTTTTTCCCGACTTATTCATTCTTTTTTCTTTATTTTCTGATCATACACAGAGGGGAATCGCAGGTTCAGAGCTCATTTAAATGTGATTTGCGTATTTAAGTAGGGGCGGGGACAGGGAGGAGTTGGGTGCTCCGACATGTGCGCTCAATTCCACGTTGATTGGGATGTACAAACGAAATGTGCTTGGATTAATGCGTGCGCACAGATTCGTACATCCGACGTTGGAGGGCATTTTGGTTTGAGCGTACGCCATGTTTCAGTAGGAAATCCACGCAAATCCTGGTCATTCGGGGCTTCAGCCCCGAATCTCTGGGGTTCAGCCCCAAATCTCTCTGGACTGACATAGAGACCAATAAAAGAAGCGGGAGAGTATTTATTTTATGTTTGCATCGGTAAAGTTTAATGTTCCTGTTGCATTTGAATGGACCGCACAGTTCATGACCCCACGTGGGGAGTGCCTCAACAGCCAATCAGGGGCTACGCAGGCCACGTTCAGCCTCTCAGCTCGGAGGTGAACTGCAGGCGCGCGATTTTTACATTATTTTCTGACCTTAACCAGAGAAGTAAAGCGCAGCTACTTGTGAAAAGGACAGAAAAAGGAGAAAAATCCCGAGTTACACTGAAAGAAAGTCAGAGCACATACCGATTGGAAGTCCGGAGACAAGTACGTCGGTAAGACGAGTCAGTTATCTCTGTGTCTAACAGGCTAACACTCACCTGTCACCTGTAGAGCCGCTGCAAGCTCCGATATCGGCGTACTTTGAAATACAGAGAGCAACGGTGAGAAACTTGTCTTTTTAGCTGCTCTGAGGCTATTTTTCTGTTGTTTCTCGATGTGCTAAAGAAAGTTGTGGTGATATAAAAGTCTATGAGAGTGAACTGAGGTTGTTAATGGTGTGATATTTTGGAACTTGTGTGTATTGAGTCTTTTATTTTATGCCTATATATATAGACATATTTAAGGGGAAGTTGTTTTCTTTTTCCTAATGCCAATTTAAAAGGAAAAAGAAAGCAATTTGATATGTCATGATGAATGTAAAAGAATATTTCGCTATAATCGTCCTGTTGATTAAAAGCCAACAAGGCTTTTTTAATTAACACCCCCTTTTTTTAATTTTTTTGCCCGGGGGAGAAACCCCTAACCTGACTCACGTCATCTGGCTGCATTCACCAACTACACGCGGGGGCGTTCCCTTTTCTCACACAACTGGTATGCGAATACCAGAGGGCGGGAGTCAGGTAAAGAAACCCCCGGACCCCCGTTAAAAATTATTTTCATGTCTGGGCTACAGCCCCGAATGTTTGCTCAAGCTACAGACGCCCCTGGCATTCACCTAATTTAAAAAAAAAAGCGTAGAAAACAAGTATGGGCCTTCACGCTTTCCGTAGTTAGCCGAGGTACATGCGGAGTGCGTCGAAACACGAAAGATTCCTTCGAGCGTGCGTCTCTTACGGCGTGTGGACGGATCTCCACTGGGAAACAGATCTTGACACAGCACTGGACCCAAACATTCCTCTTTCTGAAGTAGGCGAACTTTTGCTTCATGTAACTGTGTTGTTTGCGTTGACATGTTCGCAGTGTTGATTTTAAAAGTGTAGCGTGAGCACGTTTAGCTTAGCAGTTGTTAGAGTTTTAAAAGTAATAGTGCATTAGCAGTGGACCTCCCAAGCCTCTGTGTTGGATCACACTGGTATGTTCTGGCAAAGGATTGTTTTGCATGAGAGGCAACACTGCTTCGCTAACCTTCAGATTTTACAGGGAGCAAAACATTCCCCTCGTCTCGCTCACTTTTCCAGCGAGCATGATCAAATTGTGACAACTAGCAACGGCACTTCCGGTTGCAGCTTGAGCTTTGCATAGTCAGCTGTCATAGGATGCCACGGGCTGCCACAGCTCAGATATATTCATGTATTAATATGTGTGTGTGTGTATATATATATATATATATATATATATATATATATGTGTGTGTGTGTGTGTCTGTATACCAAAACCAGACGACACAAAGACGGCTTCTTCACTCTGTTGAACACCCAGGAACAGCACCCACCCTTACAGCGAACATAGTCAGTCAAACTGTTCTGTTCATCTACCTCATCTGCCCTTTAAAACTTTAATCTTAGTTACAGTATTGCTATTAATACATTGTTATTGCACTGAACTGCCTTGCACTACAGTGATATCTAATCCTTAACCTGCCTATTCTGATATTGCAATATTGCACAAATCTCACCCTCTTCAATTGTATTATTACTAGTGGTGGGCATAGATTAATTTTTTTAATCTAGATTAATCTCACTGAAATCTTGAAATTAATCTAGATTAAAATGGCTCATTCAGGGGTCCGACAATCCGCGGCGTTCACGGAAACAGACGTGTAAACTTTGGTTCCTATCCAAACAATAGTCGTTTAATCCTGAGACTGTTGCAATTGCCGTGTCGAGTGCTTCAATACAATAGTGTAGTAACCCCACGCATCCCTTTCTCACTGCAATTAAGTTTTATTTCGGATTTATTTCGGATTTTATTTCGAATTTAGTTTATTTTCACAGCTGCCTCTGCTATTCCTGCTCTTCTCAGGTGTACCTAATGTAGTTTTACATAATTTGTAAAAGTGATGTATATCTTGTATAACAAATTGTAAATAACAACATGTTTATTCGTGTTCCTGCCCTCTCTTTCCTCATGTTTTTTTCTGTGGGGGTGCTGCACAGCCGCGGGGCCTTTAAGAATTGAACATTCTAAATGTGACGTCACGAGCTACCAAAGCTACCAAAGCAAATTCTCAAGCGAAGCTTCTCCAGCGAGTCAGCGACCTCTGCTACCAGCTAGCGGAGGTCGCAACATTAGGGCAGACCAGTTTATTCACATGCATGGCTCCAGCAGTTTCTCTAGCTTCGCCAACTTCTCATATTCAGCACTTGTTGGGAGGGCCAGATGGTGCTGCTGTTGAGATAGCGTTGTGTGCAGTGCGTCTCTGTTGCGCCACACGCACAGTATCCTCCCTGCGGCCACCATATTAGGAGCGCTGTCTGTTCCAACAGGGCAGATTTTGTCAACTATCCCCCACAGATAAGCGACCTCCATAAACTGCCTAGCACAGGCTTCAGCAAAGTAGCGTTCTTCTGTTTTAATCACACCTAACGGCAGACAAAGTACATCAGCCCACACCCGAGCTAAAATATCAAGGTAAAAGTCATCACAGTTTGCTTAGGCTACCTATTTTGACCCAGTTCCCAACCCAACTTTGAGAATAGATTAACGGCGATATTTTTTATATCGCCCGATAAGACTCTCAAATTATCGCAGCACGTTAACGCCGATAACGGCCCACCACTAATTATTACATTTTGCTCGATCATGGTACACTGACAGGGACAACAAGAAGGCGGACATTCCCAGCCGCACACCCCTCTGGACAATTGCATTCCCACCCATAGTGTCTATTTATTGCAAATGTACATACTGTATTTATTATTCTCAGACATAGCCTTATTTTACCACCCGTACTCATACAATTCTATTCTTACTGTTCTGTATTTCTAATTTTATTCTTTTATGTTATTGTTGAGTGTTGTACTTTGAGAGTGAAGTTTAACCGGAGTCAAATTCCTTGTTTGTATACTCAAACCTGTCCAAAAAAGCTGATTCTGCTTCTGATACGGAAGTGCCATTGCTGGTTGCCTTCTCCCTGATCGTCCACTGCCCAGAGTGTCGGCAAAAACACGCTGCTCATGGATAGTATAGCATGTTCTAGTCACTGAGTTGTGGCCAACAAATAATATAAGATAGAAAACATATCAAATGTTGAAAATTAGACATTTCCTGTTTCATGATAAATATTGGCTCATCTAGAATTTGATGGCAGCAATGCGTAAAAAAGAAAAAAGTTGTCCGTTTACCACGACACATTTTGCCATTTGAATGTCTCATCCAACTCTTTTTTTTTTTTTATATCAGTGTATGAGGTGTTTATCTTAGGCAGCTTTCAAATGGCTTGCAGTCATGTTCAGCTCCTTCTCTAGTGTCCCTGCAGTCATATGGGTTCTTGAGACTCGATATAAACCGTGAAAAAGCTTTAAATCGCAGAATGTTTTTTACAGCAGGCATCAGTCCTTTGCATGCAGCCTCTCCCAAACAGGGCTGCGGTGCCTTCATTGTGTCATCGTTCTGTTTTTAGGGTACAGAGACTGTATAGGGGACCTGCTGCAGGGTTAGTCACAGCTGAATTGAAGTCTCTGTGCATGGCAGACACACCCCCGTAGAAACCAATGCTGTTGTTACCTCCGCTCCTCATTTTGCATATTATTTGAAACCAAACATTGGTACCACATTAAGCCACCTCTGTGTGGTCAGTACAAAGGCAAGTAATGACAGGATAAGCAGGGAGTCATCTTGGGGAAGTTACGGTGCAATCTTTGTTTGAAAAGAACTATCCTGTCAGAGGAGAGAAACTCAGGTGTATTAGTCCAGAATGTAACCCACTTAGGAAAGTGTTGCTTTGGTGCAAGCTGGTTGGTCTGATGGGACACGTTATGCTTTCTACAATCATAAGTATCTGATGGTCTGATTGGGTCTAAGTGAGTTAGATTTCCTCATCACTGCATGTGCACAAGGATGAGTTGATGTGTTTATCCTCCAACTGCTGTGACTGTGTGCTTCCTTTGCTGGGAACCATGCATGCACCTGAGAAACGAAACCTAAAGACCTTTTATGTTTATGCATTTAGCAGACGCTTTTATCCAAAGCAATGAGGATGTAACATTACAGCTAACGTCAAAGCTAACAATAAGCTACATAGAAGGAAAACCACGAGTCAGGCTCTGTCAGAGGTGAATAGAACCTTTTGCACATACTGTGATGAGGAAATGTAACTCACTTAGACCCAGCTGTCCATGTGCAAACCCGACATAGATTATAACTGAGGCCTTAAAGGGATAGTTTGCCTCTTTTGACATGAAGCTGTATGACATCCCATACTAGCAATATCATTTATGAACATTGTCTTACCCCCTGCTGCGTCCTGTGAGCCGAGTTCCAGCCTCGTTTTGGCGTTGACAAAGGTAGTCCGGCTAGTTGGCTGGGGTTGCAAAAATAAAGCGTTTTGCTTCTCAAAACAATATGCGTTCAAAAGAGTAATACATTTGCATCACAAAATCGTTCTCCAGGAAAAAGACAGACCTCACAATTACTTGGCACTATTTCCTCTCCCTTCGTATCACTGCCTGCTGTGCAGACCGAGCAGTCCCCTGCTTCCGAGCAGCAAACACCGTAACGGGCGCGGCTGTCGGCAGGTCATATACTTCTAATAAAAATATATCACTCTGTGCTGTTCTCAATTAATGTGACATTTGCCTCTAACAGCAGTCTTATGTGCTGTTCCACACTGGCACACAGGAACTCCTCCGAGAACACAAGGACGAATTACAGGATCACAGACATGTTAAGTACTAATGGCAAAAGTTTTTTCCTTAAATTAGGGTTTGATGATAATGATGTTAGTAAGCTACCAGGTGATGAACAAAGAGTAATTCACCCCATGGAGAGATCAGTGCTAGTTGTTGGCAAATTTTTGCAATTTGTTTGTACATTTAGAAAAAAGCCAGCCTGAACCTAATTTCAGGAAGACTCTTGATTAATATCACTTGGAGTTCACACACTGCACATCCGTCCATCCATTTTCTATACCCGCTTAATCCTAATCAGGGTTGCGGGGGAGCTGGAGCTTATCCCAGCTGCCATTGGGCGAGATGCAGGGTACACCCTGGGTGGGTCGCCCGTCCATCACAGGGCCACACAGAGAGAAACCAGACAACTGACTGCACACCCAAGACATTCACTTTGAATTGAATCATAAGCCCCTTTCACACTGAGACCCGCTACCTTAGCGGGTCCAAATTGCAACTTCGACCCGCGTCGAGCAATGTGAACGCTTGGCGTGTTGGTGACCCGTGTCGCCTGAAGCCGAGTTCAGGGGGAGTTGCCTAGCGGCAGAGCGTCACCCGAAACATATAAAATGCTGGGCGTGTACAATGACGTAGGCACAAGCCATGCGTCGGAGGTAGGGTTAAATACAGAGTGGCTTCCTCCCCAGACGGCGTGGCACATGTCAAAATATGGCCAGTCCAATCGCCCTCTGCCACTCCTGCCGTTGTGGTCATTAACCGCATGGAACTTTTTCCTCATGGCCTTTAATTTGTTGGTCACCTGCGTCTTGCTGCGTGGGAAACCGCGCTCTCCCATCTTTCTCGCCAGCCCTTCCAGCAGAGGTCCATCTTTCACCGTCCCCGAAATGTGGCGGTAAATAACATCCTCTGCTCGGAGGCTGAGGAGCTCGCGGACCTCCTTGTCTCCCCAGTTGACCATCTTCAAAAATGTCTCGAACTTGATGTAGGCTAAAACAGAGTAAAACTTGTCCTCACCTGTCGCTGTTGTTCTGAATCAGCTGTCCATTCTGTCTTTTAAACTCCTCACGTCACGCCACGCCCACGTCCGACCCGCGTCAATTGCTTTCACACCAAACTCGGCTCGGCAAAAAGACTAGGGTCCGACGGCCGGCAGTGTGAACGCAACAGCGGACACGCTAAATTTGCGGATTAAACGCGGGTTATTCCTCAGTGTGAAAGGGGCTATAGACACAAAGCGTGTCATACCCCGGTACGATAGGTGGCGCTGTACCCATTCCAACTGTTGCTAATAGAGCCACTTCCTGTTGACCTCTTCACCACCAACAACAACAACAAACTCAGGCATTGGAGAAAGATGGAGAACGCAGAGCCAGATGAAGCTACGTCCCTCTACATTTAGTCTGTGATGAGCTGCTTGTTGCACAAACTCGATGCCCAACGGAGCATTCTCCATCGCGTTGTTTGTTTCTTTCTGACGGCGACAACAACAGTAATATCGTCTCTTCCGACTTCCGGGTCACGACCCCGGGAAAAAATGTGGAGCATGCACAGAACGCAAAGTCTGATTCACCACGTGCTTCAGCGTCTACAAGCAGGTTTAATTTGACTTTCAACCCAGTTATCTCGGGGTCTTAATGTGATCGTAACCCAATCCGATCCAATTTCTTGTCAGATTAAGGTGTGTACATGAACTTAATAACTCAATCTTATTGTAATTTAGCCCTTAATCCGATCCTTTCAGTGCCATGTAACCCCACTGAGTGATGCATCAAAGTAGACTTTGTATATGAGAAAGAAGGACCTGTAAAGGTGCTGTCCACTGTGGGTAAATATATCACAGGGACTGACTGGATGCTTGTTCATGCTCCTCATCCTCATCTTGCAGTCATGTTGCCCCTGAAGGAGAAGGATAAACCCATCATTCAGATGCTGCTGTCGGCTGGTTGCTGTGCTCGCTGCATCCTCAGATTCTGCTGTGTGAGTGTTCAGGCCGCCTACAGACAACCCCAGCAGGTAAGGCTCATGTTGAATTCTTATCAAGATGGCATCCTTTCTGCTTATTTATAAAAAGATAAACAAAAGGCACCATGTTAACCCAAGATATTGAGCTTCCTTTAATTTGTCAATATATACAGTATATCTGTTCATGTATTTTAGGCCTGCAACACATATCCCCCAAAAAGTTGGTACAGGTGCAATTTAGGGCTAGAAACAAGGTAAAGTTAATAATGATGTTATTACAAAGCGATAGTTTCAATAGGTGATTGTGATCACGAATTGTTTAAAAAAAGAATAGTGATAACAAAAGCTGTATACATAAAGGTTGAGTCTTTGAAGAGCAAAGTTGGGCAGAGGATAGCTAGTTTGTCTTCAACTGAAAGAGAAAATAACTGAAATCTTCAAAAGCAACGTTCTTCAAACACAGACTGGATGACTTGCATATATCTCCTGATGCATAATGTATCATTCAATTATTCAATGAATCTGCGGCCATTTCAATGTGTTCAAGGCCAGAGGGGATATTTACTCCTTCCAGGGAGTTCTGGGTCTGCCCTGAGGACTCCTCCCAGTTGGATGTGCCCGTACACATCCAAAAGGGAGGAAACAGGAAGCATCTTAACCTGACGCCCAAACCAATTCAACTGACTCCTCACGAGGCGAGGATTAGGGGTGCAGCGGCTCCGCTCAGAGTTCCCTCGGATGTACGAATCTGTGCGCACGCATTAATCCAAGCACATTTCGTTTGTACATCCCAATCAACGTGGAATTGAGCGCACATGTCGGAGCACCCGACTCCTCCCTGTCCACGCCCCTACTTAAATACGCAAATCCTATTTAAATGAGCCCTGCACCTGCGATTCCCCTCTGTGTACGGTCAGAAAATAAAGAAAAAAGAATGAATAAGACGGGAAAAAAGAAGAACTTCACGGAAAGCGAGATGTCGGTGCTACTTTCTGAAGTGAAGGCCCGCAAAAATGTGTTCTTTGGCACGCTGTCCTCCGGCATAAGCAGCAAATGCAAGATGAGTGGGTGGGAGAGCCTGAGGCTGTCAATGCTGTGGGGTCTCAGAAGCCTCACAAGCAGAGGTGAAGAAGAAGAAGTCCGACAATAAGGTGGAGGTGAAGAAGAAGTGGTCCAACATTAAGGTGGATGTGAACCGGAGAAAGGTGAAGCTGCTTAAGACATTTCACACTTTACGTTATTAACATTTGCCCACAGAGACGATCAGGGGCTTGTTAGAAAGATCTGAAGCTGAAGTTTAACCAGCAAAAAACAGCAAGAAACTAACTTTAACCACCGACTATGATGCTGTGAAGACGGGATAGAAATTGGGGGCGCACATACTTAATGCGCGTCACGGGGAATAATATTAGGACAATTACACAATAAAGTTACTCACCAAGAAGCCAGCCATCACGCACAGTGCCACCCTGTATGTCTGTTCCCAACAGTGTTGTTACTCAGAATGTATAAATCGTGCGCTGAACCACGGCACCTCGCCACAATGTTGGTTAATTGCATTTACGCATCACATATGATCTGTACATCGATCGAATGAAAATGTTCCCTGTTAACATACAAATTCATCATGTGATGGCGCTTTTATAGCAATGTGTGTGCAGTCGATAGCTCCGATTACAAAACCGGCTCTCGCTTCAAATTGAGCTTTAATGTTGGCCTGTTCAACTGCATTGTATGTGAATTTGATATACCTGGCTGAGATGCGGATAATTATGTCCTACGAGGCTGGCACGGCTCGGCTCAGGTAGACTGGCACAGTCCCAATCGGTTGGCCAGCTCCCTCTGGAATGCCCCGGTTGGAACCCCAGTGTGCACATCACCTGAGGGCACAGGCAGCGCATGGCTCCTTGCTGTGTTGCACTCCAACACCGGCCGCAGCTCTGCGCACAGTTCCAGGAGGATTTCCCTCAAAACGGCTAATGAGCCAGTCGCCATCATATGCCAGCAAATCCTCTCTGTCTCTGAACACACGCTCTCTTCGAATTGCATCATTTGAAAAGTCTTCTAATACAGCTAAAGCAGCCATTGTTTTTAATGGTGTGCATTACACCACTTTGCGCATGCTTTTATATCCACTCGTGTAATTGCAGACACACGGGTGTGTTAATTGTTTATCAGTATTAATTGTTCATCTATCTCAGATGTGCACATCACAGTCTGAGGACTAATTGTTTTCACATTTATATATTATAACAGTTTCCGAACATCACCTCTAAGTGTCGCCAAAGAATCAACAGCTGCAGAAACGTGCGTACGCCAGCCCTGAAGCTGCCGTGAGGCACCGCACATTTCCACGGTCATTTCATTCTTGATACATCTGATCGTTGACGGGAAAAGGTGCGTACGCCACCATTTTGTGTGTACGCACGCTTTGTACATGAGGCCCCTGGTGATTAACTTCCGCAACAAGGCACCTCACGCCGGTGAACATCCCGGGACGGGACTGTGAAACTGTGGCGGACTACAAATAACTGGGTGCTCACCACAATAACAAACTGGACTGGTCCACAAATACTGATACACTTTACACGAAGGGCCTCGGCTATCTTCACCTGCCAAAGGGACTGAGGTCCTTCGAAGTGAACAGGACTCTCTTTAGCACTTTTGTGACGCTGCGGTAGCG
This sequence comes from Odontesthes bonariensis, assembly GCF_027942865.1. NCBI lineage: Eukaryota > Metazoa > Chordata > Actinopteri > Atheriniformes > Atherinopsidae > Odontesthes > Odontesthes bonariensis. The sequence continues at coordinate 39,450,983 of NC_134509.1, forward strand.
TCGGCCATCTTTGAAGGTGTGGTCTGCTGGAGCAGTGGAATGGCAGAAAGTGACAGGGGCAAATTCAACAAGCTGATCAAGAGGGCCAGGTGTGTCCTGGACTGCCCTCTGGACCCCTAAGCAACACCTCTCACCCCACGCATGTGACGGTACGGGCTCTGAGCAGCTCGTTCACAACAGACTTTTACTCCCGCTGTGCAGGAAGGAACGCCACCGCCGCCCATTCTTACCAGCAGCTGTCACGCCATAACACCACATGAGCGCACTCACTCATCACTCATCATCACTGCTACTTACTCTTTCCCCTGCATCTTACCATGTTCATATTTTGTATATACTGTTTCAGATCTTGTACATACCTTCTTGCATTTGTTTTTTTGTGCACATTCCTTCATCACAGAGCTCTGTAACGTGCAATTTTCTCACTCGTTGTATAATAAAGGTTATTCTATTGTATTCTATTCTTTTGGTCACTACAAGGTTCTTGTGGCTGTAGGTGAGGGTTGGAACAAAGATGGAGCAATAAATTAAAAGCTTCACCTTCCTGCTCAGATCCCCTTTACCACAACGGACCGGGGCAATGCCCTCATTACTGCTGACAAAGCCCCAAAATGTCTGTCCATCTCTCACTCCAACTCATCATCCCTCATGAAGAGTACGAACCCGAGATACTTAAACCCCTCCGCTTCAGGCAGGGACTTGTCCCCAACCCTGTGAAAGCATTCCACCTTTTTCTGGTTGAGAACCACGGTGGCAGATTTGGAGAAGCGAAGTTTCATCCTTGTTGCTACACACTCCCAAACTGCTCCAGTGTGTGCTGAAGGTCTTGGCTTGAAGAAGCCAAAATAACCACATCATCTGCAAAAAGTAGAGTTTCCAAACCGGAGGTGAGGCCAACTATATCTAGTTGGTACCACTCCACCTTAAACACCAGCTCAGGCTCTTTTCCCACCAGTGAAGTGACGTTCCACATCCCACGAGCCAGTTTGCAGCGCCATGAGTCGGCATGCCCAGGCTGCTGAAGGTGGCTTCCTGTTGCTTCTTCAGGCTGAGCCTGATGGCTCGTATTTAGTTTGTCAGTTTCTACTTGTTTGTTTATTGCTGACACTTCTACAGACATTAATACATGCAAAACATAAAATATATCGCAAAAAGGAATCTCAGCAAAATGCAAAGTGAGTTCAGGCAGATTAATGAAATGCTACAATGGCTGTTGTTCCTTCTTTATTGCAGCTACTGATTGATGATCTTTATTCTTCCACAGGAGACACTTAAGGAACTTCAGGCTTTTATCGTAGATTCAGAAAACGGCAAAGTTCAGGATCCAGCAGCCCAAGACTCTTCTGTTGAAAACAAGTCCCATGATGCAGCACAATCAGAATCGCAGGAAGAGCCCCCCAGCAAAAGAATCAAACTCGAACCCAGTGGGACTTCTACTCAGCCGGAGGAGCATGAGGAATCACGTGCATGTGTTGTGTGTTTTGGAATCTTGCAGGATTTATGTGGCAAAATCCAAGCAGTCAAGGTGTGTGGTGGAAAATCTGGATTTGTTCTGAATGTTCTCAGAATGTACTGACTGAGATTGCCTTTTTGGTTCATGTCCACAGATAGCAGAGGCAGTGAAGGCACAAAACTACGAGTTTGACACGCTGATGATGTCCGTCTCTTTGCCTGCTCAGCTGAGTGTTCGTGAGGTCTGGAGCCAGTTGTTATTTCATTTTCTTTCTTTAATTAACGGAATAGTCATTCCATCGCTGTTAATACGCACGTTTGAATCTTGCAGCACTCCTGTTGGCTCCACGTGAAGATGAAAATTAGGTGAAATAATTTCTCTTGACATGTCGTGGCAGTCAGAAGTTATGTGAAGTCAGATTAGATCAACTTTTTCTTTTTCCTTTTGGTTCTTGTAGAGAGAAGGGGTTGGCGCTTGACAAAAATGATGTCATCCAGGTGAAGGAGGCCTTCAAGTGGATCATGCAGAGTCTGGTTGGCAAGGAGCTGGGAGGTATTTCTGTGGTTACCAAGGTAGGTAATATCCATCATGAAAGTGAATTTGATGAATGTCTTGGGGTTAATTTTTTTCCACCGTTGAAGTTTGGCTGTCTTGCTCTGGAACACACCGGAAGAGGAAATCATGAACGGCTTGTTAACTATGTCACAGGCATCTACATTCACATCAAATGACACGGAGATCATTTTGTTTTCAGAGCACGTTTGAGGTCGGCCTGGAATTTTCTCACCCGGAGACCGACTCTGACTGCCACTTCCTGTGAGTTCTCAACTCTTTTGAAGGTCTGAAAAGGCTGCAAGTGTCTGAGACACAGTCTGATTTGTTATTAGGAGATTGATTTAAAGAAAGAGCTGAATATAAACAAAATTCCCAAATCATTTGCATTGAAGATGACCAACATTACTGGGGTTGGGCAAGTAAATCGTAAAAGGTGTGCACTTGTATATCAGTCCATCCATCCATTCATTATCTTTCGCCTCGGAGGTTGGGTTGTGGAAGCAACAAGGTCGAGAAGGGAAACCCAGATATCCCTCACCAGCTCCCTCTGCACTGCAACCATCCGGTTGGAGGTCAACTACTCTACTTGTTGTGCCATGGCCATCTAGTCTGGTATTGAAAATAGTCTTTGCAATCAAATGTGTCTATAAAACAGGAATGAGACCGTGACTGATGGGAGAAAATGGATGCAGCTTTGAAAATGTGTGGACTTTAAGCAAAGCCAGATGGGAGTGGGAATCTTAAATCTTCGTCCTACTAACTGATTTTGAAGTATACTGACTGGTTCTGAAGCACACTGACATTCCTGGGGCCTAAACTGCCCTGGAGTGCCAGGGGGCTGAGATACTGTCGTTCGCTTTTCAGCCGGACACCACACCAATTTGGCCTGACAGCACAACGTCAAACGCCAAACTAAATTAAGTTAAAGGGGAAAAACTGAGACATTTTCACCATTACAAATAAAGTTTTGGTAAAAAAAAACGAACAATTTAAAAAAAAAAAAAAAAAAAAGCATGGCAGATGGAGCAGGGAGACCCAAGACAATGCTTATTGGAGGGTGTGAGGAAAAAGAGAGAGTATGAGGAAAAAGAGAGAGTATGAGCATCAGATTGGGTTTTACTGCTGGAGAGAGCTTAGAGAAAAAAGCGCAGAGTTACCTGTGCTGCGACAGTAATTGTTTTGTGTAATGTTGCTTTTATTTTGCTTGACTTTAAGTTTCTGATTGTGCGGGATTTTAATCATGAAAAGACTATGTTTTCTATGTAGTCTTTCTTTCCCTCTGCTCTGTGTACTTTTGAAGTCAAAGGAGGTGGAAGTTTTAGTTAATTGCTAAAATAAAACTAATGAAATTTGTTTAGATACACTTTAGTTATCTGTATCACATCTAACAGGACATGCATAATAACAGCAGAGTGTTCATTCCTGTTATTCATCAGAGATGGATATAAATAGATGACATTGGTGCATTTTTTTTTTTTTTTTTTTCTTGTTACGTCCCATAACATTACCCTATACTGTCACTTGATGTTTTTGGTGGCCTTAAGAGGTGTCTTTATCAGCATGACAACAAATGCATATGACTGAATGTGCAAAGACTAAGACTTGTTTTTTTCGACCATGGCATTACATCCAACTGTAGGAAGAGGGCTGCACGGTGGTGTGGCAGTTAGCGCAGTCGGCGCACAGCAAGAGGGTTCCTGGTTCAAGTCCCGGCTGGGCAGTTTGCATGTTTTACCCACGTTGGCTCTCTCCGGGTACTCTGGCTTCTCCCACCGCTCAAAAACATGCATGTTAGGTTAATCGGTGACTCGGTGAATCGGTTGTGTGTCTCGTTTAGCCTCTGTGTGGCCCAGTGATGGAATGGTGACCTGTCCAGGGTGTACACCGCCTCTCGCCCAATGACAGCTGGGATGGGCTCCAGCCCCACTGAGTTGGATTAAGCGGGTATAGAAAATGGATGAATGGAACTGTAGGAAAAGCCAATGAGGAAAAAAAAAAAAAGGTAGTCTCTAGTGGTGCTTTATTGATTGAGTTACATCCTGCCTGTTGTTTTTGGTTCCTCTTGCAGAGCCAAAGCCTGTCCTGACTGCTTCACATGCACCAAGAACAAACCGGTAAGGAGGCAAAGAAGTCTTTCTAAGAATTTGAAAGTTTAGGATGCATTTAATTCAGAATTGGAGGTACTTTAGAAGTAATGAGAAGTAAATATGAGCGAAGAATGTTTTTTTGCAACTTCTTCAAAGTTAATTTAGAGCAATGCTGGTAATGATTCCCAAGTGTTTAAAACCTCACTTCCTGCATTCAGAGGTGGTCCGGGTTAAGAGAGAAGGACCCTCAAGAGGTTGTTGGTTGCTGAGGAAATTTCATTCATGCCACCTTTTTTCACATTTTATTTTGCAGAATGAAATTGTTGATAACAAATTAGCATTCAATTTTCATGAATTAGTTTGTGGAATACTATATTTGAATATATGTAATACGTAGAACAGAGAAAAAAACCAGACCAATTTTGGTCTGCTGTCCACACGTTTTTATTTATTTATTTTAATAGTTATGATAATAAGAACAGAGTGGATGTAGTGACCCTCAGATGAAGTGCTGCACTCAGCATCTTCTTTCAGAGAGCTCTGAGCAGCCTTTTTGTACACAGTCCATGGTCTCTGAACCTTCTGTACAGGTGCTGGTCATGGCCACATGGCCACATTTTTCAGGGCTTTTTTTTTTTTTTTAATTGCAAAATTTAAAAAAAAATCAAATTCTACTTGAATGACAGTGGGAGTAGATTGGTTGGACGCCTACTGTTGATGTTAAAGTTTCATATTATAATGTGATGACGACAAAGCACAAACAGCCTTTTTTTAATGAAATATTTTCTCGCAGATTGTCTCTTAAAGTTTTGATTTTCCACCAAAAAAAAATAGTCCCATTTAGGATTCTTCCCTAATAAACCTTGAAAGCCCTGGAATTTGTTGCTCCTTCTAATATTACACAAGACTGATTTGAATTGATGTGTCCAGTAGATCGCGTCATACACCAACTGCTCCCTGTACTGCTGCTGTTGGACTGCTTTGAGACCAGCTCATTCAGTTGTCGGGGCAAGTGGCCCGTGTTCTCCACTCATAGTGAAACACGAACGTTTAACAAATAATATTTAGAATTCAGCCAGTTTAAAGCAGTGGCTCAGCTGAGGTCACTGCCAAAGCCAAGTCTGGTGTCCTGAAGTGGAGCTCAGTTTCTCTTCACATTTCATTTCACTATTAACTACATAAGATATATTTTCATAACTTCTGCGGGCCATTAACATAGTTGTTATTTTTGTGACTACGTACAGATAGTTGCTTTTCATGAAAATAGAACGGCTCCAGAGAGCACACTTTGACATGACATAGTGATTTTTTTTATTATTATTTTTTTACTCTTGCCTTTATAACCATGGGAAGGGATGTCAAAAAGAAAGTCTAATTGAAGTAGAACGTACCACTGATACAATGCAGGAGTTCTCAACAGTATGTTGTTTTCCAGGAAATGAAAACTGTAAAAGAACAGCGACACAAAGACTCTGTCATTGGCAGGTCAGGTGGTGGCATCCAGGTGGCAAACATCACACATGGCATTTAGTAAAGTTGGACAGCTAATTGTAAACTTTGATTTTTTTTTTTTTTTAAAGCCAGAACAGAGTTGGGTGTACTGGTTGATAACCACAAGTTTATAGAAAAATAAATGGGTTGCCATTCTAATCTCACTATGAGCTGCTGTGTGTTGCTTCTCTCTGCAGTCTGTGTTCACTCGCATTGCTGTGATCAAAGCTCTTGAAAAAATATCTGATGCCAAGTTTTTGAAGTAAGTATGACCTCAGCATATATTATTGCTATGTTAGTTTATTTATTGACCTGTTTGTCTGTTTCTCTGTCTTCAGCCTCTACCCTTGTCCTCCCACGCAGCCCACCAGCTGCTGCATCTCTCAGAACGTCCATTGTCTCCACGTGTCCGTTTTTATAGCAGGTAATATAGAACTTTTAAGAACGTCTTTTGAATCTTTTTAAGTCCAGATAAAAAAAAAATAAAAAAAAACTTCTCTTGGTGTTCAGGGAGGTACAACAAGTTCTGCCGCAGTCTACCTCAGACTCCCTGGGTGATCGATGGAGAGAGGAGGATGGAGTCCTCGGTGGAGGAGCTGATTGCAGTGCCTATCCTGTCTGCTTTCAGAGCTGATGGTAAGTCCACACCAACTGAGGCTTAAAGCTCCGGGCTTCTGATTCATTTCAAAATGCAAAAATTCTCCTGCCTGAAACCGACCTCGGGCACCCAGGGCCAGTTCCCAGATAAACAACTCCATTTTCTTTTGTGGTACCACGGAATGAGATCCTTCCCCAAGTGGTGGAGTTCAAGTATCTCGGGGTCTTGTTCACGAGTGAGGGACGAATGGAGCAGGAGATTGACAGGCGGATCGGTGCGGCGTCTGCAGTGATGCGGGCTCTGCACCGGCCCGTCGTGGTGAAGAAGGAGCTGAGCCAGAAGGAGAAGCTCTCGATTTACCGGTCAATCTATGTTCCTACCCTCACCAATGGTCACGAGCTGTGGGTAGTGACCGAAAGAACGAGATCGCGAATACAAGCGGCCGAAATGAGTTTCCTCCGCATGGTGTCTGGGCTCTCCCTTAGAGATAGGGTGAGAAGCTCGGTCATCCGGGAGGGGCTCGGAGTAGAACCGCTGCTCCTCCGCATCCAGAGGAGTCAGATGAGGTGGCTCGGGCATCTGGTGAGAATGCCTCCTGGACGCCTCCCCGGTGAGGTGTTCCGGGCCCGTCCCACTGGGAGGAGGCCCCGGGGAAGACCCAGGACACGCTGGAGAGACTATGTCTCTCGGCTGGCCTGGGAACGCCTCGGGGTCCCCCCAGAAGAGCTGGAGGAAGTGGCCGGGGACAGGGACGTCTGGGTTTCTCTGCTCAAACTGCTGCCCCCGCGACCCGATCCCCGGAGCAGCGGAAGATAATGGATGTATGGATGGACTGTTGCTGATCTTGAATGGGATTCTTCCCTCATCATGGTGTATTCGTGGAGTGATTCCTTTGTATTAGCAGACACTTACAAAAGTTACATCTTAGACAGATGCGCGCAGGCACTACCAACATACACGCCGCAATAAACGCAGACTAGCTCTACACTATTCCGATTACAATCATAATCCGAACAAATGAATCCATTTTCATGTGTAGATAACAATTCTTGTTCGGATCAAAACGCTATTCTTATTCTAATCAGTTCAGTCCGTGTATTTCTGAAGCTAGGCTACGTCTCGAACTCAGGAGGAATTAGAGCACCATCATCACCTGTCTCTTTACGATCTAAAACGCAGATCACTATGGTAGATGAACAAGATCACGCTTGGAGAAATTTCACAAAGATAGGAAGTGCCAACATCGAACGTTTCATATTCAGTCTGTGAAAGGCAGAATAGGAAACGCTTTGTGTTGGCTCTTCAACGCAAGCGAACACATAGTCTACAACTACAACTAGCATACAGTACCTAGCTAAGTGCTGTAAACACAAACGACTCTTCTCGCGCATCACGACACTTCAGAAGCAGGTCGCTCCTGCCGAAGTTACATATGGGATTTTCAGCATACAGACCCCTGTTGGGAGCGAGACAGGCTTCATTTGCTTACCATTGACTTGTTTAACCTTTGGTAAACTCCTGAAGGCTATAATTTTAGGTGAAAATGCTACCTAGTGCCCCTTTAAGACATATGTAACCCATATGCAGGGTTTAAATTGGGGCGGAGCGCTCCGGAGCTCCGCTCCGCCTCCTCACTTCGGATGGACCGGCAAACGGAGCTCCGCTCCGCCTGCTCCAGTGTTCATATTTAAATGTTTTTTTGTTTTTTTTAATGTGATTAAATTCATTTTTCAAGTCCTCTAAAAATATTACAATTGTCAGGAAGGTTTGTCAATAATTACGCTGAAAATAAAAGCAAGTTTAGGTGAATTACAGCACTGTGCACATGCACAGAGCCATGACATCACAGTTAGCATTATTCAATCCAGCCAGGCAGGCAGTGCAACATGCGCGTCCGAGATTTTCTCATCAAGTCGTGTCATTCTGAGTGAAACGAGTTTGCAGTTGGTAGCTGTCTGTGCTGTATCTTCGTGCTAGTTAAATATCACATCAGAATGTTTAAAAAAAAAAAAGAGTTGGCTAACTGATTGAACGAATGCCTGCTGCAACGTAGCTTTGCGTATGGAAACTAGCAAACTTCTCTCTTGCTAGTGAGACAACCACCAGCCTGGATAGCGTGCTCGACTCCCAATCCTATGAGTTTGGCCAAAGTTATGAGGTCGCTAAACTTCGTTATTCGTTACAAATTAGTTATTCAAATGGAAAGGATGAGTGGTAGCCTACTTCAGCACACATGGTAAAGGGGTAAATGGCAGCCTTGGTAGGGTAGGCTTTTGAAAGACTTTTTTTTTTTTTTTTTGCTTCGCTTGTTAATAACATCAGATGGATTCAGTGCCACAATGTCTTTAGGTAGCTCAATTCTTTTTCATTCTGTACTGTAGCTCATGTTGATTTTAACTACATTCAAGTTTGTGAGCCAGTGCATAGTGGACCACCCCCACATACATTGGCATTTAACTTTCTGTTCAAACGCTTTAACTCTGACAATGAAGCGGACACTGAGGGAGTTTTTCAGTGGGTATGTTGAGGTCATTTTGGCAAAAAAACAAAAAAAAAAACAGCCATATTTAATACATTGGATTATAAATTCCTAAAACCTGTGTTTAGAATTGGTAACCATCATATTGTATGCATTTAACAGTACCACTGTCAGGAGCAGCAAAGGAGTAAGTGCAGGCCCAGCTGCTAAAAATTCTAGAAATTCATGGAGAAGATTTTTTCATGTATGAAAAGTGCAATTTTCCCAGTAATAATAAATACTTAGAATCTGATGGTGGTGGTGGTAAGTATTTGTGAAAAAGGTAAAAATTGTGAAAGGGCAGCATGAATTCTGGAAAGAAACTGCTGAAAATATTACACGGTGCACCTTTAAAGTTATGTTATTGTTGTGATATGTGCATATGAGATAAATAACTAATAAAGAACACATAATGTGAATTAACGGTGTGTTAGTAGCAGTGTATTCACATAGTAGAAATGTTTTGTGACTAGGGCTCCCCCACTTTACAAAAGCTAATTTAAACACTGCCCATATGTAACCTAAAAAACAAACAATTTGCCTATTCATGGAAAAAAAAAACTAATTTAGGAAACTTACCGCTACATGTTTCCTCAAGTTAGATGTTGAGTTTCTGCTGAAATGTGCGTTTGTTTTGGTTGACACAGAAGACACATAATGTAGCTGCTGTTTCTCACTCTTTGTAAGGTAAACATGCTTTCAGTATGAGGCCTCGTCTGCGTCTTCATTTCCCACCGTTGGTTCTGACATTTTTCATCTGTTTCTTTGTTTGTTTGCTACGACTGTAAACTGTAAAGCTAACCCGTCCCGCCGCTGAGATTGAGTATGGTCACGTGACCAGACTGCACGGCTGTGTCTGATTGGTGGAACACAGTCAGGTGGTAGAGCCTTTGGCGGAAGTCTCTCTCTCTGTCAGAATAAAACATTAAAATGAGGCGTACGCGGGGGGGATAAAAATAATGAGGCGTAGAATACCAAAGAGGTAAGAAGAAAAGTAACCAGCTCATTGTAGCCTAATGTAGCGGAGTAAGAGGACAGTTTCTGCTGCACACATCTACTCAAGGAAAAGTAAAAAGTATAGTGATTTAAAACTACTCCTAAAAGTATACCTTTTTCAAAAATTGACTCAAGTAAATGTAACGGAGTAAATGTAACTCGTTGCTACCCACCTCTGGAGGAGACGGAGCGGTTGACAGTGTGGTGCAGGGAGAAAAATCTCCTCCCAAACACCTCCAAAGCAAAGCAGGTCATCATCGATTTCAGGATGAAGAAAATGGATATCCTTCCAATATACATCAACGGGGGACGGTGGGGAAAGGGTGGTGAACTTCCACTTCCAGGGAGTCCATCTTGAGGGGGTCATGAACACCTCGGAGCTGCTAAAAAAAAGGCCCAGCAGAGACTGCACTTCCTGAGGGTCTCCCAGAGACTGCTGGTGTCCTTTTATCGGTGCTGCATTGAGAGCATGCTGACGCACTGTATAGAATAAACAGTATGTCGTATATTTTATGTGTGTGGTTCATGGGGGTAAGAGGATGTCGTAGAATGTTGCATCTGGAAATAACTGATAACAGTGATTAAACACTGAAGAAACAGAAACATCTCTTAATGTGGGACATAACATCGGCTCAATTTTTTGTGTCGCAGGATTTAATTTCTCCTCATCTGGTCGAGAGGATGTGGACGTCCGAACTCTGGGAAATGGTGAGATTCTTTAAATAGATTCATTTATTGGACGTGGGGCCATATTGCTGCACAGTTTGCATCCAACTGAATGTCCTCACCTCTGGCACAGGGTCAACAAGGGTCCAAGTTTCTGAAAACATAGCAGTTCTTTTCACATTGCTCTCCACAAATGGAAAAGTGGTTCTGAGTATTATGTTTCATTTCTGCTAATGGTTGGTCCTAAATCTTACCTGTTGAAACTTTTGTCTGACTGATGCATTTAGTGATTTGACTTTCTGTTTTTGATCTCCACTGGCAGGACGTCCATTCGCAATGGAGCTGCTGAATCCTCATAGATCCAGACTCAGCAAAGTGGAGATGAAGCAGCTACAGGAGGTGCTGAAATTCTCCATTAAATCAGTCTCTTGCTCAACTGATACTAAGCTCCTTAGCTAAATGTCTTGGCAATAACAGCCAGAACTTGTCCTTATTTTTATCAGTGCACAAGAGAGAATTTATAGAAAAGGTTCAATAGTGAGTCTTCATGAGGAAACAATAAATATCCATTTTCCTTTTTGTTTTTTTTTTCTTTTAAAATTGTACAGACGGACTACGGGAAATTTTGCACCGCTATCGATGGCTCTTACCCCGTGTCTTATCATAACTATTGTATTTTTATATACTTTAGCCTCGTCCAAAAAAGCTCATTTGCGATCATTCAGACAGTTGCAACCCTTCTTCTAACGTGTGTTTTCGTGCCGACTTCTCTCTCTTTGTTCAATTTATTTTCTGAATGCTGATTGAGTTTTCGGCACGTGACTAGTCCCGCACGGTTGCTCTGATCTTAGCTGATAACACACCAAAACGTACGTCTCAATCGGGAGAAGTGTGTTTTTCTTTTTCTTTCTCTTTCTCATTACTTGAGAAAAAACTGAAATTCCCATATCAGTCATAACATCCCATAGGAAATGTGTGGGATTCCACCGAAAACCGTGAAAAACTGAGCTCACCTTGGAGCCCTATAAGTCAGCCATATTTGATCATAGAGACATAATTCAAAATTTAAATGGGTCACGAGAGATTAAACTTTTACTGAATTCAAGGGTTTTCTGATATCTTTCACTTGACACAATGGCAGGTTAAAGTTTGTTCTGGCCAGGTCTCCTGACACTGTACTGTGATGATGTCACCCACTCATATTTCAGACGCTTCAGATTAATCAGAAAAAACTCAAACTTCTCTTGCGTCCACAATGTCTCCTGCACCTAGACGTATTACACATGGGACCATAGGCATTTTTGTCCTCTTTCACCCAATGTGACCGTCATTGTGCTGGGCCTTAAGGCTTTCTCTCAAATCGCTTCAAAGTGGAGAGAGTGAGCACCCAGGCTTCCATTGAACTTCCATTAAAAACAAGCTCTCCTTATCGCCATCAAATCTGAAAGTGAGGGGTGTTTTTAAGCTGCCATAAAAACTGCACTGTGCACTTCAGCCGTCCCTTCTGGCTCCCACGCTTCAAGGCTTTTCCAGATATGGCTTATAGTTTTCCAACAGCGACTATTTGTTTGAGGGGAAGCTGTGCTGTGTAAGAAACGTCGTTAACGTTAAGAAAAGTCGTCGGCGTAGCAACGCCTCACTGCTGCTCCTGGTTTACATCATGGCTGCCCCCATATAACATGTTTAACTGCAGCCACTGTGTTTTCTCTGCTCAGAAATAATACAATATGAGAATAACACGTCAGCTGCTGTCGAACTGAGGATTTTAAGTCCCAAATGAATTAAAGGCCTACTATGGCAGACCTGACTTTCCCAAAGATTTTTATATTCTGTAAAATACCAACAGGAAAGCCACTTAAGGCAGATTTTCCAAATAAGATCATCTTCTTATTAAAGGAACCCTAACCCTAACCCCTGTTACTTCACAGAAATATGAAGCAGAATGACACTTTGTCTGATTTTCAAAATAAAGCCGATTTTACTAAAAGGATGATACCGACAAGAGAGAAACACTTTGAAAGTAAAAGCCTATGATACTTAAAGTAATATACCAACAAGAAGGACTCTTGAATCTGACTTTCAAAAGCTAAACTTCTACCATTAGGAATTACTTAAAAGAATAGATCAACAGGAAGAACTCTTTAGTGTAACTTTCAAAATACAAACCTGTATTTTGCCAAGAGGAATGCCTCTTAAGTGAGATTTTGAAACTTAGACTTAAAAACCAAAAGTAAAGCATTTTAAGCCTAAAATTCAAATAAGGTTGAACATACAAGGACTTTCTACCACTATGTTACATGTCAAAATAAAAACATATTGATATTATATTAATATTAATGACATTTATATGACAGTATTAATGTCCTCATGTTTACTGCAACTTCTTCGTTTTAGACAATAAACGAGTCCTCAGAGAAAATCCGAGTGAGAGACCTGCAGATTGTTACCAGGTGAGTGCTTCTGAAACTGAGACCAAACTTCTCCATCATCAATGGAAATCTCCACCAGTGAGTAAGTATTACATGTAGCTGAAGTGCTCTATTCTGTGTGTGATGGACTGCAGAGAGGCCATGTGTCGGATGAAGGAGGGAGAGGAGGAGAAGACAAAGTCTTACACGGCGCTCGTCTGGACCCAGAGGCCCATCGAGAGAGAAGACATCACCTTCATTGATGACATTAAGGTCCGTACATCTCACACATCTGTCTGGTGTTGCATTCTTTGATGTGGGTCCAGTAGTCTTACGGTAAATGTGTAGAATAAGAGGCGCTTTCTGAATCTGATGACAATCATGTTGCCAGGACACTTCTGTATGTCGACTGGAGAAGCCCAGAGTCGAATGGCCTGCCTTTTAAGGCGGTAGCATGGTTGCCGCGTCTGTCACGGCGGTGTCGCACCGTGATGTCAAAATGACGTTTCAGGCCTGGCGCTTCCCTTGAACAGACGGCGCAGCGCGTTGTCGTGCACCAGTCGATTTTTGTTACTTGGCGGCGCCGAGCACAACGAACCGGATGGACCGATGTGAGACCAGGCTCAGTCAGGAGGTGCGTTTGTACAGACAGCTGTATGAAACTGCAGTGAAACAGCACAGGGAGCACGTAAACTCCCAAAACTGCTGCACAGAGATGGGCAGAACTTTGGGGAAAGAGGGAGAGTTCTGTAAGAATATGTGGAAGAAGCTACGGGACAGATACGTGAAGGAAAAGAAGAGGGCAGAGACTCTGTTGATGCCGGGGGCTTCAGACCTTCACCTCTATTGACTGAATTAAAAAATTAAAATGATCTGAAAACTGCAGCAGTATCATTAATTACAGTATTCTTGCTCTTGACAGCGGCATTGTTTTCTTCTCCACTTTCGTGGTTGTAGAGTAGAGGTAACCTTCACGTAGCAGCGCCACCTCTGTGACGGAGAAAATTGCAACTACTGGCGCATCGACTTGCGCCACTATATAGGGTCCTATGGCGGGCACGAACTCGTGACGTCATCAACACCGCTCGCGCTAGCAGATGCGGCAACCATGCTAGAGCCTTAAGTTGGTCGACATCTGGCTGTGCCTGAGTACAAGCAGCACTCGGGAACCAAGATTCTGTAACAGAATAAACTGTTAATAACTATAATAATAAACAGAAATAACTGTTGTTTGTCTGTCTTGCCAGGATCTGACTCTTGACCAAAAGACTCCTCTGAGGGTTTTGCATCGGCGGGCATTAGCCATACGACAGCGAGTCATCCACAGCATGAACACCCGCTTCCTGGACTCTCATCACTTCTACCTGGGACTAAAGACGCAGGCGGGGACGTATCCTCACCATAGATTTGACTTCTTCCTTTTTTGTGTGAAAGTGATGACTCCACCAATGAACCGAAGACCGTTTCAGGTTCCAACCTCGGTTCTTTATCGGTTCCCTTATTGATTCTCATTTGGAGAAAAAGGACAACAAACCGGTCGATTAGCATCAACTTTGTTTAGTTTAGAAGTAACACGAGTCATGACCTTACAAACCCAACAACGGTGGGGTCCACATTCGTGACATTATAGGCAGTGTTTGTTAGTTAGTTACCTGCAGTGTTAGCCGAGGACATGCTAACGTTGCTAACGTTGCTGGGTTCAGATTCACCAACGTTAGTCCGGAGCGGATCGAAAACGCGACATTCATTCATAGTTATTGCATGTTGGTAGTATTTCCTCCCTTTGGTGAAATATTCACTTTGCAAGTTGCCCTGTTGTCGTCATTTTTAGGGATGTGTAATCAAACTTTCGAGCGTTTGTACCGCTTGGGCGCCATGTTTACTGTTGGTTGCTGGCTGCGCTGGACTCGCCACGCAACGTTGCGTGGTGACGTCATTCGCGCCCACTGGAATCGATAAGGGAATCGTTTGCAAAATCGCCAAACAATTCCAAGGAATTGAAACACTGGGAACCGGTTCTCAACAAGAATCGGTTCTCGATTCCCATCCCTAGTCATTGTTAACGTCTGCTTGTTGCTTTGATCTTCCTTCAGTTCCTGCTGTCGAGCTTTGGTAAATGTGTGAAACATGATGTGGAAAAGAAAAGCAAAACTTCTTAATGCTCAGAAACAGCTACATAAAAGAGTTTGTCCATGGAGACTTTGGCCGCACCACACCAAACCTGTGCTGGCTGCTGAAGACGGACACAGACATCCTGGAGCTGGATGTGGAGGTGGGAGCAATGCAACACCAACATTCCTTCAGCTCTTTTATTTTGGAGGGGAAAAAAATATAAAGATAAAAGATATGACACAAAGCTTTTCTGCTTTCTAAGACCTACCTAAAAAAAATCTGTACTGTAACACCATTCAAAGGATATCTGTTGGAACAGGGAAACACGAGTTAATGACCACAATAATGTCACATATACATAAAGAGAGTAAAGTGAGGAAAGGTGTGACAGATGAGGCCCCCCAGCAGTCTGGGCTTATAGCAGCTTAACTATGGGATGTTTCAGGATCACCTGAGCCATCCCTAACTATAAGCTTTATCAAAAAGGAAAGTTTTAAGCCTGGTCTTAAAAGTGGAAAGGGTGTCTGCTTCCCGGACATTTACTGGCAGCTTATTCCACAATAGAGGGGCCTGATAACTGAAGGCTCTGCCTCCCATTCTACTTTTAGAAACTCTGGGAACCTCAAGTAAACCTGCAGTTTGGGAACGAAGTGCTCTGTTAGGAAAATATCTTACAATGAGATCTTTAAGATTTGATGGAGCTCGGTCATTAAGAGCTTTATATGTGAGGAGAAGAATCTTATATTCTATTCTGAATTTAACAGGGAGCCAATGAAGAGAAGCTAAAACTGGAGAAATATGATCTCTGCTGTTAGTTCTCATCAGAACTCTGGCTGCAGCATTTTGGATCAACTGAAGGCTTTTCAGAGAATATGTGGGACAGCCCAATAATAAAGAATTACAGTAGTCCAATCTTGAAGTAACAGATGCATGGACTAGTTTTTCTGCATCACTCTGAGACAAGATGTTCCTGATTTTAACAATATTACGAAGATGAAAGAAGGCAGACCTAGAAACCTGTTTTATATGCGAGTCAAATGATAAGTTCTGGTCAAAAATAACTCCAAGGTTCCTCACTGTAGAACTAGAAGCCAAGGAAATACCATCTAGAGTAACTATATAGCTAGACAATTTCTCCCTGAAACGCTCAGGTCCAAAGATAACGACTTCAGTTTTGTCTGAATTTAGAAGCAGACAGTTCTGAGTCATCCAGGTCTTTATGTCTTTAAGACATGCTTGTAGTCTGACCAACCTATTGGGTTCATCTGGTTTTATAGATAAGTACAACTGGGTATCATCAGCATAGCAATGGAAATTTATGCCATGCTGTCTAATAATGTTACCTAATGGAAGCATGTATAAAGTGAAAAGAATCGGTCTAAGCACAGAACCCTGGGGAACTCCATGACTTACTCTGGTGTGTGAGGAAGATTCTTCATTTACAAGAACAAACTGAAATCTATCAGATAAATATGACTTAAACCAGCCTAATGCAGTTCCTTTAATCCCAATAACATGTTCAAGTCTGTGTAATAAGACACTGCGATCGACCGTATCAAATGCAGCACTGAGATCCAACAGGACAAGCACAGACACAAGTCCGCTATCAGAGGCTAAGAGGAGATCATTGGTAACTTTCAGCAGTGCAGTTTCTGTGCTATGATGCACTCTGAATCCTGACTGAAACTCTTCAAACAGATTATTTCTGTGTAAGTGATCACAAAGCTGAGCTGCAACTATTTTTTCAAGAACTTTAGACATAAAAGGGAGATTGGATATAGGTCTATAATGAGCCAACACTTCTGAATCAAGAGTAGGTTTTTTAAGTAAAGGTTTAATTACAGCAACCTCAAAAGGCTGAGGTACATATCCTGTCAACAAAGACAGATTGATCAAATCCAATATGGAAGTGTCAATTAATGGGAAAACCTTGAACAGTCTGGTTGGGATTGGGTCTAAAACACAAGTTGATGGTTTAGAAGAGACTATTGCTGTTGTTAGTTCAGAGAGATCAACTGGGCAGAAGCCGTCTAAATATAAATCAGGTTCTAAAGATACTTCTAAAGCTGCTGTACTTGATGATACATCAGTGATAATAGTGGGAAGGACTCCATCAATCTTCTCTCTGATAGAAACTATTTTATTGATGAAGAAGCTCATGAAATCATCACTGCTGAGAGTTAAAGGAATACCTGGCTCAGCAGAGCTCAGACTCTTAGTCAGACTGGCTACAGTGCTGAAGAGAAACCTGGGATTATTCTTATTCTCTTCTATCAATGATGAATAATAAGCAGTTCTAGCTTTACGAAGGGCTTTCTTATACATTGTTAAACTATCTTTCCAGATTAACTGAGACTCTTCTAAATTAGAGGAACGCCACTGTCTCTCCAGCTTTCTTGCAGTCTGCTTTAAAGCACGCAGCTGTGAATTATACCAAGGAGCCAACCTCTTCTGACTGATTACCTTCCTTTTCAGAGGGGCAACATTGTCCAGTGCTGTACGCATTGAAACTATAGTGCTGTCAACAAGAGAGTCAAGTGCTGCTGGAGTAAAGTTTAGGTAGTCGTCCTCTGTCATATCTGCACATGGCAGTGAAGAAAAGGATGATGGAATTAATTCTTTAAATCTGGTTACAGCATCCTCTGATAGACACCTTCTATATGTAAATTTCTTCTCAGAAACTGTATAGTCAAGTAATGTAAACTCAAAGGTTATCAGAAAATGGTCAGATAAGACAGAGTTATGAGGGAACACTGTTAACTGTTCACTCTCAATGCCATAAGTCAGCACAAGATCAAGGGTGTGATTAAGGCAGTGAGTCAGTCTGTGAACACTGAGAAAATCCAATAGAGTCCAATATAGAATTAAAGTTCATATTCAGGCTGTCATTTTCAACATCTACATGAATATTAAAGTCACCCACTACAATGACTTTATCTGTACTCAGCACTAACTGGGATAAAAACTCTGAGAATTCAGACAGAAACTCAGAATAAGGGGCAGGTGGACGATACACAACAACTAACACAAGAGGTTTCTGGGATTTCCACTTTGCGTGGGAAAAACTGAGAATCAGATATTCAAAAGAGCTAAAACTAATCTTGGGACTGATGAGTAACCCTGATCTGAAAATAGCTGCCACTCCTCCTCCTCTGCCTGTGGTTCGAGGAACGTGAACATTTAAACAGTCAGAGGGAGTTGCTTCATTAATGCTAACATGATGCTAACATGATGCTAACATGATCCTCCTGCTGCAGCCAGGTTTCTGTAAGACCAAATACATCAACATGATGATCACAAATCAACTCATTCACTACCAGAGACTTCGCAAGGAGAGATCTGATATTCAGCAGACCACATTTAATAGTTTGATGTTTTTGTTCAATTAAAGTTTTTGTTTTAAGTTTTTTTTTTTGCACAAGAGGATTTGCTCCTTTTGTGTTAATTGATGCGATTTCACTCATGAAAAGCACACATTCTTCATCAGCCAGGTTTATTTTTTCTTTTTAATTTCCATAGTCTTTGCTCTGTGGCAAGACGCATCATCCCGACAACGACTTCTACCTCACCAAACCCCCTTTCTACAGATGGAATGAGAAGAATATTAAAAATGTCCATGTCTGCCTGTGCAGTTATTGTAGAGACACTGAGTAACATCTCCCACCAGTCCTTGACACAAAATGCATCTCCTTATTATAAAGGATTGTGGAAATGAGCTTTTTTCTTTAGGTAGTCATTTATTATGTATCCCTCCATCCCTGCATCACATTAAAGGGTCCCCCTCATTACTTTTCATCATCAAACTGCAGGTTTGTCACTAAATATCACTCCCATTGAGTCCACGGCTGCTTCTCTTGAACCCTCTGTAACCCTGTCAAGATTTTGATGTCTGCTCTGTATGCAAATCCATTTTCTTTCAGCTAATTTCTGATGTTGTCATGAGCATGAACACGTTTCCCTCCAATTGTTTTTCATTTTTGTTGTTGTTCGTTTTTTATATTTTCAAGGCATATGGCTGTTTCTCTTTTAGCCTTTTAGCTTGTAGCTGCTCCAAAGTTGAGACCGATTTGAATATGCACACACGATGTTGAACTTCAGTGGCTTAATTTACACAAGTGCAAAATATTTGTTATTGTGAAGCGAGCCAAAAAAGAATAACACAGAACTTGAGTTCATCTCCAACAAGGTGGGTCCTTTGCTTTGTGGCGCCACCTTTTGCAGAAATGACAGTTGGCATTGGCATTCTCAATTGTGACCCCACGTCCCTGTCTCGAAGCATGTTTTTCCTCAAGAATAATCCTTAATTTTCCTCCATCCATTATTTCCTTCGTTCTGACCCATTTCCCAGTCCCTGCCGATACAAAAACATCCCCACAGCATCATGCTGCCACCACCTTCACTCACTGGTTTTGGGCTGATGAGGTGTTGGTTTTGTGCCAGATAGTGTTCATCTTTATGGCCAAAAACTTTAGTTTTAGTTCGATCGGACTGGAGTCTCCCACATGCCTTTTGTCAAACTGTAAACATGTTTTCTTGATTTTTTTTTTTTTTTCATAGATGGTTGTTTTTTTTCCCTCTGTGAAACCCAGCTCTGTGGAGTATATGGCTTACAGGGCCGTTATGGAGAGGTAGCCACTCTGCTGTGGAGCTCTCCAGCTCCCTCAGGGTTACTTTTGGTCTTTTTGTTGCCTCTCTAATTAATTTGGGTTGTTGGTCGTCTCTTGGCAGCTTTGTTATGGTGCCATGTTCTTTCCATTGTGATCATCTGTAGATGTTTTTAGAGTCTTCAGCTATACGCTCCCCTGGTGCCCTGAAACAAATATTAACAGATCTCTGAGGTCACACCGTAGTGCTCTACTGGGATTTTTTTCTTTTCTTTTATTAGACCAATAATGCATTCCTGCATGCTGATTCCAACTGTTTCTGTCTCAGTCAGTGGACGTGGACTGGCCTCCGGTCATACCAGAGTGAACAACACACCGACACTGGCCTCATGTTGGACCGAGAAGCCTCAGGCAGCTTTAGGTGGACGAGTTCAGTCCGATGTCGACACTGATCTATGGGACACGTTTAGGGAAGGTAAACCATGAGCTCTAAACATCTTGTCAGTATTGCTGGGAAGCTATGTGCAGCCTTGTTTGTTTTGGTTCTGGATTTGCTTTTCAGTTTCATCACAGGTCAAATGGGAATGTTAAGTTTGAAAACGGCGGTAGAACTTAGCAGTATCCTTGTTCTGTTGGGACTTATTTCCACCATTTTTGTAACCGTAACCTTAAAAACCTTTATTAAGAGTTTACCATCTATCAGTCTTTGCACATACTACAATGCTCGTATTTTTATTTTGAATAAAAAGCAGGTAAAGTTTGTCCTGAGCATCGTGGCAGAGTTGAGTCATCCAGGAGCTTCAGAATATGCTAAATATTTGAAGTTGAATCAAAGTGGTTGAAATTTGTCACTACCAGCATGTCATCCCAGATTCCTTTTTTCTACTGTAAACATATTTTTCATTACTTTGGTTTACTTTAGCCAACTTGTAAAATGTTTGTACTGTACTTTGTTTTTCTGGGTCGGCTCAAAAATGTATAAAGTATTACACCAAATCATGAACTGAATGTCTCTTATTAACTCACACGTTTACCAAATGCTCTTGGGGGCCATCGACCCTGTATTTGGATATTTAACTTTGCAGGGGGCCAGGCTTTTGTACATGTAGTGTTTAGGTCAAGACCTTAGAAAGGCAGTAGCACACATTTAAAGGGATAGTTCGCCTCTTTTGACATGAAGCTGTATGACATCCCATATTAGCAATATAATTTATGAACATAGACTTACCCCCTGCTGCGTCCTGTGAGCCGAGTTCCAGCTGAGTTTTGGCGTCCACGAAGGTAGTCCGGCTAGTTGGCTGGGGTTTAAAAAATAAAGCGTTTTGCTTCTCAAAACAATATGCGTTGAAAAGAGTAATACATTTGCATAACAAAATCGTTCTCGATGAAAAAGTCAGACCTCACATCGCTTGGCGCTATTTTTGCCTCCCTTGATATCAATGTGTCCAATGTAAACTGTGCAGACCGAAGAGCAGACCGAGCAGTCCCCTGCTTCCGAGCAGTAAACACTGTAACAGGTGCGGCTATCGCTAGGTGGCTAGACGCATTGATATCAACGGAGGCAAAAATAGCGCCAAGCGATGTGAGGTCTGACTTTTTCATCGAGAACGATTTTGTGATGCAAATGTATTACTCTTTTCAACGCATATTGTTTTGAGAAGCAAAACGCTTTATTTTTCAAGCCCCAGCCAACTAGCCGGACTACCTTCGTGGATGCCAAAACTCAGCTGGAACTCTGCTCACAGGACGCAGCGGGGGGTAAGTCCATGTTCATAAATGATATTGCTAATATGGGATGTCATACAGCTTCATGTCAAAAGAGGCGAACTATCCCTTTAATGATGCACCCATTTGACCTATTCTACAGCCTGCTGCGGTGTGTGTCTGGATCTGTTGGAATACGGTCTATATTTAAAGATTATAGCTTTGAGGTTATGCTGAGGGAGTCCTCCCTAATTATTCCATCCACCTTCAGCTATCGGTCAGTTAGCAGCTAAACAGCCACGGTGCTTGATGCTACCACCACCAACGCTCGGTTCAGTGTTCGCTGGGTTGAATACTTCTCCACACATTGGAGCAAATATACCATTCCTGTCTCATTTGATCCAAGACCCTGAATCCAAACTGCAAAGTTGAATTCAGCCCTTGGTTGTTGATTTTGAAGCAGGCATCTTTCTGAGGTGGCAGCCTCTTGGAACATGGCAATGTAAAAGCCACCTGACTGTAAAGAGTAATACTGCCCTTCCAACAGCTTTCAGTCCATAGCAGACCAATGTAAAGGTAAGTTCTGGGATGTTTTGGACCATCTGGACCCATTTCCTCTTGAGTATGACAGTTTGCCAGGGTATGGAAGAAGTTCCCACTAAGTTTTCCAACTGTGTGAAATGCAGATCTCAGTCTGGTATTTAGAAAAGGATCAAAGAGATTTTTCCAACCTGTGTAAATCAACAATCCACTTTCTCAGATCTGGAGCGATCTCTTTGGACTTACCTGTCGTACAGCACAGATTAATCCTGAGTGCTGTAGACCATCTTTTTTTCATCTACAGAAAGCTCCCAGCAGCACTGAATCATTGTCACTAACCAGAAACACATTTTGGAACTTTCAGCACCGCGGGGTGAACTGTCTTAAAGGGTGATTGGATATTTCAAGTCTAAATGTGTTGTTTGTTCTACATTATTAATCTTTAGGTTAAAAGAAAAAAAAGCCCTAAAAACATCCAATCTTGTGCCTTCATTTCCTTTCTGTGTCTGTGACACTAAGTGCTTTAACACTACATGTTTTAGTCTCCAGAGCTACACAGTTCTTTCTTCTGCAGTCGCACAGCGATGGACGCAGCGAAAGGTTCGGTGTCTCGCCGAAGGACACTTCCACATGTCTACAAGTCAGTCAAGACTTAGACACAGCCCGAATTCATTTGGTCTTTCAACTGCTCTGCTCTGGGGGGCCAAAAGCATCCCAAATAACAGCCATAACAGCAGAAACCCTGAAATTGATTTATTTAATTCAAAATAAATACTACCACAGCAATGCAAGTCCACTTTTGTGTTCCTGCTCTAATGTTTTGGTAAGAAAAAAAATATAAAAGAAAAAAAAAAAGAACTTCAGTTAATAATGCATCCATCATTATAATCATCATCTTTCAGTCAACTTTTAAGAGATGTCTTTAAAAAAAAAAACATCCAAGGTAACATATGTAAAACATTATGGTACAAAAAGGTGGGAAAAAGGAGCAATGAATGGTGGAATTAATCTAATGAAACCAGCACTGCAAAAGAAAGAGTAACTCTGCCATGGTCCTACTTTCAGTAGCCCCCCCCCTCACTGATGGAGGAAGGGAGACAGACAGAAACTGAAGATGTGGACGCCACAGTTCTACTCATGTCCACGCAGAGATTTCAGGAACCGATCGTTTTCAGGGACCACAGTGACATAAGGAAGATTAGGGTGGGGTTTCTCCGTGGAAATATCCTTCATTAGCAATAGTGTGTCAAGTTAGCAACTTAAAAAGTGATCAGTGGTTGATTCTAGTCCTTATATATTGTTTTATATATATATACACGTTTTTGAATGAGTGTGATTCCATCTTTCATTGGCAAGCTCCTCCTAACACCCCCTCCCCCAAAGAACAGAACAGAAAAAAGGCATTGCATAAATATAGAAAGAAGTTTGGGGTGGCTCAACTTGTCCTAGCAGTACTCACAGTTTTCATGGGTGTCTTAACACCTCAAGTTTTCTTGTGGTCTGTTACTTGATTAGTAAGTGATAATTCTGTGACACTCATGTTTGATGCAAAAAATTTGGGAAAATTCTAATTTCTTCAAATTGCTGGAGCAAAACCCCAGTCTCTGGAGCTGGATGTCCTAATTCTGCCAGTCACTATGATCAATTGACCTTTCTTAATGGTTTTGCATTGTGTATGAATTTCTCTGCTGAATTCAGACTGAACAGCGACTCCTGCTGGCTTCAGCACTGTCTGCTCTCAGGGTTCCTGCAGTAAACCTTTCCAAATAAGTCAGCTTTTCAGTCACTGCTTCATTTGTTTTAGTCATACTTCTCTGCTCTATATCTTTGCGTCTTTACATTAGCAATATTCTACAACAGTATTATCAGAAAGGCTATTGGAAAACATCTCAACTTTTCAATCGTCCTAGACCTTAACAGGAACCCTAATTACGTTCATGTCAGCAGTATTCTCCATGAACAAATCAAATCTCAATATTTTTCCAAGTTAAAATGGCTAGTTAACAATTATGGGAAGATTGTGATTTAATTTTGATCTAGCCAGTGAATTTACAGCACAGGGACACTTTATATTCACTACAAACTCGTCGAGTTTTTCTAGATAAATCAAAGATCTTCAGCTTTTTAAGTCCTGTCCCTCAAGTGCAACTATCAGGCCAGTAGTTGGTTAGACTCAAAGTTTGTTCCACTTGGTAGACTGCAAGTAGTGGGAACAAGAGAAAATGAGATCCAATGCAGGATCAGTGGGACCCTTACCTACCACTCTACATGACCACCAGAATCTTAAATATCAGGAACTGAGTGGATCTGGGGAACTTTTCTAGTCCATGTGGCTTTTTGCACCCTTGTTCTATTTAGTGATTGCTTCCAATTTTCAGTTTCCCCACACAGACGGTATTAAACCAGAGGTCATGAGTGAGTCATCTGTTCACAACGTAACAAAACTAGGATATCTGTTTTGATGGATATCCTTCACAAAGGCTGCATGCAAACAAAGCAGTGGCTATTACTGGGGATACTGAGACCATGTCCTGTTCAGTTGTCTGGCAATTTGCAGCCATTGTACAAAGTAGTTATTTCACAAGTTGATTTCAGTGTTTTTAGACAGGTTTTAGGGAAATAAATACATATATAAAAGACTTCAAATTATAGCAGCATTTCATCAACCTCAAAATTCATAGAAAAAATGATGACAAGGATTTACATACAGAAGGTGCTGCAGCAGAACTGAAACACAGAAATTGGGAAAAAAAAAAAAAAATCATTGGCCTTGGTGGGAGCAGGGTTTAACTAAGATGGAGGCGTGTGTTCACCAGCAGGTGCATCACCCGACAGAGCTGCTGAGAAACACACACCTGCACCTGCAGCTGCAGCTCTGATGTTTGTGTTTTCAGACAACACCACATCCCAATCTGTTGGGGCTCAACTGTCAACTTCAGTCTGACCGTTACGGACAACTTTGAAGTTTAAATATGCGTTTTGTAAATCCATACGTACTTGCGACATCTCTGTGTAAACATCCATTCCTTTAGTCCTATCGCGGTGCTGAGAGAAAGAAGGTGAGAGCAGAGAAGACCTAGTTTTCCTGCTGGCTGTGGAACGTTTGAACGGTTAGTGTCTGGTTGACATGGTTGTGCTGTGTGGCGCTTGAATGAACTGTGCTATTTCAAGCAGTTTAGTGTTTTAGAATAAGGAAAATGAAAATAAAGTGACACAGCAAGGTGGTCATTTTCTCTCTCTCCCTCTAGTTTTTTTCTTTTTTTAACCTGTAGACTTTTTTTTTTTTTTATCATTGAGGAATGTTTACTGCCATGGCAATTTTATGAGGAAGATATATTGTTTTATTTTAAATGCATGAACCATGAGTCATGCACTTACTAAGCTATGAATGACCTTTAACAACCAAAAACTTTCCCACCCTCTCTCTAAATACATTTAAAAAGAAAAAAACAAAACAAAACACACCTTGTTCGTAACAATATGAAACATCTGCACACATAAGGCAACATTTTTGGTTTCTTGTTTCCTAAAAAGCAACTCTTCCAAATCAAGGGCAGACAGTCAAAAAGAAGAAGAAGAAGAAGAAAAAGGTCACAAACAAAAAAGATTATTGCAAAATGGGTCAACAAATCAATACTGAGGGACAAACAAAACAAAAGCAAACAAAAACATTGCCTTCTGCAGTAAACAGTGCTGAAAATATGAAAAAAAAAAAAAGAAAACTTTTTGTGTGTGTGGAGTGTAGGGGGGAGGGGGCACCAGCTTGAGTCTATCCCACTGTGCAAAAACCTCTTTTTAAGTCCCTAAAAAGACTTGTCATCATCTGCGAGGTGGCAGACAAGAAGAAAACGCAGGGAGAATATTTTTTGTTTGTTTTGTTCTCAAGAATGGCTACGTGTTTTCCTCAAAATGGCCACGAAATGGGACAATACTGGTTGGCTGGGCCGGTGTGCTCATTCCCGCCCGCTGGCTGAGTAAGAGAACTGTGGAAAATGAGGCCTTCGCTCATTGTCTGCTGCGTCCATTCCATCTTCATCATCTGTGGAGAGAAAACACACAGATACCTCAGAGCCAAAACACATCAATCAGCTGGCTGACGTTTCCCTGGAATATTCCTTTCACATGTAAACAGGTATGAAGGTCTGGTTGCATACTTTCCCGTTAGCTGTACTTACGGTTCAATGCTAATTTTATACTAAGAAACGGGCTACTGCCTCTGGCTGTGTCACATCAGTTGTGATCTTAAATAGAAAAATAAAACACAATATGCCTGTTGCACTTTGTTCTGAAACAAAGTGGGCGAGACTTCATCTGTTCACCACTTGTCCCTTATACATCTACCATTAATCCTTTAGCTTCCCATCACCACTGTTCGACTTATTTTGATGTAATGTATCAGAACTGATGCATTTTCTTGGGTTTTGATTAAGTTTATTAAAGTTGTGGGATTTGATTGAAATGAGGTTGCTGGGTAAATTGACCTTTTGGGAATAGAAGTATAAAGCTGAACAGGTGTGAATTTAATTGTTTATGGGAAGTTAGATTTTAGGCTCTGGGGGACTTAAGAGGTGATGCATTTTGAATGCGGTTGGCCGCTACATATAGTCTTTTCAATGCTGGGAGATTTTCCTAAGAGTGTACCAGAAACAAATGACTCACCTTAAAGAAGTTTAAAGGTCTACCTTCCATCTTTCTTGACACTTGGGCTAGACTACTTCACACTCATTACATTTACAAATCTGCTGATTTGCACCTAAATCTAAACCATCAAAGCCATATTTGAAATGTATTTGTATGTTTGATACCACTATCATACTGCTCATATGTAGGTGTAGATGGTATTCCTAAGAGCTTGAACTTGTCCAGTTGCACCTCTCATCTGAAAGACTGATCGTTTCAGATTTAAAAGGCAAAGCTAATGAAAAATCATTCACACTTGAAGAGTAATTGAGGTCACGTGTGCGTCACTTGACCATTCTGTTGGTCGTTCAGGTCGCTGTCATGTGTGAGTCGTTTACTTCTCTTAGCAAACATCCAAAGTGTGAGTGGTTATAAGCTGCCTATGGAGAGGCAAAGCTGACCTGGAAATGTTTAGCAGGTGATACCTCCTTGGTTTGAAGTTCATTTTCCCCACAGTTTAACAAAGATGGCTTCCTCAACACCTCTGCGTGTCTCTTATCCTTGAGATGTATTTACTGACATGTTTATACGTGGTCTGACCCGCTGACGTCCAGAGATTCTACAGTTGTGTTCTCACATGCCACTGCTCCATAATATCTCCAGAACATTTCAGGACTCCAGTGAGTGTGTGAACGCAGCTCAAGTGTGAATGTTCTTTCAACAGATAACCACAGCCATAAACTCCCCACCAGGAAGTTAGAACTGAAGAAGCTTTTCAGATGAGGGGTGATAAAAAACACCCGTTAGCTTCTATTCAAGCTCCTAGGATGATCATACTGGTCCTCTATACTTTCTATGCCTGAGTAACTGTGTGGATTACGGGAAAGGTTTACACATCATTAGACAAAGAATAAATTATTTCATTAGCCTGCCAACACCTGGACTTTTAGAATACATATAAAACATGTTAGTCTGACCAAAATCTTATAGAATTGAGCTTCACAAAAGCACTCTCACACCCAGATAAAGCAGCTGGGGTTTGCATACTGCTTCATCTGGGTGCAGGTGAATGCTCAGCAGAAAGCAGGGGTGGATGCTTGGACCATGAAGTGTTTTGTGTTGGTGGGGGGCCGTATACATTTCATTTAAGTTTAGTGGTGTTGCAGTCATTACAGTAGTCATGTTGTCTTATGGGTGTGTGATGCATCTCCGGTTTCTGGTCAATTTAAAATGAATAGCAACATGCCACCAGTTTCACAGGAGGACTTTAACAGCTTACCACAAACGATCAATTTCCCGGTTTATTAAATACAAAAATTCTAACATTCACAGATTTGGTCAGTTTTTAAAAACAACAAAATATAGAGAATTCAAATTTGGTTGTTTCCTGAAAACATCCAAAGTGTGGTCGAAATGAGACTGCTTCACATGTTCAAAAACAAACTGAAGACCAGTGCAAAAGTGTGTGTGTGTGTGGGGTGATATTACAGTGATGGGTAGTGAGTGACTGAGAAGATGCTTTATGAGGTCACCGATTATTGCTTCATATTTGATACTAATATCAAATAACAATTTAGCAGGAATATGAAGTGTTGAAGATAGTTCATTTGAGTAAAATGAGATATTTTAGAAAATATCTATTTTTTTTTTTTATTGTTATTATCCTTTTTTATTCCCTCTCCTCTTTGGTCCGATCTATTCTTCAAAAGGTTCCACTATAAACAGAGTTTCTGAATGACTCCAGAAGAGTCAAGTCCTTTAAGCGGTTCAGAAATGTAGTGCTGCACTTCCATGAAGCTTGTTGTTGTTTTACAGACGGACACATTGTCATTTTCATGTCGGAAAAGTCAAAGGTCCCATCTTTTATTCTTAGATAAATGACCTTATTGAAGTGGTCAAACTTTCCTGGAGCCAAAAAAACCCAATAAACCCACTGAAAGTAGTCAGGACCTGTGAGAAGTCATCTGATTTTTAAGGTGTCCTTACATTTTTCTGGCGGAGTTATGGTGATGGTCTGTGCTGTGAACTCCTCATCGAAGTAGCGCGTGTCGGTCTCTGAGCTGACCTGGGGCTGGAAGGGCGGGACCAACTTGAACAGACCAAAAACGGGTGAATGAGTATGTTTTTTTTTGGCACAGCTTCCGTAACAAATACACAACAACTGCTAAATTGGCAGTGTGAGGGTTGAAAAGCCTCTAGATGCTCAACAATTAGCATCTAGTTAAAGAAATAAAAAGCATAATGACAGAAATCATTCAGAGTTATTTTCTAAATATAAAAAAACAAGGCTTCATCCACTATATTAATGAAATAATGACTTTCATTTCGCGTTATTTTTAACAGTTTTAGTTTTGAGCCAATGAGTTGAAAATAGCCTTAGTTTGTGTTTTCAGTTTATATTACAGAAAAGGAAAAAGCAAAGTTTATCATTTCAAAATCTGGAATCTGGAATAAAATCTGTACAATAACAATGACTTGAAACGTTTGGAAATGTATATGATGAGCAAAATGGTTCCGCATTATTTTTCTGCTGGTGAATCGTAACATGATTCACACTGAATGGGACGTTTAGGTGCTGCATTAACGCCTCCCAAAAACTCTTAACAGCTGCTCCAGTCCACATTTATTCTGCTACAAATAAGCCTTCACGTTCTTCTTAAAACTTCCGTCTTGCTTTTATTCGCACTGGTTGATTGTACAAGTTTACCGGACCACTAAAAGGAACTTAGCCATTGTTAATGTCATTCATTACTCATTATTCATTAGTGCTTTTCATGCTGCAACAAGTCAAAATGTCTACTGTGAAAACTGTCTTTTTGAAAGCTTTCAGAAAGAAAAAAACAACTTGGTCTCCGACATCTTAGGGACAAAAACCTATTTCACAAGTTAAATTCTAAGTCGAAGAGAATTTTTGTCAAAATGGAAGACATTTCTTCAAGGTGTTTCTGAGATAGCGCAGAAGAACACACACCTTTCTGTTTTATTTCAGAAACTACACACCAACCACACTTCCTTTAGAAAATGAGGGTAACTGACATCTCAGATATGCCCTTTCAATTGCCACTACGATGGCATCCGATCCTGCTTTCACCTTTTTGTCGTAAACGTCCTGCCAGTCGACCGTGCCGAAGAAACTATGCCGCATGATCTCCTTAGCATCATCTGGTCCACCACCAAGCCTGTCAACAAACACAGAGAGAGATGATGAGAAGATGTTGAACTTTAAGTCCCGTCACATGTGTTCCCATAGAGTCTTTGGAAGAAGAGACACTTCAATTCAAATTCAAAAATACTTTATTTATTCTTAGAGGGAAATTAAATGTTGATGTAACTCAATTAAATCAAGGAGTTATTATAGATGCTGATGGCTGTGGGCAGGAAAGATTTCCTGTAGCAGTCCGTTTTGCATCCAAACTGAAGAGGCCTTTGACTGAAGAGACTCTGTTTTCCGATAACAGTCTCATGGAGAGGATGTTCAGGGTTGTCCATAATTCTCTTGATTTTATGCAAAATCCTTCTTTGCATAATTGTCTCCAGAGGTTCAACAGTCGTCCCCAGAACAGAACCAGCCTTCTTTATCAGGTTGTTGAGTCTTTTTAGGTCCCTGGTTCTGATGCTGCTGCCCCAACAGATGACGCAAGAGGAAATGACGCTCTCAACAACAGACTTGTAGAAGATCTGCAACATCTTGCTGCAAACCTTGAAGGACCTTAGCTTCCTCAAGAAGTACAGTCTGCTCTGTCCTTTCTTGTAGATGGCTTCACTGTTGTGTCTCCAGTCCAGTCTGTTGTCCACATGAACACCAAGGTATTTATATTCCTCAACCACCTCCACTTCTTCTCCCATGATGGAAACAGGGTTTGATCTGACCCTGTTTCTCCTGATATCTACAATCATCTCCTTTGTTTTGTTAACATTCAAGATGAGATGATTGTTCCCACACCATGCCACAAAGCGGTCCACCAGCTCTCTGTACTCAGCTTCTTGTCCATCTCTGATACACCCGACAACTGCAGAGTCATCTGAATATTTCTGTAGATGCCAGGAGTCTGACTTGTACTGGAAGTCTGAAGTGTACAGAGTGAAAAGGAATGGTGAAAGTACAGTCCCCTGTGGTGCTCCTGTGCTGCTGATCACCTGGTTAGACACACAATTCTTCAGTCTGACAAACTGTGGTCTGTTTGTCAGGTAGTCATTAATCCAGGTGATTGTTGAGGCCTCCACCTGAGTCTTCTGGAGTTTCAGACGAAGCAGATCAGGCTGGATTGTGTTAAATGCACTGGAGAAATCAAAGAACATGATCCTCACAGTGCTGCCTGCTTTGTCCAGATGACAGTGGGTTTGTTGAAGCAGGTGTATGATAGCGTCTTCAACTCCAACTCCATGGCGATAAGCAAACTGCAGGGGGTCCTGATATGTGCTGGTTTGCTTACACAGGTGGGTCAACAGGAGTCTCTCCAGGACCTTCATGATGTGGGATATCAGGGCAACAGGTCTGTAGTCATTGATGTCTGAAGGGTGGGTTTTCTTTGGTACCGGAACCAGACAGGATGTCTTCCACAACAGTGGTACCTTTTCTTGGGTCAAGCTAAAGTTGAAAAGGTGTTGCAGAATCCCACAGAGCTGCTCTGCACAGGCCTTCAGGACTCGGGGGCTGACACCATCTGGACCTGCAGCCTTGTTCCGGTTCAGTCTCTCCAACTGCCTCATCAAAACAACCCTGTAAGGCTTCTTCAGCTTCATGTGACCACTTTCTAACAGTCCTTTTTGTGACAGGTAGTCTCTGGACAAGGGGTTTATATGCTGAACAGAGACAAACAAGGTTGTGATCTGATTTACCCAGGGGAGGTCTTGATTTGGAAATGTATGAATCCTTGACATTTGTGTAAAACAAATCCAATGTCTTGTTTTCTCTGGTAGAGCAGCTGACAAACTGTTGAAAAGTTAGCAGTGTAGCAGAGAGTGAGGCATGATTAAAATCACCAGATATTGACACAAAAGAATTGGGGTGTTGTGTCTGTATCTTAGCAACAACGGAACTGATGACATCACATGCAGTGTCGGCAACAGCTGAGGGTGGAATGTAAAAAGCTACCAAAACAACACTGGTGAACTCTCTTGGCAAATAATATGGACGAAAACTTACTGCCAATAGTTCAATGTCAAGACTGCAGAGACGACTCTTCACAGTAACATGTCCTGGGTGACACCATCTGTTGTTGACAAGCACTGCCAATCCACCCCCTTTCCTTTTCCTGCTACTCTTTAAATCTCGATCTGCTCGTACAGTCAGGAAGCCCGGCAGAGAGACGCTGGAGTCGGGGATATGATCCTGCAGCCATGTAAAACACATAATGCTACATTCCCGATATTCTTGCTGAGTCCTTGTCAAGGCTAGAAGTTCATCCAACTTGTTAGCTAACGATCTTACACTGCCCATGATGACGGATGGCAGAGATGGTTTGAACTTCTTCTTTCTTTCTCTCCTCTTTGCTCCTGCTCTGCATCCACGATGCCTCCTTTTCAATTCCAGTGGGATTTCTGGCTTCAGTTGTCAAATTATTTCTGCTTTTCCAATGTTAATCAGCTGCTCCCTGTTGTAAACCACCCTGTTGCTATGGTTATGCATCATAACAAAAGAGCAAAATATACAAAAGTATTGGGAAAAATCAATCCAGCTGCACAGCATCCAAGGCAGGAAGGAACAATTGTCCAAAAAATGCAATTTCTTCCAAGAAAAAACAGGAATGAAATTTAGAAAAAAGAAAAAATCTCAATGTGAGGTACAGAGCTACTCCAACATGCTGCCACCCTCAGCGGCGCATTCTAGAATCTGAATAGACTGATCCCATAATGATTTGTCAGTCTGCGAAGCTGCAATTTTCAACAGTTTTCTTATTAGAGATGGAAAACGCCTCAGGGATGAAGGGTTGGATGCTAACAGGACTTGCCAGCTGGTTTTTCTTACTTACTTTGATGTACATGACATTTCGAGATAGATCGTTAGAATCATTATTGAATAGGCCACACTTCAGTCGTGGCTTTAGACCTGTTCTGTCCACTGATAATGTAAATAGAGAGATAGGTATGTAAATATGTGTAATCTGTTGGGAATTCAGACATTTTGGGGAATATTTTCCTGTCTGCCTTTTAGGGGTGACTCGAATACTTAATCCCACACCGTTTCATGACAATGCTAGACATCCACTCAAATATTTCACATGCTTTCTTCAGGCAAACCACATTTATGCACAAATCCAGCTGAAATCAGAAAACCACTGGATGAACTTCACAGGCTCTCTTTGTCTTACTAAAGAACATTTACCAAGGTTTTGGAAGTGGGCTTGAATGTTAATAATACTTTATCAATAAATAAGAAGTAAGAGGAAATAAATAAATAATTATAATATATAAATATATGCAAATATTCCAATAAATAAAATAAAAAAATAAAACTGTTGCATTGACACAAGCTTAAATGAATGCAGTTGAAATATAATTTCACAATCAGCTGCTATATCAGATTATTTTCACTTTATTTTAATCAGCATTAATCATCACACAACTTTTTTATTTAGCCATTTATATCGTACACATCTCGGATTATGGCAGGTTCGGCCCTCCATACACCACGAGAAATTCTCACATTAACATAAACAATAAGACCAAATGAGGCCAAAAATGTCTATTTTGGATTTTAAGACAAAATGATGATATATTATTTTCTGTATTTTGTAAGATTTTGGGTTTTTTTTAACAGAAATATGCAACGAAAATCATTTTTCAGAAAAAAAAGTTGAATTTTCTTTTATACTTTGAAGTCTGATTTCTGTGAGAGTGAAAGAACAATTACTGAAGGAAAAAAAGAACAATGAAGTAAATTTTACACTTTTAAAACAGAAACTAAAAAAAAGGATTTTGTTTCATGGAGTTTTTATAAACACATTAAAGCTGAACAGGATCTTCCTTCGCCCACGGGCCAACTCTCTGGACACATACTGTAATCTTACTATGACACAATGATAAATGCCAAAGTTAGAGTTTAGCACCTCCATTTCATACCTGCTTGCCTTGACGGTAGTGTTTGCATTAAGGTAGTTTGGGAGTGTTTATGTGAGTACCGTTTGTTGGGGTCCTTGATCAGCAACCCGGACAGCAGCGACTTGGCATCAGCTGACAGTGTTCGTGGGAACTTGATCTCTTCCATAAGGATAAGCTCAAACAGCTTCTCATGGTCCTGGTTGTAGAACGGCAGGCGGCCGCACATCATCTCGTATGTCACCACACCTAAACCCCACCAGTCCACCGCCCGCCCGTAGTCATTGTCTTCCAGTACCTGATAATGTTCAATTAAAGCAATTTAGCCGATGGATTAGTATTAGTCAAAATTCTTCTGAAGAAGTTAAAAGTGATTATTACCTACAAGCTCTTCACCAGACATAAACACACTTTCCAATGAGTGTGGATAAAATCTGAGGACCCGTGATCACAGCTGTAAGCTCAAATGGGAAACATCTTTTCCCTTTTCCTCTTTCATATCCTAACCTACAAGGGTTAGGCTTTCCTATAAACTGCCTCTCAAAGTACATCCACATTGGACTTTGTGTTTGCTGCTTAGTAACAAAAAAAAAAAATCTTACCTGATTTAATCATACAGGACAAAAATCAGAAAACTACAAAGATGAGTTTGATTTTACACTTTAAAACTTTCAGACATCTTTCATTATCATATTTTCTGTTTGAGAATTATTAATGACCACAGTAGGTTTCATCAGTCCCTGTGACCAACACACAAGTTAAAGTCCTGATGAGTAATTATTATGTCTGACCTCAGGAGCCAGGTACTCCGGTGTTCCACAGAAGGTCTTCATGGTGGCAGTGTCTGTGATGCCTTCTTTACAGAGGCCAAAGTCGGTGATCTTAATGTGGCCATCTTTGTCCAACATGAGGTTCTCCAGCTGATGGGAGACAAAAAATATTCCCCATGTGTTCCCATCAGTATCTTTATACATGCTACAGTAGAAAAGGGAACTCAGCACAGGTGTCTGATTGTGGATGTTTTCCAGACCTCTCTCAGAGCATGTGGAATTTACCTTCAGATCACGGTAGACAATCTTGGCAGAATGTAGGTAGTCTAAAGCAGAAACTATCTCGGCACCATAGAAACGGGTGCGGTCCTCTGAAAACACTCGTTCTCTTGACAAGTGGAAAAACAGCTGCAAGAGACGACAACAGAAGTTCACAGTTAAAAACCAGGTTTCCATGACCAGCTTACAAGCCTGACTGTCACTACGTTTCAGTTGATCTTTGCAGTGCCAGTTCACCACAGTCGTCTCAGGGCACTACAGAGAAAATAAACCAACAAATACGGTTGAATTCAACTAAGTTAAATCCAATTAATACCAACTCCAGTTCAATTAAAGCCACTTACTAACTATTCAGCTCAGTCCAGTCCAATTTTATGTCGTAGACAGATGGATAGATTGATAGATCTTGAACTATAACCAATTAGAGTGTCTGAGACGGGACAGGAGAGGGGGAACCCAGAAGAAGAACACAACAAGCATGATGGGACGGATGGTGAAGACATTTCCTGAGGCTGGCTTGGATTCAGGAAACTGTCCAGAATTTGGTTGAACTAAGGTGAGAACGCACATGCCTCTTTGACAATTCTAATTCTCTTGAATAATGAGAATCACAAAGCTTCTTGTATTAAAGTCCAACATTAATGACTTGCATGACAGCTGCTTGATAAAGATCAGTCAGGCGAGTTGGGGGTTGAGTCAGGCAAAAATCGGATGTGTGTAAGATTTCCTGCCGCCAATCAGTTGTTTTGCGTGAACTCATCACAACTTCAAAACTTCTGATCCGAAATCATTTAGGGTGATCTGACAACACTGAAAATCCAACAATCTGATGTTGGCTTGAGTTATTGCTTTCAAAATCACTTCCAGATATTCCAAGCAAACAAGCCTTTGAAGAGCTGTGATGCACAAGATGAGATTCAGTTCTAGTTAAAGTACAAACAATATTTGGTACACCAAGTTCTACCAATTCAAAGATGTTGCTGCTGGAGCTCTTTCTAAGTTTCAAGAAAACCCCAGAGGGCTTGAACTTAAACATTCTGAATCCATCAACAGGCGGATGCCACCAACATACGATCATAATGCAACACAGTAAGGCCTAAAACACAACAGCTTTAACTTGCGTGTGTAAAGAGAAAAATAAAAACATTCATTAGTAGCGGCCTCCTACCTCTCCTCCGTTGACGTACTCCATCACAAAGCAAAGCCGGTCTTTAGTCTGGAATGAGTACTTCAGAGACTGCAACACAATATCACAAGAACTTTGTAGTATGAACTCTTTCAGCTGTTCCAACATCTTTTGGACAAAAGTTAAGCTAATATAAGTGCTCTGTCGTACTTACAGTTAGGAATGGATGCCGGGTATTTTTCAATACCCTACTTTCTGTCAGCGTGTGAGCAACTTCATCCTGTGATAGAAGAAGAAAAGATTAGAGGGATTAGTTATGAGATCAGAGGAAGTCTTCTCACAAATAATTGTAGACGGACTGTAGCTAGAAGGGAAATTCTTGAAAACCAGGTACCCAAAGTTAGATCGGAATCATATTCTATGTTGATGATAGTGGGAGGCATCTGGACAGCCTCTTTCCTGCCACACAGAAAAACTGGACTGCAACATGTGCACCTGTGTGCTGGCCTGAGCAGCATGTTAATATTAGATGGCTGCATCAACAATGTATACACAGCTGTGCACATTACATGAGTCTGGACAGCTTTTGGTGCTCATCTTAGCTTTCTAAGTATCCCAAAATGCCAGCTTGGTGATACTTTTATAAAAAGATTACATCAGAGTCAAGCGATCAATACTGGTTACAAGCTCCCCTGTCTGGCAAAGCCTAAGCGTCACACACACATACGATAAGTAAAGTTTTCTATGTTGCGAATAAGATTGAGACCAACGTAGAAAATAATATTCAGATCCTATTTTTTGCCATATTGCCAGCAGCCTTTGAGCTCTCCAGCATGATGCAGCCCGGCATGGACGCGGTCAGCTGAGGGTTTCAGAACCACAAAAACTCACCATCAGAATTTGATCATTTTTAGCACAAAAAGGCAACAATCCTGCACAGTGCCAACATGAACTCAGTTCCAAACACAACTGACATCATAAACCTATTGCTTTGCAGGATGAATGATGAGCTGACGCAGGACAAAGTCTTTATTTGTTAGACAAACTTGATGGAATGAAAATACTTTCCAGAAGCAAATTCAGTCTCTGGTGGTAGTCTATTACTCTGAGAATCCATTTGAAAAATGGGCCTGTTGCCACTGAATGCACATTGTCTTGTTCAGCCACAATATATGGAAATGTTAGATACCTGGGGGACATGTGAAAGATGCAGCCCGCACCAAGATAAAGCAATTATAATATCATGTAAAGGGTAATGCAAGAACCTTCCTAAAATATGAAAAAATGTTACTCTTCCCCAACCAATACAACTACAGAAGTAAAAGTAGCTCCTCCGGACCTTGGCTATAATGACTTCCTTCTTGAGGATCTTCATGGCATAGTAGGTGCCGCTTGCCTTCTCTCTCACCAAAATGACTTTTCCAAAAGTGCCCTTTCCCAGAAGCTTCAGATAGTCAAAGTCATTCATTGTCTGCACAGAAATACAGAAGAGAAAAACAGGGAAACATTATATCAGGCTCTACTCAATACTTCCAACAGCTGAAACGTTTTGTTCCATTCGGACGGTGGGGCAGAAAGAAACCCATATCCCACATATTCCCAGTTTGATTCTCCATCTCCTGAACCATTTGCTACATGCCAACTTTTCATGTCTCCTTCACTGTAGTTGTGAGGTCTAAGTAAAAAGAAACATTTGAGCACCTTTCTTTTGTAGTGGCTGATGGAGGTGTCCATCTCCTCCTCGTTGACGTTCTCTATCTGAGAAGTAGGGCTGCACAGGATACCCTCCTCCTCCTGCTTCGCCAGCGACTCTGCTACCATCTGGATGGCCTCAGCCCATTCGTCCCTTGAACAGACAGTAAAGGGTAAAAATATGTTTTTTTTGTTTTTTTTTTAGATTTTCATACAACTACTTATTGAGCTACTGTGGACACAGCTCAGCTGGCAGAGTGGCTCTCTTCCAACCAGGTTTTTCGGTTTGATCTCCAGTGCATCCATGTGTTGAAGTGTCCTCGGGCAAGTAACTGAACCCCATATTGGGCTCTATGTTCATTTGTGTGTGACTGGCTACAGTTACAGTGGTCAGCAGGTTTATAGACACGAGTTAGAAGAAAATCTGATGAGAAGGGAAAAGATGAAGTCTCACCTCTCATCGGGAGTGTCGACATGAAAAGTCCTCTCGATGACAGTGGTCCACTGGAGGCAGCGGATGATGAAGGTGTTCGGCTTGGGCCGCTCCGTCTTCATCAGCTGACATTCTGAAATTAACAGATGTGCTGTGTTCAGCAGATATTCGTTTGCAGTGATTCAAAGGCATCACAGTCTGCTTGTGTCTTACTTGCTACAGAGAAGTTATTGAGCGGGTAGGCCAGGTCGGAATCCTGTGGTTTGTCCTTGTAGCCAATAAAAGAGCCATCTGTCTTCAGCAGAAAGTAACGCGGTCGCCAGTTCTTGATATACTCACCTGCAGGGAGGAACAGAATGAGTGCAAAGGGTTACAAGCTGCCATTACCACAGCCATTTACCTGTTAAGTTATTACATTCTGCAAACTGTTGAATACAACTGTGTCCCAGAGTTATGCCGCATGCTGCTATTAGCTTTATATTTACTGATATAATTATTGTAAGGCTTTAGTTTTTTCCATAAGCAGTACATTACATGTCTGTCCAACTGATGCCATTTTCATAGCAAAGCAATGCATTTGTTTTCTGTCAACAAATAACTGATACACAACACTGGACCAAATTCTGAGTCCATGTCTTAACACGGAGAAGGACTTCCACCATAAGATTGTGGCTCTGATATTACTGTATTTATTTTATGGGGTCCAAGCTGCGTGGGCTGGGAAAACCAGATTACTTTTGTTTGTTTTTTTTTAATTATTATTCTACCATCTGTAAAACATGTGGGAGTTTTGAGAAAGGTATTCCGTGTATCTCTGTCATAAGTCCCAAAAAATATGATCTGATCAAACTAATTGGACAGTGACAACTCGACCTCAAATCAAGCTGTTCTTCTGTTGCATCCAGCTCTGATGGAAGTCCTGAAAGTGAAGTAACCTACAGATGGACAACACAGCAAGTGCTTCAGCAGCTCTGCTGGGTCATTAGCCTTGTGCCTTATACAAAGAAAGATCAGAGCCACCGCTGTAGTATCCGTTATCTTTGGATAACGGTTCAGGTTTTGTCAAGAAGCGAACACAGAGAAAGCCTGGCTGTGTAGGACTTGCTTTATAGGGCACCCATCTGGACCAAGCTTATCTCTTCGTAGGGCTAGGGTGACAAATAATTCTGGTCACCCTAAACTTTTGGTTCAACATTACTTGCTATCAAATATAAAGCTTGATTTTTCATTTTGGAGTCAGCAAGAGCTACATTTAAAAGCAACCAAACAAAAAACTTACCCTTTGTTTTCTCAGTGGCAATGCTACCGAGTGATGGAACAATGGTAAGACCACAAAAAACAAGCATGATACTACTGCAGTAAAGAGGAAGGTGTTAATCATGCAAATTTCTAAATTAATATGGTTACTCAGTTTAGGCTCAAAATCTAAAAGGGCATTCTCATCATCCAATGTTAAACGATCCATGGCAAAGTGACAAAAAGCCTTTAGTTTGTAATGCTAGAGTAGAAAATATACGACTCAACAAATTTGACATTGTTGCCTGTTAATGATTAATTTAGGTGAAGGAGATTAAAAGAGATACACCCTTGTGACACAGATTATTCCTACTTTATAGAAACTCATTGATCTTGTTGCATAGGCCTGTACATCACTGGCTAACCCGAACCCTTAAACTCCACACTTCAGGTGGACTGTTGTTAGCTCATCATCCAACACTGTAGCTGCACCAACACTCCACATCAGGGATCTACCCTTGTAGGCATGTGATGGTTTGTATGGACAGATGTGACATCATTTCATTTTTTTTAATGCAATGATGAAGAAAACAAAGAAGTACTCCACTGAATGTTCAACGCAGCTTTTACCCAACACAAGCACATGACCATAGGTGGAAAAAAAGCATACAAAAAAAAAAAAAAAACACTATTACAGATAAAATCACTTTTCATTTCCCTAGTTCAACACGGCTTTGAACGTGTAGCCAGCACAGCCTACACAGAGCAGAGAGAGCTGCCGGGTCATGCTCCCCGTCTTTGGTAAAAAAAACAAAAACTAAATGGACTTTCCACACACAGTGTGTCCATTGGAAAGTCAGATCAATAATACAGCAGTTGCTTCGCTCTACTTTCATGGAAATATCGGAAGGACATGAACCTGAGAGATTTTGACTACGTTCCCATAAACATTCTGGCTTCTGTGTTCTATTCTGTGAGGAGCAGAAAAGTTCAAGCTGAATTTCTGGAGGAAGAGCCATCAGTTCACCTAAGTCTGGAGTGGACGGGTAACACCACCTGGTGTTCGTGTGGTCGCTGGCAGGTCCATCTGCTGTCATGAGACCTTCAACAATCATATCAAATCAGTCACCAAATCAGCCTTTTATCAACTTAAGAACATATCCAGAATTAAGGTTTTCATGTCCCAAACAGATCAGGAGAAGCTGATTCATGCTTTCATCTCCAGCAGACTTGACTACTGTAACGGTCTTCTGACTGGACTCCCCCAAAAGAGTCTCAAACAGCTGCAGCTCATTCAGAATGCTGCAGCCCGAGTTTTAACCAGAACAAAGAGATCACATCACATCACCCCAGTTCTCAAGTCTTTACATTGGCTCCCGGTCAGATACAGAATAGATTTTAAAGTTCTGCTACTCGTCTACAAATCACGGAATGGTTTAGGTCCAGAATACATGAATGACATGCTAGCAGAGTATAAACCCAGTAGAGCTCTGAGATCTACTGACTCAGGTCAGATAGCGGAGCCCAGAGTTCAAACTAGACACGGTGAAGCAGCTTTTAGCTGTTATGCTGCACACAACTGGAACAAACTACCAGCAGAACTGAAATCAGCCCCAACTGTGAGCACTTTTAAATCCAGGTTAAAAACATTTCTCTTTCGGTGTACGTATGGTTGAGTTTATATCTTTCTTTATCCCCTCTTCTTTGATTGCTTTTAACTGTGTTTTTAATTTTTATTCTATTTTTTTTTTTTTTCCTCTTTAAATTGCTGCTTTATGCTGTTCTTTTAAATGCATTGTCTTTATGTAAAGCACATTGAGTTGCCTGTGGTATGAAATGCGCTATATAAATAAAGATGCCTTGCCTTGCCTTGCCTATATCAATCACCTGCTTGGTGACTTTCTCTGCAGAACACCGGCCTGCACTTACCACCTGCTCTGTGTTGGAAGTGTCTATGTTCTCCCAACGTAAAGTAAATGCAGAGACCCTGCAGCGGCCCATAAACAGCAGATGCCAAGTAACTAAAGCTAATGATGATGTTCACCAGTCAGGGAGCTCATTAATCCCAAGTGAATCTCCGGTAAAGTAAGAGTAGCCATCTTAACTGAGGTGTGTTATCTGTGAGGGAGCAGCCTCGGATTTCAGTTGGTTTGTCCTGCATCTCACCAGGACATCTGACTCAAAAACCAACTCTTCCGCACAGTCCTCATCTTAAAGTGTTCACTACAAACCGGATAATTCTTTTGTTTCAGTGCAGCTAGCAAACAACGCGGAACTTGCCGCTTTCGGCAAATTATGAAAAAAAACTTCAGTTTTTTCACTCTGAAAAACTTTTGTCTTCATGTAACAGTGACCACCCTTGATTCACTTTTCCTTATTATCCATAACAATTATCACTTCCGTCATTAATCAACTCACAAACTGATGTCAATCAATTCAGTACTCCCAAGGCCAACCAACTTCATTAGTCAACTCTATTACCACAAGATGCCGGTACACTTGAACTACAGCTGCAACATAACCATGCTTAGATTTTGCAGCTGTGCAACACAATATATCTAATTGAGAATGGTTTGAAATTACACTTACAAAAGGACGCTTCGTTTTGGTAGATGTCTGGTACTTCAGCTTCTCTCTCATCATCCGTCCTCGACTCCTCTGCTCACATCTCTGATAGGACGGACACGAGCAGAGGAGTGGAGGAGAAGATTGCCAACTTGGAAATTAAATAAGGGATCAGAGTCAAGATTGACTTTGCTGTTTCACTTTCACTGGAAAGCATCTTTAAGAGAGATATCTCAGAAGAAGGGAGCTTTTATTAAGCCTAAAACTTAAGAGTGATTACTCTAAAGCCGGTTTGTAAGTTTTGAAACCAACATTCATTATTCTAATTAAATGATGATGGCAGCATGCATGTGTGCAGCGGCTTTTGGTTTTCCAGTTTCAAGTTTTTTTCTGTTTTTCCTGGCGTATGTGTTCAAGCTTTGTCTACAATCGGCAGGAGTTGATCAACTTCGGATTACAATCCACAACGGCTGTAACTGCAGAATTTTAGCAGGCTCACAACATTCCTGTCGATATTGCGAGACCTGCAGGTTCCACATGGATTGTTGTCGGGTCCATCAATCTGTGCAGACAGCTGAGGGAGAGGGCCTACTCACCAGGCTAAGGAAACAACCCCTGAAACCTGGTGGTTTCCTCTCAAACACCAGGGGCCTCATGTGCAAAAACTTGTGTGGATTTCCTACTGAAACATGGCGTACACTCAAACCCAACTGCCCTCCAATGTACAAAAATATTCAGATGTATGAATCTGTGCGTACGCATAAATCCAAGCACATTTCGTTTGTACATCCCAATCAACATGGATTTGAGCGCACATGTCGGAGCACCCGACTCCTCCCTGTCCACGCCCCTACTTAAATATGCAAATCATATTTAAATGAGCCCTGCACCTGCGATTCCCCTCTGTGTATGATCAGAAAATAAAGAAAAAAGAATGAGTAAGACGGGAAAAAAGAACAACTTCAAGGAAAGCGAGATGGAGGTGCTACTTTCTGAAGTGGAGGCGTGCAAAAATGTGTTCTTTGGCACGCTGTCCTCCGGCATAAGCAGCAAACGTAAGAGGAGTGGGTGGGAGAGCGTGCTGTGGGGTCTGAGAAGCGCACACAAACAGAGGTGAAGAAGTGGTACCACATTAAGGTGGATGTGAAGCGGAGACTGGCTGCCCACCGCCGAAATGTGGCCGAAACAGGCGGGGGGACAGGAGAAGAGGGGCCCACCCTGTTTGAACAGAGAGTCGGCACAACTATGGATGACACTGCTCTCTCAGGGGTGGTGGGAGCACATGTGGGTGACTCTGATTACCCCCAAGGTAAATAAATACCCATGTTTTTGTTGCAGCGTTACTTGATAAAATATAAGGGTTTATAAGACGTTCTCACGATCTAAATAAACCTTATTTAACCTCGTATGTATGGGCACCACCTTCAAAGAAGGAAAAAGACAGAATCTTACGATTTTGGCATGTTAAATGAATATTTTAATAAATAATCAGTCTCATATCGCGCTACTTTCGTGAATTCTCGTTTGAGGCCCCAGGTCCATCACAGAGTCAAAGTCAAATTTATTTGTATAGCACATTTCATGTACAAAACAATTCAAAGTGCTTTACATAGAATAAAAGCATTGCAGCGGGAAGTGGAAGAATTATTACACAAGGTAGGCGATATGTAACTTCTGATCTCTATCAATAAGTCAGTTACATCCCTCCTGACGCTAACATTAGCAGAGCTCTAAATTATCTGCATGACACTATCAAAAGACAACAGAAATGATATCCCGACGATGTACACATCATTGTTGGAGACTTCAACCAAGCATGTTTAAAGGATCACACAACATATGAAATATCCCACCAGGAGAGGAAGTACACTCAATCACATGTATTCAAACATCAAGCAAGCATATAGAGCCGTGCCCCCTCCTTGGGCTTATCTGACCACATTTGCCTGATCCTGGTCCCAGCTTACAAACCTATCTGGAAATGGTCAAAGCCCACCACAAAGACCATCCAGACCTGGTCCGAGGGAGCCATCTCCCAGCTACGACTGCTTCAAAAGTTGGTTCATTGGTGGGTTTTTGAACATCATGACCTGGTAGTATACACACAATCTGTGCTGTTCTATGTTACCAGCTG
Source organism: Odontesthes bonariensis (assembly GCF_027942865.1). Classification (NCBI taxonomy): domain Eukaryota; kingdom Metazoa; phylum Chordata; class Actinopteri; order Atheriniformes; family Atherinopsidae; genus Odontesthes; species Odontesthes bonariensis. Next base: position 39,494,608 of record NC_134509.1, read on the forward strand.
CACCGATATCGTCACTGAGAACACGCCATCCTGTCACACATGCAACCCTGCTACAGGCACCCAGACATCGTCTGTGCAGGAACATGAAGGGAGACCGCTATTTAAAGCAGTGAACCCGAGAAAGGCTGCTGGCCCATTCAGTATCCCTGGAAAGGTACTCAAAACCTGTACCTATGAACTTGCTGGTGTCTTCACTAATATCTCTAACACTTGCAGAAGCCGTTGTTCCACCCTGCCTCAAATCAGCCATTATCGTTCCAGTCCCGAAGCAGCACACCGTAGCCAGCTAAAATAACTACAAACCCATCGCTCTCACTCCCATTGTCATCAAGTGCCCGATACTGAAACACATCAAGACCAGCCTCTCTCTGAAACACGGCTCCCCACAGGGCTGCGGGCGAAGCCCCTTAATGTACTCAGTACACGCATATGACTGCTCACCCTCCCATCCCACCAACTCCAGAATAAAATTCACAGATGACACTACATTGGTCAGCCTCATCTCGGGAGGGGATGAGTCAGCCTATAGAGATAAGATAAAACAAACTGACAATGTAGTTTCCGTCAAACAACGCGTCACTCAACACAAGCGAAGTTAGGAAGTTTAAAACTGACCATCAACCTGTCATCAACAATGGAAACTGCGTCCATAGTTTGGGACTCTGACAACATATCCTGGTCCACAAAAACCATGGCCGCTGTAAAAAAAAAAAAAAGTCACAGCAACGCCTGCACTTCCTCCATGTTCAAAAGAAGTTTAATCTGAACTACAAATTCAGATTAAATAAATCTGAACAAATTAAATACAAATTTGTTCTAGAATGCGCCGCTGAGGGTGGCAGCACGTTGGAGTAGCTCTGTACCTCGCATTGAGATTTTTTTCTTTTTTATAAATTTCATTCCTGTTTTTTCTTGGAAGAAATTGCATTTTTTGGACAACTGTTCCTTCCTGCCTTGGATGCTGTGCAGCTGGATTGATTTTTTTCCCAATACTTTTGTATATTTTGCTCTTTTGTTATGATGCATAACCATAGCAATAGGGTGGTTTACAACAGGGAGCAGCTGATTAACATTGGAAAAGCAGAAATAATTCGACAACTGAAGCCAGAAATCCCACTGGAATTGAAAAGGAGGCATCGTGGATGCAGAGCAGGAGCAAAGAGGAGAGAGAGAAAGAAGAAGTTCAAACCATCTCTGCCATCCATCATCATGGGCAATGTAAGATCGTTAGCTAACAAGTTGGATGAACTTCTAGCCTTGACAAGGACTCAGCAAGAATATCGGGAATGCAGCATTATGCGTTTTACTGAGACATGGCTGCAGGATCATATCCCCGACTCCAGCGTCTCTCTGCCGGGCTTCCTGACTGTACGAGCAGATCGAGATTTAAAGAGTAGCAGGAAAAGGAAAGGGGGTGGATTGGCAGTGTTTGTCAACAACAGATGGTGTCACCCAGGACATGTTACTGTGAAGAGTCGTCTCTGCAGTCCTGACATTGAACTATTGGCAGTAAGTTTTCGTCCATATTATTTGCCAAGAGAGTTCACCAGTGTTGTTTTGGTGGCTGTTTACATTCCACCCTCAGCTTTTGCCGACACTGCATGTGATGTCATCAGTTCCGTTGCTGCTAAGATACAGACAACACCCCAATTCTTTTGTGGCAATATCTGGTGATTTTAATCATGCCTCACTCTCTGCTACACTGCCAACTTTTCAACAGTTTGTCAGCTGCTCTACCAGAGAAAACAAGACATTGGATTTGTTTTACACAAATGTCAAGGATTCATACATTTCCAAATCAAGACCTCCCCTGGGTAAATCAGATCACAACCTTGTTTTTCTCTGTTCAGCATATAAACCCCTTGTCCAGAGACTACCTGTCACAAAAAGGACTGTTAGAAAGTGGTCACAGGAAGCTGAAGAAGCCTTACAGGGTTGTTTTGATGCAACTGATTGGATTTCTCTTTGTAAGCCACATGGAGAGGACATTAATGCCATGACTGAGTGTGTTACTGACTATATAAACTTCTGTGTGGAGAACACCATCCCCACCAGAACAGTGAGATGCTTCCCTAATAACAAACCCTGGATCACCAGTGAGCTAAAGGAACTATTGAACAAGAAAAAAAGAGCCTTTAGGGAGCGAGACAGGGAGTTACTGAGGAGTATACAGAAGCAGCTCAAAGTCAAGATCAGAGAGAGCAAGGAGGTGTATAGAAAGAAGCTTGAGAGTAAACTGCAGAGGAACAATATCAGAGATGTGTGGTCAGGAATGAAGAAGATCACAGGCCTCAAGCAGAGGGAGGATCGGATGGATTGAAGTCTGGACAGAGCAAATGAGCTGAACACATTCTTCAACAGGTTCAGTTCAGGAACAAGCTCACCATCCTCCCCTCCTGTTCCCAGCCAAAGAGACATCCCACCCTCCTCTGACCCTCAGCTTTCCTGTAACATCTCCACCTCCACCTCAGTCATGGATTGTTCTACTTCCACTAGTTTGTCTTCAACCAAATCAGAAGATGCTGCTGTCCCCTTTTCCTCCCCCTCCCACTTTTCTGTTTCTAGAAGTCAGGTGAAGAGGCAGTTGGAGAGACTGAACCGGAACAAGGCTTGCAGGTCTAGATGGTGTCAGCCCCCGAGTCCTGAAGGCCTGTGCAGAGCAGCTCTGTGGGATTCTGCAACACCTTTTCAACCTTAGCTTGACCCAAGAGAAGGTACCACTGTTGTGGAAGACATCCTATCTGGTTCCGGTACCAAAGAAAACCCACCCTTCAGTCATCAATCAGGCATGCAAACTGGTCCGGGGTGAAAAAGGTGACAAGGGTACACGGACACACGGCACGCGCGGAAAAGTGGATTTCGTAGTTTGTGTTATAAGTGCAACTATTGAATTAATAAATACACTACAAAATAACTTACCATATAGAAGTTTTTATTGGTAAACTATGGAAAAAACATGGGATCAACAGTATTTTTACAGTTCAACAGCATAAAAAGCTCTTTTTTCTTTTTGGCCTGCACTAGGAGCTCACAGGCCCTCTTTCTGTGCTTTGCCGCGTGCCTCAGCCTGGCCTGCTTCTCTTTGTCAGCGACCTGTGCTTTAAGTGCTGTCGCACTGTGCGACACTTCACGTTCAGCCTTCAAACGTTGCTGCCGTTTGCGTTTGTCAGTTGTTCCGGCTGTCCGGATGTTCTTGCACAGAACGCGGTCCACCTCCCCATAACGCACACTCTCCCTTTTGAACATCTCCACAGCCGACTTCCCTCTAGCCATGAGGTTGTATTTAACTGTTTGAATGGCATTGCAGGTCTCAACATTCATATTTCCACTTTTGCTGTCGATCACCTCATTCATTAGGCTGAAGGCTGACTCCACCCTGGGGCCATGGAAGATTGATAGAGCATTCTTCACCAGTGCCGTGAGGGCCTGGTATTTCTCCCTCTGAAAAACGTGATCCCACCACTCCACGAAGCAATCTTCCTCCTTGAAGACAGGTAACGCCAGGTCAACACTGAATTTCAGTATTTCTTGGTGGACATCACAGCTTGTGGGAAGGAGGTGGCTCAGCATTCCACTTAGCCTCTTCAGCTGGATGGGTCCTTGAGAATGGCCTCTCAAAAGTGGGTCAAGAGCAGACAGGGCCTTCAGGGTCGGGCTGTCCAAGGGAAGCTTTTTCTGCATATATGCAGCAGTGGTTGTGTACGCGGTCTTTAGCTTCTCCATAAATGGCTTCAACAACTGAAATATAATACAACAAAGTTCACCATAAGTGCATATTCCCAATGTACGGCTAGAACAGTTATTTAATACTTCCTATGCTACAGAGTACTTACAGCATGATTTGGAGTCTTTGACCTGAATGTGTCTGCATCCTGTCCAACATACATCTCTCTTGCAGGCAAAATCATGTGGCCCTCCAAAACCAGATTGACCAGAGCCCTGGGTGACAATGCTGTGAAGTACTTCCCCTTAACGAAGCAGGCCAAAAAGGACATGAACAGCTCAAGCTGTTTTTCATGAAGCTTGTGTATCAATGTTTCACTTCCCTGAGAATGGAAAAATATTACATTACATTTAGCTTTTATCCAAAACAGCGGTCACACACATTCCTCCTGCAGGTTAAGAGTAGGATGCAAACCAAAACCAACTCTCTAACTATAGCCGCTTTCGGACTGTAGGAACCTTTGGCAGTTCTAATAACCTTTTAATCCGCGGGGCCGTTTTCTCCCGTGTTCGGACATACAGGAACTCGGGGCTTTCTCCCTTAGTTCCTATAACTATTTAGCTCCTTCTCCGAGGTCGGGTCTTTTCATAGTTCTATAGAACTAATCTAAGGGAGGTGTGTGGTGGTCGGTAGCTACGCCCCATGTAATTCTATCACGGCTGAAATGTCTCCTCATATGACACAGACACAACCGGCGGGTGTTTAATAAGTTAAACTTACACTGGTCTCATTTGTCAGCAGCGCTCTGCTCTCCTTTCTTCCTTCATGAAATGAAAAAGTATCTCCTGACTCTCTCTGTGAGCTTTTCCAGCCTCGATATTAGACGCCTGATGTGATTGTCCATGATTAATATCACCATCATGCAGACCATAAACACAGTGGCCTCCCCGCTCTCCATATTAGCTTCTTGGTGGTGTTTTTTCTACTCTCATTACTTTTACCGTTTTGTTTTGTGTTTGAATGTGGCGCTAAACGGCTAACGGCTAACACGTCACTGAAGCAGACGGCTGCGCGCGGGCATCAGTCCCTATCAGGTCCCGACTCATGTGCGAATGCAGACTGAAACAGTTCCGCTGGGGAAGGATAGTTATCAGAACGAAATTCGAGGAGGGTAGTTCTGATAACTACTTTCTTAGAACGGTCTGTCCGAAAGCGGCTTATTAGACCATACATCCCCTGAAATGTGTGTGTGTGGTTGTGTGCGTGTGCACATACACACTAGTCGACAGTCAACACTAATGAACAGTCATGACAAAAAAATCAAGTAACCACCTGGAAAACCATGACGTACTCCTTAAAAATGGCCAGGACATCAATGTAAGCACTGAGCTGCAGCTTTGTGATCGTCTCCTGAAGCCAGATTTTTTGGCAGACCCTCTTCTTGCGATCTTTGCCCTGCTGGGTCATACCTAAGTAAAGACATACAAAAATAAAGTAGTATGTTAATAACTACTCACAACTTACGTATAAGTTTAATGAGCATGTCTGAAAGATGCAACTGGGGATCAGTGTTCTTCACCTTTCCTCTTGAGGTCTTCATGTATCCACCTGATCCTGCTCTTTCCTGCCTCACTTACACTATATTGGGTGTATAAGGCTTCCAGGGGCTCTTGGTACAGTTCCTGGTCCTCCACGCTTAAGTACCCATAATAAAGGACTTTATAAGCTGGTAGCATGCTGAAAGTGCTCATGCTGGCATCATATGCTGAAAGCCAGCGATGGTTTACAAACCCCCTCTGAGGATTGGAGGCAGGAATCTTCATCACAAGGCATAGCTCCCTAAGGTACTGCACCTGACCAACAGAGAATTTGTGAAATTACTAAATTGCTATACCTAAAGTTACTCTGATTTATAGGCCCAATATCCATTTCAGCACTTTCCTTTCAGATATCAATTAAAGTCCTCTGTAAATATGTTTAGTACATCGTGCCAAATGAAGTGGAAATATGGTGATGTATTGCCATTTACTCAAACTATGTAACCAAGGCCTGAGTACTTAAACGATATATTATGGTTACATAGGCATTTAGATAAACCTATATTCCAGTATATTAGCCCCTTTTCTAGTTCGTCTAAGATGGAAAATTGAGTGCCATATTCTCTAAAGGAAGAAAACACATATTAGATTTAGTTGCATTTGTACCTGATCTGGGCACCACTGGTGGTCCATCTGCAGATCACTGAATAGCTGCTCCAGGTGACGTTCAAACGGCTTTTCCATGGTATTTCGTTCTGGTCGAAGAACTGACAGAGCTCTCTCTCCAAGCTGGCAGCAGTACCTTTTAAGATCTCCAATGTTCCCAGATGCTCAACAAGAACTTTCTACAGGTCATCGTGGTAGTAGCTCACAAGTATGGACAACACCTTTAAATCATACATTTTGAAGCAAAATGGTTATTTTATAGCCCATCATATTATTTAAGGTTAACATGTTATAATACTCAAAACATTACTGAAAATAACTCAAAATATTACCTTTTTGTTGTTGTTTGTTGTACTCTCGTCTATATTCAAAGAAAAAGGTATACTCCTTAAGTAGGATAAAGTCCTTTCAGAGTAGGTCCTCCCAAGTCCATGGACCATCTTGTATGCTGCTGCGGTCCTAGAAAGCTTCATTCTCTGCAAAGCCTCTTTGTCCAGAGCAAGGGTTTGAGCAAGCTCCACAGTCACTGGTGCAATAGAGAAGGGAAGAGAGCACTCTGCTAACACTCCAAGAACCATGGCCTACAACAACAAAAAAGACATTTTAAATTGTGTACCAACACACGGATAAGGTTATGGCTGTGATGCTGGTGGCGCTGCTTGTGCTGAGCTGAAAGGTCTATCCCTACCTCTGAATTTGCAATACGATTCACAATGGGAGTTGGAAGCTTTGCCTGGCACTGCTGTCTTATGTTATCTGGTCCCTGTTTTGGAGCTGATGTAGATGGCCCTGCTTCACTGGACAGAAGGCTGGCTATACTGTGAGTTCCTGACAGGTCACACACTTTCTTTTTGTGGAGGTCTGTTTTACAATGTGCCAACAAAGCCTGGCTCCCTTTGCTTCCGTAATTAATTTCTTTGTGGCACAGAACACACCTTGCATGACCAATCTTATCGATCTTCTTGAAGACATCAGATAACAGGAATGCCCTGTCTTCTCCCTTCACCTCCACATGATATTTCAAATTAAGCCAGGCGAAGTTCCAAGCACATCTAACGCCTGCATCCAGCTGTTTAATACAGAGAGCATCCTCCACTCCTAAATCTCTCATCCTGAAATCAAAACATGAGACGCATTAAGTTGTAAATTATACAAAATATATATTATAAAATATACAGTATGTCCCATTTGCATTAAGTAGAGAACAGCTGTGCAGCATAAAAGATGAATTTATATAACAAATTGTAAATAACAACACGTTTATTCGTGTCCCTGCCCTCTCTTTCCTCCTTTGTTCTTTTTCGCGGGGGTGCTGCACAGCCGCGGGGCCTTTAAAAATTGAACATTCTAAATGTGACGTCACGAGCGAACAAAGCTACCAAAGGAAATTCTCAAGCGAAGCTTCTCCAGCTACCTCCGCTACCAGGTAGCGTAGGTCGCTCTTGGTGTACACACAGCATGACTCTCCCGACCACTTTCGCGGTCCGCTGTCATTAAACCACGAAAGTGAACGTTTGGCATGCCGAGCCAAACGAGCTCCACGGGAAAAACTTATATCAGCAATTCACAAATTTGTATCGACAGCTGGCACTCTAACATGAAAAACATTCTCGCGGCAAGCTTAGTTAAACGGCATTTGACGATGACATTGGCTAAAAGTATTAGCAAAGCCCTGAACTTGTGTGGAAGGCGCTAGTTAACCACTCTACAGTTACGTCGAGTAACACAAACAGCGTTCTATGAGGCGGTGAAATATCGAGGAATTGTAGACTATTTCAAGTCTGTTGTCAAGACATTTAGCTGACACTTGTATTAAAGACACTATTCCAAGCACATGAATTGATCTAACGACACAATTCGTTATGAAGACTATTTCAGGACATCAGTCAAATTGTAGCATTTTAGCTACAGAAGTTAACAACTGTAAACATTAATCCCTTACCTGTCCTTGTCGCAATTTCCACCGTGTGGGGTCCGGGCGGGAGAGAGAGATAGGGGTTCGCCCTCCTCACTTCTGATTGGTGATAGTGCTTCTCTCACACGCCACACTTGTCAGTCATTTGTTGTCACGATAAGAGAGCGGCGGTGATAGGTCTAGAGTAGTTTTGAGGTTCTCAGTTCCACTCGCAAGTTTACATGCTCAAACCCCCCCCCCATTTTTTTTTTCTCCTCGGATCTACGCGATTCAGAAGAATGACCCATTTTGATTTCAAAACGGCGATTTTCGCCGAAAGGTGGCAAGTTTGCATGCCTGATCAATGACTACAGACCTGTTGCCCTGACATCCCACATCATGAAGGTCCTGGAGAGACTCCTGTTGACCCACCTGTGTAAGCAAACCAGCACATATCAGGACCCCCTGCAGTTTGCTTATCGCCATGGAGTTGGAGTTGAAGACGCTATCATACACCTGCTTCAACAAACCCACTGTCATCTGGACAAAGCAGGCAGCACTGTGAGGATCATGTTCTTTGATTTCTCCAGTGCATTTAACACAATCCAGCCTGATCTGCTTCGTCTGAAACTCCAGAAGACTCAGGTGGAGGCCTCAACAATCACCTGGATTAATGACTACCTGACAAACAGACCACAGTTTGTCAGACTGAAGAATTGTGTGTCTAACCAGGTGATCAGCAGCACAGGAGCACCACAGGGGACTGTACTCTCACCATTCCTTTTCACTCTGTACACTTCAGACTTCCAGTACAAGTCAGACTCCTGTCATCTACAGAAATATTCAGATGACTCAGCTTCTTGTCCATCTCTGATACACCCGACAACTGCAGAGTACAGAGAGCTGGTGGACCGCTTTGTGGCATGGTGTGGGAACAATCATCTCATCTTGAATGTTAACAAAACAAAGGAGATGATTGTAGATTTCAGGAGAAACAGGGTCAGATTAAACCCCGTTTCCATCATGGGAGAAGAAGTGGAGGTGGTTGAGGAATATAAATACCTTGGTGTTCATCTGGACAACAGACCGGACTGGAGACACAACAGTGAAGCCATCTACAAGAAAGGACAGAGCAGACTGTACTTCTTGAGGAAGCTAAGGTCCTTCAAGGTTTGCAACAAGATGTTGCAGATCTTCTACAAGTCTGTTGTTGAGAGCGTCATTTCCTCTGGCGTCATCTGTTGGGGCAGCAGCATCAGAACCAGGGACCTAAAAAGACTCAACAACCTGATAAAGAAGGCTGGTTCTGTTCTGGCGACGACTGTGAAACCTCTGGAGACAATAATGCAAAGAAGGATTTTGCATAAAATCAAGAGAATTATGGACAACCCTGAACATCCTCTCCATGAGACTGTTATCGGAAAACAGAGTCTCTTCAGTCAAAGGCTTCTTCAGTTTGGATGCAAAACGGACCGCTAGAGGAAATCTTTCCTGCCCACAGCCATCAGCATCTATAATAACTTCTTGATTTAATTGAGTTACATCAACATTTAATTTCCCTCTAAGAATAAATAAAGTATTTTTGAATTTGAATTGAATTGAATTTTGAAACTGATGCTGACCTTCCACCAGTCTGCCATACAGAGCATCATCACTACACAGGTGGCTCAGCAGCTGACAAAAAGGCCCTGCACAGGGTCATAAAGTCAGGTGGGAAAACCATAGGCTGTTCTCTTCCCTCACTAGAGAACATTTCCGACACCTGCTGCCTATCCAGAGCAAAAAAATATCACAAAATATTTCTCACACCCTGGTAATCTTCACTTCGAACTGCTGCCTTCAGGAAGGCAATACAGGTCAATTGAAACAGGTTTTACTATTACACTGTTTTTTCCCGAAAGCCATCCAGTCCCTCAACAAACACACACACAACCTTTGACATCCTCAAACTGTACTCATCCACATCCAAAGTGCAATATTAATATTACATCTGTATTGATGACTCAGTATCTATATATTTATACTACGTAACAGGGGAATACTCCTCACTTAGCACCTTATTATGCTATTATCCTCATACTTACCTGCCATGTTGTCTTAAGTCTACACTCGTTGAATATTATGTTACATATTTCTTGTGTTGTCATATGATGTGCTTTTCTTTTTTAAAATACCACTGTGTTGGGCAGCTGCAATTTCATTGTGTCATGTATACAGGGACAATAAAGGTATCTTATCTTATGTCTCTAAAATCACTTAACTGTAAAAGATTTTATTGATGTTTTCTCATACAATGTACTGTATCAAATTATGTCCATCCATCCATTTTCTATACCCGCTGAATCCGTCGGTCGGGTCGTGGGGGGGCTGGAGCCTATCCCAGCGGTCATCGGGTGAGAGGCGGGGTACACCCTGGACAGGCCCCCAGTCCATCACAGGGCCACACAGACAAACAACCACACACACACACTCACACTCACTCCTAAGGACAATTTTAGAGACGCCAATTAACCTAACATGCATGTTTTTGGACAGTGGGAGGAAGCCAGAGTTCCCGGAGAGAACCCACGTATACACGGGGAGAACATGCAGACTCCACACAGAAAGGCCCCAGCCAGGAGTTGAATGTTGAACCTGGAACCGTCCACCGTGCAGCCCTCAAATTATGTTGGTACGTTCATATTTATATCCACTTCTCTCTTACAAAATGTTCATAAAAACATGTCATGTTGCTCAGCCTGCATGGGGCCGCACAGCAAGAGGGTTTCTGGTTGGAATCCCGGCTGGGGCCTTTCTGTGAGGAGTTTGCATGTTCTCCCCGTGTATGCGTGGGTTCTCTCAGCCCACTGCCCAAAAACAGCTTCTGTCACAAACAAAGGCGAATTTAGACTAACAAACTGATGTGTATATCAATGACACTCCTCGTGACATCCAGCTCATGGCAGCTGTGAGTGTGGCTTTTCCTGTCTGCATCATTCAAAAACCTACCTGAGAAACAGCAGTGAGGATTCTCCAACCAGTGACCTGGCACTGTTGGCTAGAAATACAGAAATGATGCACTTTTTTGTAAGTGCATACTTTCCTACATCTATTATGACTAAAAAGTGACTTGCATTTGGTGCTTTAGGCATAAATACTCTAATTCCATATTGTTATCCCATTAGAGCGTGACATTTATGGAACGTAACATGGCTGATTGGAGGTGTTGGCAGCATAATGAATTTGTAGTCTCAGAATGAGAGGCTGACAAGTGTGCTAAGCTATTGTTGTGTGTTGTAATTTTGTTCAATTCTATTTTAAGTTTTTTTTTTCCATAGGCAGAATTTTCAGCTTATAGTTTCTCAGATTATAGTGTGTAAATTGCTGTTGAATATTCTCGTGTTAGACATATTGAGGGTCAGACCACCGACTCCTTAAGTTACCATGTTTGGTGGTCACTTACTGCATACTTGAGCTTTGTAATTGTACCCATGCAGCAAGGAATTGGAGCATTTTACACCAAGTAAAGTCAAGCTGTCTGAATCTGACAGGTAAAGGACCACAGTCACAGGTGTTGAGGCTTCTGTGTGGGGACAAGAGGACAACTGAGTTTCACCGGTGTACACAAAACCTGCCTTCTCTCTCGCTAACCCCCTCTTCTTCCCTTACAAAAGCACACACACCTCAGCTCCTGCCAGATCTGCATCGGTACACCTTATAAATACTGATATGCACCTTGCAATATGTCAAAGATTGTGAGACTTCATGCTGCATTTAAGTACATTTTGTAAAATTAAAAATTCATATATAAATGACCACAACTGCAATTTAAAACTAAATATTTCCTTTTATTTTTCTTTGATACGAAAAATATATAATTTTCTTGTTCTTTCATTCATATAGAGTTGGTAAATTAAATCAAATAAGAATCTGTCTCTGGCATAACTATTTTTTCCATTCTGGGAATGTGGTTTGAGAGCAGTGGCTATGGTTAATGAAAAAGGAACTTGATTTATCCAGGAATCCCAAAAGTTTGCCACCATACCCCCCCATCACAGTGGTTCCAAACTGTGGTACGCGTACCCCTAGTGGTACGCGGAGGTACTGCAGGGGGTACGCGGCGCACAGGGAGTTTTTTTTTTTTTTTTTTTTTTTTTTAATTTATTAAGACGTCACACTTTTATGGAGGACTGTTTATGAAGAAGACTCCAGTTTTGTGATGAATGTTACATGAGTTAGGCCTGTTAATGTATTCTTAAAAAGAGAGAGAAATGAGTTATGTTCATGTATTCTTAAAAAAAAGAGAAATGTTACTTGTTTAAGTTAGATAACAAAGGAAGATTATTTTGATTTAGTATTTATGCTATTTTGGTAAATTATTTATATTTCAAGAAAATGTTTTTTATTGTTATGTTGAATTCAACTGAGGTTAAAAAAAGAGAGAGAAAGCCTGAGAATTTTATGTTCAAGTTAAGGATATTAAATAAAATGATTTTCATGTAATAACCACTGTGTTGCTCTACTTTTGGAGAATCATTGCACGCGTTGTATGTGTGAGGGGGTACTCGTGGTGTGACAAGAAGGCTCAGGGGGTACTCAGGCCAAAAAAGGTTGGGAACCACTGACCTATCACATCAAAGTTCCTAGATTTGCTTGTATGATCATAAACCCTTCGCCAAAGTTTCCAACCCTGGTCCTCCAGGCCCACTGCCCTGCATGGTTTCCATGGTTTCTTGTTCCACCACACCTGATTCAAATGAATGGCCCAATGCTCATTTTGCAGGGGGACTGAAGCTGAAAGTCAAGGCTCTTCAACACGAAACGGCATGAGTCTTAACCTTAAATGGTAAAGTAGACCGTTTCAAATGTGTGTGTTGCATTCAGGACATGAACGCATTTCAGTGCGAACATCATGGGTACACTGAGTAAAAAGTCATCGAGGGGGATAACAGTACTTTGTTTTAATACATTAGGGTTAGGGCATTCGCACTGTAGGAACCTTTGGCAGTTCCTATAACCTTTTCAGGAACAGGGACGTTTTTCCCCAAATTTCCACATACAGGAACTCAGGACCACGGCCCTCAGTTCCTATAACCATTTTAGCTCCTTCTCCTCAGCTGGGTCTGTTCTGGGTTCTATAGGAACACATCTGACGGAGGTGTTTGGTGGTTGGTAGCTCCGCCCCTTGTCATGTTGTCAAGGCTGAAATGTTTCCTCATACGACACGGACACAACCTGCGCGTGTTTAAGAAGTTAAACTTACACGTGGTCTCCTTGGTCTGCGGCGCTCTGCTCTCCTTCCTTCATGAAACCAAGAAGTATGGCCTGCGCTCCATCCTTCGTCTCCTGACTCTCTCTGTGAGCTCTTCCAGCCTCCATGTTAGACGCCCGATGTGATCGTCCATGATTAATATCACCGTCATGCAGACCATGAACACGGTGGCCTCCCCGCTCTCCATATTAGCTTCTTGGTGGTTTTTTTTTCTTCTCTCCTTACTTTTCGCGGGTTTTGTTTTATTCTGTTTTGTTGTTGAATGTGGCGCTAAAGTAAGACGCCGCTGTCGCAGACGGTTGCGTCACATCGGTCCCTATCAAGGTCCCGACTCATGTGCGAATGCAAACTGAAACAGTTCCCCTGGGGAAGGACAGTTATCAGAACAAAATTCGAGGTGGACCATTCTTAGAACTGCGTTCTTAGAACTGCTCTGTCTGAATGCGGCTAATTATTAACTGGGCAGACAAAAGTATCCATTCGTTGCTCATACAACCACTCCAAAACATGGAGTTACTGACAACAACATTTATCATCCCAGACACAGTTCACCTACTGTGTAAGAAAAGAAAAGCATTTAGCAAACCCATCTCAGGGAACAACATGCTCAAAAGCATAGAATGTTCTTTCTTTTTTATGGGCTGTCAAAGTCACGTCAGCATGAGCTTTGTCACCTTCGTCAGATTAGTAAAAGCACTGAGTTAGTTAACAAAGATGAGGCAAAGATGAGCCTTCCACAGCTGTCTGATACGAGGTGTCTCCTTCCCTTTGACAGAAAGTGCATGAACCCTTCAGATTGTGTAGAGCACCGACTACACAACAGTCAGCTGTGTGTGATGAATGAAAGAGGTGAGCACCTAAACTTCTCACCCACTGAAAACTCGAAAGTACAAATTTTAAAAGAAAAGGAAGCTCATTGCTCTTTACCGAATTCAATGTAACGCTCTCTTGAAATTAACATTTGCTTATGAAAGTGAACAAGTCAAGCATTAGTGAAATAAATAGTCAACTATAGGCTTGCTACCAAGGCAGAAAACATGGCTAATTATCAAGATCACATCAGCCAGTTACCCTCCTTCAGTTACTTCAGAGAGAAGAGAGGATTACAGATGCTTTCTGCCAAGTTTGCATGTTTACTTGAAAACTAGAATCAAATGTAGAGAATCACTTCTACACTTGAAGTCTTCCACCATTTTATACATCAATAAAATCCCACTTTTGAATGCAGCCTGCTGGTTCTGTTGTACAGAGAGCGCACGTGTTTGTCTTTGTGTCTAAAGTAAACACAGTCACTCGTGCCCTCTCACTCTCCTTATGGACACATCAACACTGAAATAACAATTAATATCAAATTGTGATTTGAAAAATTGTAGCTGAAAGAGAAAGGTTTAGAAAATGAGCATGCCTCCAAAGACCTTGTTAAGCTGCAGGTTTAAGCTCTCCTAAGTTATGGCATTTTAGTGCTTTTTTGAAACGGAAGCAATTAAAGAATTATCATTCGATGGCTGATTTAGCTCATGAGAAGTCTTGAAAGAAACAACAAAACATCATAGACATGTTGATAAGATGAAAAACTTGGTTTTTAGCAGAAGGTGTCCATACTCAGCATTGACTGAACCGACTCAAAACTTGCATTTTCAGCTGGAGTTAAAGCTGCGGTCGGCAACTTTTTTTTAGTCATATTAGCTTGAACTGTCATGGGATTCTGGAAGTAGAATATTAAATAGGCTGTTTAGGAAAAATAACGAAATCTGTAGCTCCCTCTGAAGCCTGTAATCATGCTTGCAAAAACCGAGCGCTCCCGGCTGTTTTTAACCAATCAAGTTAGGGTGGAGGAATCCTACCTGTCAATCACAGCTTGTGTACACGCTGCTGAGCGTGAGTCTGCCCCAGCTTGTGTGCGCTCACACTGGTGTGAACTCACGTGCACAACCTCGTCCACAGAGGGGGAGGGGTTTGGGGGGCGATTTGGAGCTTGTTAGAGGTTGGGGGAGGGACCTGAAAGTTGTATCAGTTCGAATTTTCCGACTTTAGACTCGCAATTTTGAAAACCTGCCGACTGCAGCTTTAATAAAGTCAGCGCAACAAATAAAATTTAGATTTTTCGTTTTTATGCAACTTTGTTACATAATTCAACATGTATATCCAGACAAGACTATTTTGTTCTTATTTTTCCCCTCAATCATTTATAATTAACATGCCATTCTCCTTTGAGTGTGTGTGTTTACATGTTTTTTTTTTTTATTCTAATATGGTCAAGAAACGAGGAGCCGTCTATACTTCTGGGGTCCAAATGGGGCTCCACTTGTTTTAAGGGATTTCTGAGGGTCAAAACTTGTTAGGTTTAGAGTTAGGTTAGGTTTAGGGTTAGGGTCAGGCATTCAAGTGTATAGCCGCTTTCGGACTGTAGGAACCTTTGGCAGTTCTAATAACCTTTTAATCCGCGGGGCCGTTTTCTCCCGTGTTCGGACATACAGGAACTCGGGGCTTTCTCCCTTAGTTCCTATAACTATTTAGCTCCTTCTCCGAGGTCGGGTCTTTTCATAGTTCTTATAGAACGAATCTAACGGAGGTGTGTGGTGGTCGGTAGCTACGCCCCTTGTCATGCTATCACGGCTGAAATGTTTCCTCATACACGGACACAACCGGCGGGTGTTTAATAAGTTAAACTTACACTGGTCTCATTTGTCTGCGGCGCTCTGCTCTCCTTTCTTCCTTCATGAAATAAAAAAGTATTGTCTCCTGACTCTCTCTGTGAGCTTTTCCAGCCTCGATATTAGACGCCTGATGTGATTGTCCATGATTAATATCACCATCATGCAGATCATAAACACAGTGGCCTCCCCGCTCTCCATATTAGCTTCTTGGTGGTGTTTTTTCTACTCTCATTACTTTTACCGTTTTGTTTTGTGTTTGAATGTAGCGCTAAACGGCTAACGGCTAACACGTCACTGAAGCAGACGGCTACGCGCGGCGCATCAGTCCCTATCAGGTCCCGACTCATGTGCGAATGCAGACTGAAACAGTTCCGCTGGGGAAGGATAGTTATCAGAACGAAATTCGAGGAGGGTAGTTCTGATAACTACTTTCTTAGAACGGTCTGTCCGAAAGCGGCTTATGAGAGAGATGGAACACTTTTTAATCCTAGAAAAACAGCAGACCTTGTAGCAGCTGGTAAGACTGAATTACAAGAGCATTCACATGGAGGTGCAAGAAACAAATAAGGGGGGCCAGAAAGGAAGGAACTAAAGTGTTCGTCTGTATGTTCATGGTGCCACAGAGAAACTTGGTCCTGCCTGCCAGCCAGAAGCCATGAGCTCAGAGGAGAAAAACACACCTCTAATGAGCACAAACCGACACACTTCCAGCTACCAGCGTGAGAAATTAAACACACCAGCCAAGTGGAGCTCAGACTGGGCTGCAGCCCTGTAAAGTCTACCTTCTTTCCCGCCGGGTAAGACGTTATATATTCACCTGGAATTTTAGTTAACAAAAAAATACTCAATTCAGGCACATGGGATTCCTTTTATATAGCAGGAACAAAAAAACAAAAAAACAAGCTGATGTGTCACCAGAAGTGTTCTTTGATGGACAAAACTGAAAATGAAAAAGTAATCTCACCTCTTTTCTGGACCCAGCCTTCCTTGACGACATTCTGATCGGTCATGGTGGCTTCTCCTGAATATCAGTTCTTTCAGTTCTCCCAGCGTGAAGGACCAGTAGTGTGAGGTGTCCGAGGACAGGGTCAACTTCCAAAGGCCCTTCTGTAGGCTCAGTCTCCCAACGTATCTGCACCCTCACTCACCTAACCTCAGATTTCCCCACCTGCTCCCTGCTGTGCGTCTGGATTTTTCTCCCTTTCTTCCCAACTATCACTTTCTCTTACCCCCTGCCACGTGCCAACTCAACCTAAGTTTCTCCTGCTGTCGCCCGTCTCCCCGACCTCTTAGTGCTCCTCACCACCCTTCCTCACGCCTCCCTTCTCACGTTTTGTTTCTCTTGTTCTCTCAAACTTCTTCTTCCTCCACTTCTGTATTCAGGCACTCCAGGGGTGAGTCAGCCTGGAAGGATACAGAGACAGAAAAGGAGGGGTGAGGGGGGGGCAAGTCAGTGGACAGTTTCCTTCACACAACAAATACAGCAAGCAAGCACTCATTGTTTAGAGCTTCAGCACATTTTCACTCCTAACCTTTTACCTTTTCATTCTTACTTTTCGTTCCCTTACTCACCCAGCAACTCCTTCTCTTCAGTAGACATTTCTTCTCTCTGTTCATTCTTTCACAAACTTATTTTTTCCCCTTTCTTTATGGTCCCTTACACTCCTTCACCCATTTCCCATGTCTCTTGATATCATCCATTAATCCATGAGTCTGTTCCAATTGTCCAAAAAAATTACATCATTTGTCTTTTGGCCTCAAAGCTGTCACAAAGTTATGGACGGATGAAAAGGAACATTTTTAAGGACTTCTTAAGGGAAGTCAACTGCGCTCCTGTGATAATTCAACCGCACGTACACCGAGCTGCGATGTGGGTGTGAAGCACTGAAACTACAGCCGTTCAATATTCTACAAAAAGAGCTTTGGATACTTTCTCTAATGCAACCTCTCACACCATCATGTTGGTTATCTCATATATTAGAGATAATAAATAATAGCACTTTATCAAAAAGGAAAACAACATTTGAAAGAGTGAAATTTTGTTCTGTCACAGGCTCATCACACTCACTCGTGTCTTCATATGTATTCACACGAGTCACAGAACAACTAGATGAAAACAACTGAGTCGCTATGAAAGTTGCAGCTCCAAGGAATTGTGGGACAGAATTATCTTCTTACTTTGATCCCGAGTATCCAACGCTAGAGATCTCAAAGGAACCATCGGAGCTTCTTTCCTTAGGATTTGGACAATTCCGACCGCTCTTGTCATGGCTTCTACTAGCATACTTGTTGGTCTTTCACACCTTTGTCACTGCTTCCCTTGCGGGCTGAGGCATATCCAGAGCAGAGCAGCTTGAACCCCCATCCATGCTGCCTCTGATGTGCAATGAAGGTGCATGAGTCCAAACCTGAAAAGACTTGAGTTTCCCCTCCGTCTTTCTTTCTAATGTCCCCCATTCTTTTTACTAGACCTCATTTCTATCCAACTTAATTCATCTCCCTCCATACTAGGACTGGGCGATAAAACGATCTCAAAATTAAACTGCGAATAAATTTATGTCAGTCTTGGCAATAAGCACAAGACCTTTTCTGTCGATCCATCTACAGAGCCCACCGTGCATCCCTCAGCACATTGCAGTCCACTTGATGGCAGTAATGTTTCTCTAAGCTGGTTCCTAAATGCCAAGAAAAAAAACTAAAGGAAGGAGGGGAAAAAAAATCAAATACAATGACCTACCAGCGGACTGAGGAAGGAAACTGAGCAGCAATGTAGGAGAGAATGAGTGTAGTGGTGGTGAGACTGAAACTAAACTCACGTTATCTTCCCAAACTCTCCAAGTAGTGGATAGAAAAGGTTCCACTATGTCAGTGACATCAAAGTGGTTTGGGTTCAGTAAAAATGATGAAGAACTGAATAATACAACGGTGAAGGCCAATACGGGAAACTGATTTGAACACTTTGGTTTAATCACCTGAAAAGGTTTCACCTCAGCGGCTACGCAGAAAGCATGAAAATGCGGCCCGAGGCCCCTCAGTGCACCAGTTCCACCAGTGAAAAGGATGTTTGGACAGTTGAGTGTTCACATAGTGTGGTATACTTTTGAGATTGACAGCATTAACAAACATATCGTGATCAAGATTGAGATCGATCAATTTTGATTTTTTTTGTTGTATCGCCCAGCCCTATTCCACACATCAGTCTTTAATTACCTTTGCTTCTTTTCTCATTTCTGGTCCCTCTTTCACACAAGCCACTGGGGCAACAAACCCTGACATATCCTTCCTTCAGCATTTGCCACTCTCCTGCTTCCACCCTGTGTTTCATCTCTCCTTATGCTTTCAATACTTTGATTTGCTGTGAGAGTGCATTCATTTGACATTAGGAAAAAAAACAAATAAACAGTGTTAATCAGACTAAAACCAGCCTTTAAAAATACATATAGACAAGTTCATTCAACCGAAACCATACATAATCGAAGTTCTCAGAGCTGGAAAAATACACCCACATTACGTGGTTGGGGGTCAAATCTCTCTTGCATGTATTTGCTCAATTAGACTAAAATGGGCTTAAGACCTCTGCACATACTCCACCGTTCCCATCCAGTACACAGAAGCCAGAAACAACAAAGAATAAGCACAAGGGATTAGTGCATATGCTTTAGTAAAACCAGCAAAGTTACTATCAATACAGCCCAACTACAACTAATGTTGCTTTCATTCACATATTTTTCTGTTTCTATTGTCAGACAGCTAAACACATCAAGAGTTGTGACTGAAAGCAGCCCATTAAGACTATGAATCAATTCACAACCACTTAAATGAGACAGGATTTTTCTCTGACACTGACAGTTTGAGCGTTCAGATTTGGTGGGGAAACAGAACTCACTTCCAAGGTTATTCAGCTTCTTTCCTCTGTATCTCTGCCTAACTTCCACTTCAGATCAGGCTGCTTTCGCTTTACCTTCAAAGTGGGAGGTTGAAACTCTTTTGCTTTTTTCCTTGTTGTGAGGAAAAAAAACAGTAGTCGGGACTCGTCTTTGCAGGCTCTTGGGGGAATTTTTTTACACATTCAACAGAAATGCAAAGACAATAGATTCTTGGACTGTTTCATACCTTTTGGTAACATTTGCACATATATGGCTAAATACAACCATGACCATCTTCTGTCATTTACCTTACAAAAGAACAACCTGCCTGGATCTCTCAGGAATGACGCAGAGACCATAAAGCATATGGCGTGAGCGATGGAAAGATATAGCTTCGATCATACATGTTACCCCCTGAAATCACTAATTAGTGTTTGAAAAGTAAATTCATCAAAGATTGATATAAACCAAAGACTCAATCAACTTGACGGATAATTGATATAAACCACTACCGTACATACTTAGTAGAATAATTTTTATGAAAAATACTGAATAAATTAATCATAATTAATCATAATTAATAAACCATCAGTTTGCAGTATACAGGAGCGAAAAACCCATCTGGCTTGCTTCTGTTCTGCGGTGGAAAACCGAAAACCAGGAACTCTTCAGAGCTCTGATTAGAACTCTTGTGATCAAAGATTCTAGTGAACTGCGCTGATTTTTTGTTTTTTTTGAGCGAGTCAGACGCCCTCAGTCAGTCTGAGCCGGTGACAGGGATGCCAGGAAAATAACAGCAGGCACGATACGTGACGTTATTGGAGCTTAAACGAGTAACTGCATCTGACCTGTGTAGAATTTCTTTGAGACTTTAGGTGAGCTCACTTCCCCACATAAAAATGAGTCTGTGGAGATGTCAGCTAGCAAGCGACGACACTGCTAATCTGTCAAATGCTAACGTCTTTCAGGTTAACGTTAAAGTTAACATTACATAAGGACCTGTACCGCTAACACTGAAAACGAACCAGCTTTTGCCTTTATCTGCTCTAAGCCTCAGTTAAGTGTCCATACAGCTTTATCCTCATGTAAATGCAGGGTTGACCAGAATAGGGAAAACGATGAGGAAAGAGGGGAGAATGTTCAGGAGATGAACAACTATCCTTTGACCCCATCCCGAATGTGGCGACCAACCTCTCAACTCCCTTTGGTCATGCAACAAACAGTCAGGAATTCATATCACAGCAGCATACAAGGATTCCCAAACACAAGAGATTCTTGGATTCTTTTATACCTTCTGATACCATTTGCGTATATGTGGCCAAAAACACGCATGATCTGGCACCTCATCTGCACAAACATCCTGTTATTTCCCTTACCAGATGGCACCCTGGTCTAGATCTCCTGGGCATGACGCAGAGACCGCCTATGGCACGAGCAGTGTTGGTCAAGTTATTTGGAAATAGTAATCAGTTACTGATTACTTTTCTAAGAAAGTAATCCAGTTACTTTACTGATTACTTATTTTAAAAAGTAATTAGTTACTTTACTGATTACTTTACTTAGTTACTTTACAAAAACATGATGCACAACCTGAGTACACTATAAAGCAATAGGCCTTTCAGCCCAATTCTATTCTTTCTGCATTTCCATCATATAGAATTGAATCAAAACAAAACAAACAGTCTCTTTTTCAAAACACCTGCCGCTCTTAAGTCTATTTTCATCTGTTTAGCAGGAGAGGGGCCGTCAGAGGTTTGCCCGGTGGAACTGGATGTCAGTGGGGGCTTACTTTACCAGGGTTCTTGCAGGTTTCAGTAAGTTCAATTTAAGACTTTTTAAGACCTTTTAAGACCATTACGAATTCAATTTTAGACCAACACGACTCATGACCAGAAACGATCCCAAATGATCCCAGAAATTCAAAACCTTTTATCTTTATTCATTTAGTTATTGAAGATTACATTTTATAAAATAAAAAAATATATACTAAAATCAGTATTAAAACAAATAATCAAAACAGTTACTTTCTTAGCCCAAGTAACCTTCCCAACACAACACTTAATATATTTCTACATACAACTTCACCCTACATACAGTCCTGATCAAGATCAAGACCAGTTAAAAAATTGCATGAATTTGCTTTTTGCACTGTTGGATCTAAGAAAGGTTCTAAGAAGAGATTCAAAATGCAAAAAGAAGAAATTGGAACAAAAGTTGTGAGCAGGCAATTTATTGAAAACAACAATTTAACTGAACTAGGCCGTTCATCAGCTGATCAAAAGTTAACACATTGACTCCCAAGTCACGTAAAACTACGTTTTTACTGCCCATGCGTTGGCTCCCAAACCGTAAAAATACGTTTTTACGGTTTTTTTATGGATTCTGAATCTATACATTCTAATGCACATTCTGTGTGATTTTTGTAATTATGTGATGAACAGAACTGACATAGATGGCAGTCAAAAACTGGTGTCATCATCTGGACATTTTGATCATTACGCCAATGGCTTTGCGTCAACTCAAGAACAATTTTGATAACGCTGCATTGATTGTTGTGCATTTCCGCATTTTGTCCAATCGCACGTGTCGGTTTCCAGAGGGTGGCGGTAAAGTAACATAAACAAACAACAAGAAGGAGAAGAAGACACGCAACAAGTCAGGAGGCGGTCTTATGAACAGGTTAGCTTAGCTTAGCTTTGCAACGTGCTGCGATCACGCTTGGAGGGAAAGGGAAGCCGATATCTCAGTTTGTTGTTGATTTTGGTGGATACCCGCCTTGGTTTAGCTAAGGATAGCTCGCTAATGGCGGCACCTAAAGACACGCAGTTTTGACCCACAAAGAGTTTAAAGTCTCAGCTTTCAAACGAGCCATAACATGTTTTAGTGGCCCTATCACATAATATGCTGTGACTGTACAAAAAACGTCAAAAAATGGTTTAGAACGCTGGGATTCTTCGACATAATTCTGTAAAAACCGCTGGTGGTCAATGTGTTAAAGACCACGGCTTAAAGAAAAAAAAAAAAAGAAATTAAAGTGTAAAAAACTGACTCAGTAATGAGTAGCTCCCCCATTATTGTTGATCACTTCAAAAATTCGTTTTGGCATGCTCAATGCAAGTGTTTCCAAAAGGCTAGTGGGAATGTTGCTCCAAGTGGTGGAGATCGCTTCACGAAGGGCATCCACTGTCTGGAACTGATGCCCATTTTTGTAAACGTCCCTTGCCATCCATCCCCAAATGTTCTCAATTGGATTAAGATCAGGGGAACACGCAGGATGGTCCAAAAGAGTGATGTTATTCTCCTAGAAAAAAGTCTTGGTCAGACGGGCATTGTGAATTGGAGTGTTGTCCTGCTGAAAAACGCAGTCATTACCACACAGACGAGGGCCCTCAGTCATGAGGGATGCCCGCTGCAACATCTCCACATGGCCAGCTGCTGTTTGACGCCCCTGCACAACCTGGAGCTCCATTGTTCCACTGAAGGAAAAAGCACCCCACATCATGATGGCGCCCCCTCCACTGTGCTGCGTAGAAAACATCTCAGTTGGCATCTCCTTGTCATGCCAGTAACGTTGGAAGCCATCAGGACCATCAAGGTTAAAGTTTTTCTCGTCAGAGAATAAAACTTTCTTCCACCTTTGAATGTCCCATGTTTGGTGCTCCCTTGCAAAGTCCAAACGGGAAATTTTGTGGCGTTGAAGGAGACGTTGCCTTTGAAGACGTTTCTTGTTTTTGAAGCCCTTCCTTCGCAGATGCCGTCTGATGGTTATTGGGCTGCAGTCAGCACCAGTAATGGCATTAATTTGGGACGGGGATCGTCCCGTGTCTTGACGGACAGCCATTCGGATCCTCCGGCTCAGCGCCGGTGAGATTTCTTTTGGGTCTACCACTTAATTTTTTTTCTTCCATAACCCTGAGGATCTTTTATGAAATGCAAAATGACCGTCTTACTCCGTACAACCTCCGTTTCTGCACTTCAACAATCCTACCACGTTCAAAGACGGTGAGCTTTTTTGCCTTTGCCATCAAGAGATCTTCACAGTGTGATTACTTGACAGGAAATGGCATGGAATCCAAAATTTAGCACAGATTTTGGCTTTTAAAAGCTGTGGTCTTAAACATTTGATCAGCTGATGTACAGCCTACTTCAGTTAAATTGTTGTGTTCAATAAATTGCCTGCTCACAACTTTTGGTCTTTTGTTCCCATTTCTTCTTTTTGCATTTTGAAGCTCTACTTAGAACCTTCCTAAGATCCAACAGTGCAAAATGCAAATTCATGCAATCTTTTAACTGGTCTTAAGCTTTTGATCAGGACAGTATGTCAAAGCTCATCCCTTTTAGGCTCTAGAGTCTAGACTAACTTTTTGCATTGGTTGCACTGGTGCGCCCTACTTTTTTTCTTGGGTGCACCCAAATTTTCACATTCTGCAGTTTTTTTTTTTTTTTTCCAATCTTTTTTTTATTTATTTTTTTATTTCAAATAGCTGCCTGTCTTATTAGGCAATATTGACTTGTAAATGATTAACTAACAATCTGGTCAACATAAAGTTCTTTATTTGAAGCACAATTCCACAAGACGGGTAACGAACTGAAAAGTGTTGCTGCTTACAGTGCTTCACGGAGCTGAAATTTAAACTTGAAACATCTTAAGACAAATGAAATTTAAAAAAAATCTAAAGTAAAAGTGCAAATGTTTTAAGGACTCCAGTCAGTTACTACACTGGTCACCAAGAGCAGCAAATGCTTTCTTTGAGGCAGCAGAAATTCCTAAAACAAATAAAAAGATAAAACCCTTTTACTTCCCAAATCAAGAGTTCATAATGCAATCTACTTTTTAACTGACATCCCTAACGGGATGTTCCTCTTACAAAGTTTACAGCGAGCTTCGTATCGATTGCTGGGCACCGCTTGTAACCAAGTGCGAAAATCGCTGATATAAGTCTCGTTGAAAACACACTTTCCCATGTTTTCTACCACAAGCAGCCGAAGTAACTCTGAACACGCAGAGGGTAGCTGCAAACAGCCGCAAACTGAGCCATGTCTTTCCTGCAGTTATCACGGGATTTGTAGTTTAATCACCACATACCAACACCAGCAGCTATCAGAGCCCCTCAGAAAGACAGACGACACACAATCAACTTCTGATTACGGCGTCTTACTCAGTGTATTTTACGTGGCCAACGCTTCTCGGGAATGAACCAAAGTTAAAAAATAAATAAATAAGACTTGACAAAATTAAATTTAAGACCTTGGATGAAAATCTGGGCGTTTTGAAGACTTTTTAATGCCTTAAATTTAAATTTCCAAATTTAAGACATTTTAAGACTTTTTAAGATCCCTGTTTACTCGTTTCTTGGCACGAACAACAGTAAGATATAGCTTCGCTCAAACATTATCAACATCGGTACTTTCTTAGAAGTTTAATACCCCAATGAAAAAACCTGACCTCTTATTGGTGTTCTTTCATTTTCTACCAGTCGGAAATTGGAAATTCTGATTTTCCCTTCGTCATTGAATACTGAATCAGTGCAGCGCTGGTAACACTCATTACAAAAACAAACGTACCGGTATGTGAAACATAATTCACGAGCAACCGATTGAATGTCAGCAACCAAAAACTTAAAACACAGAGGAATGGTTTAATTTACCAGCCAGCAACTGTTATGTTCTGCGGTGTGTGTTTTAACAATCTGGGCCAGCTAAGCACGACTGGCAATGAGACTATGGCTAAAAGAGTTATCGGTAGCCTACCAGATGTCCAAGGTCACACTGCAGACTAAGAAATGTAAGTATTTGAGAATAGAATTGCCAGTAAAGTATTTTTCTATCAATCTGGTGTGTGGTCTGAGCTCTCAGGCTGTATACTGTATTCTCTTTGATACTTTAATAACATGGACCAAGAGTTACTGAGTACAACTGATCTCTACAGAGGCAGATCCCGAGAAGAAGAGGACCGGAGTGGAGTTGAATGAGTCACTCCACGCCCTAAAACAATCCACTTGAATTGAGGTGTCCACTTGAATCCTTGGTTGAAAATGGAGCCGCTGTAACCGCGTCTGTTATTTTGACCAAAGCATGTCGCACATTTCATTAGGATTGAAGTAAATTGTTTCAGCTTGTGGAAAAAAGGGCATAATGTGTCTCCTTTAAAGTCTTTCTAGCCTGTATTTTCAAAATCCTGATTTTATAACCACAGCATTTTCTAATAAAATTACCATTCAAGTAACTTCAAGACGTATTTATGTCTATGCAGTGATTTCGGCTATGCTACAACAAAAGCATGTACATGCAACAAAAGCATGTACATGCAACAAAAGCATGTACATGCTTTTGTTGTTGCTTACTTTTGTTGTTTACCTTTTAGCTTTGATCTGAAGCAGAAAAGAGAGAAGTTCTAGTGGACAAAAAGCTGCTTTGTGGTGGAGTGGAACAAAGCGTTAAAAATAATTAAGACTGCCCAATGTAGCTATCATCTGTCCTTGTTATCTGTGGTGAGCTTGAAAGCTCATCCGAACTCTGGTGCAGACCAAACAAGTGAACTCTGGTCCGCCTGAAAACATGGGTCTCGGTTCACTTGCAAGAGAACCCTGGTGCGGTTCGCTTACAGTGGGATATGCAAATAGCCAATTCAGGGAACCAAAGAGAGGAAGTGGCATATTTTTTGGTACTGCTCCAATCGTCTGATGTACACAGCAACATGCTGGATAGCTCCAAACGAACAGCGGTTTAACTGTGTGATGCTGTCTAGGCGGTTTGTTCCGCTTTCAAAAGTGAAGTGTCCAACCAAACCAAATGAAGGTGTGACAGTTTTCGGCATTGCCCGCCCAATCAAACCGAGTCCCCCGTACTATCCTGGTGTCTTAGTGTGGGATTAAACTGTTAAAGACAGTAACATACAGTATGTGCTACTACGAGTAACACATTGGCTGTGTTCGAAACCGCCTACTTCTCCTACTACTCATACTAACTTTAACTTTTTTAAGTTCCCGGATGTATACTAGATTCATACTAGATTCACCGAAATGTTGAGTATTTATCATGAGGTTACTTGTCATACTCAAACTACCCAAGATGCAACGTAACGTGACGTCGCCGATCGTCATTTCCTGTCAAAACGGCAGTTTCAAGCTAGCTACAACGAGGGTAGGTTCACTTCCTGTTTTCAAAACAAAAGCACCAATTGTATGGTAATGGCTTTCCCAATGATAAAAGGCAACGGGTATTTTAATTTGTGAAAATAACAGGAAGTGCGTTGCTCACTGCGGCTAGCTTTAATAGTGCCGAATTCGTGGGAACAAAATTGTAAATAGCCGGTATTTTGTCAGATTTGCAACACGTTGGGGATCTAAACGACTACTTTCTCGCCTGAAAATGTTTCAAGTGTTGTTAAAGTTATATATTTACAGAGTTTATAGCCCGAGCCGAAATCAGCTTCAGGCCGGCTGATTTCGGCTCGGGCAGGAGCGAAGTGCACTGTGTGTAAACGCTCAGCATACTGTCTGATCGATGAGTATGCCGTTTGCAAGTATGTGGTATGCGGTTTCGAACAAAGCCATTATCTTACTCATATTAGCAAACATCAGGCTTACAGGGCATAAAAAAAGATTTGCTCCTTCAAATAAGCATTAATATTTGTGTGAACAGTTTATATTAGAGTGAGGCGGTTGAATCCTTAACTATATATAGAACATCAGTTTCAACTTACTTTGTAACTGGAACCATAAATGTAGCCAGTGGATGTTAGAAAATAAGACCCAAAGTTAAAAAAGACAACAGGCTACTGTTTTGTCTGTGTGCATATATTATTGTATTGTCTGTCTCTGCAAACATTTGCTACTGTGTATATATTCATTTCAACTAAGCATTCTAAGCAATGCTGGTGCACAAAACATGCATTAAGTGAAAATTGTTTACATTCTTATATGTAAAGAATAGCAGCCATGCTCTCTTCGTGTGCAGTCAGCTCTAGATTACATGCAAGCCAACCTGTATCAGCCACACTCTTGAATTAAATCTCTACATTGAATTAAATCACATGCTGCAATACTTGTTGGACAATACATGAAAGAAGGATGGTGTTCTACTACTTAATCTGGTCATTTTTGGAAAAAACCAAGGTGAGGTTACTAGCTTGTCCATGTGCGCTCAATGTGCACAGTTTTATATACAAAAGACCCCTGATCAAAATAAGAAATCAGTCACATACTTGCCAAAAGTATGGAACCATCACACTAAAGTTAATCTGTGGTCAACTGTGCAAGGTGCCACAATCATCTTTATGTTTATGTTTTTGCATTTGGCAGACGCCTTTATCCAAAACGACTTAAAGGTAGGGTAAAGGGGTCTTGCCTAAGGACCCCTACTGGAGGTAGTATCTTTCATGCAGGCGATTTGAATCCAGGTCACCCAGATGAAAAGTGGCAATCTTACCACTACACAATCCAGTCCCTATCCCAATCATTTGTGAAGCACAAACTTAACTAATGTTGTTAGGCTTTACCTACAGAATAAAAAAATTAAAAATGAAAGTTGTATCATCGTGATAAATAACATCCCTCTACAGAATATACACAAATGGACTATAATGTGGTTTTAAATGTTTCTTGAATCCATTCCAGTTATTTAGGAAAATCACATTGTTGTGTGCAAGTTGTTGGATGGCGCTGCAGAAAAGCCTGACCCAGTAACCCTCAACGTAAATGTTTTTCCATTTACTTCCACAGATATGATGATTCAAAGAGGAATATCAATGCAAAGAAGCGCACTTCACATACCAGCCTATATACCATGTAACCATCATGAGAAAAGTCATTTATGCCCCAGTATTCCCTACAGTAATGTAGCAACGAAACAATATTTCACAATTATCATAACACAGTACTAGTTGTGATAACATTCCCTGTATTGATATCCAGCTTTGATGCAAAGCAACCAAATAAACCATCAATAAAGATGCAGGGCTAGAAGATAAATGTGAGGCTCCCCCCATCCCAACCCCAACGATGACAACAAAAACAATGCCCGACAGGAGCAGCCTTTGCATATTCTAGGAGTCGGTTAAAAGCTGCAAGCCTCGGTACGACAAGCACACCCATGTCTCAGATTTATTGTCCATGAATGGGCCTTGGACCACACAAAAACAAACACAGAAACAACAGCTTTTGTTTCAAGGGCGTGTGGTGTTATCTGTTACATAACAAAATTCACTTGGCGTGCTCCATTACATTTCAATGGGCCAGACAAGAATAAATGTGGGGCTGCGATTTATAGTGCCAATTAGGTACTGGAAGTATAGTAGGTTGTGTGAAACGGCAGTCAAAACAGGCTGGCCTGTGATGGCTCGGATGGAATATGCCGGCTAACCACGGATGCTAGGTCGGGGATGGGGGGGGGGGCGGTGTTAGCGTTAATAGCAGCCGCCTAGCTAGTTCAATGCCTGGCTTGAAGGCAGGATTAGCTCTGCAACTTGGAAACGGTCAGTCGAAAGTAAGCGACAGACCTGGCTGTCTGGGCGTTATTCTAATGGCTGTTATCAGACAACCTTATTCGCCTTATTAGTTCATTTCTGATGGAGATAAGACGCTGTGTTTTTTCAGGGGGACGGGGTCATATGGGGGAGGAGAGGATGTTGAGGATGGGGGGGTGTCGTTAATAATGAAGATGGTTCAGGCCAGAACGGCCAGGACGGTATCGCTTCCATTATTACCCTCAACTACCTCCTGAAACAGCAGCAGCATCCCGACGCCAGAATGGCGAATGACGTAGCAGCCGTCCGCTAACTGCAGCTAGCAAGCATGCTAACCTCCCACCCAGTCGGGGCTCAAACTCAAACCTGATGTCCATACCCTTAAAACGAATGCCCCCTCCTTCCTTCCCATCTCAACCTCCAATATATTATGGCATACCATTCAATTATTTCACCTGTTAATCGAAGACTCATAAGGATGCCCCTTCCTCCTCCTTCTCTCCTCTATGGTTACAGGAGGTGTAACATCCCTCAGTTGCGACAACAGGAGGACAGCAATGGAGCCATAGTCGCTCCAGATGCCGACTCCAGAATGTGAAAGCCCAAACAGGAAGGTTTGGTGTCCCAAACAGAGACTGCGGTCGCAGGCAGACAGACCGCAGAGTTCCCGCTCCCTCAGCAGCTCCGTTAGGAAACCTCGCTCGGCTACGAGTCGGCACTTTCAGGCTCAGTCGGATCTCAATGGGAGGACCCCGCTGCCTTCAAATGCTGTCGGAAATGTAATCTTTCATGCTCCCATTAATCCAACCGGCTGGTTTTGTCTGAATCTGCTTTTTTGGGAGCAAATTGTCCTCGTATTTTCATTTAGAGCTTAAAGTGGTAACACCACTAATAGTACCAAGAACATTAGCTTATGTTTTAGAAATAGATCTGTTCTGAATGCAATGCGTTTTGGGGATGTCCTTTTTGGAAAAGGAAAAGATCCTGAAGTTCAAGCCTCATCAAAATGGTCTCCGTGGAAGAGTGACAGTTAAGAAGCCATTCTTTAAAAAAATGAAAACAGGGAGAAAAGGCTAAAGTATGCCAAATTACACAAGGTCTAGAATGAAAAAGAGTCGCAACAGATCTTATGGAGTGATGAATCAACGCCAGAGCCTGGACCTCAGCATCACTGAAGCAGTGTGGGGTCATGTTGGCAGAGAACGGAAGAAATGCAGGCAGCATTCAAAGAAGAGCCCTTCAACAAGCTTGGGAAATTATTCAGAGGACGACTTTCAAGAAAATTTGTAAGAGGCTTCAAATTGTGTTAGAAAAAAGGTTGACTTTTAACTAATATTTTAGTTAATATTTTAACAAAATATTTCAGTATTGATAGTATTGTTCAAAATCTACAGAAGAGTATTAGGGCCAGGCATAAGAAAAAATATTTATTTGCCTGTCGAGAATAAAGTCGACATGTCGAGATTAATGTCAACATGTCGAGAATAAAGTCCACAAGTCAAGATTAAAGTCGAAATGTCGAGAATAAAGTCCACATGTCGAGATTAAAGTCTAAAGTCGACATGTCGAGAATAAAGTCGAAATGTCGTGAATAAAATCGAAATGTCCAGAATAAAGTCCACATGTCGAGAATAAAGTCGAAATGTCCAGAATAAAGTCGACATGTCGAGAATAAAGTCGAAATGTCCAGAATAAAGTCCACATGTCGAGAATAAAGTTGAAATGTTGAGAATAAAGTCCACATGTCCAGAATAAAGTCCACATGTCGAGAATAAAGTCGAAATGTCGAGAATAAAGTCCACATGTCGAGAATAAAGTCGAAATGTCGAGAATAAAGTCCACATGTCGAGAATAAAGTCGAAATGTCGAGAATAAAGTCCACATGTCGAGAATAAAGTCGACATGTCGAGAATAAAGTCGAAATGTCCAGAATAAAGTCGACATGTCGAGAATAAAGTCGAAATGTCGAGAATAAAGTCGACATGTCGAGAATAAAGTCGACATGTCGAGAATAAAGTCGACATGTCGAGAATAAAGTCGACATGTCTAGAATAAAGTCGAAATGTCGAGAATAAAGTCCACATGTCGAGAATAAAGTCGAAATGTCGAGAATAAAGTCGAAATGTCGAGAATAAAGTCCACATGTCGAGAATAAAGTCGAAATGTCCAGAATAAAGTCGAAATGTCGAGAATAAAGTCCACATGTCGAGAATAAAGTCCACATGTCGAGAATAAAGTCGAAATGTCGAGAATAAAGTCAACATGTCGAGAATAAAGTCGAAATGTCGTGAATAAAATCGAAATGTGGAGAATAAAGTCCACATGTCGAGAATAAAGTCGAAATGTCGAGAATAAAGTCCACATGTCGAGAATAAAGTCCACATGTCGAGAATAAAGTTGAAATGTTGAGAATAAAGTCCACATGTCGAGAATAAAGTCGAAATGTCGAGAATAAAGTCCACATGTCGAGAATAAAGTCAAAATGTTGAGAATAAAGTCGAAATGTCCAGAATAAAGTCCACATGTCGAGAATAAAGTCGAAATGTCTAGAATAAAGTCCACATGTCGAGAATAAAGTCCACATGTCGAGAATAAAGTCCACATGTCGAGAATAAAGTCGAAATGTCGAGAATAAAGTCCACATGTCGAGAATAAAGTCGAAATGTCGAGAATAAAGTCCACATGTCGAGAATAAAGTCAAAATGTCCAGAATAAAGTCCACATGTCGAGAATAAAGTCGAAATGTCGAGAATAAAGTTGAAATGTCGGGAATAAAGTCGACATGTCGAGAATAAAGTTGAAATGTTGAGAATAAAGTCGAAATGTCGAGAATAAAGTCCACATGTCGAGAATAAAGTCAAAATGTCGAGAATAAAGTCCACATGTCGAGAATAAAGTCCACATGTCGAGAATAAAGTTGAAATGTCGGGAATAAAGTCGACATGTCGAGAATAAAGTTGAAATGTTGAGAATAAAGTCGAAATGTCGAGAATAAAGTCAAAATGTCGAGAATAAAGTCGAAATGTCCAGAATAAAGTCCACATGTCGAGAATAAAGTCCACATGTCGAGAATAAAGTCGAAATGTCGAGAATAAAGTCGAAATGTCGACTTTATTCTCAACAGGCAAAATATAAATATTTTTTCTCATGCCTGGCCCTAATACTCTTCCGTAAAAATCAGTTTTTACTTTACAACTGTGTTTCCATTTACGTTTGCACGTTTCAATAAATCGCTGAACTTTTTCCCCGTTCTTCCTGGCACACTGCAAAAAGCCAGCTTTCAAAAACAAGAAAAAAAAAGTACAAAAATTAGCTGTATTTTGCTTAAAAAAAAGCAAATATTATCTGCCAATGGAACAAGAAAATGTGGCTTGTCAAGATTTTTCAAAACAAGTAAAAATATCTAATCTCAATTAACCCACAAATACCTTAGAATTAGTGTATTTTAACTAATAACAAGTACATTTTTCTTGATTCTAATTAAATACACGTGGCCTATTTTCTCAATATATTGAAAAATATTCTTGAATTAAGTAAATGCTAGAGCCATTATCTTGACATAGTGGTATGCACTGGGCCTTATATTTCTTGAAACCAGCTTGGAAACTGTTGATATTCTAGCTTCAAGCATGTACTTACTCAAAACAGGTCATAAAATCTCAGTAACAAGCTGTAATATCTTATTTAGATAATTAAGGACAGAAACACTTAAAACAAGTGAAGCAGTCTAACATAAAAACTCCTTACTAAGAAGAACTATCTTATCGGACAAAAAATAAGCATATATCCCTTTGATCTAAGATATTTCTTTTTACTTAGATTTCACTTTTTGCAGTGTAATATACAGTATGTAAAGAAACGAGGAGAGGCTCCTGAAGCCTACTGTATGTCATAGGCTCAGCCTCGCCTGCACTATTCCCCAACCCTTAAATGAGTAACCAAAACCATGACAAGGGTTGTAATAATTGAATGAGTGTGACTGTGCTTGGTTATATGTCTCCTTGCGTCTCGTTTGTCTCTATGTGGCCCTGTGATGGACTGGTGACATGCCATATAGAGCTCAACTGGTTAAGCTGGCGCCCCATACACAAAGGCTGCAGCTGGCCAGGTTTTGTGTCCCGGTCTGGGGCCCTTTGCTGAATGTCTTCTCCCACTCTCTCTGCCCCCTTTCCTGTCTACCTACTTTCAACTTAAGGCCATTAGTCCCCCCAAAACACAAACACACAAACCAATGCTCAGTATATATTCAAATATTATGTGTTTTTTTCCCAATTAGAATTCTGAATATATTCAGGAATGTTACAACTTTAACTTGAAAGTACTTTTTAGTAAATGTATTAAAAGTATATTTAACAAATACATTGAATGTTCCTTTGAAGGGTGGTATGGAAAGTTGAAATTTATGTGGCTTTTACTTTACATAAAAGCATAAAGCGTGATTTTGCAGTAGGTATGACCATGGCAATGACATGATATTGACATGTAGATGTGCTCAGTATGGGACTGTGTTCATAGTTTCGCTGCAATCTGTTGGTTTCCCTAGCAAGGCAACTTTTTTTCTTAAATGGGCTTTGTATGAATTTGACTAATTTGGAATTTATGTTTTTTTATTTATTTATTTATTTTTATTATTATTTTATTCATTTTCAAACAGACACAGAACAGAGAACATACATGACAGCAGAGGCAAGTAAAAATAAAGTGACATAAAGTGAATAACACATGGAAAGAGAGACAAAATACAAGTAATAATAATAAAAATTAAAATAAATAAATAAATACAGAAATAAATAAATAAATAAGCAGAAATAAAACAAGCAAAAATAGCAATACTATAATGGACCTTTCATGGGAAGTTCTAAGAGAGTTTACAATTCAGACATTATACATGGAACAGGGACTATGCAGCCGTATCAATAAAACAAAATCAGCACATGAGAAAAAACATCAATGAATTAGATTGTAATTGGCTGTATTGGACTGTATTTTTGAAGTGCCTTGATTTGATGTTTGTTGTGACATAGTGCTATATGAATAAAACTGAATTGAAGGGAATTGAAAGGTCAATTTGGTGCAGATTGTATGTTTTATGTGCCACTTCCTGTTTCATGGAAATGTCCTATTATAAGTATGTGTAACCAGTATGAAACCTCTGCGTTGTGTTAAGGTTAGAACGAATGGAGACCACACCACTGCTCTTTCGAAGGTCTTTATTTTCCTCAACCTTTCCTCACTTTCCTCACCGAACATCAGAAAAAAGAGAACCGCGATTACAATGATGCAAACATTAGCACAAATAAGTCAAACATGGAGCATAGCTGACAAAATAAAATGCCAAATATAAATGACAAAATGGGAGCTCACCTTTCCTCACCGAACATCAGAAAACAGAGGAAGAGTTTAGGCGGGACCTTGTCTTTTGTCACAGATGTTGCTCCCCCATAAAAGAATGTACAGAAACCGAAAAAGAAAACAAAAGTTCCACCTGACTAGTCTTATAAATGTCATAAAAACAATTAAAAACAATAATTTTGTATAATTATACACAAGCCAAATTAACCCTTGTTACACATGCAGAGCAATGGCAATTACAGGATACCGATGTGTACATCTGGTTCAGGAGCTGACTGTCATCCAATGTCATGGTTCTCTGGCATTTGGTGTTGTTCCTCGTGTTCACCTTCCTTTTTCCCCATGTGTGTGTTGTATTGTCTTCCCCTGCTGAGAGTTGCTGGTGTGTACCTGCGTGTGTGAGTGTGGGCTTGGCTAAACTTCTCCAGCGGGCTCTCTCGGCACAGCTGAGGATCATCTACTTCATCAACCCTGATGCTGATATTCCCTAGGATGATATCCACTCAACGCCAGGTCATTGTAACTCCTAAGTGGTACAACTGGCCGCTGCTTAAAGGGACACTGTGTAATATATTAATAATAATAATAATAATAATGACTTGGTTTTATATAGCGCCTTTCAAGTAACCCAAGGTCGCTTTACAAAAAGGAGATGGGGCTAGGGAATAGAGGAAAGAAGAGGGGAGGGGGTAGAAATGGGGATGGGGCCAAGGTGATTAAGGACCATAGGCCTCAGTGAATAAGTGGGATTTGATGTGCTTTTTAAACGTTTCCAGTGTGGGAGCTTGGCGGATATGGAGAGGTAGACTGTTCCAAAGGGTGGGGGCAGCAACACAGAAGGCTCGGTCTCCAAAGGTCCGTAGTCTGGAGCGGGGAGTGACGAGCTGGTTCTTGCCAGAGGACCTCAGGGACCTTGGTTGGGAGTGTTGCTGGATGAGATCGGAGAGGTACTGGGGAGCAAGAGTGTGGAGGGATTTGTATGTGAGGAGTAGGATTTTGTAGGTGATGCGTGACTTCACTGGGAGCCAGTGAAGGTGTTTCAGTGTGGGGGTAATGTGTTGCCACCGCTTTGTGTTGGTGAGGATCCTGGCAGCCGAGTTTTGGACACGCTGTAGTCTGTCCAGTGCTTTGTTTGGAAGACCATAGAGGACACCATTCCAGTAGTCCAGACGGGAGGTGATGAAGGCATGGATCAGAGTCTCTGCAACTGGGTCTGACAGTGAGGGCCGGAGTCTGCAGATGTTTTTGAGATGGAAGAAGGCGGATTTGGTGGTGCTACTGATATGAGCTTGGAGTGAGAGGTTACAGTCCAGGATAACACCCAAGTTGCGTACTTCTTGGGAGGGCCTGATGGTACAGCCATCAACATTCAGTAGGACATCCTCAACTTCCTTGGACTGAGATGGAGAGCCCACCGCCATGAGCTCTGTCTTGTTGTTGTTCAGTTTGAGTAAGTTGGTGGCCATCCAAGTCTTAATGTCTCTCAAACAGTGAACTAGTGATAGGGGAGGGAGATGGGCAGATGGTGTAGTGCTAATGTAGAGCTGGGTGTCGTCAGCATAGCAATGAAAACTGAGCCCATGTTGGCGGATGATCTGGCCGAGAGGGAGCATATAGATGGTGAACAGCAGGGGGCCAAGCACTGAGCCTTGGGGCACGCCGTGGTTGACTGGAGCTGGGGTCGAGTTGGAGTCCTTGATAGCGATGTATTGCGTCCTAGTGGAGAGGTAGGAGTGAAACCAGGAGAGGGCGGAGTCAGAGAGGCCTAAATGATCATGGAGACGGTGCAGCAGGATGGTGTGGGAGACTGTGTCAAAAGCTGCAGACAGGTCTAGGAGGATGAGAAGGCTGATGAGGCCATTGTCTGCAGCTATGAGGAGGTCGTTCATGATCTTAATGAGCGCCGTCTCCGTGCTGTGGTGAGGTCGAAAGCCAGATTGGAGGGGTTCATAGAGTTCATGGTGGGACATGTGGTCTTGTAGTTGGGCAGCCACTGCTCTTTCCAGAATCTTGCTGAGGAAGGGTAGGTTGGAGATAGGGCGGTAATTTCCAGGGTCATCAGGGTCCAGGCTGGGTTTTTTGAGGGTGGGAATGACCACAGCCGTTTTAAAACTGGAGGGCACCACACCAGATGTAAGGGAGGTATTAATGATGTCAGTCATGGTAGGGCAAAGCGTGGGTAGGCAGGCCTTTACCAGTGCCGTGGGCATGGGGTCCAGTTTGCTAGAGGTGGTTTTAGCTTTTGACACAAAGTCCATGACCTGGTTGTTACTGAGTGGTGAAAATGAGGAGAGGGAGCACTGATGTGGCTGGGCAGAAGAGGTTGAGTTGCAGTCCTCCAGGTGAAAGGCAGGTGGACATGGAGTGCCTGTCTGACGGAGCTGCAGGTGAATGTCGTCCACTTTCTGCTGAAAGAAAGTTTGGAACTTGCCGCAGAGTTCAGCGGCGTCCGATGGTTGGGGTGGATCTGGAGGGCGGAGGAGGCGGTTTATAGTGGAGAAAAGCTGCTTTGGTTGATTCTGATGTTTACTGATGAGAGTGGAGTAATACAGAGTTTTTGCCCTGGAGAGAGCCTCTTTGTAGTTCCCCACATGGTCTTTGTAAGCCTCTTGATGTACAACTACTCCAGATTTTTTGTACAGTCTTTCAAGCCGACGCCCAGCTGCCTTCAGGAGGCGGAGCTCAGGAGTGAACCAAGGTGCAGGCTGGCTGAAAGTGACAGACCGAGTCTTCAGGGGGGCTACAGCATCCAGACTGCGAGAGAGAGCTGTGTTGTAGTGCTCGGTTAGGGCATCCACAGTGTGGCTGGAGGGGTGGGAGGCAAGTTGTAGTGCCAACATGCTCGACAGTGCAGGTGTGGATACGCGCTTGATATTTCTGAACGTGATTGTTCGATTCACACGCAGTCTGGGTGGAGGCTCAGGTACAGAAAAGAGGATGGCATGGTGATCTGAGACAGCTAGGTCCAGGCACTGGAGATTGAAGGGAATTATGCCAGTAGAGCACACTAAGTCCAAAGTGTGGCCTTTAACATGTGTGGGACCATGTACATGCTGTGTGATGTTTAAACACTCAAGGATGGATAAGAACTCTGTTGCAAAAGGGCAGCTATGTGAGTCCACATGAATATTAAAATCACCCAAAATGATGGTGGATGAGGACATGGGGCAGACAGTGGTGAGTAACTCAGAGAACTCAGAGAGAAACCCACTGTTGGCTTTGGGAGGGCGGTACACAAGTACAACCTGTAGCTGTGCAGCCCCTGTCATCACAAAGTGCACGCATTCGAAGGTGCTGGAGTTTATGGGGAGTTCTTTAACCATAATGTCTGAGTTGTAAATGACAGCCAGCCCACCACCACGGCCCGCGGAGCAAGGCTTTTGGATGTATACATAGCCTGGGGGAGTGGCCAGATTGAGAGAGAAAAAATCCTGCTGATTTTGCCATGTCTCGGTCAGACAGATGAATTGGAGATTTCTGTCAGTGATTATGTCATGGATTAATTCTGCCTTGTTGTTTAATGAGCGAGTATTAAGGAGCATAAAGTTTGCCGTCTACAAGCCCCATACACACACGTCGCTGCTATTTACTCGCTACTCGCTCACTCGCCTACTCGCCACTCGCTTGGGTGCTTTTGCTGACTTGGTGTGTAGAAGTTGGGTGGCCACTGTTTGGAGAAAACTGGGGGAACGTCACCTGTCAATAATCTGTATTCTGCATTTTAATTGGCTACTCGCTTTTACTCGCTTACTCGCGTCGCTCGAAGTTGAAATATGTTCATCTCGGAATCCGCCCACATCGCATCGCTTGTACTCGCTTGTACTCTCCTCGCCTACTCGCCTCCTCGCCTCGCGTGAACACATAGACATTCTATTGACTTCACTCGCTGAGCGACTAAATAGCAGCGACGTGTGTGTATGGGGCTTTATGGTGGACATATCAGAAGGACCAGGTATGAGAGCACAAGCCAGGGGACGCAGGTTGCCAAGCTCTGCGTGACGTTTGTTTTGATGACGTCGCGACAAGGAAGTATGGCATCGGACTGTAGAGACAGTCGGAGTTGTATTCATATGCACAAACTTATGTCGGGAGGCTCTGTGGACATATCTGGGACGACGCAGGATGTGGAGAGACTTTAAGACATCTAGGCAGCTCGGCAGGGTGGAGGAGCAGAGATTCATCAGTTCTGTTGCGGAGTATCTGAGAGCCATGCCGGGTGCGCACCTAGCTTGGCTAGCTTGGCTAGGCGCTAAGCCACTAGTTGCACTGCAGGGCGATACCGAGTGGCAGTCCCACCTGGATACAGCGACGGCACTGTCGATGGAAGGCCCAGAAAGCCACAGCGATGTTGGTCAGAGAAACTAGGATCTGCCGCCGGTGGTGCCAGGGTAGCCAGTCCAACGGTAAGATTCCAGTTTGTTCCGTAGTAGCCAACTGAATTAATCCAGGTAACGTTGGTAGTGCTTGATCACCACTGGTCACGCAGAGCAATTAAAATCGTACTCAAGAAGTATGCGAAAATGTCAGATTAGACTCGCGGAAAGTGTCAAGTGGATAGTAAAAAGTGGAAAAGCTGGGCATGAGAAACGGCGACATTCACGCCAGCGTCCTCTCATTAAGTCATTTATTAGCTCAAATCAACATATTCATTCATAAATTAGTCCTCATTGGTGTAAAATTATCTCTGTCAAAAATCTCACTTATTGTCCCGAGCGAAGAATCACTTGTCTGTATCTACATAGAGCGGGCAAGCTCTATGGAGGCTGCCATGTCCATGCCAAGTGCCGAGAGGGACATAAAGCACTTCGAATTGCGTTTTCCCCAACGCCAGGCCTGCAAGCAGAAATTACGTCATTTTGACGTCACGTTTGCACGCAGGTATAAACAGAGCCAGTCTACGCCATTAGAAATTCTCTGGTATAAACCAGCCTGAACGGCCTGCACTTTTGTTCGCAATGGAAGATCATAGCACGCCACAGGAGAAGGGATCCTCGTCGCCAAAAAAGCGAAAAAGAGAATCTTGACACATACCGCCTGCCGTAGTGCAACAAGTTGCAACGCACATTTGAAAACGCGAGGCGCCTAGAGAGCAAATTCATTCGACTTTGCAAAATAAAATTGCACCACTAGATGGGGGATGAAATTACACAGTGTCCCTTTAAGTTAAAGCAATACAATGTAACTTTCTTTAAAAACGCATTATGGAGCTCCCCCTACAGGCTGTTCCGAGAGCAACTCTAGTCCGGTCTCTTGCTTTGTCGGCCTCTCTCTTTCTGTCATGGTCTCTCCCCTGGCTCCTGGTAACAAGCACTTAGTGCTTTCAATTAACTCTCACTCTGCTCTGCTTAATTGCTACACCTGCATTCACTCTGCCTCCTCATTGGCCAGCCAGCTGCACTGCATTCACTCTGCCGTTAACCTCTGTATATCAAGCTCTTGTTTTCAGTTCCACTCTGTCAGACTGTCTGCAAACACGCTCCTGATTCCTGTTCCCTGGCAAAAGAACTCTGACTCCTGTTGACAAACCTGGACCTGCTCTGAAACCCTGCCTGATCTCCAGTCCTTGAAAACCCGACCTGCCTCTCTGATCTCCTGCCCCAGTAATGTTGACCTGCCTTCCGCCTACCTACCATGTTTTCTGGATTACCCTTGACTGTACTGCCGCTTTGGTCATCTTTCCTGTTGTGTGTGTGTGTGTGTGTGTGTGTTCCCCCCCAGGACTCCCAGCCCCGTGGTGAGTGAGCTCGAACCTACCACCACCACCACCTACACGAGACGCCGCTCAACCACTGGGGGACACACACACAGGCACCTGGACCGTAGCACAGTGGTTAGCACACCAGCCTGCCAAGCCAGCGACCCGGGCCCCAACTCCCTTTCCCCTGAAACCTAAATAAACTGTTTAACATGACGCATTTGTGGTCCTCTTCTGTCTGGTCCTGACACTTTCTCTTCCTTGCTTCATCAGTCAACGTCTTCTTCTGTTTCTTCGGTGCCTCTTCCATGATGATCGTACTGACAATGTTGCGCTAGCTTAGCCTTATACCTGGGAGTGTGAGAGGGGTCTATTTGTTTTTGCGGTAGGTGTGCCAGAAAGCAAGTCGAAGTACTTCCGCTCAGCTCCCAGGCCGGTCCAGCATAGCGCAGTTTTTCCAACTCAGACCCCCGAAGGGCATAGGAGACAGGCCAATCGTAATATTAAAACTCATTCTAGCCGCACAATTTTTTTCAAGCTGTTATTTTAAGGTAGAAATGTTACATAGTATTGCTTTAAGTCATTCTTCTCTTGACCTTGTCTTATTGTGCTTCTCTCTGTTCTTCTAGGGTTTCCATTGAATAGATATCTATATTCAGCATTGTTTTGTAAAAAATCCTTTTGTAAAAAACACCATTGTTTTTTAGTATGCAGTACAAAAAATGTTGGATGACTCCCCAGGGTTGTACTGCTTCTTCCCAATCTGGGGTAATGACCACTTTGCCCCGGCAAAGAAAAAACAAAGCATCTTACTATCATAAGGAAAACTCTGATAGTAAGAGATAGGAGCGGATACGAGACTTACAATAAGATATTTTACTCGGAGTAATGGAGTAAAATATACTTAAGAACACACAATCAAACCATTAACACTCGATTGAGAATGATACAATTTTGGAATTGGATAATGGGAACCTACATCTCCCCTGTACAATTAAATAAATTTGATCCTAATATACTTGATCTACGTTATAAGTGTAACAATCACCAGGGAACACTTTATCACCGTTTATGGAAATGTGAAGAGATTCAAAGATTTTGGAGCTTAATATTTTCATTATTATTCCCATTACTGCCATGTGTTGATGATGGTTTAATTGTTGGATGTTGTTGTATTAACACAAAAAAATACTTTTAAAAAAAAGTGTCTTCCATATGTGATTCTTTAAAAAAATATTAAAACTAGTCTATAATATAATAATATAATCTTTCACAGACATGGAAAAGTATCTCCTTGTAGAATCTTTAATATGAAGAAACCGAACAGCTTCTCTGGAGGTGTTTAATTGATTGATTGGTTTAATGAGACACATAAACAATGTCAAAAACCTGGTGAGAAATATTGGGCAAAAACATTAAAATTCACTGGCTTCAGGTGGAGATCATTATTAGATACCAACAAGTGTTAAACAGTGTTACGCCCTTCTGACACCAGGTGATGGTTATTTTAAGCCATGGTGTTGCCTGCAACAAAGTTTTATAGATGTCAGATGGCATTTGAGCGGTGGGTAAAGTTAGCAAGTTATCACCCTCTTAGTTTTCCAAAATATTGATGGGTTCTCAAGTAGTGCCATCCGAGTGCCTGAATGCTCTAACATCGGTTTCCATTCTAGACCTTTACTCATTAAGATTTCCCCAGACTTACAAAAACTTTTTACGATTTTAGTACTGAGAAATACTTTCTTTAGAAACGTATTGATACTCTGTCCGAGTTTTGCACAGAGATGAATACAACATAACTTTGCTAGGACAGACTAACCCGTTGGCCTTACTTGTATATTCTAAAAACGTCTTTGCATTTCCAACATACAATGAAGACTGTCAATGAAGACAATGAAACTTATTTATTTGTACTTGTGTCTATTAAATAAACATTTAAGCAAATGAAAAAATATTTAAGATGTAAATGGCCATTGGCTGTCACTCTTATAAAACACTAAATCTGTCCCAGGAAAGATGCAAAATGATAATGACTGATAGGTACAAAATCTTAATCTTGCTCATTACAAAGAGTTCAACATGTTGGGGGAAAAAAAATAAAACGAGTGAACAGAGACATTTCAAACAACCAATGACATCACATCAGGTTTCA
Organism: Odontesthes bonariensis; assembly: GCF_027942865.1. NCBI lineage: Eukaryota > Metazoa > Chordata > Actinopteri > Atheriniformes > Atherinopsidae > Odontesthes > Odontesthes bonariensis. The sequence goes on from NC_134509.1 coordinate 39,536,809, forward strand.
ACATTGTTTTATTCTCATTCTCTACACTTGGTTTCACAATAACATTCTTATATTCCTAGCAAAAGAGGTGTTATCCTCATAACTTGATTTATTATTTCTTTAAAAAGGTTTTGTCTGCCAGAGCTCTTGTATACATCTCATGCCTTATGACATTTAGCATCACTCTCCTGCTTCCTGCCATCAACTGTCAGCATCATGGGCACTGTGTTCTGAGTAATTTTCATGATCGTCTGAGTAGTGGTAACTTTCATCAGAATAGTGGTGATCATTGCCATGGTAATCCTCTTCTGTGTAATGACTGCCAGTGTCTTCACCATCTTGGTAGTTCAATGGTTTTTCACTTTCCTCACTTCCTTCCTCGTTCTCAGCAGGATCATCAATGTCTTCACCATCCAGGAAGATTTTTCTGTAGAGAACACGTTCATAGTCCGCGTCTGCCTCTCCCGGGTCACTAATTAATAAGAGAAAACTATCAGCAGAGAACCAGTCTCAGATTACAGGAATATTTGTAGCGTATGATAAGATGGGACTTACATTCTTATACTTTTAACATTTGAAATCCACATTAAATCTGAATTTGACCTAGTTTCAAATAGGCTTTCATATTTAACTTTCATTTCTGGCTTTGGCAAAGATTATTGAGCGCTTCTAAAGAGAAGCAAACTCAGGTGCTCAGGTTTGAGCCAGTCCAGGACAACCACTGTACAAGCAATACAGTGTAGGACAAGTATTAATGCACCCAATGTTTGCGCAGGCCATCTTATGTCCCACTACTGACACAATCAAACCATTCTGGGAAACATTTTATTCCAATGACATCAGTTAATAGAATGACTAGATACTCTGCAGCTCATATCGTTGACTGTCCAAAATTACTGATGAATGTCACTATACCTTATCAATATCAAAACTTTTCTGATAGGTTGCAAGACAAAGATGTTGGATTTACCTGTACTTATCGTCACTTAAAAGGGAGGCTGTGCGTTGTGTTGCTGATTTGGTTGCCTTACTGCTGATGAACTCCTCAGTCACATCACATCCATGCAGGGTTTTGATGTAGCACTTCTCTGCTGCTTGTTTGGCATTCCTCTGTTATCAATTCACAGATTCAGAAAGATTGGTCAATCTGTGACATACTCATCAAGGCTGTAATGTTAAAAAGAACCCCTCTGCTTCGTCTGCCATGTTTACAGTAAGCATCTTTGTCTTGTAACTTTGTTAATGAAATGCAGCTCTCTTCACTTAATAAGAACTTTCCTTTACAGTGACCATCTTCAGTCAAGTATCTCCATGTTTACTGAACTATATTCTCTTGTTCAAACCAAACTGAACTTACAGTTATACTACAGTCTAGACATAAAATCTGTTGAATGGATTTGACATTCTTACCCCCTTTCAACCAAAATAGGGCCAGTGTTGTCTTCTCTGGGCCAAAGCTCATTTAAAATGGTTTAAGGCAAAGTGGAACACTGTTCTGGGGTCAGACGAATTGAAATTAATAAATTTTGGAAGTCCTCACACCATGTCCTCTGGCTTAACGAGTACTATCCGGCTTGTTAGCAACTTTTCGCTTTTTTTCCATGTCCTACAGCAAAATAGATAATGGTTTATAAGCTTTTTACATTTTACAGTGTCCAAATTTTTTGGGGAATTGGGTTTGTAAAAAATAAAAAAAAAAAATAAAATAAAACCCAGCAACAAAACAACTAGTTAAAAACAGAAATTCAAATCAATTACTCACATGAGGTAAGGAAGAGACTAAAGAAAAACCTAAAAAATACCGGAGCTTTTACCAACTGTTCTTTTTTTTGGTGCACTTACAGTAGATGTTTGTATCGTCATACTTTTTCTGGATTATTGTCTTGCTTCATTGAGTGGTTCAACATCAGTTTGAGGGAGGTTTTTAGCCTTTTATTTGACCATCACAACAGGACAAATCATTGTCCCCTCCCAACTTAACACTGTTCCAGTGCTGGTTCAATGCCAGAGCCTTGCTTAGATCCAGTTCTCTCTGTTTTCACCTCCAAAGCTTTTGGAAAAAAAAAATAGTGTTTAGCTAGCAACTCTCTGTTCTCCTATGGGAGAATGAGAGTTGATTTGTTGCTATTTAGCGTGATGTTCGACAGATTTCTGGGCAAATGGACACCCACAAAACCCCTAAACTTCAGCCTTTCCTGACATACCCAGAGGTGCACGTTTATAAATGTAATGCTGCAGTTGTTCATTGAATTCCTGAATTTATATAGCTGTATATAAAAAAATGTTTTGTGTGTGTTTTAGCCTTTAAGTAGATGGTAAATAATGCTGAGATTATTAATTTCACTTTTGCACAAAAAATAAATAGAATTTTTGGTATTGGGGGAATAAAGATGCTATCTCAGCTGGTTGATTGAGTCAAAAGGTTTGTAGCATATATGCGACAATAGGCGTTAAGGGGATATGGGTCTTCTTTACTAAAACAAAGTTTGTTGTTATCTCTAGATGAGTTTGCAACAGTTGGCACGTTAGAGGATGAGAAAAAGAAACCCAAAACAGTGCAGACATTCACCTGAGCAACCTGCTCCAGCAGCAGCGGCCTTCCTTTCACCCTCTCCCTCATCTCTTTGATCTCTTGCTGATATTCCTTCCTGCGCTGCAGGTCTTGTTTCCTGCAGAGAAACAAAAGAAAAACATAGTCTAGTCTATTTCTGGAAAATGTCATGGGGTTAAGCATAGGTGGAAGGAAAAATTCTTATGGACTTAAGAAAAGACAACGAGAATTCGACCACACTTACACTAAGCTGCGATGTGGGTCTACAGCATATTTTCTATAAACGTTCTACAAAAATGGCTTAAAATACTTTGTCCACTGGAGTTACTTGGAGTTACATTGTGTTGTTAAGGTGTTCCCTTTATTTGTTTGAGCAGTCTATTAGAGATAACACTGAATATAAATTCATTTTCAAAGTTTGCAACTAAAAAATAAATAAATGAATAAAAAGGAAACATTTTTACAACAGTGAGATTCAGTGTTGCTCATACTCATATCTATCCACATGAATCACACGATGAAAATAATGAAGCGTCACCATAAAACTTGCTGATGCAAGGAATTATGGGACAAAATGATCTCCTTTCTTTTATAAAGGGATGTATCCTGTGTATTCTATGCTAAAGGAGATCATTATTGTAGCATTGCAGCTCCTTTTCTAAGCAATTAGAGAATTCAAACAGCTCCTATGTTTGCTCTATCTTCGATACTTCCGGGTCATTTCCCCTCAGTTTGGAACCAAAATAAGGAAAACATACTATTCAACCAGATCCAGGGATCATCCATTTTCCATATCACCTTCATACAATTCAAAGTTACTCCAGCTGCCATTGGATGAGAGGCAGGATACACCCGGCACAAGTGTGGTGCACAAGACCATTATAGATTAGACTTTCACCAAATGGAGACATTTTTAAATCCAGGTTAAACACATTTCTTTTCTCATGTGTCTATGCATGAAATCTGCACGATATCTTTTACTTTATCTGGACTGTTGCTTGTTTTTAAATTCATTTAAATTATTTTATTATTTTGTTTCTCTTATTTTATGTGAAGCACTTTGAATGGTTTTGTACATGAAATGTGCTATATAAATAAATTTGATTTGATTTTGATTTAGGGTCGCAACAAACCACCATGCAATCATCTCGGGTCAATTTAGAATCGCCATTTAAGCAAACAAAAAAGTTTTTGGACTGTGGGAAGAAGCCAGAGTACCTGAAGAGAACCCGTACAAAAGAAAAGAAAAACTTACATAGCACCTTTAATCCCCTTTATTATGTCATTCAAATTTGGAGAGTTAAATTTAAGCAACATGAAATGCCAGATGTTCTCGTTTTTATGGGTACCTGAACTCTTTCAGTTTGTTCTGGTGGGTCTGAGAGAGAGCCAGGTGGGGGTCGTTGGCTTGGGCGCGTTTCACAACAACACTCTGCAGTTTTTTCTCCTTCTGCCTCTGCTTTTCCTTCCATCGCTCCTCCTCCTCCTCAGCCTTCTTCCTCTGCTCCAGCTTCTTTCTACTCAGAGGGATCATTTTGGTCACAGATGGAGGAATGTTTGAAGGGAGGGATAGATTGCTCAGCAATTAATGTGTAACAACTGGCTAGGAAAATTCTATGGACGGCAGGTTTGGTTATTAGCACACAGCTGGGCTTGGTGGGAAAGGAAGTTTCACAGAAATTCAGCCTTAAAGGAACACAGACAAGACAACTACTGCTGAGGGCAGGAAATCTGAACAAGACATGTGAGTCTTTGGGGCCCTAACATGGTACCTCACAGCGTCATGGCGCTTTTTTGTAGCATCAGTGACTTTGGCAGGCAGGAGTTCCAGGCTGCCCGAGAGGGAGGAACAGAGGCTTGAACTTTGTGTACTCGCTGGCCCAGGGCTGATGTATGGCCACCGCCGCAACCGAGGGCTGTTCTGCTCATTCTCAATGTCAGCCAGGATGCGTTCGCGATGTGAGGAGATCTGTGATGTCCTCAGCTCAAAGGGCTCACATGCAGTCGTGGGCTTCACCTCCTTACATTTCCCCAGGTGCTTTTGAAAGCGTCTATAACTAGCATTGAAATCAGGGACCTCTTTGTTTATCTGTGGCCTGTGTGAGAAGCTGTCATCTGTGCTGCCGTCTTTGGTCTTCCGTTCACTGAGTCGCTGTGTGAGCATGCTGGGAGGCAATGAAGCACTGTGGAGCATGTCCTGCGCCCTCATTTGTTTCTTAATAGAGCGACACAACTGCTCCTCTTTCATCTGCTCACCTGACGTTGCGGCGTAGACGGACTTTGGCACAGGTTTCGCCTTAAAAGGCGGAACTTTCCCCTGGTCAGATGGCTGAGCCTGACACAGCTGTTTCTGTTCTTTCTTTAGTCGCTCCCTCTCTAGGAAGCTGAAGGGCTTCTGAATCTTTTGAATGTCCTCTCTGTCTCGCATGGTTCGGCGTCGTTCCTCATTCCGCTCCTGCAGCTCTTCGTAAAGTGGCAGGTGAACATGTGCAGGTACGGGGATGGCGCGGAACTTTCTCTGACATTCTGCCAGTTGCTCTATCTCTCTTCGTAGCTCTTTGTTCTCCTGTTCAATCGCTGTACGTGTCTTCATACCGAGCTTGCGCTTCTCAGCTTCACGCAGCATCATATTGAAAGGTTTTGGGACGGTCGCTCTGTTTTTCCAATCCTCCTGCTGTCCATCTTTATGTCCCTGCCTCGGCTTTCCTCTTTTTTTTTGCGGTCTCATCCGGTCTGGCATGCTGTGCAGCGAGGAGGAGGACAGGTGATGATTGTGAGGGGACAGCTTAAGGGGACATCTCCACATATTCTTGATGTGTTCTTTGGGAGAGAAGAGCAGGTCTTTCTCCACATCATTACTGGCTGCTTCATCCTCATCTGATTGCTCAGAGCCCCACCTGAGTTCAACAGCAGAGTGGAACTTCTTCAAACCATGACATGAAGGCACTTGGCTGATATTTGTCCATAGCAGCCTCACCCAAGAAAGAAAGGAAAAAGAATCCATTCAAATTCATTTAAAAGACGAAACACTGAAAAGAACACACTTAAAATTCATCATACTGTATCAATACTGTTAAATAAATTGCTCTGTCTTAGAGACAAATTATTTTGGAAGGGCTTCTCTTTCCTTTAATATATAATTGATCTTTTTGGGCAACAAAAATATTCACACGAATAGTCTTTGCAAAAGGAGTAGAGTTGTTTAGATGTTAAATTTGAATAAAAGCACCCTGGAGTAACGACTAGGATAATTTGAAGAAGTGTGAATGTTCTCGTGTGAGCGCTACCCTAAGGGCACCCGCACATAGGATAGTTGGGCGACTCTGTTCGATCGGGCGGGGAATGGCAAAATATTTCACACCTTCATTTGGTTTGCTTCACTTTCACAACGCAGTTTGGAAAGCGGATCAAACTCCCTGAACAACATCATGCAGTCACAACAGCTGCTTGTTTGGGGCGGTGTTGCCCAAAACAAACAATGGACCAACACAGTCTTAGGCTACGGCTACACGGAAACGTTTTTCACTGTAACCGATACTTTTGCTTATCGTTTGGCTTATATAATTAACTACTAATAGGGGTTAACAAACTATGAACCTTTTTGGAATTTGTTTAAACTGATCCTTTAACTGTTGTGTTGTGAAATGCTGGGATAGCACCCACCTCTCATGTATTTAAGGAGTAATGATGTAATCATGTTTTTTTAAAGCACAAAAAATAGAGAGAGAATGACCAAAGCCCAACACTTGGAGCCCCTCTCATCTTCACCAAAAGCTACTCACCTGTCCCCTACATCCAGCACTGTCATATCTAAAGGCTCACTGGACTTGAGCTGCAGCTTTTGCTTATACATGCACTCCAGCTCAGCCATGGTGCGCAGGTGGGCCTTCTTCAGCTCCTCCAGCTTACTGTAGTACTCCTTGTTGGAGAAGAAGATTTCCCTCAGGTCAAAACGGTTTCCTGCTAATCTGTAGTCGCTCCCTATGTGAGGTCCACCCTTTTCCAGACAGTCTCCGTCCCAGAAATCAGAGCCTGTGTCCTCATATTCCAACTGAAATGGTCAAAGGTCACACAATGCTCATATGGTCATTTCTATTGGAACCCCAAACAAGAACCTAGAACAGTGCATGGTTTGCCAAATACATTATACTGCTATATAACATGAACTTTGACTTAAATAGATTTTTAAGATAGCAGGTCAGCAACAAGATCTTGGCATTCACCACCATGTCCTGTGAAGCAGTGCAGCCCTGCAAAGTGGTACTAAGACTCCTACAGGAGTAAGCCTATTACACAGCAAGGGCAACAAAGGCCATATGGTGGTGCACATAAGGGAACTTAGACTGGAAGAGTTTACAAACCTGTATACCGAGGATCAGATGTCCAGATTCATTACTACTTCCATTACTACAGGGTGTTTGTCAAGAGCATTACTGAAATGGGACAGCTGCTACATTACCTGCATGAAGTACAGCAGTGTGGTTGTCATGGGGATAGATAAGAGTTTGGGATTATCAACTTAATATGACGTCTGGTAATCTAGTGAAGACGGATATCCAAAAATAGTCAGAACAACAAATTGTAGCCTATAGATTGAATTCCCTCCGTAACTTGTATTGACCCGACACTGTCAGCAGCCCTTTGACCATTTTAGACTCGGATTCAGACTCTACTCTACCTAATCTGGACAAAAATGGAGGGGAGATTTATTTAACCATTAAACAGTTTGATGTTTTCACTACAATCAGGCAGGTGGTACCGGAGAGGTGGGCTGAACCACACTTCAAACGTTTTTTTTAGAACAAAGTGTGGATCTCATTATTAGTAATGAGGATATAAATTGAAAGTAGGTTTGTACTAAAGATAATTCTTCTAAATTGAAAATGAAAATGGCTTTTTAGTACCAAGTTTTGTCTGTTGTAGTAATCTATTGAATTTGTTTGCCTCGACATAAAACATCTACCTTTATTGTTTAAAATGTTGTGTTTTGGATTAGGCAGAAACCCACACTCGGTCACCACGCTTTTAATCAGAACTAAAGCTATTTGTGCGTATAAATGCCAAACTAGAGTATTTTTTTTTTACAAAAATATGTGGCACATCCTGAATTCAATTCAATTCAATTCATTTTTATTTATATAGCGCCAAATACAACAAATGTCATCTCAAGGCATTTAGATAATAAAGTCCAATTCAAGCCAATTGGAATTCAATTAATTGTAATCATAATTATTCATAAAATCTGAATAATATTAATAAACAATAATAATAATAAAAATTCATAATGAATCTGCGCACCTACAGTAGAAGAATGAGCAGGTACCAACATGGTTGATGCCTTTACCTCGCTCTCGTAGTCCCGGTTGTCCAGGTGGGCAGTAGTGTAGGGCAGGACTCTGCCCCTCTCGTATGAAGCCAACGGGGCTTTGGTGTGCGGGTCCACTGGCGTCTTCAGGCACGAGGTAATCAGAACGTTTGTCCGATGAGCATTTGCCATCTCTTCTCAGACTTGCTTGTGTTTTGTTCCCTGAAGTCGGGTTTGGAATAAATGAAGTCTATGGCTGGAAGGCCAGGTAGCATCAGAAAGAGCCCCAACTTCTCAGGCCCCAACAAGTGGCTTTAGTCCTCAGGCCCATGCGCGCTCAGGCCCATGCGCGCTGAGCCGGTTGGATGGAAAGTCTGGAGCCAAAAAAAAAAAGCGCGTCCTGTTTGTCTTTTCCTTAACTCTTCTGTTTGACCTGGTTGGATAACATCACGGGATTGTGGAACTGTGGCGTGAGATTTCTCATGATTTCGGACGGGACCACCACACTTACACTCAGCTGGGATGTTCTGCGGCCGAGCCAGCCCTCAACGCGCACAAACCGAACGCGCGCGTGAACATGGACCGCTTAAATGTGATAGGAAGGAGGAAAATACAAAATTACACTAAACAGTATTTGCGAGCAGAGAGGCATCTCTGTCAGTCCACTGTGCGCGCGTGCGCCAGACCCCCTCAAAGCATGAACCCCCTCGTTCATTCTACTGTAGGATTTATGAGATTCTGGGGGCGGGGACTGTGGCTGACGCGCTCTTTCCTCTGATTGGTCAGTTTCCTCTCTCTCTCTCTCTCTCTCTCTCTCTCTCTCTCTCTCTCTCTCTCTCTCTCTCTCTCTCTCTTCCTTCTGAAGAGCCTTTCACTTTGATTTGGCGATTCGCGTGTTAGATATTTGAGAAAAGTACAACAAGAAATAAATAAATAAATAAAGTTGGAAAGATATTCAGATTCGGACTTCCGGGATCAATAAATCTGAAGCCAAACGTTGTCAAAACACAAATGATGCCTCTGACAAGGGTTTGGAATAATTTTGTTGATTATTTTTTATTTATTAATCATTCATAATTTCAATAATAATCAATAACTTAATTGTTATACAGTACAGAAACACCAAATTCCCCACAAACACGTTAGTAGTCTCCTCCTGGTCATACTACAACAGCTGTTTTGGACAACAAACGTTTTGCATAATTTTAGTGAATTTCTATTGGGAATATTAATCAATAACTTCAATAGTAATCAATGAAGTTACTGGTATACATTACAGACCCCCCCAAACTCACTTCACATGTCAGCAGAATCCTCCTGGTCAGTCAGTCTCCTCCAACTGCTGCAATACAGACTGAAAGATTAAAGGAACAAACCCAAAAGCACGACACCAGAGACAGAGAAGCGGATGTTGCAGGAAACAATGTATTTCATTTCACAGAAAGAGGGAGACCAATCAAATTGTTGTCAGACAAGAAACTTCAATCAAAGTTCAGAAGTGACTGGTCAGATCAAGCAGTAAGCAAAACAATCAGTGGAAGTCAAAATGATGAGCACAAATGTTTTAATTTAAAGTCAAACAGTCACCCATCAAGGCCTTGATGTAATAAGAGACACTCACTGGATCACTACTGCACACACAGACCTCAGACCACAAAGCACCGGGGTCCACACAGCCTCTCTGTACAAGGGGGGCCCAAGTGTTGTTATTGTTGTCAGGGGTAAACATACACACAAGCTAAACTTCTCTTTGGCCTGACATGTTTGCATACACACACTGGTAAGAGCTAACCAGACGCACCTTCAATGTCTTGAGTTCGAGGTGTCACATAAGACACAATACCATGCAGTGCATGGTACAGACAATCTGTATGGAACCATCCATGTTTGCATGTTCCACACTGAATCTACAGAGAAATGAATATGTGAACAAAGTGACAGCTTTATTAACACTGTCATGAAATCCATATAATATTGGGTTTTGTAATCATTGCTATTTCACTAATTGTCCACAATTGAGAGTATTTATCAATGTTTTATAACAATTAAGCATCACTCTCACCCAAATAGGATTAGCAGCAGTACTGGGCTGGTTCTCACTTCCACAGGAGCAGAAAGCAGTTTCATCCTTTGAAACTGAAAACACACATACACACACACACACATTTATGTATACATTATTAAATGAAGTGCTAAACAGATTCATGTAATATTTAGAAAGATACCTGATCTTTGGAGTATTTTGGCAGCCATTTCTCTTCTATTATTTATTTCTCTTGTAATACTCTAGAGATTTTTCAGAAGTCTTGATTTTGAACTGGTGCTGCTGCACGGTGGTGTGGTGGTTAGCACCGTCGCCTCACAGCAAGAGGGTTCCAGGTTCAACTCCCAGCTGGGGCCTTTCTGTGTGGAGTCTCCATGTTCTCCCCGTGTATGCATGGGTTCTCTCCGGGTACTCCGGCTTCCTCCCACTGTCCAAAAAACATGCATGTTAGGTTCATCTGTGTCTCTAAAATTGTCCCTAAGAGTGTGTGTGTGGTTGTTTGTCTGGTTTGTCTCTGTGTGGCCCTGTGATGGACTGGCGGCCTGTCCAGGGTGTACCCTGCCTCTCGCCCGATGACTGCTGGGATAGGCTCCAGCCCCCCCACGACCTGGCAGACGGATTCAGCGGGTATAGAAAATGGATGGATGGATGGATTTTAAACTGCTTTGGGATTTCTGGGAATTCCTTAACTGTCGCATTGACCATCTGTGTGGATGGTGAAACAACTGTGTATGAGCCATACATGATCTGAAAAAAAAGAGTCATTTTTATCTTTCATCATATATTTTTATCACTTTTTGCATAAAACCACCTGCATGACAAAACCCCCACAACTCCTGTCATCTTTCTGGTAGTTGTGGGCTGTCTTGCCAGGCAGCCACTTGATGTAAACCCAGTCCTCTTTTCCAAGCCTGTTCCGTCGCATCTTCACATTCTGTCTGCAAGACGAAAGGAATACGAAGCTTGGTTTACATTTTCCCATATTCTATTGAATATTACATAAATCTGTATGCAGCCTTTCTGGAGTCATTTGTCCCTTGCAGAGGATCAACCACAAATATGTGATTTGACAGGGCATGAAGATACTGTTTGAAGAATAAACACATGATTAAACCATACCATCTACAAAAATGTCACCAATCACAACAGAAAAAATACAAAAAGGGATTATTTTTACACTTATTATTTAACAAAATAAAGTGATGTGTATTTGAATTGTATGTGTTTGGTTATAGGAATTCATTCATCATTATAAAAAAGATAATAACTTTTGAATAAAAAAACCATGAACCACAAATATGTACTCTAAAGGCACATAGATTTACATGAGTAGCTTTATACTCACCACGAACTTCCAGCACAGAACATTTCTGACATTGACAAAACCAATGGCTCCATCATAATCACAGAATTTTACCTGAAATGTTTTTTTTTTTAAGGACAAAGATTAAATTATTCTGTGATATTCAGATGGGAAAGCAATGTAAATGCTATACATTTATATACGGTAGTCTTTTTCTCCACAGGACCAAACAGAAAATGGTATTCTAAATTTTACTTAAACTAGGTGTAAACACAATTCAATTCAGTCTAATAGCTGCAGGGTACTGGCAAACTTATTGAATACAATATATATTTTTATAAATGCTGCGATACGCCTAAAATGTAAAACCACAGTGCTAACACGAGTTAATGACCACAATAATATCACATATACATAAAGAGAGTAAAGTGAGGAAAGGTGTGACAGATGAGGCCCCCCAGCAGTCTAGGCCTATAGCAGCTTAACTATGGGATGTTTCAGGATTACCTGAGCCATCCCTATTCAAGGTAAACACAAGAAACTTGTGCTAACGAAAAAATAAATAATAAAATAAAGGACCAGACTCAGTGAGTAATTCCCTATACTCCCTATATAGATCTGCTCCTCACACCACAGCAACCATCTTTTTACAGCCACAAGCTACCTCAGCCTCTCCCCAACTGCACACCAGTCACAGCGGGGTGGGGATGCAAACCCTGGTTCGGGTAGGGGGTAATGAAAGTATAGAAGGTGCCAGAGGTGGAGGCAGGACAAGACACACTAGCAGATACAGCAGACAAATTCACCTAAACAGTCCTATATTCACTAAAAATACCAGCAAAAACAAAGCCATACAACTCACTCTCACCAACTGCACACCAGTCACAGCGGGGTGGGGATGCAAACCCTGGTTCGGGTAGGGGGTAATGAAAGTATAGAGGGTGCCAGAGGTGGAGGCAGGACAAGACACACTAGCAGACACACTATCAGATTCAACAGACCTAATTATAAGCTTTATAAAAAAGGAAAGTTTTAAGCCTGGTCTTAAAAGTGGAAAGGGTATCTGCTTCCCGGACATTTACTGGGAGCTTATTCCACAATAGAGGGGCCTGATAACTGAAGGCTCTGCCTCCCATTCTACTTTTAGAAACTCTGGGAACCTCAAGTAAACCTGCAGTTTGGGAACAAAGTGCTCTGTTAGGAAAATATCTTACAATGAGATCTTTAAGATATGATAGAGCTCGGTCATTAAGAGCTTTATATGTAAGGAGAAGAATCTTAAATTCTATTCTGAATTTAACAGGGAGCCAATGAAGAGAAGCTAAAACTGGAGAAATATGATCTCTCCTGTTAGTTCTCATCAATAAGTCGATAAGTACAGCTGAGTATCATCAGCATAGTGTAGCAGTAGAGTTGGTTATTGGGCTACCATTACATCTCTGCCTTCCCTGTGTGTGTTGTTGACACTTTGGTGACTGCCCCTTAGCGGGAGCTCACCTGGGCTCACGATTGGGCGACTGTAACAAGTCACACCCTCATAAAGCAACATGGCTGCGCACAGGCTCTCTGCTTTTTCTGAGAGTAACAGACTGGGTCAGCGGCGCTGGTTTTGTGCGCTCCTCGTCACTGGTGCCCCGAAGGGAACTCGTCTTGCCCCTGGCTGTTCGGTAGGTTGCTGGTTTCCTTTCACGTGCGTTTCTTGTGCTTAAATGCATCCGTGTCTTTACGGGGGGTTCTCGTTTCAGCTTGGGCTAATTGTTGCAAATTGTTTGGCCATACGGCTCCATCCTTATCCCTCCGACGCGCTCGGTTTACCTTTATTCAGTATACACCACGAGACGAGTCCGTAACCGGAGTCGCCTCTCACGACTGCGTGTGCCAGCTACAGCGGGCCCGTGGGACTTCCAACCAAGAACGGTCAGAGTTGCCGCTGTGTCCTCCCGTCTGTTCACGGTAACAGCTTCTCTCCATTGCTTGCTAGCCTCGGCGGCTTGGCCGCTTGTAGGTTTGGGTGCGGGTGCATGGCGCTGAGCTTGCTCGCTAGGCTGCATCTGTCCCGTGATTAAGTGTTTGTTTTGTCAGTGTGGTCAACGTCTGCCCTTTGTGTGCGCTGGCTGTATGTGCTTTTAGTGAACTTGTAATCCGCCAGTTAATGTTGCATTCCCTCTGCTGAACCTGGGGTGCTGGGTATTTTGTTTTTGTGTGTTTTGTTTGCCGTCATTGTTTGCTGTGATTTATTTTGCTTCCTTATTCGTTTGCAGTGTTTCGTGTGTTAATTGTATACCTCAGTATCATTTGGTCCTGTTTGTCGGAACTGCTCCACTAGGGTGGAGTGTTCAACCTATAACCTGTCCGCTGTGTGTGTGTGTGTGTGAGATATTTTAATGCCGGTATTTTACCTGTTTACCACCAAAGAAAATAAAGGATTGTAATTTTGTAACCCACGTCTCTGTTATTCATCCCCTACACTTGGTGTATCTTTAAAGGAATATTGAGTTGCATAAAATTGATTGTTTAAAGTAGTGTCTACCTCTCGGCACTGTTACAATCTGGCGTTGTCGGCATTAACCCAAAGAATCAGAGACGTGGGTTTTGTATGTTTTTTTTTTTTTCTTTTTCCCTTTTTTTTTTTTTTTTTTTTGTGCATTTATTCTAGTTTTAAATAGTGTATGAATGATTGTGTTGTAGGTGTTATCTGTTGTCTGGCGCCCTTTCCCTTTTTTTTTTTTTGTTTGTTTTTTTGTTTGTTTTTGAGGACACAGCGGCAACGTCTGTCTTGCTATCTGTTACCATCTAGCCCAGTTTGCGGTCTTGGATGTTCCACGGTCTTTTGGTCATCTTTTGAGTAGGTAACTTACCTCCATTATGAGTGACACGGAAAATGTACAGGAGTTGATGGCTCAGTTGAGGGCTGAGAATGAGAGGCTGCGACAGGAGCTGGCTAACGCTAGGCCATCGAGTGCTACTTCAGCTGAGGCATCTACAGCATCTTCAAACGCACCGTTAATGGTAAGTGATGATGATGTAGTGCCACAATCGGCTAATAATTTTGCCCCTTGAATGGAGAGGCTCGTTTTTGTGCCACGTGATCGGAAATGTCCGCAGTTTAGTGGTAGGTCCGGTATGAAACTCGAAGAGTGGATCGAAGAGGCTCAAGCATGTATGCGTGCACGACACTTGGCGAGTTCAGAGCAAGCTTTCTTTCTTTGCGACCACCTGGTGGGGGAAGCGAGAGAGGAGATTAAATTTCGGCCTAGTGCGGAACGCCAGGACCCCGACAAAATCATTTCTATCTTGAAGGAGTTGTATGGGTGCTCTAAATCCTATGTTGCTCTCCAAGAGGGTTTCTTTTCCCGAAAACAGCAGGAGGGAGAGACCCTGCAAGAGTTCTCTTTAGCCTTGTTGAGCCTGATGGACAAAGTGACGCAGTCCGCTCCTGACTCTGTGCCTAATTCCGAAGTTCTTCTGCGGGATCAATTCACAGAGCATGTTTTAGATGGGGCCCTCCGCCGAGAATTAAAACAGTTTGTACGAAGGGAGCCACAAGCTACCTTGATCCAGGTGCGCGCGGAGGCAATTAGGTGGTAGCGAGAGGGCATGCCGAGTGTGTCTAGGGCCCGTAGTTACTCTTTGCCGGCCGCACATGGCATACAATGTGGCGTCCAGGGGGGGTCTCCTTTGGCGAGTAGTGGTCAGGCACATAGCACTGAGCTTCGTGAATTGAAGGAGATTCTTAAACGGCAACAGGACCAGCTTAACCAGCTGACACAAAGTGTTGCTTCATTGCAGGTGCCTCGTCAGTTTCCCCGTCCGCCTCCACGGCAGCCATTGATCTGCCGTAGGTGTCAGCGCCCTGGACATTATGCTCGTGACTGCGATGGTGAGCGAACGCGATCGCAGGCCCAGGCAGCTGTGCCCTTCACAGACCGGCCCTCTAGTGGCAATCCACCCCAGTTGCCTACTCCGGGGGAAAACTTTTACCCACCACGCTGTTGAGCCACAGCTTGGTTGGGGACTTTACTGGCTCACAGGACTTGACTGATCGGCCTAGCACAGCAAGTTTGCTGGCCTCTTGTCCGCATATGGACGTAACCATAGGTGGGGTGCAGGTGCCCTGCCTTATTGACACTGGATCCATGGTATCCACGGTGACTGAAACCTTCTTCCAAAAGCATAGGGCACCCAGGGGGCCAGATAGTCTGAAATCGTGCAACTGGCTCCAGCTTCGTGCCGCCAATGGATTGGCTATCCCTTATATTGGCTATATGGAGTTGGATGTTCAGCTTTGTGGCCAGGCAATACCCAATTGTGGGATCTTGGTAGTCAAAGACCCCCCAGGTGCCCTTAATCAGGTGCCCGGGGTGCTAGGAATGAATGTCCTGAGCAAGTGTTACCAAGAGCTGTTCGGCCAGCATGGGCCAGCTTTCCTAAAAGACCCAGCAATATCCAAGGCTCCGGCCCCTCTGTTTCAAGCTTTCCAGCGTTGCCATCAGGCAGACATCCAGCCCTCTGCTGGTGCAGTCGGTCAGGTGAAGGTCAGAGGCCGAAGGGCTTGCCGCGTACCGGGTGGGGTTATGAAATTGGTTCCAGCCACTTGTTCCGTCCACTACGCTAGTGGCGTTGTACTGTTTGAACCCTTGGAATCCGGCCTGCCTTCAGGGTTGCTGGCGTCCCCCGCCTTGGTACGGGTCAACAATGGTACGGCTTATATTCCAGTCGTTAATGTTGGTACCACTGACGTCCTTTTGTATCCCCGTATAGCTTTGGGCACGCTACAATGTGTTCAGGTGGTTAGTCTACCTGCAGGTGTGTCCGAGGTTTCTTCAGTCACAGCTACTGTTGCCTCTCACGCCACTGACTCGGTGCAACTTACTATTCAGGAGCAGATAACTCGACTGGATTTATCCAGTTCACTGACCAGCTCCGAACAGGGACAAGTCCGTGCTTTGCTAGGACAGTTCGACACAGTGTTTTCTACCCATGCTGGTGACTTGGGCTGCACCAATCTGCTCTCTCATGACATCCCGCTTCTGGACAATGTGCCAGTGCGGCAGAGGTACCGTCGGATACCCCCGTCTGACTATGACATGGTGAAGGCACACATAAACCAACTGCTTGACTCCCAGATAATTCGGGAGAGCTGTAGTCCCTACGCTTCACCAATTGTGTTGGTGAAGAAAAAGGACGGTACATTGCGTCTGTGTGTTGACTACCGCCCACTGAATGCTAAAACTCGGAAGGATGCGTTCCCACTTCCACGCATCGAAGAGTCGCTGGATGCTATGACCGGGGCCCAATGGTTTTCCACTTTGGACTTGGCGAGTGGCTATAACCAGGTGCCGGTCACGGAAGAAGACAAACCGAAGACCGCCTTTTGCACCCCATTTGGCTTATTCGAGTGGAACCGAATGCCATTTGGGCTCTGCAACACTCCATCTACATTCCAGCGGCTCATGCAGCGTCTCTTTGGCGACCAGCAGTGCCGGTCGCTGCTTCTATATCTAGATGATATCATTGTGTATTCATCCACGGTTGAACAACACTTGGAACGGTTGGCGCTGGTGCTCAGTCGGCTTCAGCGGGAAGGCCTCAAAGCGAAATTAAGCAAGTGTGCTTTCTTTCAAAGGGAGGTGAGCTACCTAGGCCATGTTGTATCAGACCAGGGGGTGGCCACGGACCCTGGCAAGATTGTAGCGGTAGCAGAGTGGCGGGTGCCCAGTACGGTGTCTGAGTTGCGGTCATTTCTGGGGTTTGCTAGTTATTACCGGCGCTTTGTGGAGGGCTTTGCCAAAGTGGCAGCCCCTCTGCATAAGCTGGTGGGCGAGCAAACCGTGAATAAGGGTAGACCGGTTAATAAAACATTGGCCTGTTTTTGGACAGAGGCATGCCAGGCAAGCTTTGATCGCTTAAAAAGGAAACTCACCACGGCCCCAGTATTGGCATATGCCGATTTTTTTTTTTTTTTTTTTTTTTTTTTTTTTTTTTTTTTTTTTTTTTTTTTTTTTTTTTTTTCCCTGCCCTTTGTCCTGGAAGTGGACGCCAGTCATGGAGGACTTGTGGCTGTCCTCTCGCAGGAGCAGGGAGGGAAAGTGAGACCTATCGCTTATGCCAGCCGCAGTCTACGGCCCACGGAGCGCAACATGACTAACTATAGTTCCATGAAGTTGGAATTTTTGGCGCTAAAATGGGCCGTGACTGAAAAGTTCCGGGAGTATTTGTGGGGAAACAAGTGCGTGGTGTATACCGATAACAATCCCCTTAGCCACCTGGCATCTGCCAAACTGGGCGCGACTGAACAGCGCTGGGCAGCGCAGTTGGCATCGTTTGACCTTTCTTTGCGGTATCGGTCAGGGCGAAGTAACGCCAACGCAGATGCCCTTTCGCGACAAAATCCAGCTGACATTGCATGGCAAAGTCCGTTTCCTGGCACGGCTGTGGGGGTGTCGCTCCAACAGGCTGTTGTATCCGGGCCCACTCACTGGGCGAGTCAGGCCCTCATCTCGGCTCTCCCTAGCCATACTCCCGCTGACTTGTGTAGTTTGCAGCTGGCCGATCCAATCCTGGGGAAGGCCTTGCACTTCTGGAGACGGAAGAGGCGGCCTGGACCAGAGGAACGCAAGCAGCTGTCCAAGCAGGTGTTAATCCTGATTGGCCAGTGGGATCGGCTGGTTGAACAGGAAGGGGTGTTGTATAGGCGAATCTTCCGCAAGGATGGGGGGGAGGCGGTGCTGCAATTGGTTTTACCCACCTGCTTGCAGCAAGAAGTGCTGACCCAGGTACACCAAGAACATGGACATCAAGGCATCGAACGCACCACAGAGCTTCTTTGGTTCCGTTGCTACTGGCCCGGCATGACTGCAGATGTTGTGCGTTGGTGCCAGGAGTGTGAAAGGTGCCAGTTGGCTAAGGATGCTAGGACAGTTGGGCCCAGCTTTATGGGACACCTGCTGGCTGCCCGGCCAAATGAGATTTTGGCGCTGGACTTTACATTGCTGGAACCATCTGCATCAGGCCATGAAAACGTTTTGGTGCTAACTGATGTGTTTAGCAAGTATACTTTGGCGGTGCCCACTAGGGATCAGCGTGCGGCCACGGTGGCAAAAGTACTTGTCGAGGAATGGTTCTGTAAGTTTGGGGTGCCTGGTCGCATTCATTCAGACCAAGGGCGGTGCTTTGAATCTTTGCTCCTACAGCAGTTGTGCAGCTTTTATCGGGTGCAGAAGTCCCGCACAACGCCTTATCATCCGGCCGGTAATGGTCAGTGCGAACGATTCAACCGGACGCTTCACAATCTCCTGCGCACTTTGCCCGTGTCCAGGAAGAGAGATTGGGTCTCGTGCCTACCACAGCTGCTGTTCTGTTACAACAGTACGCCTCATCAGACTACTGGGGAGTCACCACATTTCCTCAAGTTTGGCCAGGAGCCGCGCCTCCCAATTGACTTTTTGTTGGGCCGAGTCCCAGAACCGGTCGCTGGAGAGGTGCATGACTGGGTCTTTGAGCACCAAACTCGGCTCAGGGTTGTTGGGGAGAAGGTCAGTGAGCGGCTACAGTTGGCAGCCGACCGTCGAAAGGCCAATCATGACGCCAGTGCAATTGATGCACCACTGGAGGAGGGTCAGCGGGTCTATTTACGTGATCAAGCCGTGAGAGGCCGCCACAAGATCCATGACCTGTGGAGTCCAGTGGTGTATCGTGTTATTAAGGCACCTGCATCAGGAGGTTCGGTTTACACCATTGCCCCAGAGGGTGCGCCCCAACAGGTCAAACATGTACATCGCACCATGCTGAAGGCCTGTGTGGAGAGGGCCCCCTCAGACCACGTTCAGTCAGAGGCTCCACCGGCCTTGGGTAACTCTCCGGAGGCTGAGGAGAATTCTGATGAAGAGGATTTGTTTGTGGCGGCCCCTGAACCCCCTTCGCTGACGGATGGGACGGCTGTAGACTCCGATCCAGCAGGTCGTGAGGATCGTACCCTTGTTAGGTCCGGCACCGAGGTGGCAGACACTGTTTTACGGCGTCCCAATCCCACAGCATCGGTAACGGACAATGGGGGTCAACGGCGAACAACTCGCACTACAGCAGGGAAACACTCCAACCTCCACCGGTTGCCACGAACTCTCAACAGTTCCGTAAGGGAAGTAAATCAGCAAGACCCCTAGTGGTGGTGTAGCAGTTTCTTTTTCGGTTCGTCGGGACGACGACTCAAATGGGGGGGGCAGATTGTAGCAGTAGAGTTGGTTATTGGGCTACCATTACATCTCTGCCTTCCCTGTGTGTGTTTTTGACACTTTGGTGACTGCCCCTTAGCGGGAGCTCACCTGGGCTCACGATTGGGCGACTGTAACAAGTCACACCCTCATAAAGCAACATGGCTGCGCACAGGCTCTCTGCTTTTTCTGAGAGTAACAGACTGGGTCAGCGGCGCTGGTTTTGTGCGCTCCTCGTCACTGGTGCCCTGAAGGGAACTCGTCTTGCCCCTGGCTGTTCGGTAGGTTGCTGGTTTCCTTTCACGTGCGTTTCTTGTGCTTAAATGCATCCGTGTCTTTACGGGGGGTTCTCGTTTCAGCTTGGGCTAATTGTTGCAAATTGTTTGGCCATACGGCTCCATCCTTATCCCTCCGACGCGCTCGGTTTACCTTTATTCAGGTGAGTTGTAAAGTTACTCGTATGGGCACTAAAGGTTTAATGAGACAACATGCTGACATTATTTTCATGTATACAGTATACACCACGAGACGAGTCCGTAACCGCAGTCGCCTCTCAGGACTGCGTGTGCCAGCTACAGCGGGCCCGTGGGACTTCCAACCAAGAACGGTCAGAGTTGCCGCTGTGTCCTCCCGTCTGTTCACGGTAACAGCTTCTCTCCATTGCTTGCTAGCCTCGGCGGCTTGGCCGCTTGTAGGTTTGGGTGCGGGTGCATGGCGCTGAGCTTGCTCGCTAGGCTGCATCTGTCCCGTGATTAAGTGTTTGTTTTGTCAGTGTGGTCAACGTCTGCCCTTTGTGTGCGCTGGCTGTATGTGCTTTTAGTGAACTTGTAATCTGCCAGTTAATGTTGCATTCCCTCTGCTGAACCTGGGGTGCTGGGTATTTTGTTTTTGTGTGTTTTGTTTGCCGTCATTGTTTGCTGTGATTTATTTTGCTTCCTTATTCGTTTGCAGTGTTTTGTGTGTTCATTGTTTACCTCAGCATCATTTGGTCCTGTTTGTCGGAACTGCTCCACTAGTGTGGAGTGTTCAACCTATAGCCTGTCCGCTGTGTGTGTGAGATATTTTAATGCCGGTATTTTACCTGTTTACCACCAAAGAAAATAAAGGATTGTAATTTTGTAACCCACGTCTCTGTTATTCATCCCCTACACTTGGTGTATCTTTAAAGGAATATTGAGTTGCATAAAATTGATTGTTTAAAGTAGTGTCTACCTCTCGGCACTGTTACAATAGCAATGGAAATTTATGCCATGCTGTCTAATAATGTTACCTAATGGAAGCATGTATAAAGTGAAAAGAATCGGTCCAAGCACAGAACCCTGGGGAACTCCATGACTTACTCTGGTGTGTGAGGAAGATTCTTAATTTACAAGAACAAACTGAAATCTATTAGATAAATATGACTTAAACCAGCCTAATGCAGTTCCTTTAATCCCAATAACATGTTCAAGTCTGTGTAATAAGATACTGTGATCGACCGTATCAAATGCAGCACTGAGATCCAACAGGACAAGCACAGACACAAGTCCGCTATCAGAGGCTAAGAGGAGATCATTGGTAACTTTCAGCAGTGCAGTTTCTGTGCTATGATGCACTCTGAATCCTGACTGAAACTCTTCAAACAGATTATTTCTGTAGAAATGATCACAAAGCTGAGCTGCAACTATTTTTTTCAAGAACTTTAGACATAAAAGGGAGATTGGATATAGGTCTATAATGAGCCAACACTTCTGAATCAAGAGTAGGTTTTTTAAGTAAAGGTTTAATTACAGCAACCTTAAAAGTCTGAGGTACATGTCCTGTCAACAAAGACAGATTGATCAAATCCAATATGGAAGTGTCAATTAATGGGAAAACCTCCTTGAACAGTCTGGTTGGGATTGGGTCTAAAACACAAGTTGATGGTTTAGAAGAGACTATTGCTGTTGTTAGTTCAGAGAGATCAACTGGACAGAAGCCGTCTGAATACAAATCAGGTTCTAAAGATACTTCTAAAGCTGCTGTACTTGATGATACATCACTGATAATAGTGGTCCATCAATCTTCTCTCTGATAGAAACAATTTTATTAATAAAGAAGCTCATGAAATCATCACTGCTGAGAGTTAAAGGAATACCTGGCTCAGCAGAGCTCGGACTCTTAGTCAGACTGGCTACAGTGCTGAAGAGAAACCTGGGATTATTCTTATTCTCTTCTATCAATGATGAATAATAAGCAGTTCTAGCTTTACGAAGGGCTTTCTTATACATTGTTAAACTATCTTTCCAGACTAACTGAGACTCTTCTAAATTAGAGGAACGCCACTATCTCTCTAGCTTTCTTGCAGTCTGCTTTAAAGCACACAGCTGTGAATTATACCAAGGAGCCAACCTCTTCTGACTGATTACCTTCCTTTTCAGACCTTTGCACACCAGTCACAGCGGGGTGGGGATGCAAACCCTGGTTCGGGTAGGGGGAGAAATAAAAGAGGTAAGATAAGCGGGAATGGGATTCAAACCCTGGTTCGGGTAGGGGGTAATGAAAGTATAGAGGGTGCCAGAGGTGGAGGCAGAACAAGACACACTAGCAGATTCAGCAGACAAACTCACCTAAACAGTCCTATAATCACTAAAAATACCAGCAAAAACAAAGCCATACAACTCACTCTCACCAACTGCACACCAGTCACAGCGGGGTGGGGATGCAAACCCTGATGCAAAGCCTATGGAGCCCTGAGATATATATTTGATCTTGCCTAATTATTGACATGTACTTGAATATGTCATGCCTCCATTGTCTGTCATTATTATTATTATTATTATTTATTTATTTTTCTCAATTTTCTCATCACTGTATGGACACTTTAATTCTTACAAGCATTACTACTATCATTATTACTGTTTTTCCCTTTATTTATTTATTCAATTTATTGCATTGTTCATTTATTTAACTTTGCTATCTATGCTTATGTGTTTTTTTTCCCTTTACAGCAGTTTATGGGTGTTGTGGGTGGGTGGGTTCTGTTTGTTAAAAAGAAAACAAATCCAATTCAAGATATTGTATTTAAATGAATATTACTTTGTGCTTTTTTTTTTTGTAATTTTTTATTTTGTTTGGAAAAGGCATTTACAAGCAAGTATCAGCACAGAAATATAACATCACTGGTTTCCATTGACCTATTCCATTTTTCCATTTTTCCCCCACTCAGTTGTGCATACAAGAGATCAAAAGAGTCTACAGGAGTCAGAGTTTGTGTGGTATAAGGTAGTCCTCCTGGTCCTTTGTGAACCTCCATATTCATAATCCTGGAAACGTGTTGTTGTATAGTCCATTCGATATAGAAGGTTTAGTACATTCAGATAGACACGCACACCCACACATTCGACCCTCCCTTTTTCCCACATGTTTTAAGCCTGTATACCTGGGGTTATCATTTGGTAAACATCAGACTAACAGTCTTAATATGACAACTATATACAATTTAGTGAGGAAGCCTACTTATTTTGATTTTCATCCAGGGGAAGGTGGTAAATGAAGGGATAAATACTTCAGAGGGGTCATATAAATTCTGCTCGAGTTGGAGTCATGAATTCAATCCATTTTTCCTATATTTGGTAAATTTATCTTTTTGGGTCCTCAAACGGTAGGTCAACTTTTCCATCTTGAATATTTCCAGAATTGTTTCGTGCCAATCATTAATTGTAGGTGGTGTTGGATTTAACCACTTTCTGGTGATGGATTTTTTACTTGCAGCCCAAAGGGCCTGAAGCAGCTTTATGTCCCTCCTTAGTGTCACGCACACAACACGACCCAGATACAGATTTTCAAAACTGAAGGGAACTTGACACTTAAACACTGTATTTAATGTGTTGATTGTTCATTGAGTTTGTCGAAGACCACTGAAAAGTGCAAATTTCTCCCCAATCCTCCTCAGACAGCCTCATTCCTGCCTCTTTTTCCCATTTTTCTTTAATATGAAGTGTGTTTTCATTAGTGGCATGAAACAGTGAGTCATATAATCTAGAAATGCTTTTTTTTCAGAGTTGAGCTGGAGGCTGATTTCAAGATTTTGTAGAATGCTAATTCTGCTGCTGATAAGTCTGTAGTTTTACATTTTTGGTTGATATAGTCACGAATTTGGAGGAATCTGAAAAAAATCACTTTGTTGTAGATCATGCTTGGCTTTTAAACACTGAAAACTTTGTATTGCGCCTTTATGTGTAAAGGAGAGATAGGTTGTGTGAGACCCTTCTCAACCCAGGATACAAATCTTTTATCTCCCCTACTGGGTAAAAATTCTGTATCAAAGGCACACCATCTAAAAAGTTTTAGCATCTTCTGGATTCCACAAGCTTTAACTACTTTCTGCCATATTTTCAGTGTTTGATTAATCCAGGGGTTGTTTATTTTTTCCAATTTAGCTGCCAGTCCTCTATCAGCAATTGTGGCTTCAAGGGGAAATGTAGTGTTCAAATCAGATTCTAATTCTTTCCACCTGGCCCTGTATTCCCCATTGCACCAGTGCAGTAAGGGAATAAGTTGTCAGGCATAGTAATAATTTCTTAAACAAGGAAGTGCAATCCCTCCGCTCTCCTTTCCTAGTTGTAAAGTGGTAAACCGGACCCGCGGCTTCTTTCCCTGCCAGATGAAGCGAGAAATCTATTTGTCCCATTCCCTGAATTGATTGTCGTTCACCTCTACTGGTAGAGTCCTAAAGATGTATAATAGGTGGGGGAGGATATTCATTTTGACTGCACCTACCCTTGAATTCAAACTGAGAACGGGGATGACGTTCCATCTGTGCAAATCTGATTTTATTTTTGAGGATAATGGTCCATAATTTGCCTGTGATAGTTTTGAGAGATCCTTAGTCAAATTAATGCCTAAATATCTTATTGAATTGGCTTCCCATTTGAGATTAAGTTTATTCTGTAAATTTCTTGGGGCACTACAGTTTAAAGTCATGACCTGTGTTTTTAAAATGTTGAGTTTATAACCTGATAATTTCCCAAAATCCTCAAGTAGTGTCATCAATCCTATAAATGACTCCTCAGGCTCCTCCAAGAACACCAAAACATCATCTGCGAACATCGCTACTCTCTGTTCAGTCCCTGCTATGGTAATACCTTTGACAACTTCACTTTGTCTTATCAATTGGCCCAGGGGTTCGATAAATAAAGCAAAGAGTAGAGGCGAGATCGGACATCCCTGTCTCGTTCCCCTCTCCAAGACAAAGGAGTCAGAGAGATCCCCATTAATCTTTATACGAGCCGTGGGTTTATTGTATAGGGACTGTATCGTTCTAATAAATTTATCTTGAAAACCAAATTTTCCCATCACTTTATACAGAAATACCCATCAAACCGAATCAAAGGCTTTCTCAGCGTCTAATCCCACTATCAATGATTTAGTTTTTTCTTTGTTTGTCTGGTCTAGCATGTGTATTCTTCTTATGTTATCCAGAGTTTGTCTCTGCTGGATGAATCCAGTTTGATCTAAGTGGATGAGATCAGGTAAAATTGTTTCTAGTCTGCGAGCCAGAATGGATGTAAATAATTTATAATCTAGATTAAGAACACTAATCGGTCGGTAGTTACCACACTTCTGCCTGTCTTTGTCCTCTTTGGGAATGACTGAGGCTACGGCTACACGAAAACGAAACGAGGTTTTTTTTGAAAACGGGTACGAAAATTCTTGCGACCACACGGAAACGTGCTGCTGTCCAGACGAAAACGGATGAAAACGATGAAACGATGCAGTACACACGCCACTGTGTCACGCCACGCTGTGAGACAATAGAGAAGTGTTA
Organism: Odontesthes bonariensis; assembly: GCF_027942865.1. Classification (NCBI taxonomy): domain Eukaryota; kingdom Metazoa; phylum Chordata; class Actinopteri; order Atheriniformes; family Atherinopsidae; genus Odontesthes; species Odontesthes bonariensis. The sequence continues at coordinate 39,561,989 of NC_134509.1, forward strand.
AAATTGGCTCACAGCGTCAACGTGTGACTGACGCAAAAACGTTTTAGCTGTAACAATGGAAACGAAACGAGGCCGTTTTCAAACTTTCCCACTCTGGAACCCGTTTTCAAAAACTATCGTTTTGGGGTAGTGGGAACGCCGGCTCCGTGTGGCCGCGACAGCGAAACGATAAGAAAAAGTATCGTTTACAGTGAAAAACGTTTTCGTGTAGCCGCAGCCTGAGATGGTTGCTTCCCTCCAGGAGGGTGGTATTTCTCCTTTCTGTAAGACCCAATTAAATGTGTTAAGTAGTAGAGGGGATAACTCAGGTTTAAAGGACCCATACCACTCGGTGGTGTAGCCATCTACACCTGGGGACTTTCCAGCCTTCAATTTAGAGATAGCCAAATTTAATTCAGTGATTGATATTGGTTGTATTAAATTTTCGTTTTGTGAGTTTGTGACTTTAGGTAGGTCAAGGGAATTTAGGAGGGCTTGAATTTGTGTTTCGTCAGAGGCCTGAGGCTGGGAGTATAACATCTTGTAAAACGTTTCAAAGCTCTCTTGAATTTTTCCTAACTTAGTTTCCACAACCTTTGTTATCGGGTTCTTTATTTTATAAATTGTGTTATCCACCTGTTGTTTACGTAGCTTGTATGCTAAGAGTTTTGCAGATTTACCCCCCACTTCATAATTCCTTTGTTTCAGGAAGACCAATTTCTTCTGTGTTTCTTGAGTATAAATATTGTCAATTTCACTCTGTAGTTTTTTTATTTCTTCTTTCGAAGTTGAGCTGATTTTTTTTACTGTTAGAAGCTTGTAACTGTTTTAATTTTCCCTGAAGGTCAGACAGTCTCTGTCCCGTAAGTTTCTTCATCTGGGTGGTAATGGATATAATTTTCCCTCTCAATACGGCCTTCAATGTGTCCCACAGGATTATAGGCGACACCTCCCCCCGAGTCATTAAATTCTAGATAATCTTGAATCTCCTCTCTTAATTTTTCTCTGATTTTTGGATCATTCAGTATGTTTGAGTTCAATCTCCATAGTTTTTTCTTGATTTTCCCTCCTAGTGTTGCGGACATAGATATCGGGCTATGGTCTGACAGGTCAATTGTCTTTATGTCGCAATCCTTAATTTTAAATCTATCTACACTAAACATAAAGAAGTAGTCTAGTCTTGAATAGATGGAATGAGCAAAGGAGAAATGTGTGTAGTCTCTACTAGTGGAGTGTAGTTCCCTCCATACATCTATTATGCCCAACTCACTCATCAGTGATTTCACTCTCTTAATAAGGGGTTTGTTCTGGGTACTCGCTCTGGATGAATCCAGTGCAGGGTTCAACCTGATGTTAAAATCACCCCCACAGATCACCATACCCTGTGAGTTTACCATTAAGTCAAAAACACGTTTATTAAATATCCAGTCACTTGCTGGAGGAGCATACACATTTATCAATGTTATTTCATTCCCTTCTATTCTCCCTGTGATTTTGACAAATCTCCCATCCCGAATTTCAGATATGTGTTCATAGTTAAGTGTATTTGATACAAGAGTGGCTACTCCTCTTTTGGGACCTGACTTAAATGAAGAGGAAAAAACATGTCAGAAACCCATCCTTTTTAACTTCACGTGCTCAGATTGACTCGTGTGTTTCCTGGAGGAAAGCGATCTGAGCTTTTTCTTTTTTTAACTTTGACAAAATTTTACTTCTCTTGATTGGATTTAACACCCCGTTTACTTTAAAGGAAATTATTTTCACCGACTCTCCCTGCATTTTGTACTAATCAAAATCAAGTATTCATTCTTTCCTTCTGGTGCATAAGTAAGCGATCCCTTCATAATAAAAAAACAGAACCAAAGAACATATTTAGAACAGATAATATGAACTTGAAACATGTTTACCTCTGGGCAAGCTTCCAAAAATGGGGCCAGTTCACTGCCCTGCTTAGAACCTGAGGGGTAGCCTCTATTTCCAAACAGGATTAGGGGCCCTCTACTGCGATAACGGCCAGTTTTTTTTTCCCCTTCCCTTTTTGTCACGACCGTATAGTTATTAGATATACCGTCATACACGTTTGTTATTATTATCAACAACTCGGGCCGGTCTGGATCCTTTCAGACATTATTTACAGTTTTTAAATTAACGTTTGTCCTCTGGTGGTGCGTGTCTGAATACTTGCAACTTCTCCCTGAAGCTTGGTGGTGCTTTGCTGGGCCGAGCTGTGCGCTGCGCTCGTGCCACGTCCACCGCTGAATCCTCTCCATCAGTGATTTTGGCTGGGTGATGACTTTCACCGGGAAGCCCCGTCTCGCTAGCTCCTCCGTTGCCTCCTCCACCGTCTCGTATGTTGTTGTCCCGTCGACATGAAAGACTCTCAGCCGGGCGGGGAAGAGGGTTTGGAACTTTATGTTGTTTTCCTTCAGGAGCTTCCTCGCCTCCGCGTATTCCCTCCGTTTGGCCAGGACTCCCGGTGCGTAGTCGTGGTCAATGTTAATCTTGCAATTTCCCCACGTGAAGCCTTTCTTCTGCCATGCCAGTCTGATGACTTCTTCCTTCATCCTGAAGCTGAGGAATCTGAGTAAGATCGATCTCGGCTGAGCGCCGGCCGGGGGCTGTGATGCCAGCGCTCTGTGCGATCTTTCTATCTGCATGTCCCTGGAGCCGGGGATAGTGAGGTTTTCTCTGAGCAGTTTCTCCACAAAGGGGATCATTGAACCCGGCCCACCTTCAGCTCCTTCGGGGACTCCATATATCCTCACATTTTCTCTCTGTGAGCGCCCTTCTTGGTCTGTTAACTTTGCCAGGAGCTGCTCTTGTATTTTTACCATTTCGGTTAATACGTCTTCAGCGTTTTGCAGCCTTCCCTCGTTCCCCACTATTCTCGCTTCAGCTTCATCCAGTCTAGAGTTTACTTGTGCAATCTCTCCCTTGATATCGTCAAGCTGTTGTTTTTTTGTCTTGTCTGAATTCGCGTAGCACTTTGAGAATTAAAGTCAGATTCGCGGGCTCGTCTTCGCCGTCATCCTGGCTAGGCGTGGGGGGGGCCAGCGTTAGCTCCCTCTTGTTGCACTTCGCTATCTTTTTCAGCACTCTGCGCGGTTTGTTTTCTGCCTTGGTTTTTAGGCGCCATCGTTGCCCTCTTCTAGGTTTTACAGGTATAGACCAACTCTTCTATAATTTCAACTTTGGGGCGGTTTTATTTCGTTTTGGTCGGGTAGTTTCAGCCTAAGCTGCCATCGCTTGGTGACACTTTGTGCTTTCTTGAATAAAAAATATACTTAAAAAAAAAAAAAAAGGAGTGTATCAACACAGTATCAGCTTTCAACAGCTCTCTCTTGACACTTTAACCAGTAGATATTATCTGATGCTGTGACGCTTTGCGGTAAGACGTGTTGCATCACTTCCTGTTACCTTGCTTGTGCACTGTGGAATTTCTTGCTCCGCTTGGAGTACTGATAATCACTTTATTTCGATCTATAACTTACACAATTTTGCATATTTAAACTCTATAGCTTACCGTTCTGTTCTAACACACTCCTACAGATCTTTATTCTCACCTTTTAACGGTGTGTCTGGTTCTCTAGCGTAGCATGGCTACCGGTTCTCTTCCTGCAGGGCTCTCAAGTCTCACGCAATGAGCGTGAGACACACGCATTTCAACAAGTTCACACGCTCACATGCCACACATGCCATTTCTCACGCTGAGAAATGATCAACTTCGTCGCACAGATATTCTAATGGCCGATACTATAAACGAGTCAATGGCAGGTTACTGTGCGCTCCTACAGCTCAGAACTATAGCTCTGGTACAGCTGTCTTGATTTAGCAACCCATCGGCAAATCACAAAATAGAATTTCTCAGCCAATCAGAAAACAGAATTTCTTGTTGCCGGGTGTGAAATAGCTTTCAGCTGCAAGCACGCGTCCCATGAATGCACAGCGGACATAGCTTATTATGCTCTGAATGCGTGCAGAAGTTATAGACGAGCTGGAGGTGGAAGAGAACCGTCAGGATCATCAGCAGGTCATATCTTCATTTATTTGAATATTTTATTAGTTACTATAGTTTTCCTACTCCTTGTAAAAGACCAATACCTGCCGGTTAAAGTGTTCGTTGGAGTAGTAGGCCTAAATATTCAGCACACACCCTTTGACATGAGCAACTTAATGAGAAATGAAAAATATGTAGGAGTGTAATTAGGCTTCCGTGGTTAATTTTTTTTCAAAGGTGACTGGTATGAACAGATTCCCAATAAGGCTATCTACAATTGCCAAACTGGTATTAGTTCTGCCACACTGAAATGCTGATGCAGAGAGGGTTTTTTCCATGGTGGGGCTCAATAAAACCAAGACCAGGAACACTTTGTTTCTGAATGGAACTCTGTCATCCATCATGACTGTGAAAATGGCTGACATTGAGCCACAGGGCTGTAAATGGGAGCCCCCAATATCAGTCATCAAGCATCAAAATCTGCCACAAACACTTACAACAACGCTCATAAACAAACACACACAGAGAGGGACTGCTCAAGGGGCCCATTTGGGGTTATGTTTGTTTTTCTTAATTTAATTTGTCTGTTTTTATGTTTGTTAAGACTTTGCATACCTAAAACAATTTATTTTAAAATATAGCAGAATTTAGTGTAAAAGTGAAGATTTGTGATTTTGGTATAAATAAAACAATTTCTTTGTTCTTTAAGTAGCTAGTTTATGGCGATGGGATACTGCAAGGGACCCCCCCCCACCAAAAAAACCCGAAAGAAACCCCCCCACGCACATGGCCCGGCCCCTGCCCTGCCCGAATCTCACTCCAAGCAAACTTGAAAACTTGAGAGGTGTGTCTTCCTCCTTCTCCTGCTTTCACCTGCTCCGTGTGTCAGATGTTTAGTTACTCCTCTGCCTCCTTTAGCGATAATGGTACATGTAACAAATGTAGTCTTTTTGTAGTTTTGGAGGCGAGGTTATCTGAATTGGAAGCTCGGCTCTGCACTGTTGAAAATCAACCGATAGCGAGCCAGGTCCCTTTTGCCAGTGTGGAGCCACCTAGCGTAGCTAGCTCAATTAGCCTCCCCCTAGCAGAACCTGAGCAGCCAGGATTACAAGGTGGCTGGGTGACTGTCAGGAGGAGGCATAGCTCTAAAGTCAAGCCCGTTGTTCACCATCGACCTGTCCACGCTTCAAACAGATTTTCCCCACTCAGCGACACACCCGCTGAGGACAAAACCCTGGTAATTGGCAGCTCTAAAGTCAGAAACGTGGCATTAGAGACACCAGCGGCCATAGTCAAATGCATTCCAGGGGCCAGAGCGGGCGACATAGAATCCTATTTAAAACTGCTGGCTAAGGATAAACGTAAATATGGTAAAATAGTTATTCACGTCGGCGTTAATGACACCCGGTTACGCCAATCGGAGGTCACTAAAATTAATGTTGCATCGGTGTGTAATTTTGCCAAAACAATGTCGGACTCCTTGGTTTTCTCTGGACCCCTGCCAAATCTGACCAGTGATGACATGTTTAGCCGCATGTCGTCCTACAATCGCTGGTTGTCTAGATGGTGTCCAGCAAACAACGTGGGCTACATAGATAATTGGCAATCTTTCTGGAGAAAACCTGGTCTGATGAGGAGAGACGGCATCCATCCCACTTTGGAAGGAGCAGCTCTCATTTCTAGAAATATGGATGAATTTATTTGCCACCCTAAAACATGACAACCCAGGGTTCAGACCAGGATGCAGAGTTGTAGTCTTACACACTTCTCTGCAGCTTCCCACCTGCTGCTACCCACCCAATCGATTAACACAAAAGGAGCAAATCCTCTTGTGCAAAAAGAAATTATTAAAACAAAAACTTTAACTGAACAAAAACATCAAACTATTAAATGTGTTTTGCTGAATATCAGATCTCTCCTTTCGAAGTCTCTGTTAGTGAATGAGTTGATTTGTGATCATCATATTGATATATTTTGTCTTACAGAAACCTGGCTGCAGCAGGAGGATCATGTTAGCATTAATGAAGCAACTCCCTCTGACTGTTTAAATGTTCACGTTCCTCGAACCACAGGCAGAGGAGGAGGAGTGGCAGCTATTTTCAGATCAGGGTTACTCATCAGTCCCAGACCCAAGATTAGTTTGAGCTCTTTTGAATCTCTGATTCTCAGTTTTTCCCACGCAAAGTGGAAATCACAGAAACCTCTTGTGTGTGTTGTTGTGTATCGTCCACCTGGCCCTTATTCTGAGTTTCTGTCTGAATTCTCAGAGTTTTTATCCCAGTTAGTGCTGAGTACAGATAAAGTCATTGTAGTGGGTGACTTTAATATTCATGTAGATGTTGAAAATGACAGCCTGAATATGAACTTTAATTCTATATTGGACTCTATTGGATTTTCTCAGAGTGTTCACAGACCGACTCACTGCCTTAATCACACCCTTGATCTTGTGCTGACTTATGGCATTGAGAGTGAACAGTTAACAGTGTTCCCTCATAACGCTGTCTTATCTGACCATTTTCTGATAACCTTTGAGTTTACATGACTTGACTATACAGCTTCTGAGAAGAAATTTACATATAGAAGGTGTCTATCAGAGGATGCTGTAACCAGATTTAAAGAATTAATTCCATCATCCTTTTCTTCACTGCCATGTGCAGATATGACAGAGGACGACTACCTAAACTTTACTCCAGCAACACTTGACTCTCTTGTTGACAGCACTATAGTTTCAATGCGTACAGCACTGGACAATGTTGCCCCTCTGAAAAGGAAGGTAATCAGTCAGAAGAGGTTGGCTCCTTGGTATAATTCACAGCTGTGTGCTTTAAAGCAGACTGCAAGAAAGCTGGAGAGACAGTGGCGTTCCTCTAATTTAGAAGAGTCTCAGTTAGTCTGGAAAGATAGTTTAACAATGTATAAGAAAGCCCTTCGTAAAGCTAGAACTGCTTATTATTCATCATTGATAGAAGAGAATAAGAATAATCCCAGGTTTCTTTTCAGCACTGTAGCCAGTCTGACTAAGAGTCCGAGCTCTGCTGAGCCAGTTATTCCTTTAACTCTCAGCAGTGATGATTTCATGAGCTTCTTTATCAATAAAATAGTTTCTATCAGAGAGAAGATTGATGGAGTCCTTCCCACTATTATCAGTGATGTATCATCAAGTACAGCAGCTTTAGAAGTATCTTTAGAACCTGATTTGTATTTAGACGGTTTCTGCCCAGTTGATCTCTCTGAACTAACAACAGCAATAGTCTCTTCTAAACCATCAACTTGTGTTTTAGACCCAATCCCAACCAGACTGTTCAAGGTTTTCCCATTAATTGACACTTCCATATTGGATTTGATCAATCTGTCTTTGTTGACAGGATATGTACCTCAGCCTTTTAAGGTTGCTGTAATTAAACCTTTACTTAAAAAACCTACTCTTGATTCAGAAGTGTTGGCTCATTATAGACCTATATCCAATCTCCCTTTTATGTCTAAAGTTCTTGAAAAAATAGTTGCAGCTCAGCTTTGTGATCACTTACACAGAAATAATCTGTTTGAAGAGTTTCAGTCAGGATTCAGAGTGTATCATAGCACAGAAACTGCACTGCTGAAAGTTACCAATGATCTCCTCTTAGCCTCTGATAGCGGACTTGTGTCTGTGCTTGCCCTGTTGGATCTCAGTGCTGCATTTGATACGGTCGATCACAGTATCTTATTACACAGACTTGAACATGTTATTGGGATTAAAAGAACTGCATTAGGCTGGTTTAAGTCATATTTATCTGATAGATTTCAGTTTGTTCTTATAAATGAAGAATCTTCCTCACACACCAGAGTAAGTCATGGAGTTCCCCAGGGTTCTGTGCTTGGACCGATTCTTTTCACTTTATACATGCTTCCATTAGGTAACATTATTAGACAGCATGGCATAAATTTCCATTGCTATGCTGATGATACTCAGCTGTACTTATCTATAAAACCAGATGAACCCAATAGGTTGGTCAGACTACAAGCATGTCTTAAAGACATAAAGACCAGAGGTCCGTTTCACGTAGCAGGTTTAGTGAAAACTCTGAGTAGGTTAACCCTGAAATGAGGGAAACCCTGAGTTTTCCGTTTCACAAAGGGAGGTAACTCAACCCCGAGAAAGAGGGGTAACTTTAGCCTGTTTCACAAAGAGAGGTAACTTAACCTCTCGGTCAGTTACCGGAGTAACAGACTCTCTGAACCTAACCTGGTCGGGACCAGGTTTTTATTCAAGAAACCTCGAGTTTCTTTCTGTCTCCGCCCTCTTTCAGCCACACACGCCATTTGATTTCCTCATTCATTCAGTCAGCAGAGCGAGTTCTTCTACTTCTAGAAGTCCTTTAGGCACAGTAGGAGGCGACTTTTTTCACGAACATGTCCTTTTGACAACGATCCCGTGGATGAAGGTGCAGCATTATTGCGCAGAGAAATAAATATTCGTCGGAGATGGTTATCAGACCACGCATAGATTTTTGCATTTACAGACAATTATCTTTTTGAGCGGCACCATCAGAATGTGTTGGGACAAAAGAAAAAAAAGACATAAAAGACAAATAAATATTTGTATGAATAGGCTTAAAAAAGACATATATATAGGCCTATTATATTTTATAAAGGCACTCGTGTCTTGGGGGTGGATTCCCTCCGGGGATTCCCTCAGCCACTGCCCTCACGTTAGAGGTGGTGGCCACCACCCGTTTTACGGGCATCTGCCTTCTTTCTGTTGGCTCAGTAGAAGTCTGTGTTAGTTTAAATAGGCTTAATTATTTAACAGAACATGATATAGATGATGACTCTAAATTGTCCTTAGGAGTGAGTGTGAGTGTGCATGGTTGTTTGTCTCGTTTGTCTCTATGTGGCCCTGCTATGGACTGGCGGCGCAGGGTGTACCCCGCCTCTTGCCCATTGACCGCTGGGATAGGCTCCAGCCCCCCCGCGACCCGACTGACGGATTCAGCGGTATAGATAATGGATGGATGGATGATATAGATGAGAAGACATAGTTTATGTGTGTGAAAACAGCATTATGTTGGGAATAAAATAACTGCACAGTCAAATAGCCACTTAATATTTACTTTATAGTATAAAACATGATCAAAATGAGGTACCTCCATGCCGAGGTCTCACCTGTTTGAACAATGTTTTTATATTTCATCTTAAACTGCTGCCAAGAGCGCTTCTCCCCTGCGGGATTGCACCTAAATGAAATAAATGAATGGGCTACCATTCAAGCAGTTTCCCTGTAATATTATTGTGATTGCAAAGGACTACATTTAAACTTACACTTTTGCTGCTGCAACGGTGTTGCACTTATTTCTAAAAACGTATTGAAACTCGCCGTATGAGCGCATTAAGATTTCCAATTCGAGGTTGGTGAAAAACGTAGCCCCTCCTCTTCCCCGTTGCCAAGGTGACTCGTCGAATCGGGGCTCCATTGATGCTGGCTTTTTAAAGTTGTGGTGCACGCGCTAAACTCAAGGTGAACTTACTCAGAGTTGATTAACCTCACTCAAATCAGCGTTTCTGGAACCGAAAACTCAGGGTTTTCTATCTCAGAGTAGATCAACTCAGAGGTCAGGAATAGACTCAGAGTTGGTTGAACCTGCTACGTGAAACGGACCCCTGGATGACTCAGAACTGTCTGCTTCTAAATTCAGTTTCAACAGTTTTTATTGATTTTCCACAATGAATAATCGAACATACATACAGACAGCAATAACAAAAATGAAATAAAATAAGTAACAGATAAGTACATTCAGATATCTTAAGAAATATACATAAGTATATATTTAAAAAAGGGTAAATAAAATAAATAAATGTGTAATAACAATAATAACAATAGTACTAATAATAATAATGATAATAAGGGTAAAATAGAATAAAGTAAGATTAATGAAAAAGATAAAATAAATAAATGAATAAGTAAATAAATTCAATTCAATTCAATTCAATTAATTTTTATTTATATAGCGCCAAATACAACAAATGTCATCTCAAGGCACTTAGATACTAAGTCCAATTCAAGCCAATTGGAATTCAATTAAATAAATAAAAAGTAAGTAATAATAATAGCTTGAAGAGGGAAAGGGAGGGGGCGGGGGGGGATCCAATCTCACTTCTGTATTGGTGTCTTAATCCTCATTTAATGGGGTTTGTAAGTTTTTGTAGTATTCTAGAAAGGGGGTCCAAATCCTCTCAAATGTTTGCAAGGAGCCTTTAAGGGTATATCTGATTTTTTCGAGGGTAAGAAAGTGCATTATGTCTTTTATCCATTTTGGAAAGGTGGGAGGAGTGGCTTTCTTCCAGGAGAGAAGAATGAGCCGTCTTGCAATCAGGGAAGTAAATGCTATGACTATTCCTGCTTTGCCTTTAAGGCCACGGATTTCAGGGGTGCATCCAAATTATGGAGAGAGATTAGTCTCAAAACCGCTGACAAATGTGTAAATGACAATCCACCAGTTCCACATACATCACAAATACGTTTCATTATTTACAAATAAATATATTTCATTTTGTGTCTCACAGTCTGCGTTTTATACAAATACTGTTAAACTCATTAATACTCATTTTGGTTTTTATATATACATCATGATTTGGATGTGAAAGTGAACGCATTTGTTTCAAATTTTGTTGCATATATTTGTAAAATCAAAGTTACAACATTAGAATGTATTTATAAATTGGTGCATCTGCATTTGTGGATTAAGTCACAAGCCTGTTTTCTGTGCCGTATTTTTGTTCGTTTTCTCTCGTTTTTTTTTTGGATTTTGAGACTTTCCTTTCGCCTTTCTGCACCTGATCCACACACAAATGCAGCAGCCCATTCACAAATGTGCCAAGCAAGCGAACGAGCTGCCGCTAGGGGCCGCTGTTGCTAAGTTTCACTGTGGTTGTGGATGGCGGTGCTCCTAGCTTCCAGATAACAGCCCTGCTGCCAGCAACAACCAGGCATCGCTCCAGGAGAGCGGCATGGTGGGTCAACCGGCGTCATCTTCTAATGGAAATTCGTCTACAGTGAGTAAAAATATAAGGATCTGTGGTCATTAAAGTTGTGCAATAAACCACAGATTTGACCGTGAAAATTGTATAATATTTCAGTGAGTCTAATTGTTAGCTAACCCCATCGTTTAGCTAGCTAGTCATCACAGTGAAGACTACGACGCTGAAGTTGGCATCCGATTCACCAGCCTCCGATTCGCGGGGTGGGCATAAAGGGCCATTTCACTGCATTTTTTGCATTTTGATCGACCAAAACAAGGTCCTGTATGGAAACTACAGTAGTTACACTGCTCAAATCTGGATGGAATTATTCTAAAGAGGCTGTAGATTCATTAAAACCTTGTTTGGGATTTGTGAAAATACAGAACAGGGCCATTTGACTGCATTTTTGGTATTATGATCACCCTGAACTGGGTCCTGTATGGAAACTACATTACCTGGACTGCTCAAATCTGGATAGAATTATTCTAAAGAGGGTACAGAGTCTTTAAAACACATTTTATTATTTGTGAAAACCTTATTTGGTCATTGAAAATTCAAAAAGTTCCTCTGAGCTTTCTTTCTTCTTTTCATTTGGACCATCCAAAACCAGAACCTGTATGAAAAATAATTAAATATGGGTTTAATCATTGATCACATGATATAAATGATATCAAACACACTTTAGAATTTGTGAAACCTTTCTTTGTACCAAAATTCACAGAAGTCCTCGCCTCTCCATGTTCATTTTAATTTCCATGAGGATCTCCTGTCTTTCACCACATAGGAAAAAGAAAAAGTTCATGCATTTTACGTCACTAACTACTTACAAGAGTCTTCTTCACTTGTTGACTTTATTCTCATGTTCTTTTATCTAGAAACAATGACTTCTCTCACCTTTCTTCCATCTGCCCGTGGTCAACCTCTGCCACCGATTCAATCACTTCCAGAGCCTTTATTGTTGCCTGCATCAGACATCCCATAGTCCAACCATTAATATGCCCTATTCTGTATTGGATGCTTTGATGAAATCTGCATCACACATTTATTGCTGTCATCTCATTAATCTTTCCACTAACATGTGCTATCATTTCAGACCCTGCTTGTCTTCTCCTGCTCCCATCATAGTCATCTTACCTCCCATCTGAGTGCAGACAGGACCTCCTTCATCCCTTTATTAACACTATCTTAGATACTGTACCACAACTTCCTAATTATATCGTCTATCAAACCCATAGTATTTTGCCATTATGTGTTATGTGCACTGATGAATTGGATATTAAACATTACATTTAGCTGTTAGAGTTAACCCTATACCAGACAAGACAATTTGTGAATGTAAGGTTGAAATACATTTACTTAATCAAGATTTGTCTTTCTGGAATGTTGAAGATGTCTTTTGGGTTAAACTATTTCTTCATATCTTCAAGTGGTTGCCAGTGAGAAATAAACTTCTTGTTAAGTTGTTGTAATATAGATAGTACAGTGTGTAGTTTGGTCAGTTAAAAATGTGTAGTGTTGTCGTGGCTCCAGAGTAGAGTAAAATAAATTACAATGGGAAAATGGGCTACTGTAATGAAGGTAATCTTCATTCTGACTTTTGGTCTTTGAGGTCACATGAGTAGTATTTTTAATAATGTGGCACAAATAAATTGTCAAATGTTTTATTGAATGTGTATATTAACAACAAGTGGGTGTGCAGGTCCTGTGTTGCCCTCAGCGGGGAGTGAGGGGGGACCAGGCCTGTAAAGGGAAACATGCAGTCAGTTAGTAGCCTGAAATGCTCTGTGATAAGGATACATGTAGCTAAAGGATGTGATAAACTGTGAGGTGACTATGCTGTTTGGAATTGTGAATTCTGAAATTTGTGTGTAAAGTCATTCACCTATGTCTCCTCTCCAGGGTGCTCGGTCAAAAGAGTCTTCAGTCTGCAGCATTTGAAGGTTCCGGGTCGTACCATGTGCTGATGGTGTGGGGGGGAGTGCACCAGAATCAGTTAGGGGAAGTCTTTGGTAGATTTGGTACTTTTGTTTAGACATGCTAGGAATTGATTGATTTTATAATAGAGGGTAAATGTATTTTAAGGTTTTTGTGTGTTGTTGTTGTGGGGATGTGTAATGGGAGGAGCAGAATCCTCCAGGGGTTTGGTTGGTGGAGCCAGAGTAGGATATAAGGCTGCCAGTTGTACCAGTGAGAGTTGGTCCTGTTGCTACTAATGCTGCTAGGACCACAGTATGTGTCCATGTTAAAGTGTATGATTGATGTAAATCGCACGCCTTCAACTGGTACAAAATGCAGCTGCACGACTTTTAACTGACACTAGGAAATTTGAGCACATTACGCCGATTTTAGCATCTCTCCATTGGTTTCCCGTCCATTTTAGAATTCATTTTAAAATTCTTTTATTTGCTTTTAAAACCATGAATGGCCTTGCACCTGTGTACCTCTCTGAGCTTCTGCAGCCCTACGCACCCAGTCGATCCCTCAGGTCAGCTGATCAGCTGCTCCTGAGGGTTCCTAAAACAAGGCGGAAGCTCAGGGGGGACCGAGCATTTTCTGTTGCTGCCCCTAGGCTCTGGAATGAGCTGCCGCTGCACATTAGGCAGGCCCCTTCCTTGTCCTGTTTTAAAAGTCGTCTTAAAACTCACCTCTTTTCTTTGGCTTTTACCACCGTCTAGGTTGTTTATTTTATGTGCACTGTTTTGTTTTATGATGTTTTTATTGTGTTTATTTTAATGTACAGCACTTTGGTAACCTTTGCATTTATTTAAAATGTGCTTTATAAATAAAATTGATTGATTGATTGATTGATAAATGTTGGTGAATAAAACACCCGGTTGGTTCATCACTACCTCTGCCTCAAGCCTCCTACCTTGCGTATCCAGCTGCTACATGGCCATCCTAACAGATACATATGTCCATGTACAGTATTCTAAATCATGTAAGCACAACCTAATGATTACTTTTGGTCTTAACCACCCATTATTTTGCATTAAATACGTCAAATAAAATACATTTTTATTTTCTTGACGTGTCTTGTAAAATGGCAACTGGAAACAAACTTTAGCCAAATAGACAGTTTTTAATCTCATTATTACAATGGCAGGTTATCACATTTACAAACAGGCTAAAGGACTGCAAGGCAAAGACAATGTTGAACAGTTGTTTTACAGACATCTAAGATAGTGTTAATAAAGGGATGAAGGAGGTCCTGTCTGCACTCAGATGGGAGGTAAGATGACTATGATGGGAGCAGGAGAAGACAAGCAGGGTCTGAAATGATGGCACATGTTAGTGGAAAGATTAATGAGATGACAGCAATAAATTTGTGATGCAGATTTCATCAAAGCATCCAATACAGAATAGGGCATATTAATGGTTGGACTATGGGATGTCTGATGCAGGCAACAATAAAGGCTCTGGAAGTGATTGAATCGGTGGCAGAGGTTGACCACGGGCAGATGGAAGAAAGGTGAGAGAAGTCATTGTTTCTAGATAAAAGAACATGAGAATAAAGTCAACAAGTGAAGAAGACTCTTGTAAGTAGTTAGTGATGTAAAATGCATGAACTTTTTCTTTTTCCTATGTGGTGAAAGACAGGAGATCCTCATGGAAATTAAAATGAACATGGAGAGGCGAGGACTTCTGTGAATTTTGGTACAAAGAAAGGTTTCACAAATTCTAAAGTGTGTTTGATATCATGTGATCAATGATTAAACCCATATTTAATTATTTTTCATACAGGTTCTGGTTTTGGATGGTCCAAATGAAAAGAAGAAAGAAAGCTCAGAGGAACTTTTTGAATTTTCAATGACCAAATAAGGTTTTCACAAATAATAAAATGTGTTTTAAAGACTCTGTACCCTCTTTAGAATAATTCTATCCAGATTTGAGCAGTCCAAGTAATGTAGTTTCCATACAGGACCCAGTTCAGGCTGATCATAATACCAAAAATGCAGTCAAATGGCCCTGTTCTGTATTTTCACAAATCCCAAACAAGGTTTTAATGAATCTACAGCCTCTTTAGAATAATTCCATCCAGATTTGAGCAGTGTAACTACTGTAGTTTCCATACAGGACCTTGTTTTGGTCGATCAAAATGCAAAAAATGCAGTGAAATGGCCCTTTATGCCCACCCCGCGAATCGGAGGCTGGTGAATCGGATGCCAACTTCAGCGTCGTAGTCTTCACTGTGATGACTAGCTAGCTAAACGATGGGGTTAGCTAACAATTAGACTCACTGAAATATTATACAATTTTCACGGTCAAATCTGTGGTTTATTGCACAACTTTAATGACCACAGATCCTTATATTTTTACTCACTGTAGACGAATTTCCATTAGAAGATGACGCCGGTTGACCCACCATGCCGCTCTCCTGGAGCGATGCCTGGTTGTTGCTGGCAGCAGGGCTGTTATCTGGAAGCTAGGAGCACCGCCATCCACAACCACAGTGAAACTTAGCAACAGCGGCCCCTAGCGGCAGCTCGTTCGCTTGCTTGGCACATTTGTGAATGGGCTGCTGCATTTGTGTGTGGATCAGGTGCAGAAAGGCGAAAGGAAAGTCTCAAAATCCAAAAAAAAAACGAGAGAAAATGAACAAAAATACGGCACAGAAAACAGGCTTGTGACTTAATCCACAAATGCAGATGCACCAATTTATAAATACATTCTAATGTTGTAACTTTGATTTTACAAATATATGCAACAAAATTTGAAACAAATGCGTTCACTTTCACATCCAAATCATGATGTATATATAAAAACCAAAATGAGTATTAATGAGTTTAACAGTATTTGTATAAAACGCAGACTGTGAGACACAAAATGAAATATATTTATTTGTAAATAATGAAACGTATTTGTGATGTATGTGGAACTGGTGGATTGTCATTTACACATTTGTCAGCGGTTTTGAGACTAATCTCTCTCCATACCAAATAGGGCACACATGGGGTTTGGGATGATAACTTTTTTAAACATTTTGCTGTAGGAATTAAATATGTTGGTCCAGAACTTGGGGCAGGACCAGAACATGTGTACATAATCTGCTGGTTGGCCTTTACAACGGGGGCAAGAGGGGTCCACATTCGGGAAGATTTTTGCCAGTCTTGCCTTGGTATAATGTGCTCTCAATACAATTTTGAGTTGTATTAGGCTATGCCGAGCGCATGGGGAGGAAGTGTGTATTAACCTCAGTACTGCTTCCCATTGATCATCTGTCATTGATACTCCAAGATCATTCTCCCATAATCTCCTAACATCGTGCAGAGAGTGAGGAGCGATATTACGTATACTGTCATAAAGGGTGGAAATCTGACCCTTTCGATCTAGCGGTAGTGAGAGAATATGTAGTGAGAGAATATGATCAATTGTGTTGTTAGTTGGAAAATCTGGAAAGGATGGAATGCTTTTCTGGACATAGTGTCTAAGTTGAAGGTACCAAAAAAAATGAGATTTCGGTAAGCCAAACAATTGAGAGTTGCACAAATGATCCGAATTTACCTTCTACAAATAAATTAGAAATGGATTTAATACCCTTTGAGCTCCACACTCCGAAGGTCGAGTCAGATAACGAGGGCGGGAAGTTATAATTGTTCTTGATGGGTGAATGCACAGAGGTTGTCTGAAGTTTGAAATGTCTCCTAAATTGTGACCAAATTCTGATTGAATGATAAACAACTTGGTTAGACCGAAACTGATTTAGAAGAGGGGGCACAGGGGCGCATAACACAGAGCCCAATTTAAGTAGGCTGCTAGCATTTTCCATTTGTAACCAAGCATCAAGTCCACCTGCTTCGTCTCTCTCCCTCCAGTGCAACATGGTTTTTATATTGCATGTCCAATAATAATAAATAAAATTAGGCAATGCCAGGCCTGCAAGATTTTTAGGCCTTTGAAGACCCTCTCTTTTAATTCTGTGAGGTTTATCATTCCAGATAAACGATAATATGCTGTTTTGCAGTGAGTTAAAAAAGGTTTTTTTAATCAGAATAGGGATGTTTTGAAAGAGATAAATGAATTTTGGTAGCACAATCATCTTAATAAGACTAATCCGACCGACTATGGATAGCGGGAGTTTTGCCCATCTAGCCATGTCTTTTTTACATTTTTCAAATAGAATGTGAAAGTTTTTTGTGAAGAGGGAAGGAAAAGCAGGTGTGATCTCAATTCCAAGATACTTGAAGCCTTTCCCAACAATTTTAAATGGGAGGTGAGAAGCTGGAATTAGACTGGCAGCTTGATTAAGAGGAAATATTTCGCTTTTATCACTGTCAATCTTATATCCTGAGAGTTTCCCAAATTCAGTCAGGATACGGAGGATGACTGTAATAGAATTTAGTGGGTCAGCGACATACAAAATAATATCATCTGCATATAAAGATAGTTTGTGTGTAATGCCCCCCCGCTCTACACCGAGGAAGTCAACTGATTGCCTAAGGGCAGCAGCGAGGGGTTCTATGGCAATGGCAAAAAGTAGGGGGGAAAGACTACAACCTTGCCGAGTGCCTCTGTTAAGAGAGAAAAATTCAGATTGCTGTCCGTTAGTAATTACTGAGGCTACAGGATGGGAGTAAAGGAGTTTTATCCAAGATATGAGAGAGTCATCAAATCCAAATGCTTTCAAGGTGAAGAATAAATACTGCCATTCGACTCTGTCGAATGCTTTTTCAGCATCGAGAGTTATAGCCATTTCAGGTGAGTGTGATGGAGAAGAGTAAACAATATTGAGAAGTCTCCTGAGATTTGAACTAGAGTGGCGGTTTGAAATGAAGCCAGTTCGGTCTGGTGAAACTATATGTGAGATAACCTTCTCCAATCTTGAAGATAGAATTTTAGATAGAACTTTGTAGTCTGTATTTAAAAGGGAGATGGGACGATAGGATGAACACTTGAGTAAGTCTTTACCTCCTTTCGGTATAAGTGTTATTGCAGCCTGCCGTAGAGAGGGTGGGAGATGACCCGAGGACAGAGATTCGTTCAACATGGTCCGAAGCAGAGGGCACAATTGAAGTGCAAATTTTTTATAGAATTCAAAAATGTAGCCATCTGGGCCAGGTGTTTTGTTGCATTTTAAAGAATTAATGGCCTGTAAAATTTCTACATCCGTGATCTCACCTCCCAGTAAATCGTTCTGTTCGGCAGATACAGAGGGAAGAGTGAGTTTATCAAAGAAGAGGTGGAGTTCAGAGGGGTTGCCATCACATTCAGAACTATACAGGTTACTATAATATTGCTTAAAAGTATTGTTAATTTCAACATGATTTGTGATTAATTCACCTGTTTCATTGTGAATCCTAGGAATAAGACGGGAGGATAGGGTCTGGTGAGCCTGTTGGGCTAGCAATTTGCCGGCCCTATCACCTGAGTCATAGAGCTTGGATTGGGCTTTGGTGAGTAAGTATGCTGCTTTGTCAGTAGAGAGTAAATTATATTCTGTCTGCAGCCGTAGTCTTTCTTTAAAAAGTGGTGGGGAAGGGGAGGACGAGCATTGATTGTCAATTTCTGCAATGGATCGTGAAATATCATTTAATTTGGATTCTCTTTCTTTTTTTGCCCTGGATGAGTATTCAATTATTTGGCCGCGAAGATAGACTTTAAGGGTCTCCCATAAGGTGGAGTGGGAGATTTCTGGAGACATGTTGGTTTCAACGAAGAAGGGGATTTGAGATGATATATGGCGTATAAATTGTTCATCAGCTAATAGGAGAGGGTTAAGTCTCCAGCTACAGGGAGGTCTACAGCAGTTGGGTAGCACAGCGTAAAAAGAAACGGCCCCATGATCCGATATAGTGATGCTATGATATGTGCAAGAGGTAACATTACCTAATAGTCTGTTATCTAGGAGAAAATAATCGATCCGGGTGTAGGTACGGTGGGCATTGGAGAAAAAGGAGAATGCTTTTTTGTTATTAAACTTAAATCTCCAAATGTCTGACACACCATACTGCGAGATGAAACCATTTATAACTCTGGCTGATTTGGTGAGAGGTTGGGATTTGTTTGATGATCTGTCCAATACAGTATTAAGTACGCAGTTAAAGTCACCTCCGATTATCAGGTTGTAATTATTATCACTAGGTATGGTAGAGAATAGTTTGTCAAAAAAGTTACCATCATCATAATTTGGGGCATAAATGTTGATCAAGATGACAAGACTGTCAAATAACTGACCCGAAACCATGACATATCTTCCATGAGTATCAGCGATCACCTCCTTCACTTGAAATGGTATGTCTTTATGTATAAGGATAGCTGTCCCTCTGGCTTTAGCATTGAACTGTGAATGAAATACCTGGCCTACCCAACCTCTTTTAAGATAATTTACATGGTCTTTCTTAAGGTGAGTTTCCTGTAAGAATGTTATATCCGAATTTAATTGTTGTAAATAGGACCAGATTTTTTGTCTTTTCATCCATGTGTTCATACCCTTTGCATTTAACGACAGGAAGTGGATGGGACGACTTGCATTACGATTAGATGTGGTCGTCATATCTTAAGGGGTTGTGGGAATGGATGATAGAGCAGTGAGACTGGGGGGGGGGGAGGGAAAAAAAAAAAAAAAGGTATACATATACACACACATACACGCACACGCACACACACACACATACAATTCCAGATAACATGTGAAGAAAGGCATCTGAGTGTGGACAAGAGCTATAACAGTGCTCTTAACTAACATCTTAGAACATCTACAGTAACTTGCGTTGAAACTACTCTGTTTCTGAGTAAATGGGAAAAGTGTAAATTAAAATTTAAAATTTAAGTGTAAACATCCGTGTGGGGAGCAAAGGGAGGAATAATACAACAACAACCCAAAAAGAACCATACATAAACATGTCTTAATGAATAATGAGCCCCACCACAAACATTAACAAATGTATATTAAGTATGCGTACGTTGCAGCATACAAGTCTGCAGGGGAAAGAGTCTGCGAGTATGAGGTGAGCGACAGGGAGTCTCCTCCAGCATGAGGAGAGATACAAGTCCCACGTTTAGCACGTAAGGTCTTGACAGTCCATGATAAAATCGTGACGTGAGCTTAATTTTGGCTAAGATTACCATAACAGACTGTACATGTTGGGTCTTAACAGAATAAACAGTGAGTAGAGTGACCCTGGTTATGTACCTTTCTGCGCCGCCGCGCTCGGTTGTTATCATACCGTGATTATTTCAGGAGTCGGTCAGTGTGGAGGATGAGCCAGGTCAGTTGTTATGAAGAAAGGAGGAAACTTCCTCAGGCGAGGGGAAGATGAGCTTCTGGCCGTTCTTGTCGGTGACCTGGAGCTTTGCAGGGAAGAGCATCCGATATGAGAGGCCGGCGTTCCTGAGCTGGGATTTTACCGCGAAGTAAGCTGCTCTTCTTCGAGCCACCTCGGCGCTGTAATCCGGGTAAATGTGTATGTTGGACCCGCGAAAGGAAAGCGAGCCGGTCTCCCTGGCGAGTTTCATGATGCGTTCTTTGGTCTGGTAGTGATGGATCCGCGCAATGAACGGGCGGGGAGGATCGTCTTGATTCTTACGGGGGACTGCAATTCTGTGCGTCCTGTCAACAGTTGGAGGAGTGGAAAAGGCATCTGCGCCGAATGTTTCTTTAAAAAATGTCTCAATGAACGCCGTTGGCTGCCCGCCCTCAGCTTTCTCAGGCACACCGGTTATACGGATGTTGTTTCGCCGCGACCTGTTTTCGAGGTCGTCGGTTTTTAGCCGGAGGCTCTGGTTCTCTTTAGTCAGGGCTTGGCAGGTAGATTCGAGGGTTGTCAATCTGGTCTCCATGTCATTGAGTGAAGTTTCCATGTTTTGAAGAGTTTGGTCATGACGTTCAATAATTGCATGGTCGGCAGAAAGTTGGTCGGAGAGTTTAGTTATAATGCGGTCTTCCATTGCCTTCAGAAGTCTCTCCATGTCGGCTAACGTTAGCGGCGTGTTGGTAGCATGCTGCTCGTCTTGGCTAGTTAGCATGTCGTCGCTCTCCGTTGGAGTTTGCTCATTTGTATGCTGCCTTTTGGGTTTGACCATGTTTATAGTGCTCCACTCGGGTCCACACAGGTTTACACAGACTGGGTGATGTACCGATACACTTATTGCACGGATTAAGCAACATTTTAACAGAGCTCTCCCGGTGTGCGACCTACTCCGCCATTATCCAAAGCCGGAAGTCCTGCTTCTAAATTCAGACAAAACTGAAGTCGTTATCTTTGGACCTGAGCGTTTCAGGGAGAAATTGTCTAGCTATATAGTTACTCTAGATGGTATTTCCTTGGCTTCTAGTTCTACAGTGAGGAACCTTGGAGTTATTTTTGACCAGAATTTATCATTTGACTCGCATATAAAACAGGTTTCTAGGTCTGCCTTCTTTCATCTTCGTAATATTGTTAAAATCAGGAACATCTTGTCTCAGAGTGATGCAGAAAAACTAATTCATGCATTTGTTACTTCAAGATTGGACTACTGTAATTCTTTATTATTGGGCTGTCCCACATATTCTCTGAAAAGCCTTCAGTTGATCCAAAATGCTGCAGCCAGAGTTTTGACGAGAACTAACAGGAGAGATCATATTTCTCCAGTTTTAGCTTCTCTTCATTGGCTCCCTGTTAAATTCAGAATAGAATTTAAGATTCTTCTCCTTACATATAAAGCTCTTAATGACCGAGCTCCATCATATCTTAAAGATCTCATTGTAAGATATTTTCCTAACAGAGCACTTCGTTCCCAAACTGCAGGTTTACTTGAGGTTCCCAGAGTTTCTAAAAGTAGAATGGGAGGCAGAGCCTTCAGTTATCAGGTCCCTCTATTGTGGAATAAGCTGCCAGTAAATGTCCGGGAAGCAGACATCCTTTCCACTTTTAAGACCAGGCTTAAAACTTTTCTTTTTGATAAAGCTTATAGTTAGGGATGGCTCAGGTGATCCTGAAACATCCCATAGTTAAGCTGCCATAGGCCTAGACTGCTGGGGGGCCTCATCTGTCACACCTTTCCTCACTTTACTCTCTTTATGTATATGTGATATTATTGTGGTCATTAACTCGTGTTTCCCTGTTCCAACAAATATCCTTTGAATGGTGTTACAGTGTTTGTTGTCCCCCCCTCCTTTCTGTCTTCTCAAACCCCAGCTGGTCGAGGCGGATGGCCACCCTTCCTGAGTCTGGTTCTGCCAGAGGTTTCTTCCTGTTAAAAGGGAGTCGTTTCTCTCCACAGTCGCCTCAGGCACGCTCAGGACGGGAGATTGGACCGAAAAACAAAAAGTTTTCGGTGCAATCTGTTGGTTTTCTTAGCTAGGAAATTGTTTTTGAATTGGCTCTATATGAACGAATTTGATTATTTTATGAATTATGATTATTATTAATTAATTGAATTCCAATTGGCTTGAATTGGACTTACTATCTAAGTGCCTTGAGATGACATTTGTTGTATTTGGCGCTATATAAATAAAAATGAATTGAATTGAATCAACTCTGTATAAGCACAATGTATAAATATGTCCAATAAAAGGTAATATTGGGGTAGTATGTGGCATAGTGGGTACAGCAGACGCCCCATGTACAGAGGCTATAGTCCTCACTGCAGCTGGCCCCGGTTCGAATCCAGCATCGGACGGCCCTTTCCAGCGTGTCATTCCCCCTCTCTCTGCTTC
Source organism: Odontesthes bonariensis (assembly GCF_027942865.1). Lineage (NCBI taxonomy): Eukaryota > Metazoa > Chordata > Actinopteri > Atheriniformes > Atherinopsidae > Odontesthes > Odontesthes bonariensis. Next base: position 39,584,596 of record NC_134509.1, read on the forward strand.
CTGTCTCTCTCCACTGTCCTATACAATAAAGGTATAAAAAGCCCAAAAAAATATTTAAAAAAAAAAGGTAATATTAAACCCTCAACAGTTCAACTCAATAAAAATAACAATCTAATAAAGAAAAAAAAACACAAGCAGAACTAACAAGAATTTGTAATCAAACCAGGACATAAATATAAAAAAAAAAGATATAAGGACAAGTCAAAAACACACCATAGAACTGCATATGCAGCAATGAGTGTATGATAATAGTGTCTGTGTGTGTCTGTTTGTATGTGTGTGGCCACATATTTATTTACTATTATCTATTGCTATTGAGACCAGTTCTGAAGTGCACTCAATTTAATTTTCTGAATTCTAGTAGAATGCTTAAAAAAATAATCCTATTTTAACAATCAGGAACACAGAAAACCAACAACACAAGCCATGAAGACTAATCAAAGAAGAACAGAACATATACAGATCACACAGCTTCCTGGAAAAACCCCAGCAGAGCTTAACAGATGTTAAAAAAAAAATAAATGAATAAATCAGAAAAACAGATATTTCAACCTCAAAAACACACAGACCATCACCATCACAACACCCTTTTATTAGCTACACAGCTCTGTTAACCCATTTTTCACTCATAAAATCCTTCATTTTGCCAGCTTGAATAACTCCTTTTTCTCCTACCGCACACAAACACCCGATTTTCAGCCTAAAAAAAGCACCAACTCTTGACCTTCACTTACATCAGCTTTCTTTACTAACATTAGCAGATGTTATTAGCTTTGTTTCGTTCAAAACTATATATGTTAAGGTTATATGTCCTAAATGTATCCATGCATTTTATTCAGATAATAAGCAAGAAAGAGGGAAGCATAGGGCACAGATCCACTCAAACACACACATTCTCTCTATCAAACCGGTCCACACACACAGAGTCTGTAGTCAGTCAGATATTCCACTTAAGTAGTATGATGCCTGATCTTCACATCCTTAAGTAATTTAGCTCCTTTTTATTTCACCTATTTAAGGAGGTCATGGACTAAATATATATTCTAACATTTGAGTTTATTCAGGGAATCAGGAAAGCTGGCGTGGCGTGGCGGGTGAAAAACAGAGAAAGGATTTCACAAAACTAATGGGAAAACCTGGAAATACTGAATACCAAATACTGAACTGGGAGTGATTGGTGAATGGGTGCAGCTGGGGACAATGAATACAGGTGACGTGAATGAAACTAATGAGCAGAACATGGGGACTGAGGGAAAAGCAATGGCAAAACCTAACTAAACATAAAAGTCTGCCATACAACAAACACAAAAGCCAAGTGAAAATGAGCGAAGAGAAAGTTTGTGAAAGGAATTAATACTGCCTACATTTCAATTAGAGGGAAACTTGTCGCAAAGCATAGCATGGCTAATTTCATGGCACAATTCAGATGTGCCTTGCTGGACTCGTGTTTTTTTGCCTTTTCCGAAAAATGCTTCATGTCACACACACCGACAGTGCTCCAACCTAAGCTAGCAGACAAGTAACCTACTGTACATGTAAGCTGTCAACACATTGTTTACTGTCTTAACATTGCTTTGCTCATCAAGCTAAGATATTTCATTAAATCACTCCGAGTTTCCCATTTTGCAAAGACTTCGTTCACAATCACTTAAACTTTGTAAGATAGCAACTATAAAGTAAAATCTTTACCTACCACAAACGTGAATCCGGATTAAACAGCCAATATCCTTCATCAAATCCGACATAGTTATCCGTTTTATCCAACAAGTTTGTAGGGGAATTTGGCGGCATTGAAGTTCCCACTGGCTAGATGGGCGGAGTAATATTTCTTAAACCCTTTGAGTCCTTTCCATGTCCAGGGCAGATCATACACCTGCCCCAATAGCATCTATACAGGCGCGCTAAATGTTACATGATATTATGCTACGTAGGGGCCTACAGTGATTCTGATTGGTAGAATGTGCTCGAGAGTTCGGCGGGGCCGGGCTTAACTGAGAGCAGACCAGGCATCTGCCCTGACCAGTGGCCATAGATCTAACGTTAAGCAGCCACACTGGAGGTAGGCTATATTTCAGCGAAAATAAAAACAGATTCCACTCGCAAAGCGGGTCACAAGCCACAATATGGTGTAAAACGATTCCCACTGTGATTGAAGTTGAAATAAATATTTTATCTATAATTTATAATTATCTATATTTTATCTATAAAAGAAAGGTTGGGGTGTGGAAGGCGGGGCTCTGCCCATCCTGCCCAAATACAGCGGCCGCGGCTGCTCTCAACAATTTTACCAAATAATTTCAGCAGCACCCCTGCGTGCAAGGGAAATAATGCCCCTTTTCCACCAAACATTTTCGTAACGGTACGGCTCTACCCTGATTGGGAGCTTTTCCATTGCGGGTTGAAGGTGGAACCCGTTACGATTTTTAGTATCTGCTAGTACCTGCTTCAGAGGTGGGTCTAGTCGGGCCCAGCCGACACCAAAACGTCACGTGATCAGTGCTGTCCACTCATTGGTCAGGTGAAATTACGTCATACACGCGACAAAGCTTGGGGAGCTTTAAATAATCACCCGCCGTATGAAAACACACCTGCGAGAGCAACAGAATAAACAGAATTGCGAAGATGGAAGACCAGAGAAGGAAAGCCAACCCATGGACGATGAGCGAGGTGCAGACCTTTCTGTGTGTGTGGCCGAAGACCGCATACAGAAGGAACTGGACGGAGCAACATGAAATGAGAAGGTGTTCCAGGATATATTCAAGCTGATGGCTAGCCATGACTATCACCGGAATTCTCAGCAGTGCCGAGACAAGCTGAAGAGTGATTACCAGCAGGTAAAGGACCACAACAGCCGGAGTGGGTCAAACCGAAAGACATGGATGTGGTTCGACCAAATGGACGGCATTTACGGTCACCGCCCGGCGAACGGCGTGGATTCGGCGACGTCTTTGTTGGAGGTGATGGAAAATATTAAGTGTTGTTCTTATCCCCTTGGTGCAACGCTTATATCTTAACAAATGCATGTTTTATATCGTAACAAATCCATGTTCATTCTTTAACTTGTATAAAACGTTACACAGGTGTCTCATAAGTTGTTCTGAGTGAGCTAGCAAACAACGCTGTTTTGGAAAGCTAGCACAGTGTCTCACCTATGCGGTTACGTGTATGCGTTTCTTATGTTCACACTTTTTTTTTCTTTTCCCTCAAGACTCGGTTTGTGCAACCGATGAGTGTTAGGTTGCTGAGGTCAGCGAAGATCCTCCAATCCCGCAGGCTTCAGAACCGACACTGGCATCGCAATCTGCAGCTGAGGCAACAGCTGCTATCTGCATTCCACCGGCACCAACACTGGCATCGACGCCTGTATCTGAGACAACTCCTGCTGTTTACTTTTGTACTGTCTTTTTTAATAAAGAGCTTGGTTTAACTAAACAATATTAATTGTCAACTGCATTACACATTACACTCCATCGTTGTGTTTAACCGTGGCGTGACACTTTGTAGTCGCCTGGAACCGACGTCACGTTAGTGGTGACCGGGCCGACTCCGCCCACTTCCAGGCCACAGTTTGTGTGGAAAAGGAAATGGTACTGGTGCCGTGCCGAGTAGTGTCGCGCTATATCAAACCGAGTAGAGTAGGGCTAGCTCGGCAATGGAAAAGGGGCATAAGAGGCTACGTGGGCAAGGTCACCACCTTCTCCTGTATTCTTAATTTGATGGAACCCCAGAAGCTGTCACACTGTAGTCAAATTCACGATTTCAGGGTCACCATTATGTTGTGGAGAATAGACTCATCTGGGCATCTTTGGGGAATTTATTATAATAATAATAATAATAACTTGGACTTATATAGCGCCTTTCAAGGTACCCAAGGTCGCTTAACAAAAGAAAAGAAGGGGGGAAGGGTAGGGCCGGAGGGGTGGGTTTAAGAAGAGTAGGACATGGAGAAGAGATGTGTTTTTAGATTCTTTTTGAACTGTAGTAGAGAGGGGGCAGAACGGATGTGAAGTGGCAGATTGTTCCATAGGGTAGGGGCAGTTGAACAGAAGGCCCTATCTCCATATGTTTTAAGTCTGGTGCGAGGAACGGAAAGTAGGTTCTTGTCTGAGGAGCGCAGAAGCCGCGACTGGGAGTAGGGGTGGAGATCAGAGATGTACTTAGGTGCAAGTGAGTGGAGAGATTTGTAGGTCAAGAGAAGGATTTTATAGGTGATGCGTGCTTTGACTGGGAGCCAGTGAAGTTGCTTTAGGATGGGGGTGATGTCATTATCAGACATACATGCAGCATGCAAGGAATTCCCAAAGGCAGTAGATGTTCTATGCATATGTGGCCAAAACCCAGTCTATATCTGACATCACTGTGTTTTAGATTTCCACAAACATCTTCTGTTGTTGACGAACACCCTGACCCTAAACTATGTGGCGTGACAGGCACAAAAGGTAAAGATTTTGTAATCACAGGTGACTTAAGAGTGATGCTTTAATACTTCGGGATAATTTTAGTTTGTGTAGATTTAAAGGACAGGTGGGTAGGAGTGAGCGGCCTGTGAAAATATCTTTCACTTTTGAGCCTTTCTCTCCTTTTTTTAATGACAAACCTGGATGTAATATTTAGTAATATTTTATATCATATCTTTATATACTGATATGATATATATGAGATAGCCTCCATGTAACAACGTGATGAGATTGTGCTTAAAAAGGTGAGAAAAATTCAAGTAACAACAAGTGTATAAGTGCCACAGGCTGCTCAAACACACCTACCTGTCCTCATATTTATCCACACAAATCCCAGTGAGTACAACTGCATGGAAATAATAGAGTGTTGCTAAAGAGTTGCTGGTGCAAGGAATTGTAAGATGAAATGATCCCCCTTTTTGTCACGCCCACGGGACTCTGCCCATGTTTTTAGTTTGATATTTTATGTGTTAATCATGTCTTATTTTTTTAGTCCATGTTTAATTTTTAGTTTTGCCATGTTTTAGTTTTCCCTCACTCAGTTCATTAGTTCATTCACTGCACCTGTTTGTTATTGTCACCAGCTGCACTCTGTCAGTAATCACTCCCACTTCCCTATTTAGTTTCCAGGTTCCCCTGTTTCTTGGTCAGATCCTTACCTGTGTTACCCCGTCATGACCCGTCATGTTGTCTTGTTTAAGCTAAGTATTTATTCCATGTCATGTCAAGCTAAGTCTTTTGTTTTTCATAGTCAAGTTTTTGTTTTGTCACAGTTTAGTTTTGGAATCCGGCTCAGCCGCGCTTTGTTTTGACCTTTGTTTTTGATTAATAAATCAACTTTGCTTTTCACATCTCTGAGTCCGCATCCGTGTCCTACCAACCTCCATCACCCATCCTGACACTTTTTTTCCTGAGTGATAGTCGTTTAGGAACCAAAGTAGACTATTCGACCAGGCACCATGAGCAAAGAGGGTACTAGCAATGGAAGTACAAAATGCTCAATCATCTGATCCGTGTAGTCTTCAAATAGTTCTAGGAAATTTTAAAACAGCAACTCAAATGTGTATGCAAAGGCAGAACTGCAGCCATATAGACTTAGATGTCTGTGAGATATTTGAATAACACACTGATGTGTTCACACACTACTGACTTTGACATAGAGTTTTGTCAATGCTTTTGTTTTTGGTGTTCAACATTTAAAAAGTGAGCAGCTACAGTAACGTTGTTAACCCTGTTGACATATCAGGGATTCTTGAGACAAGGGACAAAATGGGTTTTTAATTTCTAAAAATAAAATGTTGTTTTTTTTGTTTTTTTTTCAAAAATATATCTATATATTATAGTTGTCCCAGGTGCTGGCCTTTTGATGCTGTTGAAATATAATCTCCCAGGTTTAACATTTTTTTCATGTTTGTTGGACAAGCCTGGGATTTTGTCAACACCGTAAGACACAAAGAAACATAGAAATATATATTTTGAATAAACTTATTGTAGTTATTTTGACTACTGGAGGTTATTTTAATCTGTGTTATTCAATCCATGTTTTTAAACTAATACTATTACTTTAAAATGTATATATTATCAAGCTGCCAATTATAACTGGGGAAAAATATACATGTATTTATATACACATTTTTTAATCTCAAAAACAAACAATGTTAGTCAGAAATACAGAAATTACACATTTATTTAGGAAATTCAGTGTTTTTATTGAGATAATGTAATAAAATATCTTTTTAAAAACAAAAATGTACAGAAAACTCACCTTATGGAGTTGACGAGCTGTTTACGGTGTTGATGCACATCTTACGGTGTTGACGAATTAGAAGAGAACTGGAGATAACTTCATTTAACATGGCCATTGAACTTCAAAAACTCAACTTTTCAACTGTAACATTTCAGGATAAAAGGCCATTTAATATAAGTCCTTATTTTTGCACTCACACCCACTTTAAAAACAGGAACTTGGCAGTAGGCATATCGGATCTCTTGAAAAGTCCATAAACTCATCAAATTTACAGATCATGGAGAAAAACATTAAGAATGTTCATTAATTCAGCCTTTGGAAATGGAAAAGTCTCTGTAAATCTTGAACTCATCTTATATCATGGCATGAATTTAAACACCTGGCAACAACCGATTGAAAAGGTCCTCATCTAGGAAGTCCATGACCTCTGAGGAGAGCTGGTAGAAATCCCTTGTGCGGCTTGTGCGGACTGGTAATGATGGGGGAATTTTGACTATGATGTCAGTAGATGGAACATAGCAGACATCCTGGCTCCCTTGTTTCCTTTGGAAACGACTACATGGCCCATGAGGGTGGAAGAATTCCACTTGAACATCCCTGTATTCTTGATCTGTTTTAAGCACTTTAGTCAGCCACCAATTGTAGTCATAAACCACAGCAACCCAATCCTCTGTGTTGATGTCACTCGGCCCCACTGCTGACATTAAGCCCTCAGGTGCTCTGGTCGGCTCTTCCTCCATTGCCTCCACTAACATGGCAAGAGGACTCTGAACAGCCCCATGCTCATCTGCATGCTGTGGTGTGCAACTGGATTAAAACAGCGGCAGATTTGTGGCTCATTACAAAAGCATGAAATATGTCTACAGTAGATCGTATTGCCCTGAGCTACCACTTGATGAACCTTTCTTGTTCCTGAGATTGGTCGTAGGGACTGGGGGAGGACAGCATCATAAGCCAGGAAATCATCAGTGCTGACATAGTGTAGGTGGACTCCACTTAGCCTGCTGGACACAAGCTGATAAAAAGTCATGCCATTGACGATGTCCACTCCTCCAAGAACCATTCTGTCAGCACACCGCTTAACTGTTGCCCCAATACCATCCGGGGCGCCCTTTCCGTGGGATGTAGGGAAGAAGTTCCATGTCACATTCTTGAACCCCAGTCGAGGAGGGATGGTGGAGAGGAGGAGAAAGTTCTTTTTGTTTTTGTATTGTTTGCTTGGACCATCAGACCAAAAGTGAATTGTGTCAATGTGGGGGAATCTGGTATGAATGTCCGTCAGAACTTCATCCATGTAGGTCCATATTGCTGCTGCGTCTTGGCGCTTGGACTCGGAAATTGTGCAAAAAGCTTGTTTTTCTTGCTTGGTGTAAAACATGCCTGTATGGAGCGCTATCAGTGGGAGGTTTCAGCCATAGTGGCAGGATTGTACTTCGGAGCTATATTTGCATTTCCAGGCTTCAGAGAAGTCGACATGCACAATCAGTGTTCTTTCATTGCAATTTTCAATCATGTTTCGGTACTCTTTGGATTGATTTTGAACAAGATGGACATGGGTGGTTGTTTCGTTTCTTAATTTGTCTTGGTAGAGATCCATCAGCTCCGACAGAGTACCCGTACGTTTCTGTAGTCTGGTGTGGAAGTGAACTCCATCCTCTGTTTGCTCTTCGACCCGTTCCCACTGCTTCCAGTCCACTTTTGTTTTCCCTTGCTCTAAAGGCAGACTTGATGATTTGTGAAGGCATCTTGCACAGGTGTGCAATAGACACGATTAACTTGGTGGAGAACAACAGACGAGCTGAAAACTCTCTTCAAGCTTGCTGGTTGATATTCATTAAATGTTAAATGCACAGAAGATATATTATTAAAATAGGAAGTAATACAACTACATTATTAATGTATAAAATTGAACTAAATGGGCTAATGATACATTTAAATCTCATTTGTCAACACCATAAGGTAAGGGGTAAGGGGTAAGGGGCCAACTCCATGACAAAATTTCTTACGGAGTTGACGTCTGATGGAGTCTTACGGAGTCTTACGGAGTTGACGAAATCTTCAATTTTTCATCATAACATGTGATTTTTTTGCATTTTTAGAAAAATCTTATGGTGTTGACAGAAACTCCGGACACGATTTCAATCACGTAAAAAGTACATAAATATATTTTTTAAATTGTAAATTTCTATACAGTTTGAATAATTACTTAAATACATGATCACAGTAGCTATTGTGTTTGTTTTATCTTACTTTTAACAATTATTTAAGTATTGTAAAGTCATGAAACTTGCTTTCGGACAAGGGTATTTTTAGGTTCAGGCAGCACACTAGGTGATGTAAAATAAAATATGTGTAAAAAAGCATTAATTCACATTTTGTGGTATAAATAAGTTCTTGTTTTATTGTTTAATCCAATTATTGGAAATTTTTTAAACACATTTTAAGAATTACAATGAGTTTTATCTCTCGGACATGTTTTGTCCCTCATCTCAAGAATCCCTGATATTTAAGACTTTGTTTCCTGCCTATCGCATAATTTGCTGTAAATTGATATATTTATGGTGACAAAAAGTTACATAATTCAAAATTGAAAAGTTTTTGTTCCTTTTCTTTCTTCTTCTAAACTGGTTTCAGTAATGCTATAGTAATTAAAGCACACGATTCAATTTAATTAAATTTTCAATTCCATTTTATTCATATAGCACCAAATTACAACAAATGTCATCCCAAGGCACTTCAATAATGCAGTCCAATTCAAGCCAATTGCAGTTCAATTCATTGTAATCATAATCCAATTAAATCCAATAAATTAAATTCAAAATTAGTCCAACTCATACATACAGAGCTAATTCAAAAACAACTTCCTAGCTAAGAAAACCAACAGATTGCTCCAGAACTTCTCTTCGGTACAATCTCCCGGCCTGAGCGTGCCTGAGGCGACTGTAGAGAGAAACGACTCCCTTTTAACAGGAAAAAACCTCTGGCAGAACCAGACTTGGGAAGGGTGGCCATCCACCTCGACCAGCTGGGGGGACAGAAAAGAGAGGACAACAGACAATGTAACACCATTCAAAGGATACCAGTTTGAACAGGGAAACACAAGTTAGTGACAACAATAATGTCACATGTACATAATATCATTTGAGAAATCAAACGGGGTAAAAAGAGAGTAAAGTGAGGAAAAGTGTAACATAAGAGGCCCCCCAGCAGGCTAGGCCTATACATCCCATAATCAAGCCAAGCAGCTTAACTATGGGATGTTTCACAAGTTTCGAAGTTTGCAGAGCGTTTCTCTCTTGCACTCGTTTTGCCGTTTGCGTCGCATGTGCGCCGATCATTTTTGTGTTTTCCGCATTTTTCTCCTGCAGCGTTTTACAGTTGGATTTTTTTTTTTTGCAGTTTGCAATGCGTTTGCACGTGTCGGCCACCATACATACCTGACTTACAGTTCACAGGCAGCTCACTCGCTCCCTCTCCCTCCCGGTTTCATTTCATTTCAGTAAGTGGTAATTCATTCATTCTGTACATAATTATTTTATTCTAATTCTAATGGCACTGTTGAATGTTGGAATATTATTTTTGCACTATTGTTTAGGTTATTTAAATGTTCTATTTGTGCACAGTTTAATTAATTTTATTGTAATTTTGGACTGTTTCGCACTTATTGTTAATTTATTGGCTGTTTGGGTTATTTGCATTTATTTAGAGAGAAAGAAAAATAAATGTTTCGCCTTGGAGACTTTCTTGATTTTGAGCCTTTTTCACAATGATTTGGGACGTGGTTTGGAACTTGTTTGAGCATTCCGTGGCGCACACTCTGGGTGATTGATTCAAGTGACTCAAGCGACTCGAAAAACCAATTCACTTTAGTGAGTGACTCATACAAACTCGAGTCAGTAAAAGGAATCGAGTATCCCATCACTAGTCCTTAGTATCCCTCAATGCCAATTGTAAGCACAAGATCAAGGGTATGTTTAAAGGGATAGTTTGCCTCTTTTGACATGAAGCTGTATGACATCCCATACTAGCAATATCATTTATGAACATTGACTTACCTCCTACTGTGTACTGTGAGCAGAGTTCCAGCCTGTTGGCTGGGGTTTAAAAAATCAAGCGTTTTGCTTCTCAAAACAATATGCGTTCAAAAGAGTAATACATTTGCATCACAAAATCGTTCTTCAGGAAAAAGTCAGATCTAACAATCACTTGGTGCTATTTTCTCTCCCTTCGTATCATTGCCAGCTGCCACCTGCCGACAGCTGTGCCTGTTACAGTGTTTGCTGCTCGGAAGCAGGGGACTGCACAGTCTACACAGCACCACACCTGCTTGATCCCCAGATCACAGAAGACATCCCTAACCCCTGTGTCAGTAGTTGTATTCAATTCGGTTCCATTAGGTAACATTATTAGACAGCATGGCATAAATTTCCATTGCTATGCTGATGATACTCAGCTGTACTTATCTATAAAACCAGATGAACCCAATAGGTTAGGCAGACTACAAGCATGTCTTAAAGACATAAAGACCTGGATGAATCAGAACTTTCTGCTTCTAAATTCAGACAAAACTGAAGTCGTTATCTTTGGACCTGAGCGTTTCAGGGAGAAATTGTCTAGTTATATAGTTACTCTAGATGGTATTTCCTTGGCTTCTAGTTCTACAGTGAGGAACCTTGGAGTTATTTTTGACCAGAACTTATCATTTAACTCACATATAAAAACAGGTTTCTAGGACTGCCTTCTTTCATCTTCGTAATATTGTTAAAATCAGGAACATCTTGTCTCAGAGTGATGCAGAAAAACTGCTCCATGCATTTGTTACTTCAAGATTGGACTACTGTAATTCTTTATTATTGGGCTGTCCTACCCAGGCTCCGCCCTCGCAGTGACGCAACACCTTCGGCTCTGCTACACTTACTCAGGCAAACTGCTCATTCAGGTGGATTCGAGTTCCCGAAAAAATGGGAACTCCACCCACTTTGTCGGGAAGCAATCAACTTTGAGCAGCGCCAACGGCCCAGGGTAGAGGCGTGTTCAAGGTAGTGATGTGGTTGAACTGCCACTCAACCCATGGATTGTACACGGAAGCGCTTCATTCAATATCAACATGGAGCAGCGTCAAGCTTTTGACACTGCTGTAGATGCTGTAATGAAAGTGTTCGACGGGAGATTCTCGTTAAAAATCGAGCAAAGAACAGCCCTTGAATCATTTCTTGACAGGAAAGACGTTTTCGCCTTGCTCCCTACTGGCTTTGGTAAGAGTTTAATCTACCAGTTAGCCCCGCTGGTAGCTAATCATACGTCAGAGGAAAGAGTGGTGTGATTGGCTTAAGCTTAGGCACAGCCTTTTCTGGCCACAACCAGTAGCAACCCGAGGGAGGCGGGTTGACCAGGCCATTTCGAATCGTATTCGTTATGGTCTTGGTCAGACCAGAATCTCGAAGAGATTTGAAAGTCTCTGTTAATCAGGCTAGGGCTGTCCCACATATTCTCTGAAAAGCCTTCAGCTGATCCAAAATGCTGTAGCCAGAGTTCTGATGAGAACTAACAGCAGAGATCATATTTCTCCAGTTTTAGCTTCTCTTCATTGTGGCCCTATACACTCATAATTAAGCACGGTTATCATGTGGGACCTGTGCTATGTGTATTGCATGTTCATGCACACACACATACATTCACACACATTCATTAGCCCAGTAGCATGCTCGCTAAGCAGTTGTTGTGTTGTCCTGTGGTTTAAAGCTGCCGTCTGCAACTTTTTTTTAGTCATATTAGCTTGGACTGTCATGGGATTCTGGAAGTAGAATATTAAATAGGCTGTTTAGGAAAAATCCCGGATTCTGTAGCTCCCTCTAAGGCCTGTAATCGTGCTTGCAAAAATCGAGCGCTCCCGGCTGTTTTTAACCAATCACGTTGGGTTTATTATTTATCTATTATCTGAGCAGAACAGTCACCAACCACGTCTTCCATGCTGAGCGTGAGTCTGCCCCCCAGCTTGTGTGCACAACCTCGTCCACAGAGGGGGAGGGATTTGGGGGGCGGTTTGGAGCTTGGTAGAGGTTGGGGGAGGGACCTGAAAGTTGTATCAGTTCGAATTTTCCGACTCGGAATTTTGAAAACCTGCCGACGGCAGCTTTAAGGTCATCTGTATCCACAGTTGTGTTGCTGCTTGTGCTTTTTTGTTTTGTTTTGTGTGTTTGTTCTCTGCTTGTCTGCTTACAGGTGCTCCTGGTGGCTCTAAGGTTGGATTCCCCATAAAGGTTGTGGATTGTCTTCAGTTTTGTTTTTACAGGTGTAGCAGCTGGTTGTCTGATTTTTCATTGTTTTCTATGATTGTTTCTTCCTATTTCTGTTCCTTTTGTTTTTCTTTGCTCTGTACGGCCGACAAAGATTGTGCTAAGAGTAAGCGCAAAGGTAGGGTGCCCGCCGTTCCAGGGAACAACCGATGGTGCAACCCGGCTCACATGATCATCAAGGAGCGTATCTGTGACCCGAACATTGAATTTTATGCTGTTGGACTCCGACCATATTATCTGCCCAGGGAGTTTTCACAGGTCATCATGGTAGCTGTTTATGTCCCCCCCCCTCTGCAAACCCGACATCGGCAAATTACTCTATTCACTCTGCCATAGCCCGGCTACAGACTCAGCACCCAAGCGCATTCATTGCAATCTCGGGTGACTTCAATCACATCACCATGGACACTACACTCCCCACATTAGCCGCATTCGCACTGTAAGAACCTTTGGCAGTTCCTATAACCTTTTCAGGAACAGGGCCGTTTTTTCCCGCATTCGCACATACAGGAACTCGGGACCACGGCCCTCAGTTCCTGGAACCATTTTAGTTCCTTCTCCTCAGCTGGGTCTGTTCAGGGTTCTATAGGAACACATCTGATGTAGGTGTTTGGTGGTCGGTAGCTCCACCTCTTGTCATGTTGTCAAGCTGAAATGTTTCCTCATACGACACGGACACAACCTGCGCGTGTTTAATAAGTTAAACTTACACGTGGTCTCCTTTGTCTGCGGCGCTCTGCTCTCCTTCCTTCATGAAACCAAGAAGTATGGCCTGCGCTCCATCCTTCGTCTCCTGACTCTTTCTGTGAGCTCTTCCAGCCTCCATGTTAGACGCCCGATCTGATCTCCATATTAGCTTCTTGGTGGTGTTTTTTTCTTCTCTCCTTACTTTTCGCGGGTTTTGTTGTTGAATGTGACGCTAAAGTAACACGTCAATGTCGCAGACGGTTGCGTCGCATCAGTCTCTATCAAGGTTCCGACTCCTGTGCGAATGCAAACTGAAACAGTTCCGCTGGGGAGGACAGTTATCAGAACGGAATTCGAGGAGGACCGTTCTTAGAACTGCGTTCTTAGAACTGCTCTGTCTGAATGCGGCTATTCACACAGTATGCGAGCTGTCCCACCAGAAAGGAGAGAACCATTGACTTGCTGTATGCTAATGCTAAGGAGGCATACAGCTCCTCTCCTCTCCCTCCACTTGGCAGATCACAATCTGCTTCACCTCTACCCCTGTTATGTGCCTGTGATAAAGAGCCAGCCTGTAACCAGAAAGACCGTGAGGAGATAGTCTGAAGAGGCCTATGAGACACTGCATGGATGCTTTGAGGTGACAGACGCTCTGTCAGTGGGTCTACATGATGATATTAATTTGATTATTGCTATAGTTGTGTTAAAATTGGCTTTGTTCTTAGACATTATAAATGAAATAGTCTTTGTACTTTTCCACGATGACTTCATGTGACCCAGGCATAGTGAGACAAAACAATTAGCCTGGGAAAGCAGGTGCAAGATTCACACACACACATTGTTTGGCTGATCCAGAGAATATGACGAAGCATGTTGAACCTACTCATGTCCAATCATACTCGGTCGAGTGTGAGTCCAACCTATGTGAAATAATGACGCTATAAATACAAAATATACCTGGAAATCGAGGCTCGGTCTGATGGCTTTCCTGCGTGAGGTCTGTCGTACTGGGTCCAGCGCTGATATACTTCATTGTTACCACCAATAAAGACTTTACTTAACTTGAGATTGCTCCGGCTTGTTCTTGAGCTTCCAATGAAAGTATCGAGCTAACAATTGGATTTTACTCCTTATTTGAGCAAGGGTAATTATCCTTGGATATATGGCGGTGAATGAATCGAATCATTGGCATCATTGGCCATTTCCGGTTGACCGTTTCAACACTACCAACAACAACAAACTCAGGCATTCGAGAAAGATGGCGAAGGAAGAGCAAGATGAAGCTACGTCCCTCTAAATTTTTGTTTATGATGAGCATGCTTATTCCACATTCTTTCCCCATTCTCCATAGCGTTGTTTGTGTCTTTCTGACGGCGGCGACAACAGTAATATTGTCTCCTGTGACTTCCGGGAAAAAATCTCGAACATGCGCAGAACGCAAAGTCTAATTCACCACGTGCTTCACCTTCTACAAGCAGGTTTAGTGTGACTTTCAACCGAGTTATCTCAGGGTCTTAATCCGACCCCAAGTGACCCGATCCCATTCAATTTCTTGTCAGATCAAGGTGTATACATGAACTTAATAACTCAGTCTTATTGTAATTTAGCCCCAAAACCGATTTTTACAGTGCCATGTAACCCCACTGTGTGAGCCGTATGGAGAAGGCATTGATGGGCTGACATTAGCCGCATTCGGACTAAGAACGGTCCTCCTCGAATTTTGTTCTGATAACTGTCCTTCTCCAGGGGAACTGTTTCAGTTTGCATTCGCACGAGTCGGGGCCTGATAGAGACTGATGCGACACAACCGTCTGCGACATTGACGTGTTACTTTAGCGCCACATTCAACAACGAAACAAAACAAAACAAAACAAAGCAAAACAAAACAAAACCCGCAAAAAGTAAGGAGAGAAGAAAAAAACCCCACCAAGAAGCTAACATGGAGAGCGGGGAGGCCACCGTGTTCATGGTCTGCATGACGGTGATATTAATCATGGACGATCACATCGGGCGTCTAACATGGAGGCTGGAAGAGCTCACAGAGAGAGTCAGGAGACGAAGGATGGAGCGCAGGCCATACTTCTTGGTTTCATGAAGGAAGGAGAGCAGAGCGCCGCAGACAAAGGAGACCACGTGGAGGTTAAACTTATTAAACACGCGCAGGTTGTGTCTGTGTCGTATGAGGAAACATTTCAGCCGTGAAAACATGACAAGGGGCGGAGCTACCGACCACCAAACACCTACGTCAGATGTGTTCCTATAGAACCCAGAACAGACCCAGCCTCGTAGAAGGAACTAAAATGGTTCTAGGAACTGAGGGCGATGGTCCCAAGTTCCTGTATGTGCCAATGCAGGAAAAAACGGCTCCGTTCCTGAAAAGGTTATAGGAACTGCCAAAGGTTCCTACAGTACGAATGCAGCTAGAGTGTGTAACGGACTATATCAACTTCTGTGTTGACACCGATGTCCCACCAGAGACTAACAAGCCATGGGTAAAAAAGGAAATCAAAATCATCCTCAACAAGAGGAGGGCTTTCACAGCTGGCAACAGGGAAGCGGTGCTAACAATTCAGAGGGAGCTTAAGGTGAAGATCAAGGAGGCCAAGCAGATATACAGGAGGAAACTGCAGTGGAAACTCCAGGAGAACCGCATTAGGAAGGTCTGGAGTGGAATGAGAACCATCACTGGCTTCAGACCAACCAGCATTAGAGGAGTTGAGGGCAGCATGGACTGGGCAAACGAGATTAATCTGTTTTTTAACTAATTTGACACGGTGGCCCCGGCTCGCCCCCCCCATGGGTTCCTCTGCTGCATACCTGCAGTTAAGGCTGATTTATGGTCGGAAACCAGGTCGTCTGCGTGTGTGTCGCAGTTAACGCAGACATGCCCCCGCCCCTTACGCAGACACTCTGGTGCACCTCCCCAAATTGTAACTCACCGCAGACAGTGCCACAGACATCGCCGCAGGGAGGAGAGAAAGGAGGCCTCTGATTGGTCAACTCTACATCCGCTCTACACTATGCGTATTTCCGGTTTGCTAACCGGCTAATGGTGACGCTAACCGTGCTTACCGTGACGATTCTTTCGCCTGTCTGCCAGCTCCAGTAGTAGCAATATTTCTTCTATTTCTAGATCGATCAGCTGCATCTCTAGCCTAGAAATCTAGACGCCCCTAGCGGCCGCAAATGGAATTTGCTCCGGGGCTAGTCTAGTCACTTGTGGTCGTTTTGCAACGTTCCAAATCAAAACTTGATCGAGCCAATCAAATCGTGAGGAGCGGGGTCGGAGGCCGGGGTGCCTAGTGACGACAGAGGTGCGACGTTTCAGTGTGTAGTTCCAGAGAGAGGTAAAAAAAAAAAAAAAAAAAGCTGTCAGAGCTGACAAAACTCTCCGGTAAGGCATTTGAACGGTCAAATTCCGTTAACGGGACGAGAGCAGTCAAAACCGGAAGTGCGTTACTCACTGCGGCTAGCTTTAGCAGCGCTGAATTCGTCTGAACAAAATTGTAAATAGCCGGTATTTTGTCAGATTTTCAACACCTTGGGGGTCTAAACGACTACTTTCTCGCCTGAAAATGTTTCAAATGTTGCTAAAGTTATATATTTATAGAGTTTAGAGCTTAAGAGAAATCCGCTTTTCAGGCCATAGACTACAAACCACGTCGCGTTGACTACGTAAAACTTCTTCATCGCTCTGATTGGTTGTTGCGCCATCCTATTGCGTGGCGTTGAACTTGACAGACAGCCGTTTATCCCGCCCACACTGCTATCCAGCGTTACTAGACCCCTGTACAGCTATTTGCTGTACGGGTCTGGCTTGCTAGGCTACTGCATCTCAATCAAAGTGCGCATTCGTCCAGTCGCCATTGTTGTTGAATGACCTCCGTAACCGTAACACCCACAATCCTAGCTTGTTCGTGATTGTCCCTCTTGCGTTGTGGCGTGGGATTAACATAGCGCAGACAGTGCTTCAAAAGTAGGCATAAATCAAAAATAACTGCGTCGTGTCTGCGACAAGCTCACTGCGACACACTGCTGCGAGAGTATACACGGCCCTTTAGTGCCCACTTCACTCTCTCTCCCTCCCCCTTCCTATAGCCCCTCATCCTCCAGTGATGGCCCCCCGCACACCTCCTCCCCTGGCTCCCAGGCTGATGACACTCTCCAATACAACACCTCCACCCCTCCCCCACTGGTCACCTCCACACCACATCACCGCTGATCATAGCCGCTTTTGGACAGAACCGTTCTAAGAACGCAGTTATAAGAACGGTCCTACTCGAATTTTGTTCTAATAACTGTCCTTCCCCAGCGGAACTGTTTCAGTCTGCATTCGCACATGAGTCGGGACCAGGTCGGGACTGATGCGCCGCGCGCAGCCATCTGCGTCAGTGATGTGTTACTTTAGCGCCACATTCAAAAACAAAACAAAACAAAACCCGGTAAAAGTAAGGAGAGAAGAAAAAACACCACAAAGAAGCTAATATGGAGAGCGGGGAGGCCACCGTGTTCATGGTCTGTGTTAGATTCGGTTCTTTTAATTGGAAGCTCAAGAACGGACCGGAGTAATTCAAGTGAAAATGAAGTGTTTATTTGTAGTCACACGTCAAAGCATATCAGCGCTGGGCTCAGTGGAACAGAGTTCCCGCAGGAAGTCCGTCAGACTGCGCCTCGACTTCCGGTTGTCATTTGTATTTATAGCCTCATAGGTTGATCACTTTAGGTCATCATGGAAAAGTACTGAGACTATTTCATTCCTAATGTCTAAGAACAAAGCCAATTTTTACATCTGCATGATGGTTATATTAATCATGGACGATGACATCAGGCGTCTAACATGGAGGCTGGAAGAGCACACAGAGAGAGTCAGGAGACGAAGGATTGAGCGCAGGCCATACTTTTTCATTTCATGAAGTAAGAAAGGAGAGCAGAGCGCCGTAGACAAAGGAGACAACGTGTAAGTTTAACTTCTTAAACACGTGCCGGTTGTGTCCGTGTCGTATGAGGAAACATTTCAGCCGTGACAACATGACAAGGGGCGGAGCTATCAACCACCAAACACCTACGTCAGATGTGTTCCTATGGAACCCAGAAAAGACCCAGCTGAGGAGAAGGAGCTGAAATGGTTATAGGAACTGAGGGAGATGGTCCCGAGTTCCTGTATGTCCGAATGCGGGAGAAAACGTCCCCGCAGATTAAAAGGTTATTAGAACTGCCAAAGGTTCCTACAGTCCGAAAGCGGCTCATGTCAGGAGGCAGCTGACGAGACTCCACTCTGGCAAGTCTGCAGGCCCTGATGGTGTGAGCCCCAGGGTTCTCAAAGCCTGTGCCCCCCAGCTATGTGGAGTGCTACACCACATCTTTAACCTGAGCCTGAGTCTCCAAAGCGCCCCAGCGGATCCAAGGACCACAGACCCGTGGTACTGACGTCACACATCATGAAGACCCTGGAGATACTCATCCTGCATCAGCTCCAACCCACAGTTCAACCACTACTAGACCCCCTCCAGTTTGCCTACCAGCCCCGACTAGGAGTTGAGGATGCCATTATCTATATGCTCAATCGTGTCTATGCTCACCTGGACAAGCCAGCGAGCACTGTGAGAGTCATGTTTGTTGACTTCTCCAGTGCATTTAACACCATCACGCCAGCTCTACTGGGTGAGAAACTGACAGCGATGCAGGTGGAGCCCCCTTGTGTCCTGGATTGTGGATTACCTGACTGGCAGACTACAGTATGTGCGCCTGCAGCACTGTAGGTAAGACTGAGTAATCAGCAACACTGGAGCACCGCAGGGGACTGTCCTCTCTCCTTTCCTCTTCACCCTGTATACCACGGACTTCAGCTACTGCACAGAGACCTGCCATCTTCAGAACTTTTCTGATGACTCTGCAGTAGTGGGTAGTATGTATCAGCAAGGGTGAGGAAACCGAGTACAGGGGCGTGGTGGACGATTTTGTCATGTGGTGTGAGCAGAACCTGCAGCTTAACGTGGCAAAGACTTATGCCCCTTTTCCACCGAACATTTTTGTACTAGTACAGCTCTACACGGTACGACTCTACCCTGATTGGGAGCTTTTCCATCGCGGGTTGAAGGTGGGACTAGTCGGTACTTGCCGATACTAAAACGTCACGTGATCAGTGCTGTCCACTGATTGGTCAGGTGAAATTACGTCATACACGCAACGAAGCTCGGGGAGCTTTAAATAATCACCCGCCATGTATGAAAACACACCTGCGAGAGCAACAGAGAATAAACAGAACTACGAATATGGAAGACCAGAGAAGGAAAGCCAACCCATGGACGATGAGCGAGGTGCAGACCTTTCTGTGTGTGGTGGCCGAGGACCGCATACAGAAGGAACTGGACGGAGCGACAAGAAATGAGAAGGTGTTCCAGGAGATAGCCAAGCTGATGGCTAGCCACGGTTATCACCGTAATTCTCAGCAGTGCCGAGACAAACTGAAGAAGCTGAAGAGTGATTACCAGCAGGTAAAGGACCACAACAGCCGGAGTGAGTCAAACAGAAAATCATGGAAGTGGTTCGACCAAATGGACGGCATTTACGGTCACCGCCCGGCGAACGGCGTGGATTCGGCAACGTCTTTGTTGGAGGCGATGGAAAATGGTAAGTGTTGTTCTTATCCCCTTGGTGCAACGCTTATATCTTAACAAATGCATGTTTTATATAGTAAAAAATACATGTTCAGTCTTTAACTTGTGTAAAAAGTTACACAGGTGTCTCATGTAAGTTGTTCTGAGTGAGCTAGCAAACAACGCTGTTTTGGAAAGCTAGCACAGTGTCTCACCTATGCGGTTACGTGTATGCGTTTCTTATGTTCACACTTTTTTTTTCTTTTCCCTTAAGACTCGGTTTGTGCAACCGATGAGTGTTCGGTTGCTGAGGTCAGCGAAGATCCTCCAATCCCGCAGGCTTCAGAACCGACACTGGCATCGCAATCTGCAGCTGAGGCAACAGCTGCTATCTGCATTCCACCGGCACCAACACTGGCATCGACGCCTGTATCTGAGACAACTCCTGCTGTTTACTTTTGTACTGTCTTTTTTAATAAAGAGCTTGGTTTAACTAAACAATATTAATTGTCAACTGCATTACACATTACACTCCATCGTTGTGTTTACTTTTGACTAACCGCGGCGTGACACTTTGTAGTCACCTGAAACCGACGTCACGTTAGTGGTGACCGGGCCGACTCCGCCCACTTCCAGGTCATGGTTTGGGTGGAAGAGGAAGTGGTACTGGTGCCGTGTCGTGTAGTGTCGCGCTATATCGAACCGAGTAGAGTAGGGCTAGCTCGGCGGTGGAAAAGGGGCATAAGGAACTGGTGGTGGACCTGAGGAGGACCAGGGCTCCAGTGACCCCTGTCTCTATCTGCGGGGTCAACGTGGACCCTGTGGAGGAATGTAAGTACCTAGGGGTGTACTTGGACAATATACTGGACTGGACTAAAATACTGACGCCCTCTACAGGAAGGGCCAGAGCCGTCTCTATATTCTGAGGCGGCTGAGGTCCTTCAACATCTGCGGATGTTTTATGAGTCTGCAGCAGATTGAGGGTGAAGGACGCAAACAGACTTAATAAGCTCATCTGCAAAGCCAGCCACGTTGTGGGAGAAGAGCTGGACTCTCTGACAGTAGTGTCGGAGAGAAGGATGTTGTCCAAAATAAGATCCATACTGGACAACTCCACAAATCCTCTCCATCCAAAGAAGCACCTTTAGGAATAGACTTATTACACCACGCTGCACCACAGGGCGCCACAGGAAATCATTCCTGCCAGTGGCCATCAAACTGTATAACTCCTCACTTCACTTACAATAATCCAGCTCACCTGACATTTTATTTCATTTAATTTTATATCTTATTTTATTATATGCTTATATTTTATTTTGTACATTGTTTGGGGGGAGGGGGTTTGCAAATTTCGGTCATTTTTAATTTTTGTAATTTGTGCACTGGAGCGCTGTGGTGAAATAATTTCCTGCAAGGGATAAATAAAGTATTTTCAATTCAATTTAATTCAATTCAATACCTCTGTCACACTGCGTGAGGTCTTTTTTTTTTGTGTTTTTGTCTTGTCATTTCCTGTTTTATTTTGAGAGGTAACCGTCCTCTCGTTTCAGGTCACTTGCCCTTCCTCATGTGTCTCCGGTCTGATTGTCTCCCTGATTCTTAATTGTTTCCACCCGTTCCCTTTCCCCCTGTGTTCATATAGTCTGCGTCTCCCTTTGTCTTGTGTCAGTGTGTCATATACCATAGACCTTGTCTCAATAATTACCTTGCTTATCTCACATTTTGCGAGTTACAGTTCTATAACCTCATTGCGAGTGATTTTTGGTTTGTAATTTTCATAGTTTAGTTTCTAAATTCAAGTTAGTTTCATAGCCGTTTATGTTGCCTCCCTAGGAGTGGTTTTTGTTTGGAATTATAATAAAGTCTGCCCATCTGCCAACTCTCTGCATCTTAGTCCCCTCTTATGTCTGAGTATGACAGTACACACTGGCCAGAAATGGACACAGCAGAGAGTCAGCAGTTGGCAGTGGTCCTGCATGACCAGGAGTCTCGCTTATCTCGTCAGGAAGAGTTCCAGGCGACCGTGGCAGCACAGCTCACTCTCCTGACGAACAAGATGCAGCTTTTGATGTAGCAAGCTTCTGAAACGTCAGGCCCGTCCTCCGCGTCGGTGACCCCAGCAGCCCCCACTCCAGCTCTGGCAGCGCCCGTTTTCGGACCGGGAATCCGACTGGCATCCCCAGAACGGTTTTCAGGAGAACCGGGTCAGTGTAAACCGTTCTTGATTGACTGTTCAATCCATTTCGAACACACGCCACATGCTTTTCCCACAGAGAGATCAAAGATTGCTTTTATGATCTCCCACCTGAAGGGGAGAGCTTGAGCATGGGCCACAGCTGAGTGGGCGCTTGATTCTTCCCTCTGCAGCTCACTGACGGAATTTAAGACGGCTCTACAGAGAACTTTTGACCCGGTTACATCCGCCCGCGAAAAGGCCCGGGAGCTGGTTGGGGTTAAGCAAGGCACCAATACAGTGTGCGATTACGCCATCCTCTTTTGCACCCTGGCGGCGGAGAGTGGATGGAACTTCACCATGACGTCTTTCTGAAGGGATTAGCGGCTCCCATCCGAGAGCTCTTGCTTCCTCTGGATCTTCCATCCGACCTGGATTCCCTGATCGCACTTGCCATTAGAACCGACAATCAACTACGTGAGATACGTGGTGTCATCCGTCGGCACGAAGCAGATCGGCGGACGCTTGGCGCTTTCCCTCCACTCCCGCTCCGGAGAGCTCGTCTCTTCTCCAGTCACCATCAGAAGAGCCCATGCAACTGGGGCACGCACGACTCTCAAGGGAGGAGCGACAGCGGCGACAGCTGGAAGGTCGCTGTTTTTACTGTGGGGACACGGGACACCTGGTTGCTGTCTGTCCAGCCAGACGGCCCACCAGGGTGAGTACCTCCAAGACCTCACGTCCCACTCCCCAGATCCTCACGAACATTAAGGTAACACACCACACTGTCACCACAGATATTAGAGTGCTCATAGACTCTGGGGCCGACGAGAGCTTCATGGACTGGGGGTTAGCCAAGAGGCTCAGGCTGAAAACTGAACTTTTAAAGAAAACCATCCAGGCCAAGGGCCTTAATGATAATGACTTGTTTACTATCTCTCACGTCACAGAGTCAGTAGAACTTCACTTTCCGGACCATCGGGAATCCATGAACTTTTTCCTGTTTAAATCTAATTCTCATACTTTAATCTTGGGATTTCCATGGCTGTTTCGCCACAATCCCCAGATTGACTGGAGGACAGGGAATGTTGTGGGCTGGGGAAAAGACTGTGAGAGCCATTGTTTTGATTCTCCGGCACAGGAGAGAAAAATAACCCTGCTTAACATTGTCTCTGATTCCCCCAAAGACCCAGAATATCCCGATATAAGCTCCGTTCCCTCATGCTACCACCACCTAAAAGAACTGTTTAACAAATCCAAAGCGTTGTCACTTCCCCTGCACCGACCCTATGACTGCTCCATCAATCTCATCCCCGGTTCCCCAAGGGACGACGGTATTCGATCTCAGGACCAGAAAGAGAAGCCATGAGAGACTACATAGACTCTTCTCTGAAGGCGGGGCTCATCCGTCCCTCCTCGTCTCCGGCAGGTGCCGGTTTCTTTTTTGTAGTAAAGATGGATCACTGAGGCCATGCATTGATTACAGTCCATTACATGACATTAACATTAAAAATCGCTACCCTCTACCCCTAATGTCATCTGTTTTTAAACAGCTACAGCAGGCCAAGATATTCACTAAGCTAGATTTGCGTAATGCTTATCATTTGGTCATAACTAAGGAGGGAGATGAGTGGAAGACGGGGTTTAATACTTCCAGTGGACATTATGAATATTTGGTCATGCCCTTCGGACTCACAAACGCACCCGCGGTGTTCCAAGCCATGATTAACGACGTCCTTCGGGACTTTTTAGACCGGTTAATTTATGTCTACTTAGATGACATATTGATTTACTCCTCAGATTTAGAATCACCCAAGATACACGTGACCCAGGTTCTCCAAAGACTCTTAGAAAATAATTTTTAAGTCAAAGCTGAGAAGAGTGCATTTCATGCCGACACCATATCCTTCCTGGGCTTCATACTGGCCCCAGGAAGAGTGCAGATGGACTCGGCCAAGATAAGTGCTGTCGCTGACTGGCCCACAACTGATAGCTGCAAGAAGCTTCAGCAATTCCTCGGATTTGCTAACTTCTACAGGCGGTTCATCAGGGGCTTCAGCGCTATAGCTGCTCTGCTGCATGCATTAACATCTTCCAAGGTGCGTTTTCTTTGGTCTCCAGAGGCGGAGTCGGCTTTTCAGGAGCTTAAACGCCGCTTCACCACCGCCCCAATCCTCACCATGCCAGACCCGCAGCGGCAGTTCGTGGTGGAGGTGGATGCCTCCAATGAGGGGATTGGGGCCGCACCCATGTGCCTATTAACGTGGCTTTAGAAGAGTGGTGTCATTGGTTAGAGGGGGGCAGCCAGCCGTTCCTAGTGTGGATGGATCACAAGAACTTGGAGTACATACGTCAAGCTAAGCGACTGAATTCTCACCAGGCCAGGTGGGCGCTGCTTTTTAACCGTTTTTCTTTTTCCCTCTCTTACAGGCCGGTGTCCCGGAACGTCAAGCCGGACGTCCTGTCACGACTCTTTGACCCCGAGCCTGTAGCCAAGGAGCCTGAACCCATCCTCCCACTGTCCTGTGTGGTTGGAGCGGTAACTTGGCAAATAGAAAAGGTGGTTAAGCTGGCCAACAGTGAAGCCCCGCCACCTAGTGGGCGCCCTGAAAAGAAGCTGTATGTCCCAGCCAATCTGCGCCCATAGGTGATCCACTGGGCTCACACCTCACCGCTCTTCTGTCTTCCGGGAGTCAGGCGGACCATGTTCGCCATCTCCCGGAGGTTCTGGTGGCCATCTATGGAGCCGGAGATCCGGGAGTATGTCGATGCTTGCTCTGTCTGTGCCCGCAATAAATCCTCCAACAGATCTCGCATGGGCGTGCTCAATCCGCTTCCCATTCCCTCCCGGCCATTTTCAGACATTTCCCTGGATTTCGTCACAGGACTTCCACTCTCTCAAGGTAACAACACAGTCCTGACCGTGGTGAACCGATTTTCCAAGATGGTTAGATTTATTGCCTTGCCTAAACTTCCATCAGCCAGAGAAACAGCAGAAATCATGCTAATCACATATTCAAGATCCATAGTTTTCCAAGGGACATTGTTTCTGACCGAGGGCCCCAGTTCGTTTCCAGATTCTGGAAGGAGTTTTGTAAGCTCATCTGAGCCAAAGCCAGCCTGACATTGGGATATCATCCGGAAGCTAATGGCCAGACCGAGCGGCTCAACCAGCAGCTGGAGACCGGCCTCTGGCGTCTTGTGTCACAGAACCCCGCTACATGGAGCAAACACCTGGTCTGGGTGGAGTATGCACACAACACACTCCCCACATCTGCCACAGGTTTCACCCCTTTCAAATGTGTGTTTGGCTACGAGCCCCCTCTCTTTACAGACAATGAGCCAGAGGTTTCAGTTCCTCTCTCAAGTTGGAGAGTTGACTCCTCTCTCAAACCATCTGTCTTCTCTGTCCAGAATGTGTACATCACTGTCCTCAAAAGAGTGTCCTTTTTCCTTGAGATGTAGGTGTACTACTGAGTCTTGACCTGAAGAGGTGGCTCTCCTATGTTTTGCCTACAGGCGGAGTCTCCCCAAGCCCCCAGCTCTCTCCACTCAGTCTGGACTCCTCACTTCTGGATTTCCATGGCAGGATGAAGAGCTTTCTCAATATTGGAATACAATTGACACCACGCCAAAATCACATATTTTTCCCCCCTAACATCCCATCTCATCCAGCCCCTCCCATTCCACCACGTCCATCATGTTGGAAACAACCCTCAAACAAAAATCTCCTCTCTGGTTGTGCTGCACCTTAAAGGTAAGTGGTGTCTTGCAGTTTGGGGGGTCTGCTAAAATTTGCTGCTGCTAAACAGGTGTGACACAATACAGAAGATAACATTCCTACCTCAGTTATTTGACTGAATTAATTTGACATGATAGAATCATGCCAAAAGGGGGAATTGTTAAAATTGGCTTTGTTTTTAGACATTATGAATTAAATAGTCTCTGTACTTTTCCACAATGACCTAAAGTGATCCAGGAATGGGGAGACAAAACAATTAGCCTGGGAAAACAGGTGCAAGATTCACACACTCACATTGTTTGGCTGATCCAGAGAATATGACGAAGCATGTTGAACCTACTCATTTCCAATCATACTCGGTTGAGTGTGAGTCCAACCTATGAGACTATAAATGCAAATGATACCTGGAAATCGAGGCTCAGTCTGACGGATTTCCTGCGGGAGCTCTGTTCCACTGAGCCCAGTGCTGATATGCTTGACGTGTGACTACCAATAAACACTTTATTTAACTTGAGATTCCTCCGGCTTGTTCTTGAGCTTCCAATGAAAGAATCGATCTAGCACCATCTGTCTTCTTTGTCCAGAATGTGTACATCACTGTCCTCAAAAGAGTGTCCTTTTTCCTTGATATGTAAGTGTACTACTGAGTCTTGACCTGAAGAGGTGGCTCTCCTATGTTTTGCCATGCACTTGTGAAGCTGTTGTTTGGTATCTCCTATATAGAGGTCCCCACACTCCTTGCTGCGCTGCACTGCATACACAACGGCACTCAGTTTATGTGTGGATATTTTGTCTTTTGGGTAAACCAGTCTCTGTCTGAGTGTGTTCTTGGGTTTGAAGTGCACTGGATTGTCATGTTTGGAGAAGATCCTTCTTAGTCTCACATAAGCTTCCTTGACAAGTAGATTCTTTGTTTCCCTTCTTACAATCAGCTTTTGTGCCGCATTTCCAGATCAGTCTATTGTGCAGGTGAACACCTAGAAGTCTTCCACCACCTTCACAAATTCTCCTAGGATATAATGTCATGGTTATACACTGGTTGTCTGTTTGTGGAGTCTTCTTTCCTGAGTTGTAGGTCAGGTTGGGTAGGACTCTGCATGTTTTCTCCTGGGTGGAGTCTGGGCCGTTGCTTCTGCTGCTGTACCTGCTTATCGTCAAGCCTTATCACTGGAGCTGCTGATAACGATCCCCAAACACACCGACCAAGACCACAACTGCCTTGCTAAAGAAACTGAAGGTAAAGGTGCTGGACTGGCCAAGCATGTCTCTAACCCTAACCCCTATTTTGCGTCTGTGGGGTATCCTCAAGTGAAAAGTTGAGGAGCGCAAGGTCTCTAACATCCACCAGCTCCGTTGGAGGAGTGGAAGAGATTCCAGTGGTAACCTGTGAAGCTTTAGTGAACTCCATGCCCAAGAGAGTTAAGGCAGTACACACAAAATATTGACACTTTGGGCACAATTTGGACATTTTCCCTTAGGGGGGTGCTCCCTTTTGTTGCCAGCATTTTAGACATTAATGGCTGTGTGCTTAGTTATTTTGAGGGGACAGAAAATTTACACTGTTATACAAGATGTACACTGACTACTTTGCATTGTATCAAAGTGTCATATCATCAGTGTCCCATGAAAAGATTTAATAAAATATTTACAAAACTGTGAGGGGTGTACTCACTTTTGTGAAATACTGTAGATAAGATTTCCTAGGTACAAGAACAAGGCAGGATGTCTTCCACAGCAATGGAACTTCCCTCTGACTCAAGCCAAGTTTGATAAGGGGCTGTAGAATCCTACAAAAACCAAAAGTATTCGCTCATTAGCCTTTACACACATTATGAATTTAAGTTACATCTCATTCTTAATCCATAGGGTTTAATATGACATTGGCCCACCCTTTGCAGCAATAACAGCTTCAACTCTTCTTTGCAAGCTTTCCACAAGGTTTGTGAGAATTTTTGACCATTATTCTTGAAGGACATTTGTGAGGTCACACTGATGTTGGACAAGAAGGCCTGGCTCGGAGTTTCCAGTAATCCCAAAGGTGTTCTATCGGGTTGAGGTCAGGACTCTGTGCAGGCCAGTCAAGTTCTTCCACAAAGTTGGGAGCATGAAATTTTCCAAATTCTCTTGGTATGCTGAAGCATTCAGAGTTCCTTTCACTGGAACTAAGGGGCAAAGCCCAGCTTCTGAACAACAACCCCACACCACAATCCCCCCTCCACCAATGCAGTCAGACAAGCATCGTTCCCCTGGCAACCGTCAAACACAGACTCGTCCATCAGATTGAACGGTGTATAAGTGTAATTCGTCACTCCAGAGAACACGTCTTCACTGCTCTAGAGTCCAGTGGCAGCGTGCTTCACACCCCTGCATCCGACACTTTGTATTGCACGTGGTTATGTCTGGCTTGGATGCAACTGCTCAGGAATGAAAACCAATTCCACAAAGCTCTCTATGCTCTGTTCTTGAGCAAATCTGTTGGCCACATGAAGTTTCACAGCTGGACTTGTTGCACAAGTGGCGTCCTATCACGGTACCATGCTGGAATTCATTGAGCTCCTGAGAGTGACCCATTCTTTCACAAATGTTTGTAGAAGCAGTCTGAATGTCTAGGCGCTTGAATTTATACACCTGTGGCCATGGAAGTGATTGGAACACCTGAATTTAATTATTTGGATGGGTGAGTGAATACTTTTGGCAATATAGTGTAGTGAGAGTAGCTACTAGCTAATGACCTGAACACGGAAACTGAGGAAACTATGGGCGAAAATGTGAAACAAGAAGGCTACATGACTGAAAACAAGACAAGACTCAAACACCCAAATGAAAACCAATTACTAAATAACAAGAAAGCTGAAAAGAAAGAAAACACAGAAAAACTTTAGGTTATTTACATAACCCCGGTTCTCTGAGTAATATGAGTGAGATGTCTCACTATGGGATGCACGCCCCCGCTGCAGACCTCAGAAGCATCAATCTCATTACGCCAATCCTGATTGGCTGGTGAAACGTGTCCGTCCGCACCAGGTAGTCCCACCTACCTTAAATACCTCCTGCGGACGGCACCACGTCATTCAAGATAAGCACCTCTTCTCACTCGCCCAAGCAAGAAGGGTTGTCTGGTGAGACATCTCACTCATATTACTCAGAGAACCGGGGTTATGTAAATAACCTAAAGTTCTCTTTCATAATATTTCGCTCGATGTCTCACTATGGGATATGGTTGCTCCCGTATTGCCAGACAAGCTTATCCAGCGTCCACCAACCCATAGGGATAAGTACACTGTTCCAATCAGGACAGCAAAACCGCTCCAGCCACGCACGGAGCGGAGACGTCCAGCATATAGAAACGGACAAAAGTGAGAGGCGAGGACCAACTCGCTGCAGCACAAACGTCCTGAACAGTGACTCCCCTGAATAAGGCCCAGGATGCGGCCAAGCCCCGAGTCGAGTGCGCTCGCAGGCCCACAGGTGGCTGCAAACCCTGACTCGTATAAGCCAAAGCAATCGCCTCCACCACCCAGTGGGATAGACGCTGCTTTGTGACAGGTTTCCCCTTATGAGGGTTAGCCCAGGAGACGAACAGCTGATCGCTCCTCCTGAAACCCCTCGTCCTGTCCATATAAGTGCTCACTGCACGGACTGGACATAACGCATGCGACATCTGCTCACCCGGTGAGGCAGCAAAAGCCACAAGGTCAATAGGAGAACATGAGCCCACCACCTTAGGCACAAAGGCCGGGTTGGGCTTCAAAATCATCCTCACATCCCCCGGAAAGAGCTGAGCGCATGAGGGATGCACTGAGAGCGCATGGATGTCACTGACCCGTTTAGCCGAAGCCAAAGCCAGCAACAACACTGTCTTGAGAGACACGTGTTTCAAGTCTGCCCCCTCCAGTGGTTCAAAGGGAGGGCCCTTAAGCCCTTTCAGGACCACGGCCAGATCCCATGGTGGTACCAGCGGTCTGGACACGGGGAGAAGCCTGCGCGCTCCCTTCATAAAGCAGCAAACCAGCGGGTGCTGGCTCGCTGTTAGCTTCCCGAAACCCACGTGACAGGCGGCGATAGCCGCCAAGTACACTTTAACCGTGGAGAAAGCTTTTCCTTTGTCAATCAGGTCCTGCAAGAATGACAATATCACTCCTACTGGACACTGAAAAGGAATGTGGCCATTTCTGTGACACCACCCCTCAAACACTCTCCACTTACAGTCATACAGAGACCTAGTGGAGGAGGCTCGAGCGTTTTGTATAGTGGAAATCACCCGCTGTGAAAGACCCACAGCTGACAGATTTAGCCACTCAGGGGCCAGGCCCACAGTGCCAGGCGCTCTGGGTGCGGGTGGAAGACCGCTCCCCCCCCCTGTGATAGCAGGTCCCTGCGAAGCGGGAGCTGCCAGGGCTGAGCGCACATCAGCTGATATATCTCCGCTAACCAATGCATCGCAGGCCAATGCGGAGCTATCAAAATCAGTGCGTGGCCGTGCTCCCTCACTCTGGACAGAGTGGGGGGTATCAAGGCCAGGGGGGGGAATGCGTAAAGACGCTCGCGCGGCCAGGCGTGCGCTAGTGCGTCTACGCCGAGGGGAGCATCCATGCTGCGGAGAGAGTAAAACAGCGCGCACTGCGTGTTGTCTCTCGATGCGAACAGATCCACCACGGCCCGGCCGAAACGTGCCCATATCTGTTCCACAATCTCCGGGTGCAGAGTCCACTCCCCGTATACCGGCGCGCCCCTGGACAACAGGTCCGCACCCGTGTTCAGGACTCCCGGGACGTGCGTCGCTCTCAGGGAGAGGAGACGACCACAGCTCCACAGGATCAGTCTGCGTGCCAGCATATGCAACTGACGGGAGCGTAATCCCCCCTGACGGTTGATATACGCCACCGTAGTCGTATTGTCCGTCCTCACCAGGACATGGTGACCCATGAGAGACGGAAGGAAATGTTTCAGGGAGAGGAACACCGCTGAAAGTTCCAGAAAATTTATGTGAGAGCGCTGGAGATCCACACTCCAGCGGCCCCTCACAGACCGGCCCTCGTGAATTCCGCCCCAACCTGTCAGGCTGGCGTCCGTAGTGACCACTTTCCTGGACAGGACGGAACCCATGGGCACCCCGTGGGTCAGAAAGGACGGGACCCGCCAGTGGCGCAGTGCCCTGGCACACCCCGGTGTGACCAGCACTCTCCGTGCGCCATGACGCACGGGATCCAGCCCGCATGAGGCCACCCAGAGCTGGAATTCCCTCATGTGGAGCCGGCCAAGATGGACTACGAGTATGGCAGACGCCATCAGCCCGAGTAACCGCAGACATAATCTGAACTGAACAGATTTGCCTGGACGGAAGAGCGCGAGACATGCCCTGAAAGCTTTCACTCGGTCCCCCGAGAGACGCGCTGTGAAAGTCACCGAGTCCAGGGATAATCCCAGAAAGATTATGCCCTGTGCCGGGGACAGCATGCTCTTTTCCGCGTTTATCACGAAACCCAGATCGGATAGGTGTCGTATGAGAATACGCGTGTGCGCCCTGGCCTCCTGCTCCGATTGTGCCAACAGCAGCCAATCGTCCAGATATGTGGCCAAGCGGATGCCCTGCCGTCTCAGCGGGGCTATTGCCGCTTCCGTGCACTGCACAAACACCCTCGGGCTTAAGGACAGACCGAAAGGGAGCACGCGGTACTCGTAACAGATCCCCTGGAAAGCAAATCTCAGATACTTTCTGTGGGGAGGATATATCGGGATGTGGAAATACGCGTCTTTCAGATCGACAGAAGTGAACCAGTCGTTCTGTCTCACAAGACGCAGCAGGGATGCGTGTGTTAGCATCCTGAACTTGTATTTCCTGAGATATTTGTTCAGAGCACGTAGATCCAGGATAGGGCGAATTCCGCTCCCCCCCCGTTTGGGGACCAGAAAATACCTGGAGTAAAAACCGCTCTGACACTGTGCGGGAGGTACGACACAGATTGCTCCTTTGTTTAACAGTGAGAGGATTTCCTCCTGTAAAACACGAGCTGACTCTCCCTGAGCCTGGGAGTATATTATACCGGCGAATCGCGGGGGAACAGCGGCGAACTGCAGCCTGTAGCCCCTCGAGATCGTCTTTACCACCCAGGGTGAGGCTGCGAGAGCGGCCCATCGCTCCCATCTGGGGGAGAGAGTGGACACACACCGCAGCCCCTCCGCCGTGAGAGGCCCCAGCCGCGGTGCGACGGCGCCCTCTCCTGGCGGAACAGTGACATGACCCCCGGGTGACGCTGCGCGTTTCTGCCCGGGAGGACAGAGCAGCGGCCGGGCCCACACACCCCTCGCCCCGGGGAAAGCCGTGGCTTTTCGCCGAGGGGGGACAGCGGGCGTCACCACCACGCTGCTTATTTTGATATTTTGTTTGGCTTTTGTTAGCTGAGCCCTCGGCCTTCGGCCTGGATGCTGCAGCGGGACACATTTTATTTTCTTTACAGAAATGTGTGTGCTTGTGCGTGCTTGTGGACATGAGAGAGGGGCAACTGCTGAACCCTCCGCCGTCAAATGTCCGTCTCCCCCGGTCTGCTCTGGCACGGTCCGTGGCAGCCGGGAGACGGGGGCGTGGTGGGCCTCCGGGAGCACGCTCAAAAGCCGAACAGGTGGAGCTGGTGAACGGGGAACATCCAGCTGCATCACCGGTGAAGAGAGGGGCGATCAGGCCGCTCTCTTCTTCTTCCTGGCCTGGTTGAAGACAGCTTGCACGGGCTGTGCCGGCGGAGCTGCAGCCGGGACCGAGGGCTTCCTGGGCCAGCCGGCCCGAGCGGGCGGGGGGCCCGGGGCGAGCTGGGGTTTCGTCTGTTTGGGCGTTTTAAACTGCGAAACCTGGGAAGCGGCCTGTGCGAAGCTTTTACGCTGCACAGTCGGAGAGGGAGCCGGGGACTTTCGAGGGAGGCAGAGCCGGAGAGCTTCATCCTCCTTCTTTTTGGCTTCACACCGCCGTTGCATCGAGTCCAACGCGGAGCCGAAAATCCCCTCCGGGACAATGGGCATGTCCAGGACGTCCTCCTTCTCTCTGTCTGACAGGTTGGCGAGGTTGAGCCACCTCGCTCGTTCCTGCAGAACCATCGTCCCCAGCGCTTTTCCCGTGGCCCGGACCGCGCAGCGTTGGACACGGAGACACAGGTCGGTGATGACCGGTATCTCCTCCCACGTAGCTGGGTCCTGAGTTTGCCCAAAATCCTCACACAACTCAGCCTGGTAAGCCGTGAGCAGGGAGAGGACATTGAGCGCTCTGGCCGAAAGCGCCACCGCCTTGTAAGCCTTTTCAGTCAGGGCTGACTGAAAACGGTCGGACTTGGACGGCAGACTGGGGCTCCGGGAGGACACCGCTGACAGCCGGGGGTGAAGGTGGGCTGCAACGAGTGGCTCCATCGGAGGCATGCGGAGCAGACCCAGGCTCTCCATCGCCTCACAGTCGAGGGACGAGGCCCCGGGAATCGGGCTCCTGCTGCTGTATGGGCGGTCTCTCCATGAGCGCGCCACCTCATCCAGCAGCTCTGGGAAGACGGGGAGAAGTTGCTTCGTCGCGCTCTTGGCCAAGGGCAATTTCTTCCCCTCGTAGCGGGATCTGGAGGTCTCAGCTACGACAGCAGGCCAGGGGATGCAAAGCCGGGCAGCAGCGCGTTTGCACACGTCGAGCATGTCCGAGCTGGCGAGGGGAGAAGCTGGTGTGCTGCTCTCATCTCCATCCCGAGAGGCGACGGAGGCCGTGGGCTGTGCAGCCCGGGCCGGAGTGATGAAGATGTCTTCCTCGTCTTCATCCTCTGATATGAGGAGGTCCGAGGCGGCATCTTCATCGTCCCCATAGTCCAACAATAGGACGTCTTCCTCCTGCGGGGGATCCGCGGCTAGGTCGAGCTGGGAGCCCCAGCTGGCGCTAGCCTCCGGTACCGCCACCGCAACAACCCCTCTCTCCTCTCCACCCTCGACGGCGGCGCCGTCGGAAGGGAGATAGGGGTCATGTCCAGACAAGCTAGCTTGGCGGGCTAGCCGTCTGCGGAGACTCTTGATGGTGAACACCGCACAGTGTTGACACGAGCCGGGGACGTCGATAGCCAGCCGGGCGTGTTGCAGCCCCAGGCAGCTCGAGCAGACCTGGTGTGGATCTTTACTCGATATCTTGTTCCCACAGCGACAGGGACGGGCCCCGGAGTCTCCGTGCCCTCTGGTGTGAGGGGTTTTGTCCTCCATTCCTCGCGAGCTGGTGTGCAGGCAGGGAGTTGAGGCAGTTAACTGGTGTGCTAACTGTGAAGCCGAGAGGATAGCTGGTGTGCTAACGCTCGGGACTCGAACAGCCGTGGTGAGGCGCCGAGGACAGTGCTGGCCAAGCCGTGGAGAGGCGAGGAAAGCACTGAGTTCGATCTGGTGTGACCGACGAAGCAAAATGTATCCAAGGCTAGGTAGCGCCCGGCGACAGAAGCTGAGTAAGATCCGTCTGCGGACAGTTAAGCTAGCTAGCCAGAGGACGCGAGATATGCTCCGAGTGAGAAGAGGTGTTTGAATGACGTGGTGCCGTCCGCAGGAGGTATTTAAGGTAGGTGGGACTACCTGGTGCGGACGGACACGTTTCACCAGCCAATCAGGATTGGCGTAATGAGATTGATGCTTCTGAGGTCTGCAGCGGGGGCGTGCATCCCATAGTGAGACATCGAGCGAAATATTATGAAAGAGAACCAAGACATGGAAAGCAAAACCAGACTAAGAAACCCCCAAAACCCCCTCCTCGAGGGACGTATCCCGACATCCCAAAAAGCAGTCATGGGACGTGGGTAGTGATGTTACCTCCAACACTGAAGCTCCGAAGCACGCTTCAAACTCGACAGGGTAGTTATGGTGAAGCAGTGGGCCGGAGCTTGCTTCATGTGACGTCACTGATGACGT
This sequence comes from Odontesthes bonariensis, assembly GCF_027942865.1. Taxonomy (NCBI): domain Eukaryota; kingdom Metazoa; phylum Chordata; class Actinopteri; order Atheriniformes; family Atherinopsidae; genus Odontesthes; species Odontesthes bonariensis. The sequence goes on from NC_134509.1 coordinate 39,619,195, forward strand.
TTGAACCACTTTACTGCTTCATTCAGACCGAGTCAGCTGACTGCTTCGAGTTGATGTGCGGAGCTTTGAACATTTTCCGCGATTCAGTGTATTCAAGATGGCTGAAGCCCCGGTTCATGTCCCCATTCTACACGTATTATACGTTACGAACAGCTCTCATTTTTTGATATTCGGAGTTTTGGATTATTCTCTCATGGAGAATAATCGAGGAAGCGTTCTAAAGTGTGGGAATATTTTGAGCCAAACAGTTCCTTGTCACACCAGCCTCCTCTGTTCCCTGTGACAGAGTATTTTCCAAAGCTGGAGAAATTGACAAAAAAAAAAAAAAGAAACCGTTTGAGTCCTTCTACTGTGCAAAAACTACTTTTCTTGAATGAAAAACACCTGAAGTAACACAAGCACCCTCTTTATTACACCAAGCACACTCCCAAAGAAAATATGAATGACAAACCAAACATTTTCACATTGTTTTTAAATTATTATTCCATCCATCCATCCATCCATCCATCCATCCATCATCTTCCGCTGGTCCGGGGATCGGGTCGCGGGGGCAGCAGCTTAAGCAAAGAGACCCAGACGTCCCTGTCCCCGGCCACTTCCTCCAGCTCTTCTGGGGGGACCCCGAGGCGTTCCCAGGCCAGTCGAGAAACATAGTCTCTCCAGCGTGTCCTGGGTCTTCCCCGGGGCCTCCTCCCAGTGGGACGGGCCCGGAACACCTCACCAGGGAGGCGTCCAGGAGGCATCCTAACCAGATGCCCGAGCCACCTCATCTGACTCCTCTCGATGCGGAGGAGCAGCGGTTCTAAAATCGAGAGCTTTGCCTTCTGGCTCAGCTCCTTCACCATGCCGGTGCATAGCCCGCAGCACTGCTGATGGCGCACCGATCCGCCCGTCAACCTCCCACTCCATTCGTCCCTCACTCGTGAACAAGACCCAGAGTTACTTAAACTCCTCCACTTGGGGAAGGATCTCATTCCCGACCCGGAGAGGGCAAATTATTATTTCATGGGTAAATTAATCAATCTTTAATGAGGTACTACAAACCTATGTACAAACCTACAAAATATATACAACACACATACATACATAAGTTTTATTATAATGTTATTATATGCATCACATTCGCAGGGCTTCATATGGTGCAACAATCGCTACGCCAGTAGATGTCACCCAAGGGAATTGAATGAAGCTTCGGGTAGTGAACCACTTTATGACACAATGGTTCAAAATGATTCAATGCTTCAAAAAGCCTCGTTTTGCCATCACTAGACGTGGGTGAGTTCTGTGTCACGACCTGAAACACAGTCCAGGTGGACTTAATTAAACGACTCTGAAGACGAGGTAATCGAACAAAAAGTATGTTTTTTTTAAAAAACAACAAAAGGCGCTCTCAAGGAGGATACAAAAAACTAACAAAAGGCGCTCTCAAAGAGCAAGACGATAACTAGACTTGAAACACGATAATTCCTGAAGACTGGGAGGTCATCCTTGACATACACTTAACTTGGACTGAACAAGACAAACTGACAAAGACAAAGGGAGACGAGGACTATTTGATACATGAAGGGAGTGAAAACAGGTGAAACCAATCAGGGGCGGGGCAAACAATTACAAAGGCTGAAAATATCACAAAGGAAGGAAGTCAGGGTCTGAAACGAGAGGGAAAAGGTGAGTACAAAATAAAACAGGAAGTGCTTGAACAGAAAAACACTGAACATGAACGTGACTAAATTCAACATACTTGACGAGACATAACATTCTGCTGCTTCACTAGTAGCTCTTCCATCTTCATTATTGACATGTGATTAGTAGTTTAAAGGCCTTTGCACATGCAGTCTATATTTTTCAGATGCATTTTTTCAATTCATTATACAACAAAAATCGTTACAGAAAGAAACTGAGTCATATGCGTTTTAATAATCTATCCATTGCATATATTTGCAGAACGAAGCAAAATACACTCTGTTTTCCTTTTTCGCCTTCTTGTTTCTTCTTGTGCTTTTCTCCACCTGAGGTTCCGTCAGGCTGTTATTACTTTCCTCCTGCACCTTGGATTCAGCACCACAGCTACCTGCAGGGACTGAGCTGTCTTACCTCTCTGCCACCCCCCGTCTCTCCATATGTGTGCTCTCGTCACCTGGTATTACAATAGCCTCATTCGCACTGTAGGAACCTTTGGCTGTTCTTATAACCTTTTAATCCACAGGGCCCGCATTCGCACATACAGGAACTAGGGACCACAGCCCTCAGTTCCTATAACCATTTTAGCTCCTTCTCCTCAGCTGGGTCTTTTCTGGGTTCTATAGGAACACATCTGATGTAGGTGTTTGGTGGTCGGTAGCTCCGCCCCTTGTCATGTTGTATATATGCTGAAATGTTTCCTCATACGACACGAACACAACCGGCACGTGTTTAATAAGTTTAACCTCCACGTGGTCTCCTTTGTCTGCGGCGCTCTGCTCTCCTTCCTTCATGAAACCAAGAAGTATGGCCTGCGCTCCATCCTTCGTCTCCTGACTCTCTCTGTGAGCTCTTCCAGCCTCCATGTTAGACGCCCGATGTGATCGTCCATGATTAATATCACCATCATGCAGACCATGAACACGGTGGCCTCCCCGCTCTCCATGTTAGTGTCTTGGTGGTGTTTTTTTCTTCTCTCCTTACTTTTCGCGGGTTTTGTTTTGTTGTTGAATGTGGCGCTAAAGTAACGAGTTACTGTCGCAGACGGCTGCGCCGCATCAGTCCCGACTCATGTGGGAATGGAAACTGAAACAGTTCCCCTGGGGAAGGACAGTTATCAGAACGAAATTCGAGGAGGACCGTTCTTAGAACTGCTCTGTCCGAATGCGGCTATTGTCCTCATCATATAATCATCATCAGTTTGAATATTACCATCTGACCTGGTGAAAGAAGCCTAAGTGATCAGGTGGTATATTCTGGCTATTGCACTGTAATCATCTGTTGTGCATCTCAAGGCCTGAGGCCTGAACGCCTAGTTCAGAAAACCTGGCTCTTCTACTTTCTTGTATCTCAAAGGTAGCTGTTCCTCACTTTTTCCCCTCAGTTTATAGGGAAGCTTTGAAATAACTCGCTTGTTTGGCAGATTATCCATGTCTGCCATGAAATCTACATCAGCCATAGTGTTCCTACAACCAATCAGGAAATAGGTGCTTAATCCTTTTCTGTCATCTAGTTTGTTTGAAGCCATTTCAATACCTTCAGTTCATCCCTGTAATGCCTTTGGAAACATTTTCTGGCCTCAAAATAGCCTCTTTCAAGTAACATACGCGCACAACTCAACCAGCTTTTGTGTCTCTCTACTAGTGTACTGTACAGAAGCCACCAAAACACCACATCTGGGCATAATCATGACACAAGGTGGTAAAGCTTGTCTTCATAGCATGATCAAAGGCCCTGATTAAGTATTTGTAAGTGAGAGGGTGTCCTTTCAACACTGGCATGTCCTTGGTAGGAGGTTATGACATAACCTGCTATTTAACAAGCACTTTGGTGATGACATTTTTCCCTGAAAAATTCCTAGATTCCTAGATCTATGGCTGCTAATGCAGTGTTTTGCATTTTAATGTTCTTGGAACACCCTAAGTTTTGCAGTGGATTCTGCAATAGCAGTATCATTTTCTAACCTTTCCATTTTAGTTTGTAGCTTACACAGCGATGTGCTGAAAACGAATCCCACAAGTTAGCGCCCTGCGTGCCAGAACTGCAACTTTTACAAGTCATTCATCCAAACAATGAATAAAAGTTAGTCAAATAAAATGCAGCAAGACTGACACTGTCATTTCACGCGTATTCGAGCGGATTCTTAACTGTACCTCCTAGCTAAAGTTGTTTTTCCCCATCGCTGGTGACAAAGGTAAAAAAATGATTGAAACTAAATTAGATTTACCAAAAATGGGCAATGTAACATGTAACATTACAGATCTTTGACACTTGTTGGTAGTACTTATGCTGCGTGTACACCAAGGGCGACCTACGCTGCCTGGTAGCGGAGGTAGCTGGAGAAGCTTCGCTTGAGAATTCGTTTTGGTAGCTTTGTTCGCTCGTGACGTCACATTTAGAATCTTCAATTTTTAAAGGCCCCGTGGCTGTGCAGCACCCCTGCGAAAAAGAACAAAGGAGGAAAGAGAGGGCAGGGACACGAATAAACTTGTTGTTATTTACAATTTGTTATACAAGATATACATCATGTTACAAATTATGTAAAACTACATTAGGTACACCTGAGAAGACAGCTGTGAAAAACAAAATAAATTCTAAATAAACTAAATTCGTAATAAAATCCGAAATAAATCCGAAATAAAACTTAATTGCAGTGAGAAAGGTATGCGTGGGGTTGTACAAGACTGGTGGGCGGACACCGCGGCGATTCATTTTTCAGTAGCCATGTTTAAAGGACGTAGGAACTAGGAACCAAAGTTTATATGTCTGTTTCCGTGGATTGTCGGACCCCTACAATCTGTGGATTGTCATTGGTTTTCGCCGAACCGCTTCATAGCTCATTACCATAATATTAGCTTGAGTTTGATCGCTGGAATTAGCTCTGGTCGCCCAGTTCGCTCACACTCCATAGAGAAATAATGATTTCCGGCGCTCAGTTAGCGTAGGTCGCTCTTGGTGTACACAAGGCATTACATTTTTTTTTCAGAAATGTGTGAAATCTGTGTGGTCCACTTGGTCTGTTTTATATTCCCTATCACTTTTCTTTAAGGAAAAATGTGGTAATCTGGGTTCTTATGGTTTAATTATATTTATTCTCTCCGTACTGTTTGCTTCTATTTTAATAAGACTGATTGTGCAATGAGTGCTGCTTGCTCTGCTTCTTCCTTAAAGCACACTGAGGATTCTATGGTTGAAGATGAAGCGACTAATCTGCGGCCACAGCATGAGCCAGATTTACTTTTAGCCTGATCCTGTCTTGCTCCCACTTAAGATATGCTGTGCTCTGCTTTGACCTTATTTTGCTCAAATTTACTCTCATCATTTTGACCTGCTACTCTTTCAGATCATCGGTTTTCAGTATTCCCCATGAAATCTTTTCAGGGTGATGATCTGGGTTCAAACCAGTATGCAATTTGAATCTCGTAAGGTTTTTAGTAAAATCTAGTAGCCGAAGAAACAATTAGCTTGGCACTGTTTGACAAAGAATTTAGGCACATCTTGAAATTGATTACAGCAACATATTTTCAAAAGTTTGCATTTTTACCATGCAAGATCAAAAATGGCGCAGCCTTTATATCTTCTTGAGATTTTCTAATGAACGTTTTCCTTGAAAAACACATTTTTGTTCCCTATTGTTTCTGTGCTAGTTTGGATGTCGTTCTGCTGGAATGATTTTTGCTAGATGATTTACATATTATATTTTAATGCACAACCATAGCAAAAGAAAATTGCTTGCATGTTAGCGCAATTGACTGACCTCTCTAAAGCCCAAGAACAAGTCTCATAAGTAAGACTCCTAAAGTCAGCTGAGTTGAAGAGAAGATATCTAGAATGCAGTACAGAAACAAAATGAGGAGAAAGTTTAAACCATTCATTCCCTCGAAATGTGACATTACCGGCGCAAAAAATAGGACGAGTATGGAGTGCTGATGAAGATGCAGCAGATTTATATGATAGAAGGGCAATATTTTTTTCAGGAACAGGTCTAACACTTCTCTACTCAGCCTTAAGACTATATGGACATACACAGACTACAGACAGTAAAGGAGAAGGGATTACAGTGCTTGTTAACAACAGATAATGTAATCCTGGACATGTCACTGAGAAGGGGTGTCTCTGCACCTCAGATGTTGACTGTGAGTTTCTATGCATGTTGTCTACAGAGATAGTTCACCTGTGTTACCAGAAAATGCTGTGTGTGACATCACCAGCTACGTTATTGCCAAGCCACAAAAATAAGATTAAATTAAGTGAATGAGACATTTTGCCATCATAACATTCCTCCCTTTGAACATGAGATATTTTTTCTATGTTATGTTGCGGACGAAATATGAGACTTGTGAATCATTTAACCCTGTCATTATTTACAGTGCCCAATTGTTTTTTGTTTTTTTTGTACACATATATTACAGGGAATATGGGAGGGTATCTATCCCTGAAGTAGATGTGCTGTTTTACTCTGATATCTTTCAGATGGCTTGCAGTGATAATCAGCTCCATCTGATTTCTGAATCTACAGTAGGGATAAACATTGCTGAATTACAGTCTGTAGGTAAGGGAAAGCTGGCATGACAGACATAGCCCTCTGGAAACCAATGCTTTTTTCATGTCTTTCCTGGGTTCTGCAGAACACTGGTGCGACACGAGTGTGGTCAGAATAAAGAAAGACAAGCAAAGATAGGATAAGCAGGGAGTGTTCTTTGTGGTTTTACAGTGCAATATCTCTCTGCTAAGAACCAGAGTTATTGTTATTCTTTGACTTCATGTAGCCTTTTACTCTGTTAATTCAGTTTTATTTTGGTGGGAGGATTAGGTTGCATTGTTATGCAAAGCAAGGATTTCAGAGTGAGGTCCAAAATGGTAGAAGAAGATAACATTTCATTTTTTAGGAAACAAAATGGTGGCATTGGAGGGGAAATGGTGAAGCTAATGCAGTATTGTTGTGTATGATGTTTTCACTAGTTGGATTGGGTTAAGAAGTTAGGCAAACAAAAGATTTTCAGTGTTGGAGAATTTTTTTTCTGAGAAGAAACATGGCTCAAAATGGCAGTGGTGGGAAAAGGTGGAACAGGTAAAATGGTGGCAGCAGGATACAGTTTATGCATTGGAAGAGAGTCTAAAGCTAAGATACAGTTGCTGTTAACTAGGTGTGTCACGGCTACCTCACGTATCCTGCATTCATTTGGTGCGTCGTTTGTGCATGTCCCCAGAAATTAACAATACGTGTTTGCAAGCTGCCATATGTAAGTGTCTGGTAGGGGGTGTGTAAACTTACTGTTAATATTTCGATGTTTTGTATGTTCAATTTCTCGCACTATTCTCGGTTCAGGGACCTCACATACCATCTATGATACTGCCGCTCTTGATTTTTCTATCGTGATCTTAACTCTTTCGGTGCCATTGACGTCTATAGACGTCAATTTAAAAAAAAACGCTGACTGCCAAAGACGTCTATAGACGTCAATTGCGTTTTTTAACGGAGCGGGCTGGGGGACAATCTAGCGGAGTTCGTCACTAAATCTTAGGCTTGTAAACACTAAACAGAGAATATACTGGCAAAATTACCCGCAAGGTGGCAGCAGTGCCACTTTGCACAAAAAAAAAAGAAGCGTGTTTTCTCCGTTTTTTTGGTCAAACAGCTGTTTTTGGTGAAACCAACCTATGTTCTACTGTCTATTACTAAAGGACTGAAAATGGTAGAAACAAACTTTTTTTTCCTGATGAAAGAAGAGAGTCTACTCTTTCGTTTGGTAATTTCGGTGTGTACATAGTCATAAGACACAGTTTTCTGTGGGTCTTGGAAAATCAGTCAAAATACTGTAAAACACTTGGCAGTATGGCTCTCTCTTCACTGAAAATGGCTGGCAGCCAATGAGTTAAGGTCAACAAAATGCTAACTATTCACTCCATGTTTACAGGGGTTTGGACCCAAAACGCAGGACTTCCAGAGCAGTGGCGGCTGCTGACTTTTAAAACAGGGGAAGCCCATATTACGCGTTCAGGGTTGTAGTGGCTCGTGCCATCCCAGAGCAGAAGATAGCAAAGTTAAAAAGAATTAGTTATAACATAGCTGTGTCTAGTATGACAAGTATGCCCAGCAAATACACAGAAAGAATGTATAGACTTTGAAAATTCACACAGCAAGGCCAAAATCAAGTATGATGGAATCTAAGGCCTGTAAATGGCTGGATCTGTGGCTGGATCAGAATCTGTGGAGCATTTTTCCCTGTCATAATGAATACTTAGAGGATGTGTTTCTTATTTACAGTGTAATATTTACAAAAGTGTATGTATGTGAGGATGGAAATGGAAACGATGGGAAATGAGTGAAACTCCGACAGCACTTTCACAGACAACCAGTCTCTTTCGTATCCGCTTTGGGACTGAAGTTCCAGCGTGCTTCTCACCGCTTAAAAATTCGGCTGCCACAACATCTCTCATGATGGACACACTAACTCCAATCATCACGACACAGCCCCTCATATTGACACGCCCACGTCTAATCTACCCCCAGAGACGCCGGGCTTCCGGAAGTGATGATTTTTTGTCGATTTAGTCAATGATGACCTAGAATTGTAGAAAAAAACTTGACTCTCCCGCCCCCTCCTGAAGCCGGGCAGCCCTCGGCTCGGAAGCCTGGCTGTTAGTGGCGGCTTCATAACATGATTTCCTCAGTGAACGGCGGCGATTTCAGAACAAATCACTTCATTAAGCTACAGGACAACATGTTGTAGTTATGAAAGTAAATGCAGTATTGGGCATATCTTGTGTTTTGTGAATAACTGTTTTATCGTCAATTTAACATTGAAGATGTAGCAATTTCGCCAGAGAATGGGAGAGGCTGTCCGGCTTCCCATGTTGTCTCTGAATAGCCGCGGCTGTTCCAGAGGGAGGAGGCAAAGACGGGCAGTTACATGACTAAGGCTTTATTGAATCAAACAAAAGGTGTTGCAAAGAAAGAACAGAAAACAAAAAAAATAAAGCAATAGAACTGGACTAGTCAGCCATCCATTTCCTATACCCGTTTAATCTGATTCAGACAAGAGGCACGGTACACCCTGGACAGGTTGCCAGTCTCTCACAGGGCCACAGAGAGACAAACAACCATGCACAATCACTCCTAGGGTCATTTTTAATGTCACCAACTAACCTAACATGCATGTTGTTGGGCAGTGGGAGGAAGCCAGAGTACCCACAGAGAACCCATGCAAACACAGGGAGAACATGTAAACTCCACACAGATAGGCCCCAGCTGGGAATTGAACCTGGATCCTTTTTACTATGAGATGACAGTGCTAACCACCACACCACCATGCAGCCTGAAGGAGACCAGTAGAGTGATTAACAGATGGAAGGAACACATTAACTGACAGATACAAAGCCGGAAGACATCGATGAACTGGCAAGGGGCAAAAGAAAATCAGGAGGATATATACTGAGGGAGTGACTACAAAATCAGGCAATCCGCAATATACAAACCAGGTGTGACAAGTAAGCTGTAAGAACAGAAGGGAACAAAAGAACAGGATCTACCAAAATAAAACAGGAAACAATGAGACATGACCTAAAGACAAACCTGAACATTGGAAATCACACATACACAAAAAATCATGATGACCATGACAATATGAAATTTGTGAAGTAAAGATAAAATTGAACAAGAATTGATCAAGAGATATTGGAGGATAAATTTGTCAGGCCTAGGTCCCGTTGCATTCGCTGGTTGTTTCCTCAGCAAGCCATTTGATGCAAATTTGCAGGGTAGTGACAGTCTGAAGGTTTCCAATCTTTTGTTAAATTGGGGCTGGTTTAGATTATCACTGCGTATGGTGCAAGATGTTCTGGTGTGTGGTTAAGGCTGTTCTTCGTAAAAGATGAGCTGCAGTTAAGACTCTAATGCCTGAGTCACTGGTCCCACACTTTTGTCCTATGGGTGGAACAAACCACAATAAATCAATTCTGCTGCTAGGGTTAGAATTAGTTGGTAGGGTCAGGGATTAGTAGGCATGGATCCTAAAGTGACAAGAAACCCGAGTTGGATAGTGCAACGGCACATTCTCACAGGTGGCAGCAATAGGCTACTTTTTGCAACACTGTCTTTGTCTGTATATTGCCACTAGCTGGTGTAGCTAATATCTGCCTCTCACTTTTATAAGCTCATTTGGGAAAACTGACAAGTAGTGATACAAAAATGAGTAAAACATGTCTATTATTTATTTTTTTGTACAACCTTTTATATTTTTTATGTGAAATAAAGATATTTATGTACAGAGCAAGTCATACATATTTGTAAATTATTGTGGATACGGTTGTACACAAAAGCACATAATTGTTGTAGGAGAAACTGGGCCATTGAATATATTTGTGGGTTCTCTCGCGCTGATTTCAAATATCGGCATCATCTGGACAAAAACCTGCAAACAAACAGCACTTAAATCACAATTATTATGTGATCTATAAAGGACTGAAATGGATGTACTAATGTGCAAAACCTTCAAATTATGCCATTATTTTTGTGCATATGATTGTACACAACATGGATGAAAAAAACAAAAAACAAACACAACATAAAAATAAACATATTTGTCAACAGTGAAGTATTGTATTTATGGATAACATTGTGGATTGAGGTTACCACTAATAATAATAATTACTATGACACCAAATAAAGTTGGTGGTAGGCCTGATGGCAAGTTTCAGGTTTCGTTTCACCTAAATGGCAATTTAGATAATTAGTTATGAACCATAACGTAAAGAAAGTTTGTTTCTAAATTAATATTTGTATTTCATGCATTTGCCCTTGAAATTATGTGAAAAGGTGGTAAATATTTAGAAGATATCGCGAGATTACCTGAATATAACGAATGGGAGACTGAGACAATACGGAAAGTCCCGAACTACCTACATGCTGTATCGACCCCCTCCCCTCCTTTTTCAACATGGCTGCCGTGTCTACTCTCAAGTAACGCACAGATTGGTGACTGAATAATTCTACCTTTCAGTGCCTCTTATCAATTTGCATACATCATCTTCGTTTGGATGCAAATCACGTCCTTCTTGACCTGTTTCCCCAGGTTTCATAAAGTGGAGTAACCTTAATAAATCTCTCTCGGTATTGGGCCTTTTTAAACCTTCAAAACAACTACCAGCCACCAACAGTTTCTATTGCAATGGTTTGAGTAGCACTCTGCAATCTTCTTCATGAACAATGTGTGAGAACTGCGCCGAGCTGATTCAGGTTTTAAATGAAAGTAAGTATACAAATAATTTAATTCCCTTTAGAAAACGCTGGACTAGCTGATCGATGTTAGCTTCGCTGCCCACTGAAGCTTAATGGAAACATGTTAGCTTGGTGGCAAGCTATATATAACTTGTCTTTTTTTTTTTTTTTTCTTTTTTTTTTACTCGCTCGCCTCTCCATACAGAGTCTTCATCCATAAAACTACTAAGATGCCATTGTGGCGCTATGTTTTGCAGTCGGTGACATTTAGGTTTTCGTATCGGACTGTGTCTGTTTTATAGAAATGATGATACCACTTTCCTTTCCAAATTTGCAGTCAGCTTGAGGCCTTACTATGAAGCACACCTCACACAAATCTAGCCCCTAAAATGGACCAAAAAGTTCTCAGTATCCCCTCCAGTTTTATGCGTGACATTCCAGTTGTTAGCTCAAATAAACAAGCTTCGTTTATCGGTGGACACAGAAAAGATCATAAAATATACCGATGTCGTTAAAACGCGACTTGCTTGGATTTGGAAGTTAGCAAGCTAAGTTAGCTAGTTGAGCCAGTGAGCAGGCTGACTTTGTTTGATGTGTTTGTCAGGTCAGTCTGTCCGCTTTCCAATCTGCTGACACGCGTTGTTTTGGCCATATTCACAGTTAAAAACGGTCCGCTAACGCCCAAAAATACCCCCAAGGCTTATTGTGCTGACACCAAGGCATGAATGAAACATTTCGGTGTGTTTCTGGCGAGTGTATGAAGCGTTACTTAAGCTAGCAGCAACTAAGCTAGCCCTGAAAATGTAAGACTGCATGCAGGTTTATATTTTGTCATAAGCAAAGCTTGAATCCTGGGGTGTTTGGACTTCTTTTTTGTTAGGTGTCTTTTACACAATTGCTTTATTCCTTGTTTGTTTTGATGGTAGCTGCTATTCTTATGATGCCAGTAGATCCAGTTTCACCCAGAGGGCTTATGTCAACTAAAGTCAGCCATCGCAGGTACATCACTGTCTTTATTGCTAAAACTTGGCAAATAATCCAACCTCGTCCCGAACAAGCTGTTTCTGTTATTGAATGTATTTTGTGCAACATATTATGTTGTGTGTGTATGAAGTGAAATGTCTTCTTTGAGTCTATGTAGGAAATGAACAGTCCTCCACCAGACTACTGCAAGGGCCAGTAAATCAAACTAAACATTGGACAAAATAAAATCAAGCCCGTTTCCTTTACTTGTCAGTTAAACATTCCCAAACACATAGCCTTTGGGGCTGTATTGGTCTGAATAGATAGGCATGTCTGTGTGACAGTAGTTGTGACTACATGCTTATGGTGAGGGCTTTTTATTCTCCTTGTATGGCTTGAATTTTGTTTAACTAAAGCGACTTATCGTACGATCAGCTTTGGATGGGTTGTTTTGCTCTTTTGCTTTTGTTGACAGTTATTGGTATTTGTGAAAAAAGCTTGATGATACAGTTTAGTAACTGGTGCAGTAACTCATTTTTTCATGATGGAGGGCATCTCCCCTTATTTTGGGTGAAATGCAGTTGATGTGTGATTTTAGCTGATGGGGCCCGGCTTGAAGTTGAAGCCATTCCCGTCAGAGGTTGGTGTGCAGGTTCTGTCCAGGCTAGTCAAGTTCTACAAAAAAACTAAGAGATAGAAAAAGTAAAAAATTCAGATCACACATTAAAATTAACTTATTGATGTTCATATGGCGCATTCCCACTGTAGGAACCTTTGGCAGTTCCTATAACCTTTTCAGGAACGGGGCCGTTTTTTCCCCACATTCGCACATACAGGAACTCGGGACCATCGCCCTCAGCTCCTAGAACCATTTTAGTTCCTTCTCCGAGGCTGGGTCTGTTCTGGGTTCCATAGGAACATGTATGATGTAGGTGTTTGGTGTCTGGTGGTTGGTAGCTACGCCCTTGTCAGATTTCCGCTCCTTCATGTTCCTGATCTGCTCAACGTAAACAGTAGAATAACGGCTGAAATGTTTCCTCATACGACACAGACACAACCTGCGCGTGTTTAATAAGTTTAACCTCCACGTGGTCTCCTTTGTCTGCGGCGCTCTGCTCTCCTTCCTTCATGAAACCAAGAAGTATGGCCTGCGCTCCATCCTTCGTCTCCTGACTCTCTCTGTGTGCTCTTCCAGCCTCCATGTTAGACGCCCGATGTGATCGTCCATGATTAATATCACCGTCATGCAGACCATGATTAAGATTAAGATCCGCTTTATTGTCATGCATACACACGAAATTTGTCCTCCGCTTTTAACCCATCCAGGTTGGCACCTGTTGACACACACATGCACATGCACAGGGTCACACACTCAGAGACAGATGCCAACCTGGAGCGGTGGGCAGCCATGAAGCGCCCGGGGAGCATGGGGGTACGGTGCCTTGCTCAAGGGCACCTCAGCCGTGACAAGGAGGTGGACTGACACCCCTCCAGCTATCAGTTCCACCAATCTTTTTTTTTTTTTGAGTGGCGAGAGTGGGAATCGAACCGCCAACCTTCCGGTTATTGGACGACCGACTCTAGCCACTGTGGCCTCCCCGCTCTCCATGTTAGCTTCTTCTCTCACGATAGTTTTTTTCTTCTCTCCTTACTTTTCGCGTTTGCAAATTTTTTTTTCTCATTGAGTATGCCGCTAAAGTAACACGCCACTGTCGCTGACGGTTGCGTCGCATCAGTTCCTATCAAGGTCCCGACTCATGTGCGAATGCAAAATGAGATAGTTCCCCTGGGGAAGGGCAGTTCATAGAACGGAATTCGAGGTGGACCGTTCTGAGAACGGCGTTCTCAGAACTGTGTTCTTAGAACTGCTCTGTCCGAATGCGGCTGTAGTCTACTATTTTAAATTTAAGTTTTTATCCTCTGAATTATCCTCCATATACAGTACGTAGTGCAATGGATTGCTGTTGTTGGATATACTTAATTTGGTCATTTCAGTGTCTTCTACACACATATTAGTTTATGCCTGCCTTTGATTTTATGCAGACAGACTTTCACATCTAAAGTTTGAGGTCCAGTTAGCAAACCACAATACCACACATGTGATGCCTTAGCAATAGCAGCAGGTAGGCTAAATGAATACAGCCGTCCTTTCTTGACCATATCTTTACCTTATAAACTGACTTTTTGATCTCGGAAAGAGGAGATCTCTCCCCTCTGATTCCATATCTTTCCTCCTCTTTGACATGATACAGCTAGGTCACAGGAGAGTCTGAATACTTGTTTCCTTTGAAAGATGCATCATGAATCAAAATCCGGAGCAAATCAACAGGAAATTAAAGAACGACGGTTAAAGTCAAGTGATACATATAGAAGACGACCTGCACAGTTTTAGATCTCAGAACAATAAAAACCATGTTATTTTGACGCTGGCAACAGCACCCAGCTCAGTGTTGTGCTATCAGCATGTGTTTCGCTGCGAGTGCGGGAAGAGCTGTGTGTTTGTCCGTCTGCAGGGATGTTGTGTGAAGTTGTCAACGGAATGAGGAGAAACCAGCACCATCGGTATCGATACCATTGAAAATAAGCATCCAATTAAATACACATTTTTAGTATAGATTTTCACAACACATTTCTTTAGCCAACTTTATTTGAACAAGTTTTACAGTCGACACTCATTTTTGGGTGCTGGAATACAACAACGTTGCCTTCAGGAACTGCATTCCTGATGCAATTCTTATCACACAAACTCTGCTTCTGGCAAGTAAATACAGCACTAAATGGCTCTTAGTGATGATGAAACTGCTCAGTTCAAATGAAATAATGACCCTGCCTAATACAACGGATCTAATATTAAGCTTACAAAAAGTCAAGCGCTATTGGTGCTAAATAGCTGATGTTAGCTAGTTAATTAGCCACGTTATCTGCCGTGTTGAGTTGAAAGACGGTGTCTTACCTTACTACAAAGGGTCTTCTAATAAGAAGGGCCCGAAAAGTTCGGTGGTGTGGAGGTATTTTGGTTTTTTGAAGTCCGACACGAAACAGAATAGTGTGCACTGCAAAATATGTCGAGTACATGTTCTGACAAAGATGGGGAGTACCACTAATATATAATATATATCGACTGATATAAAAATATAAAATAAATAGTGAAATGACTTTTTCCCATATCGCCCAGCCCTAAGTATACGCGTATTAGTACTTGATACTTGAAACAAATGCAACAAGGTGTATATACCTTAATGGGATTGTTTTTTTTTTGTTTTTTTTTCTGGCTTTCTCTGACTGTCAGTATCATCCCTTTCTCCACAAGATCATCCATCTATCCATTTTCTATACCCGCTTAATCCAATTCAGGGTCGTGGGGAGACCATCTACCATCGGGTGAAAGATGGGGTACACCTTGGACAGGTTGCCATCACATGGCCAACACAAATAGAAACGAGACAAACAACCATGCATACTCACACTCACTCCAAGGCTCATTTTAGAATCACCTGTTAACCGAGCATGCATGCTTTTGGCCAGAAGGAAAAAGCCAGAGGATCTGGAGAGAACCCACGCATGCACGGAAAAACTGCACTCAGAAAGGTCCTAGCTTGGATTCAAACTAAGAACTTTCTTGCTGTGAGGCAACTAACCACCGCACCACGTGCAGCCCTGCACAAGATCAATTTTTGCACGTTATTTTTTAAATAAGCAAAGTTGAAATGTACAAACTATACCAGTCTAATGGCTGTAAACAGTTTGAACTCTCGTAATCACTGCTCTCTCCCGTGGGCAATTAAAGCATTGCTGCTGGTTTCCATGGACGGGGGCCGGCAGTCCAGCCACAGACCTGGCTAGGAAGTATCCGGGATGAATATCTAGTGAATAGACAAGTGGGTCATTTTAAGTGGGCATGTATGGCTTGGAGGAGCTTGGAATGGAATCCAACATGCAGAACATGCTTGTGCATAGGGTTGACATAACTGATACCAAAATGAGTTTCTTATTAGAAATTGAGTATCCAATTAGTTAGTTATTTTAAACGGAAAACAAGTTAAAAAGGAGTATTTATTAGTGATGGTGAGATGAAACCTCATGAGGCATGGAACCACCTGAGCTCATTGGTTCGACAAAGGGTTAATCTCTCTAAGCTTCATGTGCACATGAAACCACCTACTGGCCAAGTGTATAATCGCAGTCAGCTGCAGAATTTCTGAAGCATTGCATTTTTGTGTCTTTTAGGGCTCTTGGAAATTACTATTAAATACCAAAAATGTATGACTAAATAACTTCTCTACAGGAATGATCACATATGTGTATAATGAAATATTTTTGAATGTATTCTGTGTATAAATTCTCCCAGAAAGGTAGTATCATATGATATGGCAGGTTGTGTATGTTTGTCAGTCACTTGGCAGGCAGAGGACAGTGAAAGTGCTTGTGGAACGTGGACAATGATGTGCAAAACAGGGGAGATTGTATTCATTTTTATTCAGAAATAACAGTTTCTCAACAGTTTTTTGGTTTTTATCGATTCCTTTTTTTTGACACCACATTTCCGGCCTTTAAAAACACAAAGTACTGAAGTCGGCATGAACAAAAGTCAACATGAAAAAATTGTGATAGTGCATCTGTAATATTGTAATGACTTACCTTGGCTGGGTGAAGCTCCAGTTTCCTCCTTATTCTCATTCAAGGCACGGTAATGCCTTAGCATGGATGAGGTGTTGTTGTTGTACCCCAACTCCTTGGAACACAATAAACACCTCACCTATGAATAAATTAAGAAAAAGTGAAAAATACAATTCTTGATAAGCAAACCTCATGCATCTGAAATATGTTAGATTTAGCTTACCTTATTAGGAGATATCAAATCAAAAATGTTCCCACACTGGGGCTCCATCCTCTTACCTATCCTTCTCTCCTCACTCCTCAATCTCCAAACTATCTCTCTCTCTCACTTAACTCCCCAAACTATCTCCAAACTATATTAACGCTATCCAAACTCTATCCAAAACCTGAACTGACCGCAACTCTCCATCAAAAATCCACATTTTGAATGGAGACTGAGGGGTTTATATTTCTGTCAATATTCGGGGCAAAATCTGAACCACTTCCCGAAGCAGTCACGTGTACGGCCGGGTAGCGAAGCCTCGGGCGTCATAATTTTTCGGCTCCTCCCCTAAATGAAGCAAGCCTCCATTACTCGGCACGCGCTGCAAAGCCTCATAACATCACTAGTATCTATGGTAGTTTTGTCACATTATTCAGCAGTCCACACGAAATGAAAAAAAGCTGAATTTTCTCCAATCCTCGTGTCCCTCTGCTTAATGTTCTCGGTGTGATGCCCCATGACCCAGTCTGGGTGTGATGGGCAGACAGGTGATGAGCATGAGCTCTCTCAGGGGTCTGAGTTAGTCATGTTACAGCAGCTCCTTTGTAGAATCAAACTGCTCCCTTCCCCTCTAAAACCTTCCATTATCTCGTCACTGCTCGTCTTTCCTTGGACCAGTTTTTGCAGACAATAATCACTGCACATATGCTACAGTTTGCCAGCATACAGTCTGCCTGAAGCATGGAGTTGCTGTATATGTTCGTCACAGCAGATGTTGAAAGCTTACAAACCTTTGCATCTCTGAGATATGTAATAGATAAATTAGCCAGTATACTGGCAAATGTCCTCTTTAAGGTTTATTTGAAGTTTTTCTGCCTTCATTTTTAACCATTGTACTTTTGAATGGCTTTGTCTTTGAAACCGGTGGTGCTGACTGCTACAGAACCAATCAGCATTTCACTTGTTGTGTTAAAGCAGCCTTTATTTCACACAAATGAATTTTGAGAAATGTGCAGCTGGTCTCTAACAAATGTTTTGTGTTGTGTCCCCTCAGTATCAGATGCAGATGGCAGTGAAGTGGGCTTCCAGTTAAAGAAAGAACATGCCCTGCGGGTACTGGGCTACATCAGCTCCTGGACGCAGAGGTCAGTGCTGTTTGTCTTGGAGACAGTTTCCATAAATAGACACAAATAACACAGTACTTATAACTGTGCCTTTCTTGATCTTTTACATTCTCCTAAACTGTAAGACCAGTTAGTCCTCGCTTCACAGGTTCACACGCTACAGCCGCTGAGCCGCTAAGGAAAAATAATGACCCAAATTTTGCCTCCATCCTTAACAATATTCCTTGTTAGTATACCGATATGCTTTTAAAGTGAAGTACAAATATCAATTTATCTTGGTACAGCATACAGTACTTAAGCAGAAGTGTAATTGCTGGAGGGATGTAGTTTCTTCATCCCTTTCCCAGCTCTGTTTGATTAACCTTTTTCAGGCAGAATGAGGGAAAAAGACAAATCTGTTTAGCCATTATCTGTTCTTAACCTCTGGGAATGTCCGATAATGCAGCCAAACTTAGTTCATACTGGCTTTTTATGATCAAGGAACATCCAATGAGGGAACATTTCCAAGTATTCTCCTTCAGCAAATGTAGTCCAGACAGATGTCATTTTTAAAACTTTTTTACAGAAAGATTCGGTTTCATGATGATGCTCTGACAGTCAAGCTCAGAAGAGGAAAGAAAGACCTGAATAATTGTGTTAAATGGGTTTGATTTATAAAAATTTTTTTTTTTTTTTTTTTTTTTTAAATGTATTTATTTATTTATTTATTTTTTCAGCCATCTTCCTGATGCACTAAAAATTGCTGACTTTAACACCTTGAATCTCCCAAAGCTTAGTTTTTTTTCCTGCTGTCCGTCACCACTTTTGCAGGATGTCCATTCAGCCTTTTACAGATGTGACATTGAAAAAACTTTATTTAAAGGCGGGGTAGGGGATCTTTTTCTGGAACATTTTTTTACATATTGCTTGAAATACTCTTCACACCCCCATTGCAACCAATTAATTAAAAGTTTTGACACAAATATGAAAAGTTTTAGTGGCCTCTAGAACGTACAATCTAGGAAAAACAGTATCCAATCATTGTGAACGGTCCGTTCACAATGATTGGATACTGATGCCGTCTATCAAACTGCAATCTGCTCCCCCCCCTCCCCCTCCTTCCCCCTCCTTCCCCCTGTGCGCGTACCCTGCTCCGTGAACGAAGCTTGGCAGGAAGCTAAACTAGAGCCAGCTTGGCTAGCACCTAGCATTATTAAACGTATAGTTAGCATAAACTAAATACGGCAACGATCGATGCTTGCTGTCAGAACAGCGCTCGTGCACCTTCGTGCTCGTGCGCGTTCATGTACTCTAGAGGCGTGGCTTCGGGGGGAAAGTGAAGAAAAGGGTTGGGACTTTTTACCTGTGTATTTTCAAAATGCAGCTTCGCTGGACTCAAAATCCAGGATCTCCTACCCTACCTTTAAGAGTGGAACAATCTTGCTTTGTTGGACATACCTAAAACATCATAGAAATGTTCTAGTTTATTGCATTTTTTCAGATGAAGTAGAGGGAAGAGAAAGATATAATCAGAAATGTAAAATTAATTGTACTTTGGTGCATCTTCTCTTTCTTTTATGACTTCTCCAAGCAATTTTATAGCAGCTAACACAGCAGCTTTGCAGGATGTAACCTTGTCATCGACCTTTTTATTTATTTTTTTCAATTTTCACCACAAATTTTCATTGAGATTGAGATCTGGGTGTATGTTTGGAGTGTCACTGAGAGTTGATTTGCTTTTCTGGGAGAAAAATTTAACGTTACTTGCTCAGTTGAAAGATGGGTTATCTTCCTGGAAATGACCTCAGCATCACCAAACCTCTGTTCAATAGATGGAATGTGTGTGTGTATGTGTGTGTATATATGTATGTATATATATATATATATATATATATATATATATATATACATACACATCTGTAGGAATATATGTACCAGTAAGGGGAGATGTGGGGAGGGAATGGGAGGGCGGCCAGGGTAAAAAAGGGTAAACACGATGTTTAAAAAAAAAAAAACCCTGGCCTGAACCCTCACTCTATATACAGGGCTGACATAACTTCAACTGTCATTCAAAAACCTCTTCTTGCTTCTCTCTGAAACCTGTAGATAACTCTACAATTGGGTTCAAAGCTAAACTGTCCACCGACCGGTTGTACAGCTTGAGTTGTCACTGGGTGCTTGTTTCCAGTGATACAGTTGCTCGCTAGCTTACAAAAAAAGCAATACTTTTCTACTGTTATCAGTAGCGCGAAGGAGCAATACTTTGCCCTCTGGATAGAGCCACCTTTCCTCAAGCAGAAGCAGCAACACTTTTCATAGGTAGCAAAACCCTAAACCACATACATCGAGAACTGGCCCGATGAAGTGGATCTTCTGTACAGATGTTCTTGTACAACACCTGGCGAGTCAGGGTTTTCAGATAAATTGGGTAAAGAGCATGCTGAAACCCTCTCAGTGCATCACTTTCATAGGGCTCTGTCTGGATTCTCTCCAATTTCGTGAGGAGAGAATCCAGGAGGCACGAAGTGATACTCGGTTGTAATGGAAACACAACCGTGCCGAGCCGTGCCGTGCCGTGCCGTGCCGAGCTAGTGGAAATGCGCCATAAATGTGCTCTCTTGTTTGCCCTTATAACCATTGGAACAAGTGGAGCTGAAATTATTGTCTTTAAAAATGCCTCATTGTTTGCTTTAACTTCAGCTAAGCGAGTTGCTGAGATTCATGCGCTGTCTGTGCATTAGTTTTCCCTGGACAATGCTATGGTAATTTTGTGGCCTAACTCAGCTTTTGTGCCAAAGGTTGTGGGACAGATTATCCCCCACCATTTGCCTCAGAGAAGCACTTCCGTTGGACAGGACCTGGTGTTTTAGAAAAAGTGACCGGTTGTTTGGGTCTTGGGCAAGACCACTTGTTGGGAAGTCAGTAGGGGTGCAACGGATCAAAAAACTCACGGTTCGGATCGTTCCTTGGATCAGAGTCACGGATCGGATCATTTTTCGGATCAGCAAAAAAAAAAAAAAAAAAAAAATATACAAGACAAATAAACATGTTTTGTCTTTTTGTTTATTAACACTTTTAAATTATTAAATTGAAATATATAAAATCAACTCAAAGTGCACAATTAGCATCTTCTTTTCAACATAATCAAAGAAAAACAACTTTTTTGATCACTTTAGCCCGGTCGGATTGTGAAGGAAGGGGCTGCTTAAACACCGCGGTGATGAGCGGTTGTTGAGCCGCTTTCGGTTTCACTCCTGTCAGTGAAACACCGGGGTGATGTCGCTGCAAATGCGTGGCCATGCTCGATGTGTTTCCACTGTTGTGTGGCTTTCTTGTGCCACAGTGCCTACACACTGTCACGGTTTTATCCACCAACCTCTTTCCTTCTTCATTAAATTTGACAGGCAAGCCAAAATGCTCCCAAACAGGGGATTTAAATGACGTGGGGCGTGAAGCTCTTCTGTTCCTCCGCTCGCCATGACCACGCTGTGTTGCAGGTTAGGGGTTTTCTTTATGTTAGCTATCGCTATGTTAGCTATCGCTATGTCAGCTACATGTTATGTCTGTGTGGTAACCTAGGCGACAGGTTGGCAGCGTGAGTATATGGAAACAGACGTAGCACTAGAGGCAGCAGTTATCGTTACAGTAGTCACTGAAGTCTAGCCTACTTTTATTTTCCATGCCCACTGTTCTACATGTTGTACGCTGAGGACAATAAATCACAAACGAGCCATAGGACTGTTTGCCTATTGAAGAGGGAACTGTTGCAGACTTTTACCCAGAGTGTGGAAAGTAGCTCTTTCCCTGGAACTAGCAGGAATGGTAACGGCTGTGTGAGGACTGAACATGCGCACAATTTTTTTTTTTTCATAAATCAATCCGCGGATCATGTGTGTGCCGAACCGAAATAATTGATCCGAACGGATCACGGATCAATGATGATCTGTTGCACCACTAGAAGTCAGGGTCTAAGCAGTGTCTTTCCAGGCTCTCAAGACGTGCCCCTTTCCTGAGGGGCCGCTGGAATCTGTTTTCTTCTTAACAGGCATGTTTGGCAATATGGGAGTATTTCTCCCTATAGTGAGACATAAAACAATCCATCCATCCATCCATTATCTTCCGCTGCTCCGGGGATCGGGTCGCAGGGGCAGCAGCCTGAGCAGAGAAACCCAGACGTCCCTGTCCCCGGCCACTTCCTCCAGCTCTTCTGTGGGGACCCCGAGGCGTTCCCAGGCCAGTCGAGAAACATAGTCTCTCCAGCGTGTCCTGGGTCTTCCCCGGGGCCTCCTCCCAGTGGGACGGGCCCGGAACACCTCACCGGCAGGGCTGGACTGGGACCAAAAAATGGCCCGGGCATTTTTTGGCCATGGCGGCCCACCATGAATATTTATACGATCACACAAGTGATCTCATCACTTTCTGTGAAAAATGCAATTAAATCCTAACACAAATGTATTCATTTAAATAAATCTCCTCACCTTACAAAAGCAGTTTTTTCATTAAATCGCTCTTCTCTGCCACTCTGTCAATCAGTGTCAGTATCAAGGGACACAAGAACATCTTTCTCGGTGGCCATCAACATAAAGGCTTCCAGTTTGCTGGCAGAAAGGCAACTCCTCAGTCTGTGTTTGATGTAGCGGAGGGTTGAAAATGACCGAAAATGACCGAGGCAGGAATATTAATTTCGTATTTCTCCGGTTACCTACCAATCCATTTCAGCAAAGCAATGTTTCACTAATATTACATGGGCAACTGTAACCTGTAACACCTGCAAACAATATAGTTATAACAAGCTAAAATAACACTGAACACTTTGGTGTCTACATGAGAGTGTCATAAACATTAATGACACACTTGATATCTATGACTGATGTCATTGGGTATTTGCAATATCTGCACACCAGTCAACTTTACATAAGCCTACAAAATGGAATGGCACTAGATACGTTATAGCCTTGCCTACATTAATGATGGTTTAAGTACTGTAATGCTAATGACAGGCGCATGTCACTTTTACGCCTTCAAATAAAGTAAATCTACTCATAGTATTAGTTGAAAATAAAGACTGAATGATCTCTGTGACAGAAATGCGCACGCACACACACACACACACACTACAGTCGGTGACCACCTCCTAACCAACAAGGTTGTGCAAAAAACAGGCAAGGCTTTTTATTCGTGTTCCAGCCTGACTGGATAAAATAAATAATAATTTCAGCATGATCAATTCCCCCCATACTGATGTAGTGAAGATGTAGCCTACCAGTCGTTTATCTATAAATACCTCATTTAAGTCTCCACGCACACGGGGAGCCCTCAGTCCTCCCATTAAAAAAACATGTCGTCATTCTGCTAACATTTCGCCTAACATTAGCCTACTTCTTACCGGGCTGGCTATTCTGACCTCCTCAATGTGTCCCTGGGTCACGTCTGTCTCCTCCTCCACCTCTGAATCCACCTCGATAGCTTCTTCCTCTGTGTTTGGCCTACACTGTTCTACGGAGCCACTCGTGCACTGGGGGCTGCTGCTGATGTTGACGGCCCTGGCCCTGCACCCGGTGCTGTGGTCGTGGTGGAAGCACTTGCAAACATGTCAGTAAGCTTTGCACATTTTGCTGCTTGTAGGCTTTTTAGCCTTTTATCTCGCAGCTTCTGTGCACCACCCTTTCGTTTCTGTTGTTTATCCATTTCGGTTTTTGACTGTTCTCTCCCGGATGACCGAGCTTCTCACCCTCTCTCTAAGGGAGAGCCCAGACACCCTGCGGAGGAAACTCATTTCGGCCGCTTGTATTCGCGATCTCGTTCTTTCGGTCACTACCCACAGCTCGTGACCATAGGTGAGGGTAGGAACATAGATTGACCGGTAAATCGAGAGCTTCTCCTTCTGGCTCAGCTCCTTCTTCACCACGACGGGCCGGTGCAGAGCTTGCATCACTGCAGACGCCGCACCGATCCGTCTGTCAATCTCCTGCTCCATTCGTCCCTCACTCGTGAACAAGACCCCGAGATACTTGAACTCCACCACTTGGGGAAGGATCTCATTCCCGACCCGGAGAGAGCATTCCACCCTTTTAAAACAAATGCAATGAAAAAGAACTCAAAGGTTATGAATATAACCCCAGTTCTCTGTTTAGCATGAATGAGTGTCTCACCAGACCACCCTCTTTGCTGTGGAAGTGAGGCAGAGGTGCCCGTGTTTTGAATGACAGTTGATGCTATCTCAACCCTTGATGTGTAGGATGAGGGTTCAGGTCCCTCCTGACATAGACACCACTTGTACACTCCACTCAGGGCTGGTGTAATAATAGTATTTGAGCTTCTGACGAGGTTACGCAGGAGGCCTTCCCCATAGTGAAACACCCACTCATACTAATTGGAGAACAGGGGTTCTATTCACAACCTTAAGTTTTTACAGATTTGTAAGTGAAATTCACTCCTATTTTGTGGTAAACGGAAGAATTGTCTCAAACTTTAAAGAACATCATTTTACTCTCAAAAGAATAATTTATGTGCCAGTGAAATATCATAAAGGGAATCACAGGTATATGGAAATGCTCCAAGGTTTTTATCCTTAATGAGATCCTGACTGATCTCGAATGAAAATATAACTCCTTTTGTTGATTTTATTTATTTTTTTTGTTAATTGTTGCTTCTTCTTCCTCTTTGTCGATTCTCCAGGCAGTGTCTCTGCTGCTTCAAGGAGTACAAGCATTTGGAGGTCTTTAATCAGCTGGTCTACGCCCTCATCAACCTGGTCATTGCTCAGGTAAGCAGCCTAAGAGACCGGCTCTGCAGTGCAAAGGACCCAACACACAAAGGAGACGTGTCCGGGACAGAGGGGGCAGAGTTCAAATGGGGCAGAGACGAATCTGTACCTTGCACCATACCCCAGCCGTCCTCGCCAGAGGAGGATGAACCCGTTAACGTGGAAAGAGACTCTGCTGAAGAGGACATATATTCGCCTGACCTTAACCAGAATAAGACTCAGAGCCAGGATCAGGGGCACATTCAGCCGGATAAAGCCCAGGTGGAAGGGCTGGGACCCGCAAGTGATGGTGTCGAAGAGTCTGGGGAGGGAGGTGATGGCGCTGGAGATGGCAGTGACAGCAGTATTGACAGCCAGAATTCCTTCAGCTCTTGGAGCACAGAGGAGAGAGAGAAGCTACTGCTGTGTGCAGCCAAGATTTTCCAGATCCAGTTCCCCCTCTACACAGCCTATAAACACAACACACACCCAACCATAGAGGTAAGAGGGAGTGGGGTGTGGGTCACAAATGTGTAGATCAAGCATAGGGGTCTCTCACCATTCACCTAATCTTAATAAAGGGAAGGAGGGCAGTTGGGTAACCAGCCAAGGCTAAACTGCAGCACAGCGAGGTTAAGGTTGAGGAAGGGGCAGAAGCCGTCTAAATACAAATGAATTGTACAATTAAGAAGCCAACCTCTTCTGACTGATTACCTTCCTTTTCAGAGGGGCAACATTGTCCAGTGCTGTACGCATTGAAACTATAGTGCTGCCAACAAGAGAGTCAAGTTTTACTGCAGTAAAATTTAAGTAGCCGTCCTCTGTGAAGAAAAGGATGATGGAATTAAGTCTTTAAATCTGGTTACAG
The DNA here is from genome assembly GCF_027942865.1 of Odontesthes bonariensis. NCBI lineage: Eukaryota > Metazoa > Chordata > Actinopteri > Atheriniformes > Atherinopsidae > Odontesthes > Odontesthes bonariensis. Next base: position 39,644,593 of record NC_134509.1, read on the forward strand.
CATCCTCTGATAGACACCTTCTATATGTAGAGAAGCTGTATAGTCATAATGTGAACTCAAAGGTTATCAAAAAATGGTCATTACAGTCTGCCAAGCCGCAGGTATTTGCCTGCTGTGGTGAAAGGGGAAATGACAGAAGCCTAGGTGGTGGCTGACACCCATGCGCCTTGGAAGATCCTCTGCACGCTGACCGTTGGAAGGCTACAGAGATGAGAGGCCTACAGCTTTGTTTCTGACACACACCAACAACAATGGATCTGGTGGATGAGTTCATTAGGATGACATGTCCATGATCTGGCAGGAAAGCATTACTGCTTGATGATAACTATGATAACTTTCACTACATGCACATTGAATAATGAATGAATGAAAAAAGTTAGCATTATATTTGTGGCGACTACGTGCCTCGTCAGGATTGGTCAGTTTGTTTCTTCATACTTCAAAACTGCTTGTTTTCTTCCAAAACGAGCTTAAGGGTGTAAACGCTCATGTTTAGTCTTTTTTTCAGATTATAAAACCATGTTTTTTTCTCCTTTTAAACAAGCTTTGAAAAGTGAACACTTAACGTCAGAAACCTATGAATACATTAACTGAGCAGCATTAAGATGACCCTTTAGTTTTGGAAAAAAAAAATTTCTCGCAGATTTTCTGACTTAGCTATTTACATATGCGTTTCTTCTCTCCATAGGACATATCTGCTCATGAAAGCAACATCCTTGGCTCCTTCTGTGACATGAACGTAAGAAATACATCTTAATTTAAACCCACCTAAGTGTTTTCATAGTTCTTGTATTTAGCTCTAACTTGGTTCTTCTTAATAAACTTTTTACCGATGTCAGGAAACGATCCCGCAAAACTGCTACAAGGAACATTTTTTTTTTCCAATTTAGTTTCCTTTAAGCATTTTAAACACTTAAAAATTAGTCTTAGTCCTTTTCAACAAAGAACAATTAGAAGAGTCTCTCACTAGTTACTGCTTTGTTTTTCTTTTTATTTGGAAGCTGCATGAACAAGTTCTGTGGCCTTACTTAATGATTGGAGAGCATTCCCAATGGGAGAGAAGATGGGGGCAGGGGTAAAACTAGATGTTGGATGTGGACATTTTAAAGATTCGCTGGTGGAGAAAAGCACTTAAAGGTCCTGCATGTGTGTAAAGCTTTGAGTATACTTTTGCAACCTTTCTGTGTTGAGGCCACATGTACTTCTTTGTTGTTAATCATATTTTGTGCTTAATCCTTTTTGTCATGATACCTGTTCTCGACCCCTCTTGACTCGAGCTAACTTTTAATCGGTCAGTATAACTGATCAACACTTGGCATCATCTTTGGGGCCTTTCTTCATAGGTTTTTGGAGGACTGCACACCTTCAGTCTGTAAGGGTTGAGAGCGATGTGGACGGAAAACTACATGTCACCATAAACATGGAACATGACAGCTAAAGAGACTTTTTGTTGCTATCTGGGATCACTCAGTGGGGTCACATGGAACTGAAAGGATCGGATTATTGGCTAAATTACAATAAGCAAGGGTAATTATCCTTGGCTATATGGCGGTGAATGAATGGAATCAAACTCAGGCATTTGAGAAAATGGCGAATGAAGAGCAAGATGAAGCTACGTCCCTCTACATTTCGTTTGTCATGAGCTACTTTTGCACAAACGCGATGCACAACGGAGCATTCTCCATCGCGCTGTTTGTTTCTTTCTGACAGCGACTACAACAGTAATATCGTCTCTTCCGACTTCCGATTCACGACCCCGGAAAAAAATCTCAAGCATGTGCAGAACGCAAAGTCCAATTCACCACGTGCTTCACCCGTCTGCAAACACGTTTAATTTGACTTACACCCGAGTTATCTCGGGGTCTTAATCTGATCGCGAGTGATCTGATCCGATCCAATTTCTTGTCAGGTTAAGGTGTCTAGATGCACTTAATAACTCAGTTTTATTGTAATTTAGCCAATTATCTGATCCTTTCAGTGCCATGTGACCCCACTGACAGTGAGCATGCTACGGAAATTAAGTTTATCAGTTTTGACTGCCTGATCTTCTACTTTGGTCTTGGAGGAAAATTGTAAATGGTCAGTCTACTGATCTCACCACAGTTATTGTTTGAAAATATCTTGACAATTAGCAGCAACAGTTTTCTTCTCTTATGTCTCAACTGTCAAAAATAATGAAACACTGAATTAAATTTAAGTTATATAGCTGGTTGCAAACATTCATTCAAGACAGTGTTTCTCAGAATTTGGGACGGTTGATGTGTGGACGTGAAATAATTGAAAGCGTTTCCCCGCCTGGCAGCCACTCTTTGTGGCCTCCTTAAAGCCATAGCTGTACCTGATCATCCACAAACAGCTGTCTGTATTTTTCAACAGGGGGAAGGTTTGGCCATTCACCACCTTCAGCCAGCGTTCCTTGCTCCCTTACAGCTCGCACCAACCTTTCTTTCCTAACTTTCTCTCTGGATCACCCTCAGCCCCCTCAGATGGCCACATTGTTAATGCAGTTGTGCAAACCTCCAAAGATTCAACCCGGTATAGGCTCCAGCGATGACTTTACACCTTAATCGAGTGTTGATTTGGTGAAAGTTGGCTTGAGCCTGTTAGATTTGGGAGGAGCACTTGACAACCGAATTTCACAACAAAGAGGACGAGGCTAGCCTAGAAATCTAGACGCCCCTAGCGACCGCAAATTGAATTTCCGGGCTAGTCTAGTCAGTTGTGGTCGTTTTGAGAGGCTGAAAATCGAAACTTAATCAGGCAAATCGTGAGGAGCGGGGTCGGAGGCCGGGCTACCTAGTGACGACAGAGGTGCGACGTTTTAGTGTGTAGTTCCAGAGAGAACTGCACTTAAAAGGACGTTTTCGGAGTTTTGCCCACTGGGTACGGTAAAAGTTTAATTTACCAGCTTGCTCCGTTGGTGGGACAACGCATGGGTCTCCACATGGGTCGCGCTGACTACGTAATCCTTCTTCATCGCTCTGATTGGTTGTTGCACCATCCTATTGCATGCCGTTGAGTGCAGAGGCAACTTAATAGACAACCGTTTATCCCGCCCACACTGCTATCCAGCTTCACTAGACCCCTGTACAGCTTTTTGCTGTACGGGTCTGACTTGCTAGGCTAGGACGAGGCACCAAAAACCATAGATAGAAGCACACGTGAAAAGCACAGACAGCTGCTGCACTGAGCAACCTTCATTAACTCAATATGAACTTAACTCACAAAGCAGATCTTTCTCCATCTTGATTTCTGTCTTTTTCCACAGCAGAGCAAAGCTAAAGGAACAACAACAGTGCAAACTGACACAACCCACAGCTCCGATTGTTCCACATATCTATGACACCGCTCCAACAGGCCAGCAAAACATGCTATAACATGTAGACATGCTTTCGTGAGGCATCAGTGGAGAGCGTACACAGATCTCGGTTCGACCCTTAAAGGTTGCGCACGAATTCAGGATTTCTTCCACACGTCAACAAAACACAATTATCACTGCAGAACATGACAGGAGATGTTACTGGTTGTAAAACCGTGGTGAAACTGGCCCGTGCCCTGGTTGATGTTTAACATCCGAATTGGCCAAAGAAAGGAAAATTCCTTAAAATGTTGCCAGCATCATGATTAGACCTCATTGTGAAACAGTTGTTAGAGTTTATCGGCCACTGATTGTGGGTGTAAAACTCATCGTCTGCTACTTCATAGGTTAAACTTGAAGACTTACACAGAATCTGTGTAATTCTTGAACTTTTTACACCATAAGAAAACTCAGCTGGGGTGTTGCATTTTACTCGCCAAAAGGTTTTTCACCGTCTCCTGATATTTTGACTATCTGACCTGAAAAGTCCAATGCTCAGTTAGCCAAGGGCCTAAATATAAGGATTTAAGGTCATCAGTTTTTTCCTGTCTTCTCTGCCGTGTGGTTTGACTCTGGTCTAATAAATCTTTGTAGTATAGAAGACCTTGAATACATCAGTAGTGTCCATGTAATGTGAGCATTTTACTGTTCAGTTATTAACTCAGTGGAATCTTTATTGAATTAAATACATTTATCTATGCCGGTAAGTATCGCCAACATTTCTTGCCCTCTGCAGTTATTTGTTACTGCCTACATTATGATGATGTGCTAACCCTCGGAATGCTTAGCATTTTGTTTTGTGTGGTTTGTTTTCCTGTAGATAAAGTTCTTGTCACCCAGGGAGCAGTTATGTTTCCTTAAATGATGACTGTATTGGATAGCTTTCTGCCTAAATCTTTGTTTCTTGATGCAAAAATGAACTGGCTGACTGTACGTCTGATGTGTTATTGATCAGGATGTGGAGGTGCCCCTTCACCTTCTGCGTTATGTCTGTCTGTTCTGCGGGAAACACGGCCTCTCTCTGATGAAGGAGTGCTTTGAGTGGGGCACTCCTGAGAGCCTCCCCTTTCCCATCGCCCATGCCTTCATCACCATAGTCTCTAATGTGAGTCTCTTTAAGTGACTTTCCTGTCTAGCCTAATAATTGCAGCACAGATTATAATACCTCTGATATTAATCACTGCTAGATGAAACTTGGAACAGTTAAAAAGAACTACCTTCACAGAGTTGATATTTTATTTAAACTTAATTATTATTCTGGAAGTTTGTGGTGCAAATGAATTGTTTCTTCTGCACTTTATGCTGTGGTTAGTTGCCTCAAACTCATGTTTTACATTTAGTTTTACATATCAAGTAACAGTGTAATGTTTGGTAATTTGAATTTTATTTTTGGACCTTCCCACAGATACGAATTTGGTTGCACATTCCTGCAGTTATGCAGCACGTCATACCGTTCCGCACCTATGTAATACGGTGAGTTTCCAGAGGTTAATAATAGCTGTAATCAGTAACAAAGTAGGGGGGCACACGCTGGTTCATTTGACAGGTAGTAACAGCTGAAGTCTAATTAAGCATAGAAAATTAAGCAAGTCAAAATATAGGCATGTCCAGGTAAAGATTTTTATCCACAGTCCTGATCCGAGCTAAGATTGAGGATCTGCCAATGCCGAATTTCAAATTGATTCTCTTAAAGCGCTCCGTAACAAACGACACATCACAAGTACATTTAAGTGATTGAAACATTTTTTAAATAAAGAAAACCATGTAAAATTCATTTGAATAAAATGTTTTTACAGAGAGCTCTCAACTATTGTGCAAAGTGCGCATGAATTTTCAGTTTTTTTTCAAACAAAACTAATGTCAAATAAAAGTTACAACTGGGGAAATCTAGAAAAGGAACATTTGAAATAACAACTTTTATTGTAAAATTGTAATTATTATGGAATGATTTAGAATGCGGCATTTGATGTTGTGATCATATTGAACGCAGCATGTCTGGGCTGCTGTTGAATGCTTCACTGGAGCGTTCTATTGTGTCGCTGCCCTCAAGCGTCCATTTTCCACTGATACTGGTGCATTGCAGATGTTTTATTCATGCAAGAAAAATACTTACTGGATGTAAACGATCAATTCACGCACCCGTGGACACATGGGGTTCAGTGTCTTGTCCAAGGAACCTGCTCTTAGTCCTCAACTACAGCGGCCCCTCATTTAAGCTTATTTAGCAGTAACTGTCTCTCGCTGAGAGTTCTCGTCCTTCTTTGTTCTCAAAGATAATCCTGATCCTGTAGCACTTACAGAGGTAGTGAGTAGAGGGTCCCTAAAGCCAAACCGAAGTGTCCCGAGGTCTTCATTTGGTCGGATATAGAGTCCAGAATGAATTTAATCAAGCCAGTACCTGCTCTTCTCTGCTGCTCAATCAGAGCCTCTTCCGTCAACAGGAGGCTACCTCACGCGAGACATCACATCACGTGACATTTCAAAATTCCAACCTGTTAGTAAGCTAGGCTTTGCTGTTGCATACAACTTCATTTCACTTTCGAAAGAAATACTGGACTATGTTTGTAAAAAAAAACGGCAACGAAATTGTGAATTTCCAGAGCGTGTTACTCCACACTCGGCAATCAACTCCTACGGACTCACGTGACGTGATGTGTCGCGTGAGGTAGCCTCCTGTTGATCTGAGGGCAGATCAGCACATATTCTGACGTCAAACCAAGAAAATAACCGTGCAAAGTGTGACACGGCAGGCCAAAAAGCCCAGTTATCCTGATTAACGACAGCACTGTAACTGCAGGATTTAAATATTATTGTCCTGGCTGGAGAAAATCAAACTATTCGTGTCAAGGGGCCAGGAGTTGCGTTTGCATGTGGATGATAGCCACAAATACATTGAAAAATCTGCGTTTGTCAGAAAACGTATTGGGCCTAAGAAAGGTGTCTCTCAAATTTATTGTGTTTCAAAAGAAGATAAAGATTTTCAGTTGTGAAACTCAACTCTTGTTCTGTTAGTACAGTCAAGTTATTTTTGAACTATTATGTCTTTGGTGACGATGAAAAAGTAGTCACAGCCGTGTTATGTCATTGCATGCTGACCAAGTCACTGAAATCCTTCTTTGTTAATATTCCTGTATAGAATATTGGAATACATATCCTTTTGGTTGCTTGATCTTTTGACGGTGATGGAAATCTTGGACTTTTGTCTGCAGGTATCTGTGTAAGCTGTCGGACCAGGAGCTACGGCAGAGTGCTGCACGCAACATGGCTGACTTGATGTGGAGCACGGTGAAGGAGCCGCTGGACAGTGCCCTGTGCTTTGACAAGGAGAGCCTGGACCTCGCCTTCAAATACTTCATGTCTCCCACTCTTACTATGCGGTTGGCGGGACTCAGCCAGATCACAGTGAGTAACACTGCAAACATGAACAAACTCACCCGGGTTTGATTGACATATGCACTAGGGGTGGGTATTGGCAATGAAGTCACGATTCGATTCGAATCACGATTCACATGCCACGATGCGATACTATCACGATGCATCACGATACTTGAATTATTGCGATGCATCGCGATATTTTCACTGAACATACTTAAAAAAACTCCTCGGTGGCAAGGCCCCCGGGGTGGATGAGGTCCGTCCTGAGTTCCTCAAGGCTCTGGATGTTGTGGGGCTGTCTTGGTTGACACGCCTCTGCAGCATCGCGTGGACATCGGGGGCAGTGCCTCTGGACTGGCAGATCGGGGTGGTGGTCCCCCTCTTTAAAAAGGGGGACCGGAGGTTGTGTTCCAACTATAGGGGGATCACACTCCTCAGCCTCCCTGGTAAGGTCTATTCGGGGGTACTGGAGAGGAGGATCCGCCGGATAGTCGAATCTCTGATTCAGGAGGTGCAGTGTGGTTTTCGTCCTGGCCGTGGAACAGTGGACCAGCTCTACACCCTCGGCAGGATCCTGGAGGGTGCATGGGAGTTCGCCCAACCGGTCTACATGTGTTTTGTGGACTTGGAGAAGGCGTTCGACCGTGTCCCTTTGGGACTCTTGTGGGGGGTGCTCCGGGAGTATGGAGTGCCGGACTCTAGTGCTGGGCGGTATACCGGTTCACACCGAATACCGGTTTATAATTTCATTATGATATGAATTTTTAATATACCGCCATACCGGTGTATTTTATTACACAACGGGGGGAACGCTGCGTCGCGCGACATTGTTTGAGACGGGACCCTTTTCAGTGTTGCGCTTCTAAACACGCATGTTTACTGTCTATTTTTAACGCTATTTAAAAAAATACTCATATTCGTTAAGCTGCATTTCCCTGCTCTCCCTCCGTCTTTGTCAGTCATGCGTCTCTCTCACATAGCCCACACACACACACACACACACACACACACACAGACAGCCCCTCCCCTCCGTGCACACCGCGTGTGTCTCCATCAGCGAGATCATCCCTGGTAGCTTGGAAGCTTGCTAGCTTCAGCGTCGCGTTAGATTAGCTCAACCGAAAGAAGACGGCTGGCGAAATTCCCAAAAGGTTGGTATCACGTGCAACTTTATAAAATCACACATTAAAAAGTCGTATAAAAATATTTTATATTTTTAATACAATGTTGTCCCGACCCGACCCGACCCATAGCAAACAAGCGATTACGCCTTCTTTATAAAGTTAACTAGTCGCAAGTTTGCCGTTTAAAAAAAAAAAAAAAAAAATGTAGTTGGGTTGTCGAGGTCTAAACACTATCAGCTGTGAATCAAATAAAGTAGTTTTTTTAAACTCTTACACTGAATGTTTGCTGCTTCAATCCAGATGAGTATTGAAAAATATTTTCCGCGATTGAAAAAGAGACGTGTTGAGGATGAGGACCAGCCTGAACCGGAGGTATCAGTCTGAAACAGAGCTGAACAGTACGACCAGTGTAATTAGCTATGTTATTAATTTGTTTACAATGAAGATGTGAGTATTAATACAATAAAGTTCTGTTTGACCAATTATTAATGAAGGAATTATTTTGAAGAATTTTTATTTTAATTTTTAATTCTGTTCTCAATCTGTAGAAAATGCTGTGAACACCTAATTATGCATAAAAAAAAAATACCGTGAAACCGTGATACCGTGAAAAAATACCGTGATATGTATTTTTGGTCATACCGCCCAGCACTACCGGACTCCTTGATATGGGCTGTGTCAGAGTTTGGTCCGCATTGCCGGCAGTAAGTCGGACATGTTTCCTGTGAGGGTTGGACTCCGTCAGGGCTGCCCTTTGTCACCGATTCTGTTCATAATTTTTATGGACAGAATTTCTAGGCGCAGCCAGGGCGTTGAGGGGGTCCGTTTTGGCGGCCTCAGAATCGGGTCTCTGCTTTTTGCGGACGATGCGGTTCTGTTGGCGTCGTCAGGCCATGACCTTCAGCTCTCACTGGAGCGGTTCGCAGCCGAGTGTGAAGCGGCTGGGATGAGAATCAGCACCTCCAAATGTGAGACCATGGTCCTCAGCCGGAAAAGGGTGGAATGCCCTCTCCGGGTCGGGAATGAGATCCTTCCCCAAGTGGAGGAGTTCAAGTATCTCGGGGTCTTGTTCACGAGTGAGGGACGAATGGAGCAGGAGATTGACAGGCGGATCGGTGCGGCGTCTGCAGTGATGCGGGCTCTGCACCGGCCCGTCGTGGTGAAGAAGGAGCTGAGCCAGAAGGCGAAGCTCTCGATTTACCGGTCAATCTATGTTCCTACCCTCACCTATGGTCACGAGCTGTGGGTAGTGACCGAAAGAACGAGATCGCGAATACAAGCGGCCGAAATGAGTTTCCTCCGCAGGGTGTCTGGGCTCTCCCTTAGAGATAGGGTGAGAAGCTCGGTCATCCGGGAGGGGCTCGGAGTAGAACCGCTGCTCCTCCGCATCGAGAGGAGTCAGATGAGGTGGCTCGGGCATCTGGTGAGAATGCCTCCTGGACGCCTCCCTGGAGGTATTGCCATTAAAACAAATATTACTGGACACAAATATTACTATTACTGGACACACTCAGCACAAAAAGTGCATAGGATTTATAAAACTTAAAATAACAAAATAGTGATGATCAGTACAGACAAAACAAATGTAAATAGGATTTATAAAACTTAAAATAACAAAATAGGGATGATCAGTACAGACAAAACAAAGTGCATAGGCTTTATAAAACTAAAAAAATAAAATAAATATTGCAAACATCCCTTGCAGCGAAATGCATCAATTGCATGTGTCCTATCATTAAAGGCATAAAAAGCCCCCAAAAATAAAAAATAAAAATAATGGATACTTGGCGTCAAGAATCGATGCAGTAGATCGCGAAAATTAGAATTGCGATGCATCATCATGACGATTATTTTGCACACCCCTAATATGCACGTGTGATTCTGGACCAATGGGGGACCTGTTCGTTGACTGCATAGAAAAGATGCATGTAATGTCTTAGCTTGTGATGTAATGTCTTAGCTTGTGATGTTAAGCATACAGCTTGGGAAGTTGCATGAATTCAGTGCTTAACTCCGTCTTTGTGTTTCCTCAGAATCAGCTCCACACCTTCAATGATGTGTGCAACAATGAGTCTCTTGTGTCTGACACAGAAACGTAAGTAAACTGTAAGAGTTGCATCCATGAGCTGCATCTGTGGAGCGCCCATTTTCTACTGTAGTACTTCTTTTAAAGTCACTGAACATTTGAGTGAGATTGTCCCTCGTCCTTTCAGGTCCATAGCAAAGGAACTAGCCGACTGGCTGATCCACAACAACGTAGTGGAGCACATATTCGGACCCAACTTGCACATTGAAGTGAGAATTTTGATCCTGTCATGTGAACAGCCTTCAACATGAAATGATGTTTCACTGGGTTTAACCCTCTTTATTATATTCCAGGGTGTCCTCAATGTAAACTGTACTCTCTGGTTATTGTAATTGAACAATGTGACAGACGTGAGAAAGTAGAAGACATGTGTTTGTTTTCTAGATCATCAAACAGTGCCAGGTGATCCTTAACTTCTTGGCTGCTGAGGGTCGACTCAGCACGCAGCATGTGGACTGTATTTGGGCTGCAGCTCAGGTAAGACCAGATGGGATTGCTCTTTGGAACCATATATAGTAGCCTGATACATAAGATAGACAGAATTATTATTGGGTTGATGAACACGACAGATATAAGCAGCAGTGTTGGCTGGTTTGGTTCTTAGCTCTAGATGAAAAGAATTTGCATTTGTAAAAAAATCTTTGTACATGGTTTAGGTTTATCAGTGTCAGTTTGTGCTCCCTTGATATAAAAGCATGTATTTTGTTTTTATGTTATTAGCTGAAACATTGCAGCCGCTACATCCACGACCTGTTCCCATCACTCATTAAAAATCTGGACCCCGGACCTCTCCGTCATGTCCTAAACCTGGTTTCCACTCTGCATCCGAGTGCCCACACTGAGCAGGTGCTGCACAGACTCACAGCCGCAAAAATAAGCCGCCAAAGCTAAACTCCACCACACTGTTTTTTAGGATGCAAAGACTGTTTTGTTTTTTTCCACCCAGGCATCAAAATAATGCGTCTTCTTTTTCCTCAGACATTATACCTGGCCTCGATGTTGATCAAGGCTTTGTGGAACAACGCCCTGGCAGCGAAGGCCCAGCTCTCCAAACAGAGCTCCTTTGCCTCCCTTCTGAAAACCAACATCTCCATGGGGAACAAGAAAGGTCAGCCTGGATTCATTTAGTTGGAAGCCTGTAAAAGCAGTTCTGTCATATTTTCTGTCTTCTAGACAGATTTTTTTTGGGTGGGTCTAAGTCCTTTTGTCTGGTGTCAGGTTCAACAGCTGCCAGTCCAGACAGTAGCGACAACAGTGACACGCAGCACAGCGGAGGCAGTGACATGGAGATGGAAGACCAGATGATGGTGACTGGCAGTAAGAGGAGCCAGCAGAGGCTGTCGGATACAGAGGTAGATTCACAGACTTGCATGAAACCTTAAAGATTGATACAATTAGATGATGACCAAGATGTCCACACTGCAAACAACTCATGTGTCAGTAAATAAGCAATAATAATGATGGCGCTGCACAAAATGCTTTGGTTTGACAGTAAGCATGTTTGTATGACACTAGAAAAAATGTTGGATTGGTCCAACCAGAACTGAATCGATGAAATACATGACGAAATTAAATGAATACTTAAAGCCATAATGTGTAATATTTCACGTTGTCTATTAACAAATTTGAGTCTTATCATTCACAAGTATTACCTCAATCGTTATTAATTACCTCCATCACAAAAGTGCAGTGTTCTTATATTCTTTATATTCAGCATACGAATGTACATAAGAGTGTTACACTCCAATGAATGTCTCCATGTTGCTCCGCCATTTTAAAACTACGGAATTTGTAGAAGGACATGTCATCAGCTTCGCATTTTCCGTTTCCACATTGGAAACGGAAATTCCACATTGGAAACGGAAAATGCGAAGCTGATGACATGTCCTTCTACAAATCCCGTAGTTTTAAAATGGCGGAGCGACATGGAGACATTCATTGTCCGTGAAATATTACACATTATAGCTTTAAGTCACCCCAAAGGAAAATTGTATTATTGCAGTAACTTTTTCTGTTATGAGGAGGATGGGCAGTGTTGTTCATTATGTTAATCAATGTATGCAGCATTCTTCTTTTTACAATCAGTTCCAGGGGCTCCAGAGCAGAACCGGCCTGCTTTAGCAGTTTGTTCAGTATCTTGAGTCTCTGGCTCTGATGCTGCTGCCCCAACAGATGCTGCAAAGCAGATTGTACTCTCCACCACAGACTTGTAGAAAATAACCAACATTTGGGTGCAGACATTGAAGGTCATTAGTTTCCTCTAGTGCTGTATGTTGTGCCTCCGTGTTGCATTTCCAGTCCAGTCTGCTGTCCAGGGAGACTCCCGGGTGTCTGTATTCCTCAACCACCTCCACCTCTTCACCTAGGATGGAGACAGAGTTTGGCTTACTCCTGATCCTCCTAAAATTCACAACCATCTCTTTTGTTTGTGTTCAAGATGATGATTGTTCCCACACCATGCCACAAAGTGATTGACCAGGTTTCTTTACTCATTCTCTTGTCCAACACCCAACATCTGCAGTCATCAGAATACTTCTGGAGATGACAGGACTCTGAGTTGTACTGGAAGGCTGAGGTGTACAGAGTGAGGAGAAAGTGTGAGAGTACAGTGCCCTGTGGTGCTCCTGTGCTGCTGACAGCCTTCTCAGACACACAACTTTTCAGTGTCACAAACTGAGGTCTGTCAGGTAGTCAACAATCCAGCTGGTTGTGGAGGCATCCATCTGTATTTCTGGAGCTTCTCACTTAACAGTGCAGGCTTAGTTGTGGTGGAAAGCAATGGAGAAATCAAAGAACATTATGGTCACCATGATGCTTACTCTGTCCAGATGAAAGTGGCCTCGCTGAAGCAGGCAGATGATGGCATCTTCGACACCAACCCAGGATGATAAGAAAACTGTAGTGGGTCCTGAAAGGTGTTCACTTGCTTACTGAGGCGAGCCAATAACAAATGCAAATTCCATTTGTCTGTTAGACGGAAACTGTAAAAGAAACTGAGGTCTCAAAGCTGATAAACATACTCAAATCACTCCTGCATATGCTCAAATGGGCATCTTTTTGTAAAAAAAGATAAAGCACAAGTGTATATGTATACAGCCCAAAGCTTCTATAATTTATATATTTGAGTTCATCTCAGTTTCTTTTTAGATGTATTATATTTCTTTGGATATTCTTTAGATTTTTCAATGAATTTTTTTCCTTTGAAAACAATTATTTGAGACATTTTTTATGCAGTAAATTTCCCTCTCATGCATGTATTTTGGGACAAGGATGGTGGTCAGTTGAAATGATTCTGACCACAGCTTGACTGAGCAGTAACCGTTGTGTATTACTTTCTCGTGGACTTTTATGTGCTGTGCTCTCCTCTGGGCTTTGGTGCAAGTCAGAGGACAAAGTTCCATAGACGCAAATTGCAATTCAAGTTCAGTGCCAGCTGCGATGCAGCTGAGAAGATATCCAGAAAAAAATCTACTTTTTCCTGCTGTAGACTTTGATGTAGGATGTGTCTGCCAAGCTGTCAGCTGCCAGAGCTGCTGCTCCTTTTCTCTGGAGGAGGAGACGTTTAGAGGGTGTAGCCGACAATGGATCCCCCATCGCGAACCCTTCCCTTTGCCTGTATATTTTTCGTTTGAATTGGAAAAGTGTAGATTTGGCTACAAAACTTAGGAGCTGGGATATATCCTCCACAGTTAAGTTTGTGCTTTTTTGTAATGTCCTGCCCATCCTAAGGCATTTTTCTACTATGTTAAGTGTGGCTTCCACTGGTGTTTTTGTGAACCGTGATAACGCGTTATGTGATATGAACATTTCATCTGGTTTAAGCTTCAAGTTGCTCAGTTCTGGTGCCAGTTGTTTTGAGTTTTTCAATTTTTGTTAGGTCGGACCTAAGAGAGGTTTTCTGATCTCTACTAAGGCCTTTAATAGCTTTTCTGTGACAGAGCCCATGCTGCCCACAGTAGGGCGCTGTGGGATCCCTGGGTTGTGTATTTTGTGTATAAAGGGATTATATGAGTCCTTATCTGTCTTACCCATCTGTAGTTATTGTTTCAGTAGGTCTTTCAGTTTCTTTTTCTTTTCCTCTGTTGGGTCCTTTTTCTATTGCTTGATATGTGTTGTTGTCACTGAGCATAAATTCCATCCAGTGTCCATAACTAGTGTAGTCCTTCCTTTGTCTGCTGGTAGCATCCTGATGGATTGGTCTTTAGACAATGCCTGCATGGCTCTCTGCTTCTCTTGGGGTACGTCTGACTCTTGTGACTTGGCTGATTTATTTATTAGGACTGGGCGCGCTAACTCGTTATTATCGCGTTAACTTGTTAATTATTTAACGCCGATAAATATTTTATCGCGCATTAACGCAGGTTTTATTATTGTAAAAGTCTGTTGAATGCATCACATTCACACAGTTACAGCAAACACCACGAAGCATGGAGGAATAAAATAAAAATAAACTAGCAGCTAACCTTAGCGTTACAGGTGCTCCTCGGTCTCGATGTAAAGCTCACGGAGCTAACTGGCGCTACTTCTTGCTTTACTTGTTTCAACATAAAAGCACGTATTTCAAAATAAATTTAAAAAAAAACTCCTGCATTTACAGCCAAGTTGAATTGTCTTCTCAGCGTAGTAGTTCCAGTCTAAAATATCACTTAAAGGCAAAACACACACCTGATAGCAGCAAGTCATTCAAGGAAACAGACAGTGGAGCGAGGCTTCTACATAAAAACTACAGAAAGATGCTGATGTTAAAAGTGTGTTTGCACAACAAATGTTATGGCACTTTCATTCATATGGCAGCACATTTAAAATAAAGCTAAATGCTAAAAGCTATACACTACTTTTGGATTCATTTTTGCATTCTGCGTACAAATGCGATTAATCGTGATTAATCAGCGAAATCATGTGATTAATTAGATTAAACATTTTAATCGTTGCCCAGCCCTATTATTATAATTTTTTTTTTTAACATCACCACTACTTCATTTCATAGCTCTGCTTTCTGTCCTTGATCTTGAATCCTTTGACATGCTAATTCTGTGGCTGCTATGAAATCTTCACATGGAGTGTCTTTCCTCATTATTAGGAGAGTACATTACGTTCCATTTCTGTGGGGTTGCGTTTTGATAGGTTACATCCATCTCTCCTTTGCTGCGGCCTCCTTATACTTCTCTGTCTCCCTTTTTAGCAGATTGTCCAACGGAAATCTCGTCTTTTTTCAGAGATGTTGTTTATCTTATTTGCTGTGCAATGAATCTTTTCATTGACCAAGGCCTTTCGTGCATAAATGACACTGTTCCATGTTTTTGGTCAGGATTGGATTTTTAATTTGCAAACTTGTTTGGTACTTTTCCTTCATCTCGATGGTGCAAATTAAATCTCCGGTCGTGTCGGTAACTGCCCGCTTGTGTTGTAGTTGTTCAAAACAACAGAGTTTCTTGACACAAATCTGTCCAAAACTTTCACGTAATGATCTGAATAATTAAACCAGCTCTGTTACTTCTTTCAGGCTTTATAAAGGGCATCTGTTGTTTCCTTAGGAGTCTATGCAGGGCAGCTCTGATGAGACGGCTAACAGCGTGGAGGAGGGCAGCAGCGGGCCAGGCAGCAGCAGTGGCCGCAGCGAGGCCTCCAGCAATGAAGCTGCCTCCAGCCGAGCCAGCCAATCAGCTGGCAGCCCTGGCAGTGAGATGCACTCTGATGACATGGCAGACAGCGAGGCCTTAAAAGAGGAGGAGGAGGAGGATGAAGAGGAAGAGGAGGATGACGACGAGGATGACGATGAGGAGGAGGATGAGGGGAATGGCTCGGGGGTCAAAGGCAGCCGGCAGAAGGAGGCCAGGGAGCAAACCGAGTCGAGGAAGAGGAAGGCTGAGGAGGCTCTTGGTGAAGGGATGAGTCATGGGGCGGGTCACCACCCGGGGGGAGGAGCCAAACCCAAAGGCCTTCCCTTCAGTCCAGACACGTCTGCTGTCATGGTCACAGCAGCGTCCACTTCTTTAGACGGCCATATGAGGATGCTGGACGCTTGCTCTGCCTCATCGTCTGCTCGGCCCGGGGGGACAGAGCCCCACCCACAGCCAGCAGACATAAGCCCCTCGGAGATGGTCCAGGGGCCACAGGAGCCTCCCTGTATGCCAAGACCTGGGGACTTCCTTGGAGAGGCCATGGGCAGTGAACTTTTCAGCTGCCGCCAATTCATTGGCCCCCAGCATCACCACCATCACCACCATCACCATCATGAAGGGTAAAATTGTTTCCTTTTTGTCCAAGATCATCGAAATCTTCTGAATTAATACCGTTGTGTAGTTACACATTTCAGTTTGTATATTTTTTAAATGTTTTAGGAATGTGTTTGTTTTTCAAACCTCCTTTCCTCTTTCAGCCCTATGGTGGAGGACATGTTGAGTGCTGATGACGTTAGTTGCAGCAGCTCCCAGGTCAGTGCCAAGTCAGAAAAGAACATGGCCGACTTTGACGGGGAGGAATCGGGCTGTGAAGAGGAGCTGGTTCAAATCAACTCCCACGCTGAGCTCAGCTCCCACCTCCAGCAGCACTTACCCAATCTGGCCTCCATCTACCATGAGCACCTGGTGCAAGGTAAGCACACAACAAAAGTTTGGGAGGTTTGGAGTATTAAGCTTATTAGTTTTTAGTCTTTGTGAACAAAGGTCATTCTACCAGAACCAAAAAGGCTGACTTTGTTAACTGTGTGTATTTCTGCAGGTCCAGCTGTTCATAAACATCAGTACTCCAGCCATGCTGTGACTGACATCAACCTGGATAATGTTTGTAAGAAGGGGAACACCCTGCTCTGGGACCTGGTGCAGGACGAAGACGCGGTACGACATGTTTTAGGTTTTTGTATACAGTTGGTAATGATGCCATCACAACCAGCAAACAACTGAAGGCTGACTGACTTTTAGATTTTGTTGTCAGCTTCAACTCAAATTCAGTTTGAACTACTTGTTGTCATGGTGCTTAATAGAGCTTCAGTTGACTAATTATAACAATGTGAGAAATCAATTTTAAGGTGGTAGCATTTAAAATGGAATTATTTTTGTTCATACACTTCCTCCACACCTTGAATATCTACCCTCATCTGGATTTATTTTTAATCTCTCGTGTCTTTTACAAGGTGAAGTAATAATATTTCTGATAGTCAAAGCTAGACATGCAGCAACATTGGATTTTCTCTCTGAGCTTCCACGTTAATCTGTTATTCAATTTGTCATTTTTTGCTTGTTTTTTTAGATTCATTTGTCTGAGGGTTTGATAAATGAAGCAGAGAAGCTGCTATGTTCGCTGGTCTGTTGGTTCACTGACAGACAGATCCGAATGCGCTTCATCGAAGGCTGCCTCGACAACTTGGCTCATCATCGGTAAGAAAGACCCAAGTGATGTCAAAGAGCATTTGAAATTCCACAGATGTCAACAGTAAAGAAATAAAAAAAATAGATAATATCTGTTAAGAAAAAGCACATGACATGTGTTTTAAATCATTGGGAAAAAAAGATATTGAAAATCAATCATTCCTCGTTTTCTGTACTTGGCAGTAACTAAATGCACCTATAGTGCAGAAAGCCTTAAAGCGATATTTCTGTCAGTTCTGAGGCTGGGTTTTCTGTAGTATTTCTGAATAATGAGTTCTGAGGCTGGGTTTTCTGTAGTATTTCTGAATAATGAGTTCTGAGGCTGGGTTTTCTGTAGTATTTCTGAATAATGAGTTCTGAGGCTGGGTTTTCTGTAGTATTTCTGAGTAATGAGTTCTGAGGCTGGGTTTTCTGTAGTATTTCTGAGTAATGAGTTCTGAGGCTGGGTTTTCTGTAGTATTTCTGAGTAATGAGTTCTGAGGCTGGGTTTTCTGTAGTATTTCTGAATAATGAGTTCTGAGGCTGGGTTTTCTGTAGTATTTCTGAGTAATGAGTTCTGAGGCTGGGTTTTCTGTAGTATTTCTGAATAATGAGTTCTGAGGCTGGGTTTTCTGTAGTATTTCTGAATAATGAGTTCTGAGGCTGGGTTTTCTGTAGTATTTCTGAGTAATGAGTTCTGAGGCTGGGTTTTCTGTAGTATTTCTGAGTAATGAGTGTCTGCAGGAGACAGCAGTCACAGGCTTCTCAGGTTGGGGAATCGGATGGTTTACTGACAGGAGAGCTCCAGCTAAAAGCTACTCAGAATGGGGCGACTGTACAAAGAGTATTCTTAAACATTTTGTGCCATAGAAATGTAAGCATAGGCTTATTGTGTATTTTTGCACGTATCACTTTTGCATCAGGCAGTTACCCAGACTGGCCCCACATAACACGTTCCATGTTCCCATATGGTGTTGCAACTCAGACCACAATGAATCGAACCATGAACTGCGTTGCTACACAGCCGTTCTGCAAGTGAAACAGTGTGGTGACAAAGTAAACAACTGTCTGATGTGAAGTGACATATTATGATATATATTATGATTATGATATATAAAAATCCATATTATGCCATTTGCTTGGACTTTGAGTTCTGAGTTGTTGGAAATGTGGAAAACTTAGTTCCTAGGTTGGTCCTGTTCTGTGTCTCTTTCAGCTTTAGCTCAGCTGTGAGAAAACCATCTGATTTTACTACTATACACAATTCCATGAAAAAAAATAAATCTCTCTTTAATATTGCTTCTACAGCGATAACAGGGACTTCTCTAAGTACTTGCATTGTTTTTCCTTTCTCTGCTTATCTCGTGTTTTGACCCTTGTGGAACATTTCATTCCTTTTGCCCCTCAGGTCAGTTGTGATTTCCTTGCGACTACTACCCAAACTTTTTGGCACTTTTCAGCAGTTTGGCTCCAGCTACGACACTCATTGGATCACCATGTATGTAAAGCCGCCTCCTTGCAGAATCACTATATCCTTTCAGTTCAGATAAGGGATAGTAAAAAGCTTTGACTATTTATTTTTCTATTCTTATTCTTGCCAAGCTTTTCTTAGATATTAGCTTGTGTATTGTATTGCTTCGAAATATTTGTATCCCTGAATATTTGGGAATTAAGGACAAAATACAAGATTTTCTTTTCAATTTGAAAAATGACTTGACTCATGAATACTAAACAGTCAAAATAGTTTCACTCTTTCATGTTAAAGGAGCAAATGAAATTTCTCTTCCTGATCTCTTTACTGATTTGGTTATTGGTTTTGTCAGGTGGGCGGAGAAGGAGCTGCACATGATGAAACTGTTCTTTGACAACCTGCAGCATTACATCCACGAAGTGCGGGAACACCAACACAAGTTTGCACTGTGAGTCTGTCAACTCCTCACCTCATTCACAATTCAAACTTTGGTTTACTGCAACCACTAGTTATGACGTAGTGTTGTCTCTGTACACATCTTCAGGTTGTTTTAAGCAAATATTCTCAATGTTCGGAACAGCCCGCACTGGAATTCAGTCTAGTTAAACTTGAACTTAAAACTTAAACTTCAACGCTAGAGTTAGCAGATGATTTAAATTCATCATTTGAATAATCCCCACACGACCGAGTAAAGCTTTATTACCTCATGGATTAAAGTTCTGTGGCGCTGTGACGGATTTCCGTCAGCTGAACAGCCTGCATAGTTTGTCCAGACGGATTTTCCGTCAACTGAACTCAACTGGGAGATCGTCCTGATTGAGAAAGGGGAGGGTGGATTGTGACGGGTGTTTGGTGTATGGATTTTATTATAATACTGATGTGATGTAACAGATTAAATTAACAGCAGTATTTGTTTTGATTCCTTTATGTTTGAGCCGCGCCCTCCCCTGATAAGTAAGGTGCGGCAAAAAAAAAAAAGGAACACGAGTTGTCCACGGCGGGGGCGGGGCGTGGGGGCTGGGGCTACAACTGCATGGAAAAATGACTTACAGTAATTATTAGTCCTAGCTAGCTATAATTTACAAATACACGACTTAAAATAGTATTTCGTTAGAGCAATATAGAAGGAATGCTGGACCGGTACCTGAGGCCTTTACATGTTGGAAACCCCCATTAGAAAAGGCGTTTGTCAGGTCTGTGAAAGTGATGGTTCGGAGTAGATTCACCCTGGGGTCATTTGAACCGTGACATCCAGCCAAGTAGCCCACCCGAAGTTTTTCCGATCTTGGCTGAACATCAGCTGAGTTGCTGAGTTATCCCGAATAGCTTAGTACAAGCGCTAATGGACCCTGGCAGTATCTCCAAAATTACCACACTAAAATCACATGCCATGACACCAAACTTCTACAGTAGTACAAATATGGTCTGTACTCACAAAACGATGCATTTGGAAGTTTGTACATAGTCCAGGAGTTTATTATTATCAACACAAGCCTGATAGCTTTTCTGCTGCTAAAGCTGCGTCGACGTCACTTCCTTGATCTGGGAGCTTCAAAGTAAGATGAGGGTTGATCTACTACTGTAAATCCCGGACTATAGAGCGCACCTGAATATAAGCCGCACCCTCTAATTCTAAAAAGAAAATCCATTTTGTGCTTGTATAAGCCGTGGGTGTCCACATTGTAATATGAGATATTTACACAGAAAGATGTTACACGTGAGGATTTTTAAACTTTTAATTAAATGCGTATGGTAACATAAACAAATACATGCTGCAAATGCTTTTTTTTTTTTTCGAACGTGCCTGTAACACCGATGGTTTTAACTTGAATACCTAGCATTTACAATTGCTAGGTATTTACAAATAGTAAATGCTTTTTTTCCCCAACAGTGCCTGTAACACCGATGGTTTTAACTTAAATACTTATTGGTAACGCACAAATAAGGGGCGTAAATGCTTTTTTTTTCGAACGGTGCCTGTAACATGGCTGGTTTAAAAAAAAAAAAAAAGACAGTAGCCTACCAGGAAAAGTCATTGTTCACCTTCTTCATCTTCCTCCTGCGCACTAAAACCATCAAAGTCATCTTCAGTGTCCGAATTGAACAGCCTCAGAACTTCGTCACTCACTTCAGTCTCTTTGTTGTCGCTCCGATTTACAACAATTTAGTAGTGTAAGTGTGTTTGATTTATCGTACAATTTCATTGGACAACTGAAATTTTATTGGTCTAATGTTACGAGGCAAAATGTTTTTCAGCGGCATGAAAAAAACAGAAAAAAAACATATATTTTCGCACCGTATTATAATCCGCGGTGCTCAAAGCTTGGGAAAAAAGTAGCAGCTTGTAGTCCGGAATTTACGGTAATGCTTTCTTTTGCTAATGCTGCTAATGCTAACACACAGTGTTGATCAAATGTCTTCTGTTGCAGGTACAGCCACAGTGCAGAGGTCCAGGTCCGTCTGCAGTTTCTCACTTGCGTCTTCTCCACACTCGGATCACCAGACCACTTTAGTAAGTCATTTACTCTGCTCGATGAACCTAATGATTCCTGCTTAGTTTTGTGTTATGGTAGACTTAGTTTTCACAACAAAATCCCACTCCAGCTGTACAGTCGCTTAAAGTAAGACACTTAAAAGTAAGTTGCTAAAAATATTTCCTCACCCACTGTAATTTGTGTTGATACGGACAAGTACAGGTTTTGTTTCCAAGGTTTTGACAACATATGCAGATTATCTGTTTCCATTTGCTATTTTATTACTCATGAAAAAAAACATAGATGTCCCAAAGGTTGAGTTTTTTATAATTGGGCAAAGGCCATAGTAGCTTTAGCATCAATTCATTGTTTGTGTTTAAAAAAAACGTTGTGTAATAAACCCTTTTTGCATAAAGAATGTTTGTAAGGTGCTCTCCTCCATATTCTGAGAGGCTTCATCAGCAAACGATGAATTCATCCACAAGCGAAAAAGTTGAGGCAGATATTTTCAGACTGCTGTTGCCACGGGAAGTTTTGAAGGAGGGGGTGGAGTACGCTTTTCAAACCGGAAGGAGCTGTAATTCTTTGTGTGCATTGGTCTTTTAGGGCTGAGCCTGGAGCAGGTGGACATACTGTGGCATTGTCTGGTGGAGGATGCTGAATGCTACGATGATGCACTGCACTGGTTTCTCAATCAGGTCCGCAGTAAGGATCAGCACGCTATGGGCATGGAGACATACAAACACCTTTTTCTGGAGAAGGTATACAAGACTGAGAAGTTTACAACACGTCTGATATCTCACGTTTCTTCATTAAGTTTTTAAACTTACATGTATGTGTGCGAGTTTAAAGTCGGTGGGAACTCAGCTGACCTTGAAGTGGGAACTCAGAAATGACATCTTCGGCAGCTCCTCTGGGACAGCGATTGTATGTTGATCATTGTTGATATAATTGTGTCTACAGATACCTCAGCTGAAACCAGAAACCATCAGCATGACGGGCCTCAATCTCTTTCAGCATCTCTGTAACCTGGCTCGGCTTGCCACCAGCACACTGGATAATGCTTCCAGCTGCGAGGTGCACAAAGTTTTCACATTAAGACTCCAGAAACTGAAACCTGCACATTGATGCCTGCAACCATTCATCTTGTTCATAGTTGACCTTGTAGATGGCTAATTTACTCCTGTGTATGTGTCCAGCTTTGTGGGATGGATCAGCTGTGGGGGATTGCTCTGAAAGCTCAATCTGCTGACATCAGCCGTGCTGCAATCCAGTACATCAATTCCTATTACATCAATGGTCAGTAAACTTGTAATGTTTACACACAGACCAGTTCCTAACACTCACTAACTGTTCTGAAAAGGAATGTTTCCATATTACCTCGTAAAATCCACAAAAATGTGTATCAATGAATTAACGTTATGCCTTCTTGTACAATACTTTAGTGCAATATCTCATGTCCTGATGTGCAATATTACAATATCACCATGACACTTTAAGTACAATGTCACTTTAATCACATTGTCATTTTAATTTTATCAACGCCCTATTTTTTAATTTTTTAAATTTATTTTTTAAATTTATTTTTTTTAATTTAAATTTTTTTATTTGTCACCCCTTTTGTGTTTTTATTTTCTTTTTCTTTGTGATTCCATTTTCTTGCTCTTCTTTTAATATACCACTATTCGCCCTTCTAATTGCCCTTCGGGGATAAATAAAGTTTTTTCTGATTCTGATTCTTCCCAGTTGACTGTGGATTCTAAACAATTCTAATTCTGTGTCCACAGCTGGTAAGACTGGCTTGGAGAAGGAGCAGGAGTTTATCAGAAAGTGTATGGAGAGCCTTCTAATTGCTTCAGCTAACTTGGAAAAAGATGCTTACTCCAGCCTGACGAGCATCGAGAGGGGGCTGCTCATGCTCAAAACACACCTGGAGGCCTTCCGACGCAGGTACGTAGAGGATTAAAAGGGGACCCTTAAATCCAGTGTGGAAAATGACTTTATGCAATATAAAAAGCACCCTCCCATCTTCTGTGTACCATCTCTGGTAGGTTTGCATACCACCTGCGGCAGTGGCAGATAGAGGGGACTGGAATCAGCAGTCATCTGAAAGCTCTGAGTGACAAACAGTCTCTGCCACTCAGGATTGTCTGCCAGCCAGCTGGACTGCCTGACAAGGTGACATTTTTACTTTTAACCTCCAAACTACCAATTTCAGCTAAGAACAGCTACTTTACAGCTATTTTGGACTTGTGTTTTTGTCAAAAACACAACTTTGACACAGTCACATATTTGAAATCTGAGCAATCTAAATCATTAACAGTTCCAATCCAATTTTATTTATAAAGCACTTTACAACTCAGCTCAACTCAACTTTATTTATAAAGCCCTTTAAAACAGCTCTGGCTGAAACAAAGTGCTGTACATGAGTAACAACACGAAATATAAGACATAAAACAACCTCAGTTGACCAAAGTGCTGTACAGAAAAATTAAAAGAATAAAATACAAGAATAAATTAAAAGACATACAACAGCTATATAATTTAAAACGATAATAATACTAAAATAAAAAAACAAAAAAAAAACAACAACATTTGTATAAGAGTATCTAATGCAAGTGTTGTTTTGATTTTTGAAGATGACCATTGAGATGTATCCGAGCGACCAGGTGGCAGACCTGCGAGCTGAGGTGACCCACTGGTACGAGAACCTGCAGAAGGAGCAGATGAACCAGCAGGCTCAGCTGCAGGAGTTTGGCCAGGGCAGCCGGCAGCCAGGAGATTTCTCAGGTCAACTATCTCAACGTTTTCTCTTGCAACTGTCTCTACATCATTTAAGCAGTTTTCATCCTGTTCGGAGCGTGTGCAAGAAGTCTTTCTCTTGTGTTGCAGGTGGTTTGATGGGACCGGTCAGAATGATCTCCTCTGGCCATGAACTCACTACAGACTATGATGAAAAGACTCTACATGAGCTGGGCTTTAAAGACATGCAGGTAACTTTCTGGTTTCTTTCTGATCACACTGGGGGCTAAATATTACACAAAAGCTTCTTTTCATTTCAGTTTTGCTATGCAGAGGATTGATCACTCTGTGTCTGTTTGATCCCAGATGGTGTTTGTCTCTTTGGGAGCACCGCGGAGGGAGAGGAAGGGGGACGGGGTCCAGCTGCCGGCCTCCTGTCTGCCTCCTCCTCAGAAGGAACACATTCCCATGCTGCTGCTTCTTCAGGAGCCACACCTCACCACCTTGTTTGATCTTCTTGAGATGCTAGCGTGTTTCAAACCTCCGAGTCCCAACACAGACAAAAGCAAGGAGAGCCCACAGGTAAATGAGTGGCAATGTAAAGTACATTAGTGTCTGATATACACTGTATTACCCGGACTAAGAGATCTGAACACATCACAGCAGCTTTAAAATCTTTACTCTGGCTTCCAGTCAGTCACAGAATAGATTTTAAAAGCCTGCTGATGGTTTACAAATCCCAGAATGGTTTAGGCCCAAAACACATCTGTGATGTGTTCAGAGAATATAAACCCAGCAGAGCTCTTAGATCCAAGGACTCAGGTCAGCTGGTCCAGTCCAGAGTCCAGACTAAACATGGAGAAGCAGCATTTAGCTGTTATGCTGCAAACAAGTGGAACAAACTGCCAGTGGAGATTAAACTTTCACCAAATGGAGACATTTTTAAATCCAGGTTAAAAACATTTCTGTTCTCATGTGTCTATGCATGAAATCTGCACGATATCTTTGAACTTATCTAGACCGTTGCTTGTTTTTAAATTCATTTAAATGATTTTATTTGTTTCTCTTTATATTCTTTTATGTATTTTTAATGCTTCTTCCACTCCCTGCTGCAATGCTTTTATTTTATGTGAAGCACTTTGAATTGTTCTGTACATGAAATGTGCTATATAAATAAATTTGATTTGATTTATTAGTCATTACATGTGAAAAATCTTGAGCTCTGTTCTCTTGATATATTTGCATTTTTAAGATCAGGCATCCAATAAACAAAAAATAAAGGCTGTAAAATGTCTGCATTCATGCAAATCTAAAGTATAAAGAGTATTCCTTTGAACATGTTGGTTTTCTGTGTTTTCTCTTTTTGTGTGTGTGTGTGTGTGTGTGTGTGTGTGTGTGCGCCTTTTAAATCCAGGATGCACGGTGTGAGGAACTTCACCTTAATGCAGAGAATCTGTCCCGTCGGGTTTGGGAGCTGCTGATGCTCCTTCCTACATGTCCTAAGATGCTGCATGCCTTCCAGAACATCTCAGATGAAACGGTCAGTCGCCATGCTTAGCAGATGCCTTTCATTACTCTGTCACTAAATTTGGCAAACACCGTCTCACTGGCTTTTCATGTTTGTAGAATGGAGATGGTCTGTGTTGGAGGGAGCTGTTGAGGATCAGAAGTCCCCACAAGCTGCTGTATGCTCTGGAGATCATCGAGGCTCTCGGCAAGCCCAACCGACGCATCCACAGAGAGTCGACTGTGAGAGAGCTGCAACAAACAATGTGGCGTTTTTGTGTTATGTGTTACTTTGTGTGGAAAAATAAGTGCAAAGTGGAGATTGTGATAAAACCTGAAAGTGATTTCATCGTAAGATTCTCTTTAGAGATTTTTCCACAGCTTTCAACTGCAGCTCGTGGTCTAAATCAGTGAATGGAGTTGTTGACTCAGTTGCTTGGACCTTACACATGTAAGGGTACCATGTATGGTGTAGGTTTACCATGTAAGGTGGCTGAAAAGCTACTACTTGACTATGGGTCATGGTAATCTTTTGTAAAATTCCCTGTGAAATAGTCAAAAATGACCTTTCACATGGAGGGTTTTTCCACAGTCAAATTGTAATGACTTTAAATCCTTTTAATTCAGTATTTCGACACACAGATACAAATAGTCAATCCCTATAGATTTAAAGCGCCTTTTTAGGTGTAGACATGCTCCACTGCCAAGACAAACTTTTATTTGATTTATGATGAATAGTATCTTCTTGTTGGTCCTTTTTTTTTAATCCTTTATGCGCTTCCAGGGCAGCTACAGTGACCTTTACCCTGACTCAGACGACTCCAGTGAGGATCAAATTGAAAACAGCAAAAACACCTGGAGCTGCAAGGTACAATGCAGCACTAAAAGCACAGTGAACGCAAACTGGCAAAAGATAAGCTCGAAAGAAAGCCCAGAGGGCACAAATGGACCTGACCTCTGTCTTTAACCGATTTTGCACTTCTCTGATCTGCTGCTTCAGTTTGTTTCGTCCGGAGGTTTGCAACTGCTCCTGGAAATTTTCAACTCGGGCATCCTTGAACCCAAAGACCAGGAGTCTTGGACTGTGGTAAGGCAGCCAAATTTAGATTACACATTATCACATTGTATATTGTGAGATTACTGCATTCACACAATAAGAGCAGTCTGAGATTTGAAAAGTTCTTTAAAGCTTGAATAGAAATAATCGTTTCATTGTATCGTTCCATTTTTATTTTCATTGCTGTGTGATTACAATTGAACAATCTGTTGCTAATCATCCCTGTTTTTCGTCTAAAGTGGCAGCTGGACTGTTTGGCCTGTCTACTGAAGCTGATTTGCCAGTTTGCTGTGGACCCCGCTGACCTCGACCTGGCTTACCACGATGTCTTCTCCTGGTCGAGCCTCGCCGATAACCAGCGCAAACGGGCTTGGCCGGGTAAATCCCGCAAGTCCACCGTGGATCATGGGAAAGGCCTGCACATCCCTCGCCTGACAGAGGTAAATATTTGACTGTTTAAGACATTTCCGGCAGGTATAGTGCATAGACATCATCTCTAACTCATCATCTGCTTCGTCTTGCTAGGTGTTTCTCAGTCTGGTCCAAGGCACCAATCTGATCCAGCGACTCATCAATGTGGCTTACACCTACGACAACCTCGCACACAGGTATTTACGTTGGATCTGAAGAAGTGTTCTTTTAATGAGGCATTTAGAAGAAGGTAATTTAGCAAATCCATTTATGATACATATATATATAAGAGATCTGAACACATCACACCAGTTTTAAAATCTTTACTCTGGCTTCCAGTCAGTCACAGAATAGATTTTAAAAGCCTGCTGATGGTTTACAAATCCCAGAACGGTTTAGGCCCAAAATACATCTGTGATATGTTCAGAGAATATAAAGCCAGCAGAGCTCTTAGATCCAAGGACTCAGGTCAGCTGGTCCAGTCCAGAGTCCAGACTAAACATGGAGAAGCAGCATTTAGCTGTTATGCTGCAAACAAGTGGAACAAACTGCCAGTGGAGATTAAACTTTCACCAAATGGAGACATTTTTAAATCCATGCTTCTTCCACTCCCTGCTGCAATGCTTTTATTTTATGTGAAGCACTTTGAATTGTTTGTACATGAAATGTGATATATAGATAAATTTGATTTGATTTGATATATATATTTCTTATTTATTTTTTCTCCTCCAGGGTTCTTAAGGCTCAGTCTGACCACAGGTCTCGACATGAAGGTAAGAATTTAGAGATTTAGTTTTCTCTGGCAACATTAAGGAACAAAGACATTGTCTTAAAGTCTGTGCCCTGCAAAGCCAATATTTTTCCAACCAGAAAGAGTCCTGGTTCTGCAGCAGAAAAGCATTGGTCTTCATTTGTATCTGCAACATGATAATGAGCTTTGGTCTACAGTGACGCACTACTCCATGTGGCTTCTGGTAAGCTGGACTCACTGCTCCTCTGCCGTGAAGTCCAGTCTGGCTGACAGTGACCACCTCCATGACTGGCTAAAGAAACTCACCCTGCTGGTGCCTGAGGTGAGCCATCCCCAATATCCACAATCTGAGTTCAACTTATCCAGGCTAAACTGAAAAAAAAAAAAAAAAAAACAGACTTCATGCAGCCTTGTCCACTCATCATTGCTACAGTGCACAGTGAAAATTTTTATTTTATTTTTTTCCTTTATTTAGCCAGGATTGTCCCATTGAGACTAAGAGTCTCTTCTGCCAGGGAGTCCTGGTCAAAATGGCAGCTTACATACAGTTCCAGACGCAGACAGACACAAAACATATAATAAGGAAAATAAACTTACAAAAAATACATTAAGAGAGAAAATAATAATGATAAACTTAGGCCTACATAAAACATAGCATCAGATCAAGGTTATGTGGTGTATGTTTAAAAACAATGACATTCCTCTGTGTAAACAGCATTAATTTCCCTCTTAAAAGTCTCCAAAGAGGGCAGAGAATCCATACACAATATATTCTGCAACTCATTCCATAGGTGAGGAGCATAAAAAGAAAAGCCTGTCTTTCCTAATTCAGTACGAGGAGTGCAAGACTGAAGTAACAACTTTTGTGAGGAACGTGTACCATAAGATGAAGTGCGAAGAGTCAATAAATTACAGATAAAATGGGGAAGTTTACCCAACAATGCCTTAGCAATAAAAAGTATCATATGCAATTTACGCCTTTAAATACAGAGATGGCCATTGGACTTTAGAGTATAGATCACAATGGTGAGTTCTTGAGGGGGCACCTGTTACAAATCGCAATGCAGAATGATAAACTGCGTCCAGCTTCTTGAGGAAGCATAAGGGCGCATGCAAATAAATTGTATCACCCCTGTTGAAAAGTAACATTTTGAACAATATTTTAATACACACACAAGTTATTCCCAAAACGTGCATAGAGTAAGTTTAATACAACATCTGTTCAGCTTACAACAGAAAAGAAAGGTCAATAATATAACTTAAATGACATATTTGTCCATTTTTGTGAAATTATGCTGGTGCAAAAGTGAGTACACCCCCATGTTAAACTCCCTGAGAATGGGCCGTGTTGGCCCGAAATGTCATGAAATGAAAAGGCATTAAAAGGGAGGTCATCGTTGTGCGTTTCATCCTTGCCTTACATTGAAATTTTACATTTTGAGTCTGCACCAGGCTAAAAGAGACGTGTGTGAGATTTGACTGAAATCCTATAAAGAGTATCATGATCTGCTTCAGTAGTCACAGTACATGTTGACAAGCATGTTTCTTTTGGTGAAATTCAGCTTCCTACTGTTGATGGCATCCATACAGCCCCAAACCATGTCACTCCCACTACTATGCTTGACTTTAAGCATGGGGCACTTTTCTTTGTACAAATCACTTTTTACCACCACACAGGCTTGACACCATCGAAAGCAAATTTGTTTATCATTGTCTCATCAGAGACAAACAAACTAAGGATATGGATTGCTGGAACCATGTCCTGTGATCTGATGACACCAAGATGAACAAATTTGCTTTAGATGGTGTCAAGCCTGTGTGGTGGTAAAAAGTGATTTGTACAAAGAAAAGTGCCCCATGCTTAAAGTCAAGCATAGTAGTGGGAGTGACATGGTTTGGGGCTGTATGGATGCCATCACCAGTAGGAAGCTGAATTTCACCAAAAGAAACATGCTTGTCAACATGTACTGTGACTACTGAAGCAGATCATGATACTCTCCATAGGATTTCAGTCAAATCTCACACACGTCTCTTTTAGCCTGGTGCAGACTCAAAATGTAAAATTTCAATGTAAGGCAAGGATGAAACGCACAACGATGACCTCCCTTTTAATGCCTTTTCATTTCATGACATTTCGGGCCAACACGGCCCATTCTCAGGGAGTTTAACATAGGGGTGTACTCACTTTTGCACCAGC
The DNA here is from genome assembly GCF_027942865.1 of Odontesthes bonariensis. Lineage (NCBI taxonomy): Eukaryota > Metazoa > Chordata > Actinopteri > Atheriniformes > Atherinopsidae > Odontesthes > Odontesthes bonariensis. The sequence continues at coordinate 39,674,491 of NC_134509.1, forward strand.
ATAATTTCACAAAAATGGACAAATAGGTCATTTAAGTTATATTATTGACCTTTCTTTTCTGTTGTAAGCTGAACAGATGTTGTATTAAACTTACTCTATGCACGTTTTGGGAATAACTTGTGTGTGGATTAAAATATTGTTCAAAATGTTACTTTTCAACAGGGGTGTACTCATTTTCACTGTGCACTGTACTAGCAGAGCTCGAGTGTAGGCAAAAGCTTTAGTAAAGGAAACAGGAAAAGGACTGGAGAGGAAGTGAAAACCTAATCTCTAATAATAATAATAATAATAATAATAATAATACATTTTATTTGGAGGCGCCTTTCAGGTCACCCAAGGTCACCTTACATTAGAAATAAAATAAATCTGGATTAGAGATTATCCAACTGTGTGTTAGAACTGAAGCATTGTGGAAGTATAACTGTTTTCAATCATTTGATTTTGTGCTGTTGTGTTTATTTGTAGCCGGCAGTGAGGCACGAGGCATGCAATGGCCTCTACAAGCTCTCTCTGTCTGGTTTGGAGGGAGGAGAGTCCATTAACAGGTCCTTCCTGCTGCTTGCTGCCTCTACGCTGCTCAAATTCCTGCCTGATGCACAGGCCCTCAAACCTCTGAGGGTAGGTCTCCTTTATCGCTCACACACACACACACACACACACACAAAAGACATTTGGAAGCTTCACTGTTTCTGTGTTCCTTTTGAACAATTATTTCAATTTGAGCTTTGCTACCCTAATCTTGTTTATCCCATTTAGGCCGGGAAAGCATTGCCGCATTTCTACCTTTAAAGCCGGGGGGCGCTGTTGCGTTATTCTACCATTAAGGCCGGGAAAGCGTACACGTCTTTTTTCCTGTATAAGGGTTGTTTTGCACCAATTATTGACCCCTGCGCCAATGAAATGCATTATAATAGACACGTGAGAGTGTCATCATGTTCCTCGTGTCATTGTTTTGAAGTTAAGTTACATCGAACAAGCATGGAGGACTTTCAGTGGGAAGACATTTCAGACGGTAGCGATTGTGAGGAGTTTCTTGGCTTTGATGATGCTGATGAACGTGCTGACCCAATTGATGGAGATTTATGGCTAGCACATATGTTTGAAGATGACGATGAGGATGATTTTGAAGGGTTTGAATGTGAGTGGAAGACTGACAATTACCACCGTAATCGACGGAGAGATTTCAACCGCACACCAGGGGTGAAAGTGGATTTACCTGCAGATGCCACACCGTTGCAGGCATTTAATCATATTTTTACTGAGGAGCTTTGGGCGCATCTCGTTTCCGAGACGAATAGAAACTTCAGGTTTTAGGGGGTCTTTCTGAACTCGGCCATAGGTTTTACAGGCATTCTTTTCCAGGCGTTTTAGGCCTAAATGGGTTATTTGTATGAGACATTAGCTGCATTCGCACTGTAGGAACCTTTTGCAGTTCCTATAACCTTTTCAGGAACGGGGCCGTTTTTTCCCGCATTCACACATACAGGAACTCGGGATCACGGCCCTCAGCTCCAGGCACCATTTTAGCTCCTTCTCCTCAGCTGGGTCTGTTCTGGGTTCTATAGGAACACATCTGACGTAGGTGTTGGGTGGTCGGTAGCTCCGCCTCTTGTCATGTTTTCACGGTTGAAATGTTTCCTCATACGACACAGACACAACCGGCACGTGTTTAATAAGTTAAACCTCCACGTTGTCTCCTTTGTCTGCGGCGCTCTGCTCTCCTTCCTTCATGAAACCAAGAAGTATGGCCTGCGCTCCATCCTTCGTCTCCTGACTCTCTCTGTGAGCTCTTCCAGCCTCCATGTTAGACGCCCGATGTGATCGTCCATGATTAATATCACCGTCATGCAGACCATAAACACGGTGGCCTCCCCGCTCTCCATGTTAGCTTCTTGGTGGGGTTTTTTCCTTCTCTCCTTACTTTTCGCGGGTTTTGTTTTGTTCTGTTTTGTTGTTGAATGTGGCGCTAAAGTAACACGTGGCTGTCGCAGACGGCTGTGTCCCATCAGTCCCTATCAAGGTCCCGACTCATGTGCGAATGCAAACTGAAACAGTTCCCCTGGGGAAGGACAGTTATTAGAGGTGGAGCGTTCTTAGAACTGCTGTGTCCGAATGCGGCTATTGTCCCTGTGGTGGGATTAAAGCTGGTGATACTGGGATAAACTTTTGTTTTTAAGTCACTTCAACTCCACAGATTATCTGTGGTTACCTTTACAGTCCAGAATCCTTATCACCCCCAAAAAAATTCCCCATCAGACTTAGTCCTTTTTCTTCAAAAAGGACTTTATTCATTATGTGTTTTTGCAGATGGAGGACTATGAAGAGGAGCCTCTGTTAAGGACCGGCTGTAAGGAGTACTTCTGGCTGCTCTGCAAACTGATAGATAACATTCATGTGAAAGATGCCAGCCAGGTGGGAAGCCAGGTTACAGTACAGCTGATCAACCTGATCAGTCGCTGAGTTTATTGATTTCATTTCTGAAACAGTTTGTTTTATCCTTCTGGTTTTGTATTGAACTGTTGTTAGTGTTGGTCTGTTATAACTCACAGAAGGTCTCTTCCTCTCTGTCGCTGACCGGCTCGATACAGACCACCCTGCTGGACCTCGATGCGCTTGCCCGACACCTTGCTGACTGCATCAGGAGGTCAAAAAGTCACATCCTCATCTCTTTGACAGATAAACTAACCTTGTAGAGCAAATTGTTGACAGCGCGGTAGTTACCCAACAGCCCATGACTCATCTCGGTGCTTTTCTTTTATCCCCAGTCGAGAGATTTTGGACCAGCGAGATGGGGCCATTGAGGATGATGGGCTGACGGGCCTCCTCCGTCTTGCCTCCAGCGTTCTCAAACACAAGCCTCCCTTTAAGTTCTCTCGCGAGGGGCAGGAGTTTCTGCGGGATGCCTACAACCTCCTCTTCCTCCTCCCCAGCTTGGCCGACCGTGCTCAGCCCAAGTGCAAGTCCCATGCTGCCAGAGCCGCAGCCTACGACCTGTTGGTGGAGATGGTGAAGGGCTCGGTTGAAAACTACCGTCTGCTCCACAACTGGGTCATGTCACAGCACATGCAGGGTGAGCTCACTGGCTCAGACACACTTAAAGAAACTACCTTTACAAACATTAAGGACACAAAGACCCTTTGTTTATGGCAGATACGGTTTTAGAATGGGGGCATTTTGGATTTTAAAACATGAAATACTGTTGTTCATTTGTCAAAACCTTCTGTCTGCATGAATGAATGTTCAGTTGGTCAGTTATGTCATAAAGTGAAATGCTAGCTGCACTCTGTCAGTAGTCCTTTGAGACAATGATCGACTCGATTGTTGACGTCGGTTCTCAGTCATCCAGGTCATGGCGATCCTAAGAGCTTGAATAAGGGCAACTGGGATTCGTCTTGGATCCTGAAAACGTTTCACCTCTTTTTCAAAAGGCTTCTTTCTGAACTGAAGAAGCCTTTTGGAAGAGAGGTTTTAAGATGTAAAGGCTGATTTATGGTCGCCTACGGAGACCCCTCTCCGTCAACGGAGACCCTCCCGGAGACGCTCTCCGTCGCTTGCGTGCGTCAGCCAACATTCCTATCTATCTGTCGAGGCGTCGGAGACTCACGGAGACCGCAAGGGTTGTGATTGGTCGGCTAACAACATCATTTCCGTAATCACTTTTCTGGTTTAGCTCCTTCCTCTCACAACAACAACACTTTTGAAAGAGTTTACTGTGTGCCGGTCAACATTTGGTCAAAATTATTTGCATTTCAAAATCAACAAGCTCCAACTCCAACAACAGTCTCTCTCTCTCGGTCGCCATCGTTCACTGTGAGGAGTGGAACGGAGCCGGAAGGTGAACAATCAATCAACCAACCACTTTCACCATAGACGTCGCGAGATTGGGTCGTCTAACGTAGCGACGCCTACTGATCGGGAGGTGAACTGCCTTGCATATTCGACATCCCGACGGAGAACTTCGAAAAGACTGAGAGCTGACGGAGAAGCATACTGAGGCCTTAAAGGGATAGTTCGCCTCTTTTGACATGAAGCTGTATGACATCCCATATTAGCAATATAATTTATGAACATTGACTTACCCCCCCGCTGCGTCCTGTGAGCCGAGTTCCAGCTGAGTTTTGGCGTCCACAAAGGTAGTCCGGCTAGTTGGCTGGGGCTAGAAAAATAAAGCGTCTTACTTCTCAAACAATATGCGTTCAAAAGAGTAATACATTTGCATCACAAAATCGTTCTCCAGGAAAAAGTCAGACCTCACATCGCTTGACGCTATTTTTGCCTCCCTTGATATCAATGCGTCCAATGTAAACTATGCAGACCGAAGAGCAGACCGAGCAGTCCCCTGCTTCCGAGCAGCAAAAACGTAACAGGTGCGGCTATCGCTAGGGGTTTTACGCATTGATATCAAGGGAGGCAAAAATAGCGCCAAGCGATGTGAGGTCTGACTTTTTCATCGAACGATTTTGTGATGCAAATGTATTACTCTTTTCAACGCATATTGTTTTGAGAAGCAAAACGCTTTATTTTTCAAGCCCCAGCCAACTAGCCGGACTACCTTCGTGGACGCCAAAACGAGGCTGGAACTCGGCTCACAGGACGCAGCGGGGGGTAAGTCAATGTTCATAAATGATATTGCTAACATGGGATGTCATACAGCTTCATGTCAAAAGAGGCGAACTATCCCTTTAAGAAGGAGTTCTGTTGCCCTTATTCAAGCTCTTAGAAACTGACTCAATTTGAGCTTTGCTGTCCTGACTCCGGTTTGCCCCCACAAGATGTTGGAGAAACTCGGACAACCTGCTGTAGCTGAACTATGTTGTAGATGTGTTTTCATTAAAACAACAGCGATGAGTTTTAAAGTGGCTTTAAAGCTGTGAAATCCTGCAGCATTCGTAAAACCCTTCTGTAGATTCAAGTTCAAACTTCCGTCTGATGTCTTCCCTCCAGCTTCTCACGCCCCCTATAAGTGGGACTACTGGCCCCATGACGATGTCCGTGCCGAGTGCCGCTTCGTCGGCCTCACCAACCTTGGAGCAACCTGCTACCTGGCCTCCACCATCCAGCAGCTGTACATGATTCCTGAGGCCCGCCAGGCTGTCTTCACAGCCAAGGTCAGTACCTGAAACACAGATGGCAGATTTCGGACATAATTGGTAATTCGAATTCATCATCATTCAAACTCACGCCAGAGTGGGGGTTCTCATTCAGTGTGTGTCTGTGTGTGTGCAGTACGCTGAAGACATCAAACACAAAACTACACTTCTGGAGCTTCAGAAGATGTTCACATATCTCATGGTAAGTTTTCCAGTTACACCTACAACTCCACCACAAATCCTCCCATACTTTGCCTTTTAATTATAGTCCCTAAATACCCCAAAATATCTATTTGTATAGTTTTTGTCAGTAACATTCTGAAAAGAAACTGTCTAAACTGGCCTTGTATCTGAGAACAATAGATGGGAGTGGGACTGACAATGTGGGCTGGACATGGGGCTGTTTTTGCTGATCCTACTCTCCATCCATGTGTATCTTCAGGAGAGTGAAAGGAAAGCGTACAATCCCCGCCCGTTTTGCAAAACCTACACAATGGACAAACAGCCTCTAAACACGGGCGAGCAGAAAGACATGACCGAATTTTTCACAGACCTCATCACGAAGATAGAAGAGATGTCCCTGGAGCTGGTAAACCTTTCAGATTGTCAAACTCAGTGCTCAGGAAATGAATGAATAAACCTGCAAAAGAGATGTGCACATAAGTAACATTGCAAGAATCTGCAGATCTCTGGACATGATAAGCAAACAAAGTTCTGGAAAGCCCAGACTGACATAGACTAACATAATAAAGCAGATGAATAATAACATGTTAAATAAAAATCGGACCCCGATTTGTTTTCACAGAAAAACACAGTGAAGACTTTGTTTGGAGGCGTGATTACCAACAATGTTGTCTCTCTGGTGAGTTGAAGTTGAGTCCTTTGGTTTGAAGTGAGAAATATTGAACTTTGGATTGGACTGTTGAGGAGCTGAAGGTGTGCCTGAAACTCTGAAGCTTATCTTTTGATCATTTCTACAGGATTTTCTTTGGTTTTAAACATTGTTTCCTAATTATTTTATGTGTTTCTCTGTATTGATTTGTATCTTTATTTTCAGTTTATTCATTTCTACATTTAATACACAAAAAAAGTCCCTTTTCCCAATGCCAGGAAAAAGTGGAAATGGTCTTCTACTGTACTGACAGCTCATTCCACTCATGATTTCCATCTTGTGTAGTATTTGGTTTGCTCTTTAGAGTGCACACCTTCACATCAGATCAAAATAAAACTTTGAGATGATTTTATTACCCTACAGTTTGTGTGCAGAAATGTGAGGATGGCTTGTGGATACCATTCTATAAGCTTGTATCATAACTCTTTTGTTTTCTGTGTGCTCCCCTTGTTGACCGGTGCAGGTTTTGAAACTAATTAAACTCTATGTTCACGCTTGGATAAACTCCACATGATCAATAATCAAAATTGGTTAAAAACTGGTTTGGCTGAGCCTTTAAGTGTCTCTCTAAATCTTTCCCAGCTTTACTGTACATAAGTAACCTCAGATCAATGAATTGTCTTGATTTAGTGCAAAGGTTAAAGTGGCTAAATGATTGGTTGCAGGTGGTAAATACTGTTTGTCTCCGACATGTCACTGAAGCTCTTTTCGGCCTTTCCTGCAGGATTGTGACCACGTCAGTCAGACAGCAGAGGAGTTTTACACAGTCAGATGCCAGGTGGCAGACATGAAGAACATCTATGTGAGTGTGTGAGACGGAAGGATCTAAAAAAACAGACTTCCAAATCTGGAAATCCTGACCCAACTGTTGTCATTGTGCAGGAGTCTCTGGATGAGGTGACCATTAAGGACACTCTGGAGGGTGACAACATGTACACCTGCTCGCAGTGTGGCAAGAAGGTTCGCGCAGAGAAAAGGTGGGGACATTTCCAAACGCCTCGGATCTACAACAAAATCAGTTTGGCCATCTCTCACTGTGCACTCTTGCTCCCTACACAGAGCTTGTTTCAAGAAACTGCCACGCATCCTTAGCTTCAACACCATGAGATACACTTTCAACATGGTGACCATGATGAAGGAGAAGGTCAACACACACTTCTCCTTCCCTCTGCGCCTCGACATGACGCCGTACACCGAAGACTTCCTGATGGGCAAAGGAGATCGGAAAGAAGGTTCAAGCTAACAGACCAAACACGTGGAAACTAAAATATTATTCTTTAGCGAAAAGCACAGATGGACTGGAATTAGAAAAATTCTTTGCAACAGATTGTCCCTAAGATCCCATCCAAATTTTGAGTTAACAACATAAAGAATGAAGGGATTGCAGATTTTCATTGCAGATGAAAGGCTCTGCTGTTGTGTGCTGCCAACAACTTAGCATGTCTGATTCTCTCCATTAGGGCACAGAACAGCAGCTTTTTCTTTTGAAAGATTTATTAGTATGTATCTGTGTATTTCCACAAGAACATATGCACATATATAGAATAGAATAGAGAAATACTTTATTCATCCCCCAATGGGGGAAATTCAAATTAGTCAAGTAGCTCAAAAAATTATTAATATTTACAAGGATAGTATATTAACAACAACAATAATAATAATACCAATTCTAATAAAATACTACTACTAACTAATAATAATAATAATAATAATAATAATAATTGACTAAATAAATTAACTAATTTAAAGGGTGGAATGCCCTCTCCGGGTCGGGAATGAGATCCTTCCCCAAGTGGAGGAGTTCAAGTATCTCGGGGTCTTGTTCACGAGTGAGGGACGAATGGAGCAGGAGATTGACAGGCGGATCGGTGCGGCGTCTGCAGTGATGCGGGCTCTGCACCGGCCCGTCGTGGTGAAGAAGGAGCTGAGCCAGAAGGCGAAGCTCTCGATTTACCGGTCAGTCTATGTTCCTACCCTCACCTATGGTCACGAGCTGTGGGTAGTGACCGAAAGAACGAGATCGCGAATACAAGCGGCCGAAATGAGTTTCCTCCGCAGGGTGTCTGGGCTCTCCCTTAGAGATAGGGTGAGAAGCTCGGTCATCCGGGAGGGGCTCGGAGTAGAACCGCTGCTCCTCCGCATCGAGAGGAGTCAGATGAGGTGGCTCGGGCATCTGGTGAGAATGCCTCCTGGACGCCTCCCCGGTGAGGTGTTCCGGGCCCGTCCCACTGGGAGGAGGCCCCGGGGAAGACCCAGGACACGTTGGACAGACTATGTCTCTCGGCTGGCCTGGGAACGCCTCGGGGTCCCCCCAGAAGAGCTGGAGGAAGTGGCCGGGGACAGGGACGTCTGGGTTTCTCTGCTCAAGCTGCTGCCCCCGCGACCCGATCCCCGGACAAGCGGCAGATAATGGATGGATGGAAATTAACTAATTAATAAAAAAAAATAAAAAATCAATCAATCAATTTGAGAAGAACTCAGCAGTCCCTGTTAAAAAGCCTTCTGGCTGTGGGGACAAAGGACCTCCTGAACTTCTCAGTCCTGCAGCCTCTCACTGCAGCTGCTCCTCTGGCCTGCCAGGATGCTGTGGAGAGGATGTTTATTGTTCTCAATAAACAATATATTCTACATATATATATATATATATATATATGTGTGTGTGTATATGTATTTTGGCAACATTGAATGAATTAAATGAAATTCTCTTCCTTGTTCAGGTTTTCCGGAAGAGGGGGAGGCAAACATGACGGAGAGCTATGAGTACGACCTGATTGGCGTCACTGTCCACACTGGCACAGCAGATGGCGGCCATTACTACAGCTTTATCAGGGACATTGTCAACCCACATGCCTACAAGAACAACAAGTGGTAACGGCAGACATGTGTTCTAGTCTTAACGCTAAACGGCTTTCAGGCCTTCATCACCCAGAAATGGATGAGCAATGCATTCCAGGTTCCAGATTCAGGTGTCATTTACGTGGTGTTGTGTGTAAAACCTGCAGGTACCTGTTCAATGATGCAGAGGTGAAACCTTTTGACTCTGCCCAGCTGGCTTCTGAGTGCTTTGGAGGAGAGATGACGGTATGGGCTGCAGTCAGATGAAAAATAACAGCTACTTTATTTGATCTGTCTCCACATACTTCAGTCTGTTTATTCATCTTTCAGACTAAGACCTATGACTCTGTAACTGACAAGTTCATGGACTTTTCCTTTGAGAAGGTGAGGAAAATGTCCCAGTTTCATTTAGTATCAGTCTTTGTTCCTTTTGGAAAAAATAAATCCTGAAACATTGAGACGATGATTACAGACACACAGTGCCTACATGCTCTTCTACAAGAGAGTGGAGCTGGTGGAGGAAAATGGGAAGGACTTTAGTTTTGATGTTTCTCCTGATCTGCTTGAGGTACTGGAGGCCTATTCTTCTTATTTCAAATGATGGAAGTACATTTCTGTTTGCATTTCAATGTTTCCCCCGTTACACAAAGCTGTAATCAGAATTCCTGTGGCTTTCAGTGGATTTGGCACGACAACATGCAGTTTCTTCAGGATAAAAACATATTTGAGCACACCTACTTTGGGTGAGTGTAAACTCTGTTACTTTGTCTGGTTTAACTTTGGGATCACTACTGACTCTTGCAATATTAGATGATTTACCCCTGCTTGTTTTCAGGTTCATGTGGCAACTATGTAGCAGCATCCCCAGCAGTCTGCCAGACCCCAAAGTTGTCTCCCTCATGACTGCCAAGGTGAGTCGTGTTAGAAGTGCAATTGCTTTTATGACAACTTGGGATTCATATAACGTATGAAGGGGTCTAGAATTTGATTTTAGAATTTTCCTGGTTTGTATGTTTTCCACGAATATGAAAAACATGTTGTGATTTCTTGACTGTTGCCTCTTTTTCTTTTTCTTTAATATGAATGTCAGAAACAGTTTTTTTCCATCCATATATGTTCTATACCCACTTAAAGGGGAACTCCGGGGCATTTGAAGCGCAATCCCATTGCTAAAGGTTGTCAAATACTGACAGTGGGACACAGACAGGTGCAAATCGGCGCTCCCTGTGAAGCGATTGCGCTGTTTGCGCAGCCTGTCATGCTAGTCAAATACGTGGTGGCCAAGGGGCAAGAGCTAACCCTTCCACGTAAAACAACAACTTGCACACTGCAGAAACGTCACACCACTTTATAAACCATCCGACAATAAAGTCACAAGCCTTACCATCAAAACCATATGCATGGTTCTCACATTACTGGCATGGGGACGTTACAAAACAACTTTATAAACAGCATGTCACTTATCGGTTGTCGGTATGCTCGCGCATGTGAAAGCCCAAAACAGTCAATGGACGATACTCCCAAATCCAAAACAATTATCTTCTCTAGAAAAACTACGTTCAAGTATTTAAAACATTACAACAATATTACTGGGCATGTATTGTTGCCCCTTGGCCACCACGTATTTGGCTAGCATGACAGGCTGCGCCAACAGCGCAATCGCCGCACAGGGAGCGCCGATTTGCACCAGTCTGTGTCCTACTGTCAGTATTTGACAACCTCTAGCAATGGGATTGCGCTTCAAATGCCCCGGAGTTCCCCTTTAATGCAAGTCAGCGTGGCAGGGGGGGCTGGAGCCTATCCCAGTCACTGGGTCAGAGGCGGGGTACACCCCAGACAGGTCGCCAGTCCATCACAGGCCCACACGGAGACAAATGGCATATCCAAAACAGTGCAAGAAATCTGACGTGTTACAGACACACACGCATCATTAGAACTGTCTTAGTCTTTCAGAAGTTAATGTTTGAAAAATGCATTTATTGATTGATTTAAATTGGTTTATTTACTTTCTCTTTAGACCAATGATTCATTGCTGCTCTCTGTTTGCTCCCTCAAAAAATATTTTTTTATGCATTACCTATATTCCAATGTTTTGCTAAATGATAGTAATTAGAATATAGATCTGTTTTAATATAATTAACTAGAAATGTATTTAAAATGGATATGCCTCTTCCTGCACTGCAGCCTATACTAGCTTTGCATGAAATGGCATCTCTGAGTTTAACTCCAAGCTTTGGAATGAGGATTGTTGGGCTTTCTTTCCATTTTTACCTACTGTATTGGTTGGAAGAGTTGTCTAAAATCCAGTCTCACGTTTAACTTTTTTTCATGCGTTTCCTTTCATTTTACAGCTCAGCACATCTTTTGTTCTTGAGACTTTCATTCACTCGAAAGAAAAGGTAATGTGTGCACTCATGCTTTGTTGTTAATCAGCTGAGACAATGATTGAAGAAAAACGGACTCATTTGTATCCTTCCTGATCTGCTCCCTCCAGCCCACCATGTTGCAGTGGATTGAGCTTCTGACCAAGCAGTTTAACAACAGCCAGGCTGCCTGCGAGGTTTGAGCTTGAAAAACCTTTTCCTCCTTTCTTATTCTCATAGTCTGCACATCATATGTATTGTAAATGATTTTGTTCATTCTACATATTCAGTACTTTTAATCAATGTAAACGGACTCAGTAAACCTGCTTCTTCTACAGGTTGCCTGCAAGATGGGTAATTTCATGTTGTTTTTTTTCTGTTTTAGTGGTTTTTGGATCGGATGGCTGATGACAACTGGTGGCCTATGCAGATCCTCATAAAATGCCCCAATCAGATCGTCAGACAGGTCAGTTAATTATCATTCCTGTGATAAGAAACCTAACAATCGAAAATAAAAAATACACAATATTGCCCAAAGCACACATCGAACATGCCAGAGACAAAACATTCTAAACAGCATAAGAAGAAGTACAGGGTACATGACAGCTGATATGAAGCTCTATATGCAGTATCATATGTTTAGATGACTAGGTTGGAGCCAGAGATGCCCGTGAGAATGAAAAACACACAGGAATTATTTGACCTTGTTTATTTTGCCATCACATTCTTTATCAGTGTCAAGCTATAAATAATATAACGCAAAAGGAATATCATGTGTCTGGGCATACACACAAGCTCCCTGAGCACACTGAGGACCACTGTGAGCAACATCAGATGTGCACGCTGTGGCCACACACCAGTATCACACCTGTTCAAAACCTTTGATCATAGCAAGTTACATGGCTTATTAAAATAATCAAATCACTGCAGCAATTTTCATTAGTTTACTTTTAATATAAGCGATTTGGCCCACTTAAAATGAAAAAGACAAAAATCTTGTTGTTCATGAGATGTGTAGTATTCTATCTGTGGAGAGTCATGCTTTGGCCATGGGAAGAGTCATGCATGCAGCCTGCATGTTTTGCAGAGTAGATCTTTCTCACTCGAAAAAGAAAAAATCTCCCCCAGTTTCACCGCTTGTTCTTCTATTTGCACATACTCAGACAGCCATTCCATCCTAAAAGAACCGCATTTCTTTTTTACTTTGGCTTGGTGAGTGGATGTGTTGCTGGCGCTGCCCGTTCGTTTCGTCATGATAAGGAGTTGCATCTCACTTTTGTTAGCTAGCTAACCTTCACGGCGCGTATGGGCAGGGCACATATGAAAGCAGCTGCATAGCGTAAGTAAACCGTATCGTATCATTGGCTGAACACCTGTCACTCACTGCGTAACATTGAAAAATGGTACAGAAAAACACATTATTAGATTAGATTAGGTCTAGTATTAGATATTAATTAAAGGGGCACTAGGTAGCATTTTCACCTAAAATTATAGCCTTCAGGAGTTTACCAAAGGTTAAACAAGTCAATAGTAAACAAATGAAGCCTGTCTCGCTCCCAACAGGGGTCTGTATGCTGAAAATCCCATATGTAACTTCGGCAGGAGCGACCTGCTTCTGAAGTGTTGTGATGCGCAAGAAGAGTCGTTTGTTTCTAGTTGTAGTTGTAGACTATGTGTTCGCTTGCGTTGAAGAGCCAACACAAAGCGTTTCCTATTCTGCCTTTCACAGACTGAATATGAAACGTTCGATGTTGGCACTTCCTATCTTTGTGAAATTTCTCCAAGCGTGATCTTGTTCATCTACCATAGTGATCTGCGTTTTAGATCGTAAAGAGACAGGTGATGATGGTGCTCTAATTCCTCCTGAGTTCGAGACGTAGCCTAGCTTCAGAAATACACGGACTGACCTGATTAGAATAAGAATAGCGTTTTGATCCGAACAAGAATTGTTATCTACACATGAAAATGGATTCATTTGTTCGGATTATGATTGTAATTGGAATAGTGTAGAGCTAGTCTGCGTTTATTGCGGCGTGTATGTTGGTAGTGCCTGCGCGCATCTGTCTAAGATGTAACTTTTGTAAGTGTCTGCTAATACAAAGGAATCACTCCACAAATACACCATGATGAGGGAAGAATCCCATTCAAGATCAGCAACAGTCCATCCATACATCCATCCATCCATTATCTTCCGCTGCTCCGGGGAGCGGGTCGCGGGGACAGCAGCCTGAGCAGAGAAACCCAGACGAGCTGTCCCCGGCCACTTCCTCCAGCAACAGTATTATAGCATATTATCTTGAGTTCTCTCTTCAGAAAATCTCTGATTATAGTATCTTACGTGGGCAGTCTACACTTGTGAATCAGATGACCTAACTGCACTGACTAAATAACACAACGGCAGCATTCGCCACGATGTTTAGTTAGTGGATGTGTATAATACAAAGGTGGGCATTTTTACGACAGTGTAGAATTTCAGGTTGACCAATAGAGATCGCTATACTGCCGCTAAACTACCTTTAATACGTTTATGGTGAATTTTATGCGCTGCATAGATTTTCTTGTGCGCTGAGACTGTGCAAGCAGTGCGCAGGCGCGCAGCTTAGAGGGAACATTGCCTGGAACAACATTTTCTTTTTAGCATTTTGAAGGAGTTCCACAGAGAAGTGTTGATGGCTGCAGACTTTAGCTTTTCATTTTGCAGTTGTTGGAGCGCCATTAGCATCTGAGCTCACGGTGCTTAGCACGGTACCTGGCTGCAATAGTAGCTGCTGTTTGGCAAAACAAAAAAGCCTAAATCAAAATGATAATGCATAGAATTGATTTCTTGACTATTTCAGTAGTTGGAAGTCGTTGCCCATCCCTAGTTGTGGCATGACTTCTCATCTCATATCAAAATACTCTCTGTACCTGTGTTCCAGATGTTCCAGAGGTTGTGCATTCATGTGATCCAGAGGCTACGACCAGTTCATGCACACCTCTACCTGCAGCCTGGCATGGAGGATGGGTATGTCTCACCTAAATGCTTAACCTTTCAAATCATCATTTAACATAAAGTAACAAACAAAAAGTAACAAAAAGTATTAAGAGTTTATTTCATTAGCTCTTAAAGTCATGTGCCATTAGTTGTGGTGAGTAGAAGATTTAGTGACAGCTTCAGAGATCCATACGTAAGCTGTGTGGCTCCACATTACCACCAGACTGAAAGTTTGGAGGGAATTCATGAGAGCACTTTTTGTTGAGGGTGTGTCAAAGGGGATTCGCCCTCAGAGCATCTCTCTTTGTGTTCAGCTCCGATGACATGGATGGTCCTGTGGAGGATATTGGAAGCCGCTCCTGTGTCACTCGCTTTGTTAAGACTCTCCTGTCCATCATGGAGCATGGCGTCAAGCCACACAGCAAACACTTGACCGAGTACTTTGCTTTTCTCTACGAGTTTGCCAAGATGGGAGAGGAGGAGGTAGGTCTGACCAAAATACATTTCAACAATTAGTTTGTCCACTAAACCAAAGGTCTTTTTATCAAAAATGGTAGAACCGAATACCTTTGGAAAAGTAATTGGTTATGATGGTCATGAGAAATGTGATCCTGTGATACATCACTAACACTCCACTTTTCTGCCTTTGACCACAGAGTCAGTTCCTGTTGTCACTGCAAGCCATCTCCATCATGGTGCACTTCTACATGGGAACCAAAGGCCCTGAGAACGTAAGTTTACACACAGATGGCTGTTTTTTTTTTGTCATTTTATTGCATCTATTTAAGGTGAAACTATAGGTGCCAAGACAGGTCAGAAGGGTCAGAATTATAACTAATAGTATCACCATTAATCTTTCCCATTTTATTATTTTAAAACCAAAATATAAGTGAAGCACAATTATTTGCATGGTTTAGTTATCTAATGGAAGACTATTAACGAACTCCAGAATATTTTATAAAATACGATATAGATATCTTAATATTTCCCTCAGTGCTTTGATGTGTATGACAAACTATTTAATTAGGTAGCATATTGTAACGGTTTTGTCCAAATCTAAGTAAAAGTAATTTTACCTGAATGTCCTAAAATTTTACACATTTATGGCGCTTTTCCACCAGCTCGCTTCGGCCCGGCGCGCTATTGCGTGTTTCCACTAGCACGCCGTACCTGCAACCAGCACAATTTTTCGTATCACCTAGTGGAAAAGCGCCATTAGTTTTATTCACCATGCAGAGGTCACCTAACTGGTCCAGTCTACCACAGAGTATGTGCTGCAGGAATAGAATGGATTGCATAAGACAAATACTAATGAAATGTAAATTATGTGGTTCTGGCCAGTTTTGAGCTTGAGTGTAGGTATTTCCACACAGCTGCGTATTCCTGGTCACAGTTAGATGACAAGTGCCTTCCCTTAGCCACAGGTGGAGGTGCTGTCGGAGGAGGAGGCAGAGGAGGACGATGAAGAGGAAGACATTTTGTCTCTGGCGGAGGAGAAATATCGTCCCGCAGCTCTGGAGAAGATGATCGCACTCATTGCTCTGCTGGTGGAACAGTCTCGCTCTGAGAGGTACAGGACGCAGGTTTTATGGAGCAGCTGTTCCCTGATTCCAGCAGAATGAGCTACAGTTCCTCTCGTTTCTGTCCAGACACCTGACGCTGTCCCAGAGCGACATGGCAGCCCTGACGGGGGGAAAGGGTTTCCCCTTCCTCTTTCAGCACATCAGGGACGGCATCAACATCAGACAGAGCTGCAACCTCATCTTCAGCCTCTGTCGCTATAACAACCGACTCGCTGAACATGTAGGTTAATGGGAATGTGATTAGCATTAGCAGCAATAGGTCCAAACATTTCTTTTCCAGTTTTAATGTGGAATCGACTTTGTGCCCTCTGCATAGATTGTGTCGATGCTCTTCACCTCCATCGCTAAGCTCACTCCTGAGGTAAGCAGCATGAAAGTGAAACTTTTTTTGGAGCAATGTAAATAAACTCTACACAACTGCTCCTCTGCTAGCTCTGTCTATTTTCACATTCTTCAGTATAAATATTTTAGGCTGTATACTGGGAAAAATAAATGTAATCGAAAAAGATTTTTAAACGCAATATATTTTCATGTTTTCTGTTATTTCTTCACTCAGGCTGCTAATCCTTTCTTCAAGTTGCTGACAATGTTGATGGAGTTTGCGGGCGGACCTCCGGGGATGCCTTCTTTTGCCTCCTATATCCTCCAGAGGATCTGGGAGGTAAATGGAGACAGTCACTTTATCAAGTTTTTTTTAATTAGTTTGATTCATTCCATCCATTCATCTGTCCATCCACCCAGGTCACATTTTATTTCATTGAATTTATAGTTTCATACATCTTGGAAGCGCAAAGAACGGCTATAATTTGAGCTGGATTCCTCATACTTTGATACCCTGTCAAGTCTGATTGTGGGAGATGACTCGAATTTGAAAGATTTTTAAGAGACCTTAAAAACATGAAAGATTTTCAAAGAGACATGGACAGCAGATGAAAGAAAACACCATGAAGAATAGAAACTTGCTAATTGATGTGTCCATGAAGCGTTTCTGAAATCCATATTAAAATCCTTCCTGCGTGCTTGCTTGTAGGTGATTGAGTACAATCCATCCCAGTGTCTGGATTGGCTGGCTGTCCAAACTCCCAGGAACAAGCTGGCCCACAGCTGGGTGCTGCAGAACATGGAGAATTGGGTGGAACGCTTCCTGCTCGCCCACAATTACCCACGAGTCCGCACATGTGAGAGCCTCGACACACAACACAGCCCGTAACAAAATGCAACAACACAATTCGCTCTTCTGGTCAAGATATCTTTGATTTGGAATAAAAACCAAGTACAAATGTAAATGTATGAGAACTTCTCTGAGCATTCAAACAGAGCCTGAGTTTTTGCTGTGGCCGACACAAAGTAAACAGTGATTTACAAAATGCATAAAACATAAACGGAGATGTTTTTCTTTTAGAATTTTGTACAGCTACACAAACTCGGCCAATAAACAAAAAAGATTAAATGAAATTAAATGAATCTGTTCGATCGTGTCATCTTTGGTTGTTCTACAGACATGTGTGGTCAACATAAATGAAACAGCTTTTAGCTTAAAGGTGTGTGTAGAAGACATCATGACAACTAAGTTGGAATATTGAAGCTGACCTGAGATTGTTTTGTTACTTCTTTTGTTTTACCTTTTGGAAAAACCTTCTCGAAGGTAACCTAATCAGTCTCTCCTTTCAGCTGCGGCCTACCTCTTGGTGTCCCTCATCCCCAGTAACTCCTTCCGCCAGATGTTTCGCTCCACGCGCTCCCTCCACCTGCCAACGCGCGACTTGCCCTTGTCACCCGACACTACTGTGGTCCTTCACCAAGTCTACAATTTGCTACTGGGGCTGCTGGGCCGTGCAAAGCTGTACGTGGATGCCAGTGTTCACGGCACTACCAAACTAGTGCAGTATTTCAGCTTCATGACCTACTGCCTCATCTCTAAGACTGAGAAACTCATGTTCTCTGGGTACTTCATGGACCTCTGGAACCTTTTCCAGGTATCTTTATTTTTGGACATCTGTCTTCCTTTTCATTTGTGGGGAGTTGGTCAGAAAGAATATTCATTTTGAATGAATTTTTAAAAACTGTTAATTCATTCTGATATTCTATTCTCTTATGATGGATGTTTGCCTGTTGCTTATGTTGCTCCTTCTGTTTCCAGCCCAAACTATCAGAGCCAGCCATCGCTACCAACCACAACAAGCAAGCGCTGTTGTCTTTCTGGTACAATGTGTGCGTGGACTGTCCTGAGAACATCAGACTGGTGGTGCAGAACCCTGTGGTGACCAAAAACATCGCCTTCAACTACATCCTGGCCGATCATGATGACCAGGAGGTGGTACTTTTCAATCGTGGCATGCTTCCCGCCTACTACGGCATCCTGCGCATGTGCTGCGAGCAGTCACCTGCCTTTACCCGCCAGCTGGCGTCACACCAGAATATCCAGTGGGCCTTTAAGAATCTTACACCACATGCCAGCCAGTATCCAGGGGTAAGTGGACAGTCAGACCTTCAGCAGAGATGTTTGTTGTAAATGTAAATGTATTTTATTTATACAGCCCTTTATAGACAATCATTACGATGTACCAAAGTGCTTTACAGCAGGTAATAAATAAAGAGAAGAATAAGTAAAAACAATAAAAGAACAGTGAAAGCAATAAAATACAACAAAATCAAATAAGATAAAATAAGATAAAAGTGTCATCATACTACTGGGTATTAAAAGCAATCCTAAATTAGTAGGTTTTTAGCCTAGATTTGAAGAGGCCCAGGTCAGAAAAAAGACGCAGCTCGACGGGGAGCTTATTCCAGAGCCTGGGGGCAGCGACGGAAAAAAGGTTCGGTTGTATTTTGACCTGGGCGCTTCCAGCAAAAATTGATTTGTTGACCTCAGAGCCCTACTAGGATTTAGGACTATTAAAAGCTCAGATAAATATGATGGGGCGAGGCCGTTAAGAGCTTTAAAAACAAACAAGTTTAAAATCAATTCTATAAGATTGTTGTCATAGTTAAGCTGATACAGGAGACATTAGACACTGAATAGCCTGGATGATCTGGGCGTAGCATTTTGGCAATATTTTTTCTTTGCTGTGATATTTAGATTTTTAGTTATTTGCCATGCATATTCAATGAAATTGAATTTATTTGCATAGTGCCAGTTAACAACAAAAGTCATCTCAGAGTCACTTATAAGACAAAGCTAGCTAAGTTAAATACAAGCCCAAATATAATCATTAATTTAAATCCAATTCAATCCTTGTAAATGTAATTATTTATGTAAGCATCCCTTGAGGATTTGGCCATTTTTTGCTCTTTGGCTCCCCCTAAAGTTGTGGGATGCAACGCCACCATCGTTCTGAGCCCCGCACATGCACAGCCATACGCATACATTTGCCAAGCTGAAGAGACCAACAACTGCATTTTTGGTTGTGGCACCAAAAGAAGTGCTGTAATGTTGCAAGAAATGTAATGTAATGTAATGTTGCTAGAAAACAAGAATAAGACGAACGAATCTGTAATACCATTTGCTTTTATTGTGTAATGCTACTTTTTTTTTAGGGATTTGAATGTAGCGTGTGAAATAAATATATGTAATTTAGGGCTGGGCGCGCTAACTCGTTATTATCGCGTTAACTTGTTAATTATTTAACGCCGATAAATATTTTATCGCGCATTAACGCAGGTTTTATTATTATAAAAGTCTGTTGAATGCATCACATTCACACAGTTACAGCAAACACCACGAAGCATGGAGGAATAAAATAAAAATAAACTAGCAGCTAACCTTAGCGTTACAGGTGCTCCTCGGTCTCGATGTGAAGCTCACGGAGCTAACTGGCGCTACTTCCTGCTTTACTTGTTTCAACATAAAAGCACGTATTTCAAAATAAATTTAAAAAAAAACTCCTGCATTTACAGCCAAGTTGAATTGTCTTCTCAGCATAGTAGTTCCAGTCTAAAATATCACTTAAAGGCAAAACACACACCTGATAGCAGCAAGTCATTCAAGGAAACAGACAGTGGAGCGAGGCTTCTACATAAAAACTACAGAAAGATGCTGATGTTAAAAGTGTGTTTGCACAACAAATGTTATGGCACTTTCATTTATATGGCAGCACATTTAAAATAAAACTAAATGCTAAAAGCTATACGCTACTTTTGGATTCATTTTTGGATTTTGCGTACAAATGCGATTAATCATGATTAATCAGGGAAATCATGTGATTAATTAGATTAAACATTTTAATCGTTGCCCAGCCCTAATATGAATATATGCAATGTAACTGTTTTTTATTTTATTTTACAATGCCATGAATTGCAAGTTAATAGAGAACATTTTGAATCATCGCAAACTCCCAAGACTTTGTTGTGAAATTTGCAAAACAGCTCAGATTTTTTTTATTTGAGAAGAACAGAGAACTCATCTGTGAGGCAGGGATGATAACGATAAGGTTATAGCTTTCGTTAAACCTCTGACAATAGAGTAGTGTGGATGAACACAGCGCCACTGGGATGTTGTGCATTTCCTATGACTCATGGTACAGAGCACCAAATTTAAATAGAGTATATAAACATTTTCCACTCCTTTTATTTTAGGAATCAACCACAGCTTCAGTCACTTATAATTTACAGCCTACACAAAGTAGAAGCAGAAATGATCATGATCGTATTCTTTTTATTCATTTAAACCAAGTCGAGCAAAGTAATGCAACAGAATGGTAGCTGCTTATCAATAGCAGTAAGGAAACTAACGCTTCATCTGTCTGTCACCTTGTTGTTGTTCAGCAGTAGAATCCTATCTGATGTTTATAGTTGACCTGTGTGTAGCCCGCATGCTTGATCTCATTTCCCCACTTCCTCCCATAGCGTTGTCTTGGGCATCTTCGTGTCATCTGCCACACAGTAACGGCAGCAGTGTCTTTCTTTTTGCCTCCAACTGTATTTGTAATGATATCAGTGTCTTTTTTTTACTTTCTTTATCATAGTAAAAGTGTGTTATTTAGTTGCTGTTGTATAATGTGGTGCCATAACTCAAAATGGTGTTTGTGTTTTGTTTGTGAACCATGAGATCTTCTTCTTAGCCCTGAGGTGCCCCAGGGTAGTTTTAGACCCAGGAATTTGCATGACTGAAGTCATAAGGAGCAGACTAGGAATGTAGCAGCGTAACTACAGAGATGGCTGAGGGCCACCTGAGCCAGCAATAACTGTAAACATTATCAAAGAGGTAAAGGTTTATTCCTAAACTTCAAGGTGGAGAGGATGTCAGCATCCCAAACCCAAGAGAGGGCCCAATAACTGAAGGCACCGTCTCCCATTCTGCTTTTGACATTTTGGGGATTTTACGAATGTTTGTCCTATAAAGCTGTTAAATATACCAGTTACCAGTAGGGTTGCCAACTCCCTGAAAAATAAATAAGGGACACCTCATTAGAAGGGTCGGCCGACCCGATTGCCTTCCTCCTTCCTGGCCTGGTGAATTTTTTAGCCCCCTTTTTTTTGTGAGTGAAACGATTTTTTAACTATTTAACTCTAACCTGAATTGAATTAGATGCATATTTTTTGAGTGACATGAACACATGGAAAACAAATTATTATTCAGGAATTCACTTTAATACAAAATTACAAAATTAACAGAATAAAATAAGTATCTTTCTTAAAGGAGAAGTTCTTTTTTTTTTTAAACCTGGACCTTATTTCTGGCATAAAATAAGTTAATCTACTCACCGATAACAGTTTGGTGAAAGTCGGCGGCCTTCGGAAGATATTTAGATCACTGGAGATCGGCGTATATCCATATAACAGGAGAGAACAGACAGAGACAATACAGCCTCTAAATAAGGTATTATCTGTCTTCATTTCACCAATACTTTAAGACCAATGAATGAATGAACGCGTACTATTGCACTGTTAGCTCAGAGCTGCCCTGTTGTTGTTATTTTGTAGCAGAGTGGTGCAAAAAGTCTACATTAAAGGTAGGGTAGGAGATCCTGGATTTTGAGTCCAGCGAAGCTGCATTTTGAAAATACACAGGTAAAAAGTCCCAACCCTTTTCTTCACTTTCCCCCCGAAGGCACGCCTCTAGAGTACATGAACGAGCACGAAGGTGCACGAGCGCTGTTCTGACAGCAAGCATCGATCGTTGCCGTATTTAGTATTTAGTATATGCTAACTATACGTTTAATAATGCTAGGTGCTAGCCAAGCTGGCTCTAGTTTAGCTTCCTGCCAACCTTCTGGACACATAATTCGTTCACGGAGCAGGGTACGCGCACAGGGGGAAGGAGGGGGAGGGGGGGCAGATTGCAGTTTGATAGACGCATCAGAATCCAATCATTGTGAACGGTCCGTTCACAATGATTGGATACTGTTTTTCCTAGATTGTACGTTCTAGAGGCCACTAAAACTTTTCATATTTGTGTCAAAACTTTTAATTAATTGGTTGCAATTGGGGTGTGAAGAGTATTTCAAGCAATATGTAAAAAAATGTTCCAGAAAAAGATCCCCTACCCTGCCTTACCCTACGTTTCAGAGAGTTACATGGTTCTGTAAAAGCATTCATAAAACAATACAGCAATGTACTGATATTAGAAAACGTACTTTGTACTTTTGAATGCTTAATTATTTTTAAAAGTAAGTTCTTCAGTATTTTAACTTGAGTAAAATTTTGAACTTGTAGTTGAGTAAGATTTGACCATGAGTATCAATACTTGCTCAATACGGGACAGGTGCTGTTGTTTCTAAATACGGGACGATTCCGTTTTTCAAGGGACGGTTGGCAACCCTAGTTGCCAGTGAGTGTCCTCACAATAGTACTGGAAGCTAAGGTGTGTGTGTGTGTGTGTGTGTGCTGTTCCTCGCAGGCGGTGGAGGAGCTGTTCAACTTAATGCAGCTATTTGTGGCCCAGCGAGCGGACACCAGAGAGGAAGAGGTGGAGGACATCAAGCAGTTTAAGAAGACCACCATCAGCTGCTACCTGCGCTGCCTGGATGGGCGCTCATGCTGGACCACCCTCATCAGGTGGGCACACACAAACGCCCACATTCTCATCTGAAAGCTCTTTAGTTTTTTTTTTTAATCCTGCTGGTGTCTGCTCCTCCTCGCAGTGCCTTTAGAGTTCTGCTGGAGAATGATGAGGACCGACTACTCGTGGTGTTCAGCAGAGGACTCATCCTCATGACCGAAGTATGATCCGGATCAACTCTTTGCATCTTGAATGAAAATGTCCCTTTTATTAATGGTCTGTGTCTGGCCCTGCAGTCCTTCAACACTCTGCATATGATGTACCATGAAGCAACGGCGTGTCATGTCACTGGAGACCTGGTGGAGCTGCTCTCCATTTTCTTGTCTGTCCTCAAGGCCACCCGGCCGTACCTGCAGCGCAAAGGTCAGATTACCTTACTGATGCCAAAAAATGAGAGTATTTACACCAAATAAAATGAGTATTGTTTTTATAGTTGATGTATGGTTTTAAAAGGAGTTTACAATTTGGTAGATTTAGTTTATTACTTTGGCTTCACTCGATGCGTGTGTTGTTCAGCCACAGCATCCACACCACCCATCTGCTATGGTGTAGGATTACTCGCTATTTTTTTCACAAGAGCCACATTGGCAGAGCAAAATCAAGGGAAGAGCCACTTTTACGTCAACATACTAAGTCCCCTTTTGCAAATATGCATTTCTACATATAAAACAAACAAATATGAAACGACACAGCCAATACATTTTCAATTCAGACCACATTTACCTTAAAGCTATGGTAGGTAATCCTAGAGAGCTAGCAAGAGAGCTAGCAAGATTCGAAAGTGTCCCCTCCTCTAAGCTCCACCCCCCCCCTCCCCATTCCGTCAGTGCTTCATCCAAAGCCGGTAGAACCGCATGCGCACACGGAGCAGGGAGCCGACAGAGGGGGGCGTAGGCAGAAAGCAGAGGCATCTGATTGGTTTTTGTAGGCGCTCCAATCCGAGATCAGCGGGACGCTGATCTCGGATTGGTCAGCTTTTTCTCAGTCCTGCAGCTGCCACAGAGGTCTGATTATTTTCGTCCCTTTTTCTAAATACATCTTGTATAGATTTCTCTCAGGACAGACGGACCATTTCACCCAGTATTACAAAATGTGTTTCTGAACAGGATTACCAACCATGCCTTTAATACTGGGATGAGCGGAAGCTGGCGTGCATGTCCTTGACTTTCTTCATGTTGTATTTGTAGTTTGATCTTGTAATCATAGTGAGACATTGAGGATGAGCATGGTTTTTGTGCTGGTTTTTGCCCTTTTTTAATTAAAAAACGATCCATTGTGCCTTGCATCTCGCGCTGGCTAAAGGAGCTAGCGGGCTCTGCGGTCAAGTGTGACGGAGGTTTAAGCAGGCTGCGTTGCCAGGTTTAACAGTTCCCCCTTTAGGAAACACCATTAAGCAAAGCACCATTAATTAATACTAAATAAAAATACTTAATACTGTGCAGTTATTTGAAAAAATGTATTGTTATTGTTACCATATTGTTATAGCTACTATGCGAGCCACCAATTAAAACTTGAGGAGCCGCGCAATGAGTGTCTCTGGTGTAGGATTTCCTCATGCCGCCTTAACAGTCCTCTGAACAAACTCAAGCATCCAGATCATTTGGGAAGACTAGCAAGCAATCCCACCCCGTGTGACCTGTTTTTCTTGTTTAAAGTATGCTGCTTTCATTGAGATAGCGTATCTTTGAATTTATTGTCAACATTAAACAACTTTAACACATTCATTGGTCTCTCAGATCAGGTTTATACATACAACTATGAAGTATGCATTCTTTCAGTTTTCCATGATGAACAATCATTATGTAATTACTGGGCCTTAGACTGGTAGATGCTGTATAATCTGACAGCCATGGATAACAAGCTCCACCCCATCTTTCTGTAGCCCCTTTCACACTGAGACCCACTACCTTAGCAGGTCCAAATTGCACCTTCGACCCGCGTCGAGCAATGTGAACGCTTGGCGTGTTGGTGACCCGTGTCGCCTGAAGCCGAGTTCAGGGGGCGTTGCCTAGTGGCAGAGCGTCACACGAAACACATAAAATGCTGGGCGTGTACAATGACGTAGGCACAAGCCATGCGTCGGAGGTAGGGTTAAATACACCTTGAGGACTCGTTTTTGCAATTGTATATGCAGTTCATGGAGATGTTATTTTACGGGGTGTGGATGGTTACAACGTGGGATGCCGCCGAAGAACATATGCGGAGAATACAAGAGCACTATAGTCCCCGAAATGTGGCGGTAAATAACGTCCTCTGCTCGGAGGCTGAGGAGCTCGCGGACCTCCTTGTCTCCCCAGTTGGCCATATTAAAAAATGTCTCGAACTTGATGTAGGCTAAAACAGAGTAAAACTTGTCCTCACCTGTCGCTGTTGTTCTGAATCAGCTGTCCATTCTGTCTTTTAAACTCCTCACGTCACGCCACGCCCACGTCCGACCCGCGTCGATTGCATTCACACCAAACTCGGCTCGGCAAAAAGACTAGGGTCCGACGGTCGGCAGTGTGAACGCAACAGCGGACACGCTAAATTCGCGGATTAAATGCGGGTTATTCGGCAGTGTGAAAGGGGCTAGTGTCTTACAGAAGTTGCTTTAAAAGCAATAATTGGTGTTCTGTATTATGAAGTGAGTTTCACACATCAGTGCAACTACTTTATTCTTTCTTTCTTTCTGAAGCCGTTATGTTGCAGATTTACTGGTGTGCTTGGCATTGTTGTCCTATTGCACAGCCCAGTTCAGCCAGGCTTCAGCTTCAGAGCAGAAGACCTCACGCTGGACTTCAGCATACTGTGCAAACTCAGTGCCTGACAAAACATTTCAGCACAAACACTGAGAGCTTCTGAGAGGAGGGATTCATATGGACAGACGTATCCATGTTGTTCCACTTTGCAAACATATGGCATGCTGCCAGAGATGGGCTTTTCTCCTGATTGTCCTTCTGTTCAAGCCATGGCTGTTCAGTTCCTTTCGTTTTCACCACTTCGACCATTTAAACTGCTAACTGAGGTTTGATGTAGTTCTTCGGTTTTTTGCAGCTTCTCTTCGGATTGCACAGTGTGATCTTGAGGCCCTTGCTGGCACATCCACGACGATTGGTGACAGTCTGGAATGTTTTCCTTTAATGAATAATCTTCATCACTGCAGAATGGATTCCATATTGTATGGAAGTGAGCTAAATGAGCCTGGTGGTTGATCAGCATCAGTTGCTTCAGTGGTGCATCCAGACATGTTTTCTCTTTCTCTTGTTACTCAGATGTGAAGCAGGCTCTGATCCAGTGGCAGGAGAGGATCGACTTTGCACACAAGCTGCTCACACTCTTGAACTCCTACAGCCCTCCTGAGTTGCGCAACGCCTGCTTAGGTAATGTTCTTTAATCCCTTTCTTTTTTGTTGCTGAGTGCAGTGCTTCCATTCAACTCCATATGAAGCAGAATTGGCATTCTTTGAGTACTTATGAAACAGTCGTGTCATTTGTTGCTCCTCTTGTTGTAGATGTCCTGAAGGAACTGGTGCTGCTGAGTCCACACGACTTCCTGCACACCCTCGTCCCTTTCTTACAGCACAACCACTGCACGTACCACCACAGCAACATCCCGAGTAAGTCCCACCGACTGGCCTTCTTCCCTTTGGTAGATTCAGATGAGTAGATTTGAACTTTCAGCATTTTTCTTTTAGAATAATAATAAATAAATGTTGAAACTAAAAAAAACAAGTTTTGATCTAGAACTTTGGGGGGGGAAAAAGAAGCATAATTTGATTCATTTTGGAGATTTTTTTCTCTCAGATTTTATGTTTTTGGATTCGGATCAGATTCTTTTGAGATTTTACTTTTCACCCGCAGATTTGTTTGGTTCGGCTAAAGGGAATCTCCCGGTTAGATTACATCTGGGATTGCATCATTATTTCTAAGACCCCTCCCATACACAGTTTAAGTCTTTGGTTGTGAGGATGTCACTTTAGTCCTCGGGCTGGATCAGGTGCGACGGAACCCACGGCAGGACATCTTAAAAAGATACACAACATTTCTGCTATTTGCTACGCTGTGTTGTGTACACACAAAGTGCAATAACCCCAAAGATTTGAAAGTGGATTTTGATGTTAAACCTCTTCTATGAATAATCTAAGCTGTTTTGGTATTAAGAAATTAGTTTTGCAGTGTATGAACAGGCTCATTCTTTGATTATTTGCTGGTACTGTAGTTTCTTATCATGGACAGTAGACAGTGTGTCTCTTCCAGTTAGTGATTATTGTGGCTTTCGCAGCCCGATTGTTGCAAATTCTGACGGGACGTTTTTTCCTGTATTTCCTTTTTCTATGTTGTATAAATAAGAAGTAGGACTTTGCCTCGGATATAGTGTTTTTGTTCTTGTGATGTGTAACTTTGTGGTCTATGATGTGATTTTGTCAGAATGTTGATACTTGTTTAAATCAAATATACTTCTGTACACAGTGGCTAATAGTCTGGAGAAGGAAGGAAGGCTTAATCACAGGAGCTCTTTCATTCTTTTTCTTGGATAATTTCTGACTTTCTCATCATCCATCTGCCCATAGTGTCATTTGGCCCCTACTTGCCATGCAGAGAGAACATCAAGCTGATGGGAGCAAAGAACAACATCCGACCTCCGAGGCCGGAGCTCAACATGTGTCTGCTGCCCTCCTTGGTGGAGAGCAGCAAGGTACATCCGCCTGCTTCACTTTATCTGTTGAACAGAAATCTTTCATGTGTTGTTGCTGGAGATGCCCTCTGGTCAGCACATCCAACCCTAAAAAGAGCTTGATGTTGCTCATGAACTGGATTGTGCATCTGTGTGTCTCTCTCAGGGTAAAGACGAGGTCTACGACAGGATGCTCCTCGACTACTTCCTGTCGTACCATCAGTTCATTCACTTGCTGTGCCACGTTGCCATCAACTGCGAGAAGTTTACCGATACACTCGTCAAATTAAGTATGTTTTAGATCTTAGTCTCCCAACATGATGCCTGCAAACACAAGCCCTTTTCACACATGAGATGCACAACATGAGCGCCTTTAACATCTGCAGCGGCATTCAGACACGAGTCGCTTGTTGTTTACCCTTCCAGGGTCGGCATGTCTGTGAAAGTGACACAAAGAACCGGTTTACTAGGCTATGATTAGGGATGGGAATTGATAAGATTTTTACGATTACAAATTCATTTTCGATTCTGCTTAATGATTCGGTTCTTTGTCGGCTCCCTTATCGATTCTCATTTGGAGAAAAAGGACAACAAACCGGTCGATTAGCATCAACTTTGTTTAGTTTAGAAGTAACACGAGTCATGACCTTACAAACCCAACAACGGTGAGGTCCACATTGGTCTATCATGGCCTGGGTAATTTAACTCTTCCCTGCTCTGGTGAAAGGAGAAGCTGGAGGTAGACGTGAACTGGGGGTAGTACCACCAGCCTCTGGCTCTGAGCCAGTCAGGCTCTGTCTCTCATGATTTCATCTAAATGTAATGCCTGAGAAGGCATTCATTTAACCTTAACCGTTACTAACAGCAGCTTTTACAATGAGGCAAATGGCGCTAACATGATAGGCAGTGTTGTTAGTTTGTTTGTTAGTTAGTTACCTGCAGTGTTAGCCGAGGACATGCTAACGTTGCTACCGTTGCTGCTGCTGGGTTCAGATTCACCAACGTTAGTCCGGAGCAGATCAAAAACGCGACATTCATTCATAGTTATTGCATGTTGGTAGTATTTCCTCCCTTTGGTGAAATATTCACTTTGCAAGTTGCCCTGTTGTCGTCTTTTTTAGGGATGTGTAACCAAACTTTCGAGTGTTTGTACCGCTTGGGCGCCATGTTTACTGTTGACTGCTGGCTGCACTGGACTCGCCACGCAACGTTGCATGGTGACGTCATTCGCGCCCACTGGAATCGATAAGGGAATCGTTTGCAAAATCGCCAAACGATTCCAAGGAACTCTGGGAACCGGTTCTCGATTCCCATCCCTAGCTATGATAGGACAGTTTTCTGATGTGTCCTTTCGTCATAACAGTTCCTGTTAGTGTCCCAAGTCTGCGCAGTTGTTGTGTGAAACAAAGAGGTGGTGGATGGAAGCAGCTGAATGTTTAAGTTTGATTAACAGTCAGCGATTGCATCAACTTAAGGAAAATGTGTCGTTTATTTCATCTCTCCACACAGTCATTATTGCTCTTTAGACAAGAAACTGTCCCACTAAATACTCTGAAATCCTTCTAGAGTTTGTTTAATTTTGCTTTATGAATTTTCATCAAGCTAACAAACATCGTGTGAAACAAATTTAACAATGGAAGCAGTTGAAATAATGACATATGGTCAGAGAACAGAAGCTTCAGGTGCACTTTAGATACTGAGTAAACACTAAGAACTGTAGATGAATCCATGGCAGAGGACACACTCTGCTGTTATTTAATGTGTTCTGATCGCTCTGAACAGCTGTTCTGTCACATGAACCCACCTCTTGTCGTGCTTAGCATTCCACTGATGTGGCTGTGCTGAAAGTGATAATTCACCATGACACACAGTCAGTCGCCACCATGTTTGAAAAGGGCTACACTGATTTCTATTAATATCTATCTATCTATCTATCTATCTATCTATCTATCTATCTATCTATCTATCTATCTATCTATCTATCTATCTATCTATCTATCTATCTATCTATCTATCTATCTATCTATCTATCTATCTATCTATCGATGGATAGATATATCTGTATGTATATTCTGTATTTTTTTTGTTATTTGGTTTACATACAATAACACTGTCCCTGCTCCTCTCAGGTGTTTTAATAGCATATGAAGGACTTCCTCTTCATCTTGCTCTGTTCCCCAAACTGTGGATGGAGCTGTGTCAGTCTCAGGTACGTCCTGAGTTTTGCCCTGTTAGTTAGTAAGTTGGTAAGTGACTGTAAGCATTGAAATCCTGCAGGGATGTATATAGGTGGAGTCCAGCCATCTCTATGGATTCCATTACTTTCTGATGCAACGTATATGTACTTAATCTTTAATGCCTGGTGTAATATGTGCATTGCATTTTTAGATGTTTGTAAACATGAGAGCAAACTCATACAATTTCCAATGAAACCAGAAACTAACTTAATTCAATCTTTATTTCCGAATCGTTGTCGTCTTCTTGCTCTTTCAGTCCGTTATGGCTAAAACGTGCGTGAAGCTGCTGTGTGAGGACCCAGCCTTCAGTGAGTACATCAAATGTATCCTGATGGATGAGAGAACGTTTCTC
This sequence comes from Odontesthes bonariensis, assembly GCF_027942865.1. Lineage (NCBI taxonomy): Eukaryota > Metazoa > Chordata > Actinopteri > Atheriniformes > Atherinopsidae > Odontesthes > Odontesthes bonariensis. The sequence continues at coordinate 39,704,470 of NC_134509.1, forward strand.
AACAATAACGTGGCCTACTCCTTCCTCACCTGCTTCATGCACAAGGTAAACCATCCACATGATGGCACCATAGCAGCTTTTCAAAGTCTAAGTTGACTTTACTTTATAAAAAATGTGTGTGTCGGTGTGTAGGTCCAAGTGCTGTCTGTTCCGAGCTTCTCCAACCTCATTGGTGTTTTGGTGACCAACCTGCTGAGTGAACAGAGCAACCTTCAGCCTGAATTAGCAGCTCACCACACGGAGCTCAACAAGACGAGCAGCCTGCTGAACGCCGTAGGGAAAGCCGAACATGCACATGTGCGCTGTGCTCCAGGCTGAAGAGGAAGGTGTGACTGATTCTTTCTTCCCTGTGTGTGTTTCAGGACCTCAGGGCCTTGGTGCTGCTGCTGTCTGTCCAGCCGCCCCAGGCCATCGACCCCGCCCTCTGCACGGCCCTGCAGGAGCTGCTGGGGCGCTGTCGTCTCTGTCTCCAGCAGCGCAGCGCTCTCGAACTGGAAGCAAAAGACCACAAGGCTAAAGGTACGACACCCGCACGTTGTTATTTCTTCTGTGTTTCTATGGCTGTGTTCGAAACCGCCTACTACATACTACATACTTGCAAACGGCATACTCATCGATCAGACAGTATGCAAAGCGTTTGATTTCGGCTCGGGCTATAAACTCTGTAAATATATAACTTTAGCAACATTTGAAACATTTTCAGGCGAGAAAGTAGTCGTTTAGATCCCCAACGTGTTGAAAACCTGACAAAAATACCGGCTATTTACAATTTTGTTCCCACGAATTCGGCGCTACTAAAGCTAGCCGCAGTGAGCAACGCACTTCCGGTTATTTTATATATTTTTTTTTAACTTCATTTTTATTCATTTTTTCACAATGGTAACATGACAAGTCAAATTTCCCTTAATGTAAATGTTTTCCCTCTGCACATCATCTTAGCAAAATCAACAGTCATGAAATATAGTAGTTCAATAAATGAAAACTAATAAAACATGGGACCAATTTCACAGATTTGAAGTGAAAATTAAATAAAGATAAATAACTGAACATCATTTAGAAAAAAAAATAATAATGATAATTTTAATAGTAGTGATAATTTGAAAGGGGAAAAAAAGAAATAATCTTAAGTAGAAAAAATAAATGATTTTTTAAAGGAAGGAGAGAAAGAAGAAGGGAGGAAAGAGAGGAAAAAAAAAAAAAAAGGAAAGATCCACTCTAGGTATCAAATGACTGGTGGTGTGAATGTATTTAGTACCTAACCAGAAGTCTTATGCTATACACTTATGCTGCGTGTACACCAAGAGTGACCTAAGCTACCTGAGCGCCGGAAATCATTATTTCTCTATGGAGGGTGAGCTACCTGGGCTACCAGAGCTAATTCGCCAGTGGCGAAGAGAACTGCGCTACCAGAGCGGATTCCAGCGATTAAACTCAAGCTAACTGTATGGTAATGAGCTATGACGCGTTTCGGCGAAAACCAATGACAATCCACAGATTGAAGGGGTCCGACAATCCGCGGGGTTCGCGGAAACAGACGTGTAAACTTTGGTTCCTATCCAAACAATAGTCGTTTAATCCTGAGACTGTTGCAAGTGCTTCAATACAATAGTGTAGTAACCCCACGCATACCTTTCTCACTGCAATTAAGTTTTATTTCGGATTTATTTCAGATTTTATTTCGAATTTAGTTTATTTTCACAGCTGCCTCTGCTATTCCTGCTCTTCTCAGGTGTACCTAATGTAGGTTTACATCATTTATTCGTGTCCCTGCCCTCACTTTCCTCATGTTTTTTTCAGCGGGGGTGCTGCACAGCCGCGGGGCCTTTAAAAATTGAACATTCTAAATGTGACGTCACGAGCGAACAAAGCTACCAAAGCAAATTCTCAAGCGAAGCTTCTCCAGCTACCTCCGCTACCAGGTAGCATAGGTCGCTCTTGGTGTACACGCAGCATTATTGTACTAGCAGAGCTATAACAGGTTTCCATCATTTAATAAAAATAGGTTTCTGAAGTACTTCCGGTTATTTCCACAAAAATAAAATACCCGTTGCCTTTTATCATAGGGAAGGCCATTACCATACAATTGGTGCTTTTGTTTTGAAAAGAGGAAGTGAACCTACCCTCGTTGTAGCTAGCTTGAAACTGCCGTTTTGACAGGAAATGACGATCGGCGACGTCACGTTACGTTGCATCTTGGGTAGTTTGAGTATGAGTAGTAACCTCATGATGCATACCCAACATTTCGGCGAATCTAGTATGCATCCGGGAACTTAAAAAAGTTAAAGTTAGTATGAGTAGTAGGAGTAGTATGCGGTTTCGAACACAGCCATTGACTTACCACAAGTTATCGCAACTGAATGCCTAAATTTAATCTGGTCCAATGTCCAACCCTAAAACCTATTTTAATTCTCCTGTAAATGCATAATTATTGCCCACCGTTTCATATATGTTTATCCCTTAGTTTTATAGGCTGTATACCAAAGATTCTACATACTGAAAGAACTAACTGTATGCTTCTTTTCCTCATACTTGTGTTTTTGTGATTCGACCGGAAATCTATTCATTCATATGAGAGTCAAACACGTTTTCTGCCTCTTAGTTGGTCATTCTTCCCTCTGTGGTATTGATATAAGAAACATTCGGCTGTTTTACGTGTTCCTTTTTGGCCAACATTTAACTTCAGGGAGTAGATCTGAGCAGGTTTAAATGTTATTCAAAGTGTTGATGTGCAAAAAAAAAGGCATTATTTTGGTTTCATGTGACCCGTAACTGTGTTTGCATGGCAGCCGAGGATGAGGGGGCAACGCCGGTGAAGCGGCGGAGGGTGGGCAGTGATGACGGCCGAGGTGGAGATACAGCAGCTCCCCTCTGCGTGGCCTCCACCTCCTCTTGCTCGGCTCTCCCACCCTGCAGCGAGCTTAAGCCCGACCACCAGGAGGCGCTGACCCCCACGAGCACCTCAGACACTGAAACACGAGACTCCTCCTCCCTGATAGACCCTGGCACCGAGCAGGACCCGCCCTCTCCCGATCCCATCCCCTCCACCTCAGAAAACCTGGACTCTACCGTAAAAGAGGAGAAAATCGAGGCCTCTTCGTCCTCCTCATCTTCGTTCTCTTCCTCCTCCTCCCTGCTGCAGGAGGCGGGAGAGGGGTTCGCGCAGGGGGAGGAGCCTGAGCAGCAGGACAATGGAGGCACAGGTGAGGAGCAAGAGGAGGAGGCAGAGCAGAGGGAGGGGAGGGGTGGAGAGACGACATCTTCCTCCTCAGTGGAGTCAAAGGAGGAGAAGGATGTGGGCTCCAAGATGAGCAGCGGTTCTGCTCTGCCGCTCCCAGAGGACACTGTGGGGTTAGTGGGGGAGGGGCCAGACGGCTGCGGTGGCCACGCCTCCTCGCAGGTCTTCCCCAGTGCTTACCCCCTAACTGACATGCTGGACATGCTGTACAAAACAGTCGAAGCCACAATCGCCATAGTTACCAAACTACCGGTTAAAGGCCCCCCTTCTTCATGACATCATCATCTCATAGCCGCTATGAGATCCGTGTGGAACTTTTTTCTCCCCCGCCCTCTCACTGAAGATGTAACGTCTGCTCAGAGGAACCCAGCTTTGTTCTGTCTTTCTGTTTCTTCCTCCTCGGCTCTTTCTGTGCTGCTGTCTGTTGCCTTCCGCTGATGTTGACTCGGTCAGTTTCTCCAGCTTCAGTGGCTTTTGCTCTTCTTAGCTTTGTTCTAATAAAACTGACTCCATGCAAAACCGACCCCCTCGTTTGAAAAAGAAGAGAAACGGAACAATTTGTACAAGTTGCAGCACATTTTTTTTTTTTTTTTTTTTTTTTTTTTCCCAAAGGGCAAAAAACTTTTTTTTTTTTAATTATTTTTTGTTTTGTGTGTGTGTTTTTTACACTGAATTAAATCTGTTTTGGAAAGTGATTTTATTTGTTTGAGGTTTGCTGTAATGGGGAATGGTTTACAGAACTTAATGTAATTTAATTTTATTGCATTTTTACTGTGTATGAAAATGGTTGTCCTCTGTGCCAGTTTTGTACTTTATGAACAAGGCAAAGGAAAGTTGCCTTGAGTTTTTCTGTGGTTTGATTATTCAAAAACTAAGTTTACCTGTAAATTAAGAAAACCACATGAAACTTGATTCTGTAAAGAATCCTCTCTTGTCTTTGCCTGAAGGTGTATATTGAAAAACTATAGAAATTATACATACATATATATACATATATATGTATATATATGTATATATACATATATACATACACATATATAAGCGGTGCTTTATTAGACTGTAGTTTAAATAAAGCCCATATGTTGGACCAGCTGGAGCTTTTATTTTCTTTACTAAAGTACATTCCATAATCTGCTGTTTATTTTTGCTGCTTCTGCTGTGTTCTGATTGTCCTCTGATTTATTTTAATAGAGAATAAATTAATAAAACTGTTTTAATATGAAGAATTACTTACTGAAATTCACGTGGAGGTTTGTTTCCTTTTCTTTTCAGTTTTATTTAATTAAGCATATATAAGTTATGAGCTGCTTCAGGCACCTGCTGTAAGGATAATACAGGATGGTAAATTGATCAGAAAGTGTTGTGTAAGCACAGTGTACCTTTTTTTTTTTTTTTTTTTTTTTTTTCAGTATTGGTGTAGCTAGACAGCCTTCAAAGGCTCCAGATTTCCCAACATTCAACTTGTGGTTTAAATGTACAGGAATTAACCATCTTAGCCGAATTTCGACAAGAAGGATCTTTTATTACAATGTAAGTATGTAGTGTAAGATTGTAGTAATTTTACTTGATTTAATTGCCCAGCTAATAAAATAAACTGTACATAAAGAGTAACCAATCTACTTGCAAGCTGAGCTGGTAAAAGTACTTGGTTGTTGTAAGCAGGAAACTCAGAAAACTGTTAAAAGTATACAACAACAAAAATAAATCATGAAAGTGTCATTGAGGGGAAATTTATCAAGCTTTTTGTAGTTTTGTTTGTACAAAAGAGATTGCAACCAAATGAACTTTATTCGGTGATATTGTACAGATGCTCATTTTAGTTATTTTTGTTCAAGTGATCAAAAGTTGAAATTCTTTTTCTTTTTTCTTTTCCTGGTGTCCACGGTGTTCAGTGTAAGCTGTAATCATATAGCTCTCAGTAAACAACACTGCAGTCAGAAACATTTCAACCTGAGCTTAAATCCGTTTTAAATGTTAAACTGCTGAAACACCAGTTTAACCAAGAACCATGACGTAGATTTTCCATGGTTGTTGAAGCTTATTTATGCCCCGTTTAAATAAAATAATAAAATAAAAAATGTTCCTGTTAGTTTAATTCCAAACCAATTTACTTTCAAAATGTAATCATAGTCTGTTTTCTATTGCCATGGTGTTCTTCATTTAATAAAGCCTTACTGTTATGTCTTAACAATGTAAATACAACAAATGTGACCGTTGATGCCTTGGTTCACTTTCTCACTCAGAGCTTTCTCAGCAGTAAATAGACAAGCTGGAAAACAGGTCAGTGAACACTGAACTTTTATCAGGTGGACACAAAGATCATTTTACTGGAGCAGCTGAATGTGGACGAGCAAATAATAGTATTATCAAGTTTAAAGTGCCACTACTGTGCGTACTACTTGATTCTGCTGCACTCCTAAGGACGGAAAATCTGTTCTTTCAGATTTAACCATAGATCGTATGAGGAAGGATGAACACATTTTGGCCTCATGAATAACACTCCTCAATCGTCATCTGGAATTCAATTCAGTTTTTTTTTTTATATACTGTAACTCCAAATCACCACGAATGTAATTTTTTCTAGTATCCTTTATTTAACCAGGAAAAAAAAACTCCTTGAGATTAAAACCTTTTCCAAGATTGACCTGGGCAAGACAGCAGCGTAAAACACAGCAAGACTAAACACAAACACATAAACCAACAGTGAAAGCACTTCAAGAGAGTTACAATCAAATGAAATGTAATCCAATGAAATCAAAATGAGCCTATTTTGAATAATGCCAATTTTAAAAGAAAAAAGTTTCAGTTTGTCCCGCCCTGAGCATGCTGGAGGGGAAAACTCCCAGGTAACGGGAACAAACCCGAGCAGAATTGGTTTCCGAGAGGGTGGCCTTTTGTCTCGACTGGTCGGGTTGAGAGGATAAAAAGGAAAGAGGGCATTCTCACAAATGTAAAAGTAAAAATAACAATTTTTAAAAAGTAGCACGCAAAGATAAATCCACATGTGCACACCCGATCCTGCACTCCATTTCTTTTTAAATCTCAATGAATTAAGCTTAATGAACCAATAATATCCCATTGATTCCTTCTTTTACTACATAAAGAAGTAAACGCATCCCTCCTGTCGCTGCTTGTCCAGTTAAAGGAAAATCCAGTTGCAAAAAGGTATATCACAGAGTCTCTGGACACAAGTGCTGATGATGGAGGTGGAAACCAGAAATAAAAAGGTTTATCCTCTTTGGCCATTAACAAACGGAGAACCATACATTGGCAGCATCCCCCAGGCACTCAGGGAAACATAGTTGCTGGTGAAAAGAAAACATACATACGTACATTTGGAATAACAAGCAACAAACAAGCAAAGGTTCATTCAAATGTATTCATTAAAATGAGTGTAAAGAAGAGGCTGGCTGCCACAGGTGGAGGCGCAGGTAAACTGGAGGTGAGGGCAATCCAAGAGAGAGTGGCTGCTATTGTCGGAGAGACCCTCTGCCCACATGTGAGGGACACTCAACCTTTAGGGACATTTCAAAGACCACTCTCAAATTATACTTATCAGTTATCAGTGTTAGCCTCCATAAAAAATCTGATTCATGCATAGTAAGCTGGATGGACATATTAACATAATGTAACTATATTTCTGTCGTAAGATATAATAATAGATTATCAGTAGTATTAAAGACATTTACAAGAACCTATAGAATATTGATAGTGTGGTTGGGAATATATGTTGCCAATAAAAGGTTATAAATTGGTTTGAAATGAATGCTAAGTCAAATATTGCTTATTTATTTACTAACTCATTTATTTTCCATTCTGTGTATCACATCGAAATGACACTCTCTAGTAGCTGCATTTGTTAGGGGTTTTAGGGGGGGGGGGGTTAGCAGACATGAAAGGCCCCCGGCCCAGGCAACCAGTAACCCCTGTGAGGTAAGGAAGACAGAAACCAGACAGACAATCACAAGAGAGCCATGCTCCAGCCCAGTGGACAGCAGAGGAAAGCCCCAGGTAGAGTCCCCACAGCCATGGAGGGTCCTCCTCTCTGCTGCAAGAGTTGGGGGAGGGTTTGTACAGGAGGAGGTGTCTGAGATGCTGTAGTTCAAGAGCAAGGAGGCAGAGCAGAGGGAGGGCAGGAGGAGAAGGATGTGGGTCTCAGATCAGCAGCAGTTCTACTCTGCCACTCTCAGAAGACACTCAGTGGGGTTACATGGCACTGTAAAAATCGGATTAAGGGCTAAATTACAATAAGACTGAGTTATTAAATTCATGTATACACCTTAATCTGACAAGAAATTGGATCGGATCGGGTTACTCGCGATCAGATTAACACCCCGAGATAACTGGGTTGAAAGTCACTCTAAACCTGCTTGTAGACGCTGAAGCTCGTGGTGAATCAGACTTTGCGTTCTGCGCATGCTCCAGATGTTTTCCCGGGGTCGTGACCCGGAAGTCAAAGGAGACGATATTACTGTTGTTGTCGCCGTCAGAAAAAAACAAACAACGCGATGGAGAATGCTCCGTTGTGCATCGTGTTTGTGCAACAAGCATTCCCAACTTCAACTATAAAACACAATTACATTACTAAAGTATTTGTATACATTTTAAACCATTAAAAAACATTGTTAGTCATACTGTAGGTTTAAACCTATGTGTGGATAAACACTACTTAAATTGATAACTTACAAGAACAAACCACTATTCTGGCATGACATCAAATCAAACCCAGTAATTAATCTCTGCTCCTCCGTTTTTAAAAAATGTTACAGGAGAGAGCAGGGAAGAAAATAAAAAAATGCCACAACACATAAGCCACAAGGGAAGTTACACCACAACAGATGTGATCAGCGCTCGGGTCCTTCCGGACGGAGAGAGACACCAGGTTCTAAAAGTGGCTAATGGTCGGCCACCGCTGTCAGTGGCTGACTATTAGCTACCTGTAGATCTCCGCTCTGCAGGGAGCGTCCAAGAACCACTGATGCAAGATAATGTTTATTAATGTCGCCCATTATCCCTTACATAAACACAACACAATGAACAACATTCCTCATTTAGAACGGGGTCATTTTTTCCCTGTATCATCAGGAAACACAGTATAAATTTTCATTGCGACGCTGATTACACCCAGCTTTATCTATCAATGAAACCTGGTGATACCAACCAGTTATTGAAACTGCAAGATTGTCTTTCAGGAAAAAAAACCTGGTTGAGCAGCAATTTCCTGCTTTTAAATTCAGAGAAAACTGAGGTAATTGTTTTTCATCCTAAAAACCTCAGACAATCACTCTCAGCAATATAGTTACTATATAGATAGTATTGCCTTCTGGCTCTACTGTGAGGAACCTTGGACCAATATTTGTCCTTTACAAACAGGTCACGAGGGCTGTCGTTCATCAGCGACACTTAAAGTATGTCATTTCTTCCCCCATCTAGTGGTGCAATTTTATTTTGCAAAGTTGAATGAATTTGCTCTCTAGCGCCTCGCGTTTTCAAATGTGCGCTGCAACTTCTTGAACTACGGCAGGCGGTATGTGTCAAGATTCAAGAAGCTATATATTCAGACTCAAGGTCCATACAAACAAAAAGAGATCAAGACACACAGTACAAAGGATTACATAACACACATACAATAACACTATAAATACAGATGACAGATAACATAAGTTGACATAGCCTTTGGTGTACAAGCAATGCAGTTAGTCATATTCCGGGAGTTACCGGAAGTGACATCGACGCAGCGTTAGCATTAGCAGCAGTGTGTAGTTGCTATCTGGAAAGTGTTCTTTTAAATAAACTCCCGGTAAACTTACAAACTTTCTAATGCCTCGTTTTGTGAGTTAAGAGCCTATGTGTACTACGGCAGAAGTTTGGTAACAATCAATGCATTATTAGTGGGATAATTTACCAGATAAAATCTATTTACCATTAGTGCCAGTAATAAGCCATTCGGCGGATGTGACGTCATTTCCGCTTGCAGGCCTGGCGTTGGGGAAAACGCGATTCGAAGTGCTTTATGTCCCTCTCGGCACTTCGTCGTTTTTCATAGAGCGGAAGGACATGGCAGCCTCCATAGAGCTTGCCCACTCTATGTAGATACAGACAAGTTATTCTTCACTCAGGAGGATAAGTGAGATTTTTCAGCTAATAAATGACTTAATATATTACATATTGTCCCTTTAACAAAAATAGAAAGTATCTTGTCCCAAACCGATGCTGAAAATCTGTTCCATGGGTTCATTAATTGTAGGCTTGACTACTACAACTTTAGCTGGCTGTCCAGGAAATTCCATAAAGATGCTTCAGTTGATCCAAAATGCTGCAGCCAGAGAACTGACCGGTACTGCCAAGACAGCTCACACCGCTCTCCAGTCTTGAATTCTTTACACTGGCTTCCTGTAAAGTCTAGGATAGACTTTAAAATCCTTTCTTACAACATACAAAGTCCTTAACCCTAATTATCTCAAAGATCTCATTATTCACTATCGCCCAAAAAGATCACTCAGACGATTCTCGGCAGTCTGGTCTACTTGTTGTTCCCAGAATTGTTGGGACCAGAATGGGAGGCAGAGCTTTTTGTTTTTGGGCTCCCGTCCTGAGGAACCAACTACCTGCTTGGGGGCCGGAACGCTGACATCTTCTCTGTTTTTAAACTGAAGCTCATAACGTGTTCTTGATTATTGATGTTTTAATGCGCCAGTGGCTTATTTGTGTTCATACACCTTTGTGTATATTAAAACAATACTTACAACTACTGTATTTATTCACTAATTCCTTCATTTACCTCCTGCTTTTATTGCTTTTTTTTAATTTGTTTCATGAATGATCTTGTGTTTTCTTAAATTTCCTTTTTTACCATGACTCTTGATTGTGTTTTTACCTTGATTGATTTTCAGGCAGATTACAAAATAAATACATTTCCATAATACATATGAATTTACATATTCATTTAGTACAAAGGTAACAGAAAGGGAGTGAGATGAAGTAAAAATACTTATTTGCTCCCACCCCCATTCAAAAATTACAGTTTATATGGATGCGTCTTACATACATTGGCATAGTTTTTAACTTTCAACCTAATTTTAACATATTATTACACATATCTTCTCATCTCTTATTTGATGTTAATCACAATTTATATGATGATAACATAATAGCCCGTGAATATACATTACATTACCTTTTAAAGCACTTTGGGTTACACTCGTGTTTAAAAGGTGTTATAGAAGTAAAATTGTGGCAGATGCAGTAAAGAGACTCAAGACTTCAACAGCAGAGTTCTTTTTTAAAACTTTATTTGTAATGACAACACTGTCTTTTTAAAATCTTTTTACTTTATTATACTTTTTTTTTACGTTATTTTATTGCTTGTTAATTATTTGTTGGCATAAAGTTTGGTTTGCTGCCAAAAAAATAGGCGTATGGTTCACAAACTAAAGCTCTAATCTCTCCTCTGGTCACAAGCCTACTAATAGTATTTAATGAAAAAGGTTTTTAAGGTCCCGTATCTGGGATGTAGTGACAGGTCTATATGTTCTCAGTCACCCAGGTCATCATGATCCTAAGTGCTTGTGCAGAGAGTAAGTTGACTTGTTTTCTTGGTTCTTGAGGAAATTTCATCTCTCAACTCGAACAATTCTACACTAATGAAAATATAGTTATGGATACAGTTGGATACTGCTGGCCTTTAAGTATAGAAAATGCAGTGAAGTGTTAGTCATGGCTGAAACACAGTTTGCAATAAAGAATATACATTTAGATATTTCAGAAGAACACAGTTTGTGGTTCCAATACTCATTTGCTTAAATTTAATTGAACTATCATAAGGTTTCTGTGTTCAGATCAGAGAGCAGAAGTCTTGCTGTCATCAGTGTCACTCTCTCTGTCCTCTTCATCTGCCCGTCCGTTACTCTGAGCTGTCTCTTTGTCCGTCCTCTGCTGCTTGCCCTCAGTTCTGCTCTCTCGTGGCCTCATCTCTGCCTGGAACACACATGGCCAATCAACCACTTGTATACTTTTTACATGTCAATTCAACACTTTGATTTAATCTGAGTGATATTTCCTTACCTGCTCAGAAGTTTCAGAAATCTTCTGAGACCAGTTCATGTTCCTTAAACACAACAGAAAATTTCAATTTAAAAGGAACTTCTCATGCAGAACTATGACAGAGAATGGGGAGTTTTTCAGAAGACTTACGGGTAACCTTGATTATGTCGGTTATTGTCAAAGGCCTCTTTGTCAGAGTCCTGATGTGTCTTCTTCTTGAACCTGACAGCAGAGTAACACCGTTTAGTTTAGCTGGATGTTATCCAGTAATCAACATCAACTAAAACCACTTTGAAGAACATTATTCTTACATGATAATCAATGTAACAGCAACAATCAATCCCAGGATGCTCAGGGCCAACAAGACGCCCAAAGCAATGACCGCAGCTTGGTTGGAGGTGGAACTTTGAGGCCTTGTCTCTACATCAAAATGAAGCTCCTCTCCAAACACAGAAGCCAACTCTGCAGTCACAGCAGCTGATTGGCTCTGCAGTTTCCTGGTGGATCAAACAGAAGAGTCAAAACTTTGACCTGTTAGACCACAACATCATAGATTTAATAAGCTGGCAAATGCTGATGACCCAGGCCTGAGACAGACTAAAAAAAAGATAATTTTTTCAACTCTTACTTTGTGACTTCCTCAGAGGAAACAACTTCATCTCCATCTACAGCGACAAAGCTGACTAATGTCCTCACAGACTCCCTCAGCCCTCGAGAGTTAGTGGTTCCTCCGCTAGAGCTGGACACCTGGAGGACATTCACAGTCCAGTCCAGAACTTTACTTAAAGACCTAGGAGAAAAAAATTGTATATTCATTTCAATACAATTTAGTTTTATGTATACAGCGCCAAATCACAGCAAATGTCATCTTGAGGCATTTTAAAGATACAGTCCAAATCAAGCCAATTTACAATCCAGTTAAATCAATTTCATCATTCCAAATTAGTCCAACTCATAAAAAAGTTGCCTCGCTAAGGAAACCAACAGATTGCATCGAAATGTCTCTTCGATCTAATCTCCCGTCCTGACCATGCACATGGCAACGGTGGAAAGAAAAAACTCTCTTTTAACAGAAAAAACCTCTGGCAGAACCCGACTCAGGCAGGGCAAAGAGAGGACAACAGCAGGCTGGGGTGTAACAGCATAAATGGATCAGATACATGAGAAAATAATCTTAATTCTTGGTTAAACTTACTTCTCCAGCTCCGGAACCTTCTTCTCCACAGTGTTAGCCGGCTGATTGAGTGAGATGATCACAACGTCACTGCTGCTTGCACCACCCTGAACCATCACCTGAGGCAGAACATTTTGGTTGTAGGAGATCAGGAGATGCTGATGAAAAGTGGGTTACTGGAACAAACATTCATTTTTTTTTATCATTAACCTTTATTTATACAGGTAAAATCTCATGGACAACAGCAGAGATTATCAGACTACTGGAAGGCTAGTGTACAAGCAACCCTGGTGTAAAGTGCTATATGCAGAGGAACAGGATCCAGAGTCCAACTGGGACTATCACAGAGACCAGTAAGTCTCAGTAAGAGAACCGTAACCAGTAAGTAAGAGAAGTCCTAAGAAATACTACATAGTGCCAGTCCTCCAGCACTTGCATAGAGTCAAAACTCTGGCTGCCCACCCAAAAAAGTACAAAGGGACGAATAAATAAGGAGAATAAACAGAAAAAGGGACATAATATAAAATCAATGCTTCGTGACTAGTGGATGGCAGAGATGACTAAAGCAGTCTCCCAGAACAAGAAATGGCACAATGGCAGACATCTAAGAGAGTCTCCAGTAGAGAGAGTTGGCCTGCACCAGGGCCTGACATGATTCAAACTGTTTTAGCTCAAGCTATGAACTGTTCTCTGTGAACGTCAGGCAGCACACATGAACCAGCTGCTAAGGAATGGAACCCACCCAAAGGGGTTTACTCCAGACCAGACAGTCCTGCTCATGAAGGATCCCAAGAAGGGGGCAAATCTATCCAACTTCCTGCTATTAATCTGGTTTAGCACAATATGGAAGCACATAGAAGGCCTCACAGTGGCCAAGATGAGCAGACACATGGCTCAATACATGAACAGGGCCCAGCTACAGAACAATAGAACACTTATATACACACACGCACATTTATATATACATAAATAAATGTGTGTGTGTTTGTATATATATATATATATACATATATTGCAGATGTACTGGTTAATTTACTATTTTCCTGTCTGTATTATTTTAGCAGAGACCTATGATAAGCAAATATTTTTTCATTACTTTTCATCCAGTCTTGGACACTCACCTCCACTGTGGCTTCAGCATACAGTCCTCGGGAGTCTGTGGCCTTCACCTCCAAAACAGTTGTCTGCCCAGCTTCACCCATCGCCGAGACCACGAACACCAGACCCGAGACCGGTTCTACATCAAAGGACGGACTATCTGCTGACAAACTGTAGACCAGCTGATTCTGATCCCCAACATCTGGGTCTGAAGCCTAGAGATGGACAGAGAGGATGGTTAAAAGAAATATCAGAAATATAGTTTTAAAGCCAACAAGATCTAACAGTAATACAGAGTAGCCATACAATGAAATGCGAGGTTGGGGAACATTTGATGATGAGCCCAAAGTAGAGAGTACAATAATACCAATACATGCAGTAAATATAGGCAGGATCTTTTTTTTGACTTGGGTCACTGGGACTGTTGCTAAAGTATTAACTCCTACATATTTCATGTTTTCTGTGCTGTTGTGACTCAGCTTGGAGACTGTATTTCCTGGAAAGTTTCATGGCCAATCAGATAACACCGTCTCCAATCGGAGAAAAAAAAGTTTCCTCCAGATTCCCGGTGATGTGATGTATTTCACTGACACATTAACCACACATATTGCTTATTCACTTATTGCTGCGCGGGTTCCAGCTCAAAGCACACAAACACTCTTCCATTAGCACCACAGTAGCTAAATGTTGCAATCACACGACACAGAAAAACAATAAAAATTCTTCAAACCACCGTTTTTCTCAAAAAATTGGAAACTGATAGAGGCTGGGTGTGTTTACCTTGACTTGGATGACAGGGGTTTTATAAGGGGCAATGCTGTATACAGAGGCTTTATAAACCTCGCTGGGGAACTGCGGGGACTCGTTCACATCCTCCACATGAACTCTGATCTGTGAGAGGCACAAACAAGTTATCAAGCAGTTGTTGTAAATAAGTTCAGGCTGAAGAATTTCAAGTCATTTCATTAATAAATTATACCAACCAAAAGTAAGAACAACCCTGAAATCTATGTGTATTTCGGTGAGGGGAGTCACATTATGGAACAGTCTAACAGAGGAAACAAAAACCTGTACAAATTTGGTAATGTTTAAAATAATGTTCAAAAGAAAGGTGATGAGGAAATACCAGGAGGAGAGTGACTGATGCCCAAAAACCTATTGTATTAACTATTGGTAGTTTTATTTTTTATTTTATTATTATTATTTTTATTATTATTATTATTATTATTTAACTACTACTCTTGCTGCTACAACTACCACTACTTTTTAAATTTACTATTATTATTATTCCTTTTTTTCTTCTTAATATACAGATTTTGTGTATGTTGTGTGTGTATGTATATATATATGTGTATGTGTATACATGTGTATGTATGTATATGTTAATACACATGTATATTCTGTGGGGAGAGGGGTGTAGGGTTGGAGTTTGTCTGGGCCTGTCTGTGTCTCTGTCTTTGTCCTGTGTTTGTGTTGAGAGTTATTGTAGTGAATTGTGTTTTATGTTTGTTTTGTTGTGAGTGGTTGAGTGAGGGGTTGGAATATTAAAAGCAAAGCTTCCTCCATCCCCTTTTCAAATCGCAGTGCTGTAGCTAATTGTGAACTCTATTCTGTATACAGATTTGAAACAAATAAAGAAACAAAGTCCCTCTTTAATTAAGGACATGTTTATAATATTGTTTTGAAGATAATTAGATAAGAGCACGAGTGGTCTCATGATGGTTGACATCAGCATGTTAGCCTGCTCCGAATGAAAACAACAACAGGATTTAGCCCACATTACTATTTCACCAGGCTGCAAATGAAATCTTAAAGGTTTATACTGTTGTTATGGCTGATGTAGGGGGTGTCCGTGTGTCCACAGCCTCCACATCCAGGATGTACCACTCCTGCTGTTCTTTGTCCAGCTGTGTAGTGGTCAGGACGGCACCGTCGCTGTTCACCGAGAACAAGTCGGTGTACGTTTTCAGCTTGTAGGCGACTTCATAAAGTTGGCTTCCTGAAGAGGCCCAGACCCGCCCTACAGTCACCCCCTCTGGCTGGTTCTCGGGCACGCTGAAGTTGTAGGAGGAACTTTCGAATGCTACACCCTCCACAAGACTGACATTCCTCAGATTTACCACGAGGCGAGCTGCAGGACGACAGAACATCACAGGAACAATCACTCCAGCTTGCAGTCAGAGCTGTGTGGTGAGAGACTGACTTCACATGAACTATATTTTTCACTCTTGATGTTAGGCAACTTTTTGTTTTTTGATTGGCATTGTATGAGTTGGAATAACTTGGATTTGAATTTAATTGATTTTATTGTTTTATTAACAGTTGTGATTTAGCACTATATAAATAACACTGATTGGAATTAAATGATTGCAACTTGCCATTTTGTAGTATTAGTAATAATGTTCGAGCACAGTCAAATGTGAATAGTGTGCCCAATTTGTCCAATCCAATCAAGCTAAAAATGGGTAATATATAATATAATATTGTGTATAACTGCAAATGTATTTCAGTGCATTTAATTGTCCTTTTTTAAAGGCATCAGCAGATTATTTTAATGAAATAAATGTCTAATTTTTAATTGAAAGAGATTAGTTTCCCTAATACCAGGAGGGGAATCTTAAGTTTAAAGGGATTACATTCCTGCTGTCTCCTCAACATGAAATGGTAGAGAGAACAGGTTAAAAAGGTATTTATTACATATTTATTTAGTTTTGCATGCATAGTTACTGGTAGATATCAGATATGTCAAGACAAAGAGTTTAGAAGTTGTTTTTTTTTTTTTAAAAAAAAGCAATTTTCTTCTGTAGTATCTTTTTTTCTCCACTGCCATCATTTTGTGTGTGTTTTTCTTAAATCTTACCATGCTCGTTTTAGTTTTACATTATGAATCTACTGTCAAGTTCATTTGGAAAGGTTCTGTATTTGAGACAATTTAAGTGCATATTCATAAAATATGGCAATGTTCAAGAAGTACACAGAAATAAAAAGATCTAACTGACCGGTGGAGTTGAGAGGAGGATGGCCGTGGTCTGTGGCCATGGCTGTCAGCACCAGCGTGGTGTCTTCTGCTAGATCAGCCAAGTCAGAAGTCAAAGTCACTGCTCCACTCTCACTGTTTAAGGCCAGATATGGAGAATTTCCTGCACAGAAACTACAAAAAAAATAAAATAAAATACTTTCAGCATTTACTTGTTATGGTGGTGGTTCCTAATTTCTCTGGGAATATTTCCAAGTTGTCAAGGTGCAACACATCCTAAACTGGTTTCAACTGACCTGTAGCTGATGCGCGAGTTGTTCCCGGCGTCTTTGTCGGTGGCGGACAACGTCAGCACCAGCTTCCCTTCCTCTGCATCCTTCAGCAGGATATTGCTGACATAGCTGCTGAAGCTGAACTCAGGTGGGTTGTCATTGACGTCGATAAGGCTCACTCTGATGGTGGTAATGTTCTGGTGGAAAAAGTTTAACGAAGACCATATTCGTTAAAAATGTAATTGTGTTAATCAGTCGAATACCATCTATTACACTTTTTTCAAGATATGTTTGTGATGCTCAACAGCCTTTGTAACTGACTGATCACTACAACAATTACAGGTTAAGAACTGGATAATAGTAAAGTCCTGAGCAATATAAGCCTGTCTAATAGGAAACACTATTTTAGATTATATGATTGAGCACTGTTAAGTAGGGCTGGGCAACGATTAAAATTTTTAATCTAATTAATCGCACGATTTCCCTGATTAATCGCATTTGTACGCAAAATCCAAAAATGGATTCAAAAGTAGTGTATAGCTTTTAGCATTTAGTTTTATTTTAAATGTGCTGCCATATGAATGAAAGTGCCATAACATTTGTTGTGCAAACACACTTTTAACATCAGCATCTTTCTGTAGTTTTTATGTAGAAGCCTCGCTCCACTGTCTGTTTCCTTGAATGACTTGCTGCTATCAGTTGTGTGTTTTGCCTTTAAGTGATATTTTAGACTGGAACTACTACGCTGAGAAGACAATTCAACTTGGCAGTGTTTACAGATGACTTTGGTTCTGTCGACTCCGCCGTCTGGAAGAATTTTAAAATGAAAATGGCCGAGTAAAAGTTCCGTACCCTTCTCCATGTTTGGTGGATCCGCCGATTACTTTCTTTTCCTGTTCCACAGCAGACAGCAACAGACTTTTACAAAATAAAAGCCTGTGAGCAGCAGACTTTTACAATAATAAAATAAATTTTAAAAATAATAATTAGAAAAAAAACCAACTGCGTTAATGTGCGATAAAATATTTATCGGCGTTAAATAGTTAGCGAGTTAACCTGATAATAACGAGTTAACTCGCCCAGCCCTACTGTTAAGTTAAACTTTATAACACTTCTCTGCTCAAAAAGTTATTTAAAGAAATGATTATTCAAAATCGTTTCTGTAACTATTGTGGAGTTGCAATGTTTTCCTTTTACATATCCCGTTAAAATAAATCTGTCTCCTGGTAAAATGAAGCCACCAATCTGATTCAATATTCAATGTCAATGGGTCATTTTTTTGTTCCCATACGCAAATCAAGATTTTGTCATCAGAACTAGTCCTGTGTCCTTCCTTCTGTCCTGCAGTTGCATCTTACTTCTCTTTTTGGGCTGCCTTTGTCTGAAGCCTTTACAACCAATTCATAAGTTTCCCTGCTCTCCCGATCCAGAGAACCAATGGCCAACAATGTCCCATCCTGCAACACAAGACACAATCACACAAACTACGGCAAACATCACAGTAAACGTTACGCATCAATGAGACCCGTGATGATTAACGAAGCCATTCTGGCTGCTCTGTCCCTCTATGTTAAGAATTTTTGACCCACTTGTAAAAACTTGTTGACATTTTGTTGTGACTTGGACGTTACAATATTTTATGTTGCCTCCAAATGTAGATATAACTAGGTTCCATAAAGTACCTTTGATTGATGTAACTAAATACGAAAAAGCCAAGACATTATGTATCTGTGTAACTAACAGCTCAGAGTGACATTACAAATGAAAAAACTTTGTTGTTATGAAGTTACATTCGGGTCAAAGTTAATTGGCTGTTACTGAATGAAAAACAAAAGACAAACCAGAAAATCATTAGCATTAGGTTTCTTACAGACTGCACAGATGTCTAAGCAAAAGCTGTGGCAGGCAAGTTGATTTGAGTCAAATGAGTACAATCGTACAGTTGCTATTACAAAATAATAAAGGCATTACCAGAATTTGTAAACTTGTTATTTGTCTTTAACACTGGCTTAAAATGGCAATGTAAAAGCAATGTTTTTGGAAGCATGCTTCTGAGTGTCCCACTGCATCCTGTGCCACACTTGAGAATAATGACCATTGTTTGCATTTTGAATAAAGTTTTTTCATTTGCCATATGTGTTTTTTTTCTGCATCTTAATTCCACTCATGACTCCAACCTCTGGAAGCAAGAGTACCCATCAAGCATAAAAAGTCAAAAGTACACTTGGTTCTGATTTCCTGATTCTGATGTCACCAGCAGAGAGGCAGAAGCTGCTCCATATGCTGGCTGAGATTTCAAAATATTTCCACATTTATTTTTTCCGGACTCACCTCTCCGAATCTGAAGAGTGGGTGTGGGGATGCAAGATAGAGGCTGACTTCTCCGTTGGGCCCAATGTCGGCGTCAGTGGGCTCGATGGTGAAAACTTCTCCTGGAGTTTCCACTGAGTATTCACCCTCAACGATCTGCAAGGGGTCGGGGATGCTTGGGAACTGTGGAGCATTGTCATTGTAGTCCAGGATTGAGATGTTGAGCTGAGCTGTTGCTCTCAGACCATCAGTGGGCTGATCCACTGCTACAACCTGAAAAAGGAAATAGAAAACAACAAAAACAAACACTCAGTTTAGAAGTTTTTAAATGATTTTTAGCTTGGATTTTTCTCCGGCTCTTCTTTATTGAGCGATATTGTTTCCAAAAGCAAAAGGTTGGCTCTTGCACGTGATCAAGATGAGATGAGATGAGATAGAAGCCCTTTGGAAGAAATTGCTCAAGGCTTTACAATCTCCAATTTGGCCTCTGATCATTTCAGAGGAACAAAGTACATCGCTATTATATAGTAAATGAGGTCTTTAATAACACTGTGGGTGGATTTATACAGTTTATCTCCTCAACAAAGTAGATATGCTGTAAATTGACTCAGTGCCACAATAAAAGATCATGACAGCTATGCACTTTATGGATATACAGCAACCTGTCATAAACATTTCTCTACACTTAATCCGAAGAGGGAGAAGAAGCGTTTGTTTTAACAATTGTATTGATCAAATCCAAGTCACCATCAAAATATGCAAAAAAACAAGTTTGTATGGATTAATCAGTTTATCATACTGCTGTATGTTCTGGGAGTCACACATCCCAAAAACATTAGAAACATTTAAATGCACAGTCCTACCTGAAGTAGGTAGCTGTCGATTGTCTCTCTGTCCAAGTTAACGTCTCTCCTCAGGGAGACAACACCTTGCTCGTTAATGTCAAAAGTATCATTGATAAAGAGGAAGTGACCTTTGGAAAATCCACCCTGAGCAGGAAGATAAGTGTGTTAAAAATCAGCCAGCTTTAACGTCAGAGTTATTTTCAGCCATCAAACAGCAGCAAGATTAGTAAACACTAGTTTCAAGGTCCAAATTGTGAAAAAAAACATACATTTCATCTCATTTGTTTTTTCAATTCGACACAAATCTAGCAAGTATTCAAATATATTTCATGCAGAATCTACTCCAACAAATAAGAAAATAACTTTATCTGACTACTCCACACCAGGAATGTGCTCTGACAGGGCACCAGAACCACATGATGAAACTCACCTCGTCCCTGTCTGTGACCTCCAGGGTCAGGATGGATGCGCCCATGGCCAGGCTCTCAGAGACAGCCACATCATAGCTGTCCTGACTGAACTCAGGTGGGTTGTTGTTCACGTCCTTCACCTTGACCAACACAGAGCTATTCCCAACCAGAGAAGGAACCCCCCCATCCGAGGCCTGGACCGTCAGAGTGTACATCTTTACCCGGCTGTAGTCCAGAGGCTGTGCCAGCCGCAGGGTGCCAGTGGAGGCGTCCAACCCAAAAACAGCAGGGTCTGATGAGGGACTTTGCTGGAAAATCCTGTAGGTGAGTCTCCCGTTTGCTCCTTCATCAGGGTCTACAGCTGATAAAGTTAGCAAGCTCGTTTCCACTTCTTCTGTTTCTAAGACTTCCACCTCGTACTCAGACTCAAAGAACTTTGGGACATTATCATTGATGTCAGACACTTGGACCAGCAGGGTGGCTGTAGCGGATCGTGCAGGACGACCTTGATCTTCAGCCACCACAAGCAGGCTGTAATTTGCTGTGGTCTCCCTGTCAAGTGCACCAGCTACACTTACCATCCCAGATATAGGATCAATAGAAAACAACCCCTGTCCTCCTCTCAGTGAGTATCTGATTTCTTTGTTAAAGTTGCTGTCTTTGTCTGTTGCCGGGACTACGGTAACGTTGGATCCCACCGCTGTGCCCTCTGGGACAGATTTTGGGACAGTTGTGGAAGCAAAAACTGGACTGTTGTCATTGATGTCGGTGACACGAACCTCAACGATTGCACTGTCACTGGTAATGCCATCAGAGATAGAGATTTCCACAGAGTAGTTGTGTGGGGAATCATCGAAGTCGAGCTTCACGTTGGTGGTAAGTTCACCATTGGAGGAGATGGAGAACTTATCGGCTTCTGACTGAACTTGGAGGGTCGCTGGAGTCTCTCCAGTTGTTAGAAAGTTGACCTAAAAACAAACAGATGAGTAGCGGGAATCACTATTTCCTAAAAGTTTAGCAGAATCTGAGCAGCAGTGAGTATATATATATATCCAATTCCACATCTTCTGTCAGATTAACAAGTTGCTAGTAAAAATCTTTTGGTCATTGAAATTCACTGTTGCACTCACCCTAAGAATAACAACTCCTGGGTCCTGCTCCTCCTCAACAGTGCCCTGGTAGACTTTTTGTAAAAACTGAGGTTTGGAGTCACCAGGAGCACGAATGGTAACCTGTGCTGAAGAGGAACGGTATATGATTCCCCCTACAGGAGAGGTGGAGAGGGACATGATTGTAACCGAGTTTGATAAATCTTTCTTAACTGAAACGCAGTCTGTTTCAGGGCATTTCATGTTTCACCAAAGCTTTGATATACTTCAGATAAACCGGTTTGCATGGTTGGCATGCTGTCCAATCCAGAACTCTTTTAACAACCGTTGTGGCACTTGAGTGAGATTGATGACTTTTTATATAACCAGTGTGATCTCTGACAAATTGCCACAGAAAATGCTTCAGAAAAGAGATTTTAAGGTTCAGCAGGGCAATTAAATCATTCATTTAAAGTAAACTAACACAGTAAGCATTCTCTTTGCCCACAGCTTTTACACATTATCTGCCAACAAAATGGTTGTTGTATTAATCGGAAAACACCTTTAACAGCTTCTGCTGTAAACTGCCCTCTGAAAAACAAACTTGTACCAAAATCAAATCAGTCAGTAGACTTATGTTAAATTATTAGATCACTTAGGATCAAACACAGTTACTGTCATCCTCCAATATATCATTTTTAAGTAACCGAGCAAAATTAGTCAGCAAACAAAAGCAACAATGTGTATATTGGTGTGATGACATTATTATATTCACTACATTTGACAGCAGCCAAAGACTTTACTTTAAGAACTGAAGAATATCAAGTAAAAAAATTGCAGCTCGCAGAGAGTAGGTCACTGAAGATGTTCTGAGCTGTGATTCAGTACTGCATGAATGATTTGTTGCAAACATGTGCCAGAGAACCGGGCTTGTAGCTATAATTTGGTGCTGATTAGCTCTAACATCATAATTCAAGTCAGTACAAGTCATTTTTTAAAGTCACAGATTAGTTATGGTAGTGGACAATGCAGGAAAAATATAATACCATCTCTGGCTGTTATGTAAAGAGGGAACACCAAAAGCCTGTTTTCCACCAGGGGGATGGCTTTAACCAGTGTGATCTCTCCGGTGTCTTCATCGATTGAGAAGTATCCTTCATTGTTTCCAAAGTCAATCGAGTATTTTACAAGCCCATTTCCATCAGCATCTGGATCTTCTGCTTTAACCTTTAAGTTACATAATACAAACCAATGTCATAACAGTGATTCTTAAACCACCTCAAACATAACATGAATAGAACTAAGCAGAGAGTTGTTAAAGGCCAAAAAAGAAAAGAAAAAAGATAACATCAGAAGTCAAAAAGAAATCTTGCTTATGACATGTACTCTTAATAATATGACTCATTTAGGTTCCTCAAGCTATCCATCATCAGCATAGCAGTGGCTGGTTAGTGTCTGCAGCTAATACGTTGCATACGTTGAACATGAAGGAACAGTATATTCACTTTATGCTACAAATACTAGATTTTTTAAATGTAAAAAAAGAAAATTCTTTTCTCAAAACCAAATGAGTTGTATCAACATCAAGTGTCATGTCATGTCCGAGAAGCAGACACCCTTTCCACTTTTAAGACCAGGCTTAAAACTTTCCTTTTTGATAAAGCTTATAGTTAGGGATGGCTCAGGTGATCCTGAAACATCCCATAGTTAAGCTGCTATAGGCCCAGACTGCTGGGGGGCCTCATCTGTCACACATTTCCTCACTTTACTCTCTTTATGTATATGTGATATTGTTGTGGTCATTAACTCGTGTTTCCCTGTTCCAACAAATATCCTTTGAATGGTGTTACAGTGCCGCCGCCGCTGCCCCCCCCCCCTTTCTGTCTTCTCAAACCCCAGCTGGTCGAGGCGGATGGCCACCCTTCCTGAGTCTGGTTCTGCCAGAGGTTTCTTCCTGTTAAAAGGGTAGTAAGTAATTGGTAATTGGGAGTAATTGCATAATTGGGACAGTAATTAATTACGTTTCTCTCCAGTCACCTCAGGCACGCTCAGGACAGGAGATTGGACCGAAAACAAAGTTTCAGTGCAATCTGTTGGTTTCCTTAGCTAGGAAATTGTTTTTGAATTGGCTCTATATGAACGAATTGGATTATTTTATGAATAATTATGATTACAATTAATTGAATTCCAATTGGCTTGAATTGGACTTTATTATCTAAGTGCCTTGAGATGACATTTGTTGTATTTGGCGCTATATAAATAAAAATTAATTGAATTGAATTGAATATCACATCACTTTAGACACTCAATTTCAGATACGTCTATTGGAATATCATAATGCAACTTAAGACACCCGGAGAACGATTTGACAAACGTTAATGAGAACTCTGTCAAAACTTCTGAATTGATTTAGAATATTAGAATAGAATAGAATATAGGAATAAATCGTGAAAGGGAGATCGAATAATTCAATATAGCAATATTGATTACATGACTTCAATTATGTATGCAGTAAATGTGTAACAGAGGTGTTTCCGTCACTCACCTGAACCAGCAGCATTCCCACCGTCTGATTTGCAAACACCTTCCCCTCGTATTTGCTACTGGTGAAGATGGGACTGTTGTCATTCTCATCCAAGAGAGTCACAGTGACTTGTGCTGTGGCATTATGGTTGGGGTGATCTCTTTCCCTTGCTTCAATCTTATCGTGGACAGAACAACACCCAATGGTAAGACTTACAGTGTATTCAGGCCCAAATACAGCCCATTGTGGCCTTTCAAATAGTTTGAATCTGTCTTCACAGCTAAAGTAATCGTTCACTTGTGCCTTCATGTGTTCAGAGTTGCTATGTCACACTGAAAACGGCAGTTAGTGTAAATTATTTAAGAAAAATAAGATTGAATTGAAAAAAACAACAAGGATTCAGCTATATTTAGCTGTGTGTTTCTTTATAACTTTAATATCATCAAAATGCACTTATGCACTATTTTCTCCTGTGTAACTGATGTAAGAAAAACAAATAAAAATTAATAAGCGTTGAAAGTCAATTCATGTTACAGAATTACAAAATGTTGTCTTTAATGGGAACCCCAGGGCATGCTTGTTATGAAGTTCAGTTTACCTGAAACATGATCCTTTCTGTGGCCTCTCTGTCCAGAGCTGTGGAGTTTTTCACTCTGACTGCCCCATCAGGACTGACAGAGAAAGGGACAGAATCTGGAACAATCCGCAGAGTTCCCACAAATCCTCCCTGAGAGATGGGTAACATGTAGAGAGGAGAGTGATATCAGAAATGCCTAACAGGGTCAGCAGAAACCTCCAATGGCAGAGACTGTATGTAATGTGTGAGTGTTGTTTAAAGTAAAATTCACCTGGTCCAAATCAGTGACGGCAGCTTGAAAAAGAAAAGTATCAACGCGGGAGTTTTCCAGGAGAGCTACAGAGTAGTTGGTTTGATCAAACTCTGGAGCGTTATCATTCACATCTTCAACTGTAATGGAGACCACAGCATCAGCCGTCTTCAGAGCGTTATCTGTTTGGGCTGCCTGTGGGTAAAGTAAATTCACATGAATTCAATGTTAAGTAAGCTCTGCTGAACCTTTGACCTTTGATGACGTCTGAGGTATTGAATAAATCTTAATCAGATACCGCTTATGGAATAAACTTTCCTAATAGACATGTTTCATAAGATTTTTCATCTGCTAAATGAAACAGCAAAGCAACTGCTCTCTCAAAATTACATGCAATATAGTACTGCAATTACTGTACATAATTGCAGTTTAATTAATTGCATAATTGGGACAGTAATTAATTACGTTTCTCTCCACAGTCGCCTCAGGCACGCTCAGGACGGGAGATTGGACCGAAAACAAAGTTTCAGTGCAATCTGTCGGTTTCCTTAGCTAGGAAATTGTTTTTGAATTGGCTCCATATGAACGAATTGGATTAATTTATGAATAATTATGATTACAATTAATTGAATTCCAATTGGCTTGAATTGGACTTTATTATCTACGTGCCTTGAGATGACATTTGTTGTATTTGGCGCTATATAAATAAAATTAATTGAATGTAATATACTTTAGAGGATCTCATGACCATGACCATTCAGCGTGGATACAAAAGTCACATCAAGTGTTCTCAGTAGCTGAATGGCTACAAAAGATGGCTAAGCACTGCAGTGGCCATGAGTCACTGCTGATGGTCTTTCTCTTCATATATGCATAGTTTTTCGAATTTGGTTTTCTGAGTAATAATTCAAATAAAATGATGCACAAAGTTGTTTTTGATCAATGCCATAGAGCTCTCAGTGTTCACAGTGAATTGCTTGAGGATTGAAAAGAAGCAACAACTGATTAAACAGCTACTAGAAACAAAGTGTGTGTAGATGAACATGTCCTTACCTTGATGCTAACAGAGATCACACTGCTGTTCATCTCCTCCCTGTCAATAGTTGTCATCAGAGACAAAACTCCACTGCTGGAGTCAACGTTAAAGTTTCTTTCATACTTGTCAGGAGACACTGAAAAAAACATAAATAATGGTACACTAAGTTTTTATTCTACATATTTTACACATGTTCAGACTGAAAAAAGCCACTTGTCATTTACCAGCACCGATGCTGTACGTTACTGCGATGTTGATTCCAGTGTCTCCATCCTGGGCTTTGATTGCCTCAGGTTGAATAGAGTGGAAAAGCCCAACCTAAAATATGTAAGATAGATAGTACTAAATTTCTGTTATTCAAATGCAAAAGAAATATTTTTACGTAACACCTCCAAAATTTGTTACCTTAACAAAATGTTACACATTTGTGAAATTCAAGCACTGAAAACCCACGTTACCCGGGAGAGAAATGCAGCAGAAGTCAGAAGACTGACCTGATTCTCTGGGATAAAGGCCTGGTACAGGCTGTGGCTGAAATAGGGATTGAAGTTATCAAAGTCCTCTATGATAATCGCCACAGAAGCGGTGTCATTCAGTCCGCTGTTATCCTGCAGTAAACAATGGTGGGATTATGTACACGAATAAGGCAGATATGCATGACCGGCATATCTTTTGGCTCTAAAATAACTACGTGTTCATTTGTTCACTTACCTTGGCAGTCACCATGAAGTTGTACCTCTGGACAACATTGTAGTTCAAAGGTCTCTTCAAAATAAAAACCCCTGAGTTGGTCAAAAGAAAGTCTTCTGTTGCTGGAGCCTTTTGATGGAAAAAAAGGAATCATATTTAGCATAATATTATTAGTGCTGCCACTTTATTTTTCTTTCTTTTTTGTGTTTGCCATATTTATGGCTATACTAGCGATAGGGACATGGAACGTCACTTCACTGGTGAGGATGGAGTCCAAACATGCGGGTGTCGAGAGATGTTGGCTAAATATAGTGGGGCTCACCTCAACACACGGCAAGGCAACAATCTTCCAGAGAGCGGCTCAAATTTATTTCTTTATGGAGTTGCCTTGGATAAGAGTTGGCTTACTTGTAACTTCCCAAGCACTAAAGTGCTGGAATTTTTCTTATTGGACGGCAAAGTAGTTTCCCTGTGCCTTTGGGTTGGGGAAAAGGCTTTCACTGTTGTTTTTTGTGTATGCGCCCTCAGCTTGGTGCTCAAGAGTCTAGTGAGGGTGTGCTGGGAATATTTGTCAGAGGCCCCATGCCAGGAGATGTTCAACTCCCATCTTTGGGAGATTACTGAGGCAGCCATACAGAGTTGCAGGTCGTAAAGTGGGTGGTTCTGGCAGCAATTCCCGAGCCTGGCGGTGGACAACTCAGGTGAAACGAACTGTAAGGCTGAAGAAAGAGCCTTACGGAGTTTGGTTAGCTTGTAGGATCTTGGAGGCAGCCGACAGGTGTCAACAGTGCAATCAGAATGTGGCTTAGGCAGCTGTGAAAGGTATTGTAGGAGTTTTTCTAAGGCTATCGACCTGGATGATGGTTCATTTATTGATCATTTATCCGACCCTCAGCTACGGTAATGGCCTGCAAACTATTACAAACAGAAAGAAGCTGAAATGAGCTTTCTGCAAAGGGTGGCTGGCCTTATTTTTAGGAATAGTGAGAGGATCTTGGAGAAGAATTGTTTTCCACTGCATCAAACGTAGTCAGTCTAGGTGGTTTTGACATCTTGTCAGGATGCCTTCCGGACACCTCACAGGAGAGGTGTTTTGGACATATCCAAATGGGAGGATGCCTTGGGGCAGACCCAGGACTCGATTGAGATATCATCATGTCTTGACTAGCTTGGGAATGCCTTGGTGTCCCTCCAGAACAGCTGGAGGAGGTGCCTGGGAAGAGGAAGGCCTGGGGATCTCTGCTCATACCAGATGGAGAAGCAACCAGGCCGCCTTTTTCCATTGCTTATTAGTTCAGTTCTTGTGATCAGTGTAAGCTTTGTTTCCCATTGTAAGCACCTGGTCACCCTTACCAGTCTGCGGCTACACAGCAAATGCAGCAAATTGCAATGTATTGTGTTCTAGCGCCTTTTGATCAGAACCAGCACTAATTTTGCATTAATTTGTATTCCGGTTGCCCTTGTATTGGAACAGACAACACAGACAAGCCTTCACTCTCCACATGCATCAAAGCCTTAGGCTTGCTATTTTTTCAACACATCGATTTCAAGGACAAAATGTTCACTTCCTAATACATTCCACCCACTGCCAGGTACCACCTTCATGAGATACTCAATGTTTTTCACTTCACCTGCCATTTGTCATAATGTTTGGCCAATTAGTGTACAGTTACATCAACCTAAATTACAAATATCATGTCACTTATATATTACTTGCGGCACTCTCAGTATCGACATACAATAAATCAAAACACTCATTGTAGCTTTCCAAGCATAATAAATGTTATTACAAAGGAATATGTCACTCGGTTGTTTTCTGGGGTGCTGTCTGCGTCCACAGCTCTGACACGAAGAACCTCAGTTTCCACACTATGAATCTAAAAGAAGAAAAGATCAGACAAGTCAAACAAATTTAGCTTTAGCATAACACTTAATATTAGATGTATATTTCGATCCTGCTTCACTGTAGCCTACGTCTTAATATCACCCTCGCCCACCGATTAGCCAGGCAGTGGCTTAAAACCTCTGAACAAAGCAGTATCAACAGTTTCAGTTTAAAACCCCTCCATCCAGTATCTATACCCACTTAATCCAATTCAGTGGGGGCTGGAGACTATCCCAGCTGCCATTGGGTGGGGCAGGGTGCATTGTGGACAGGTCACCAGTCCATCACAGGGCCACATAGAGACAAAGGGAACAAACAGCCATGCAAGCTCACACTCACTTCTAGGGTCAATGTAGAATTGCCAATTAACCTAACATGCATGTTTGGTGTTTTTTGGATGGCAGAGGGAAGTCAGAGCATCCGGAGAAAACCCATGGATGCACAGGGAGAACATGCAAACTCCAAATAGAAAGGCTCCAGCCGGCAGCGCCATGCCACCATGCAACCCTGCCAACCCCCCGGTCCAAATACTGTTCATTTTTAAAGGATTTTTGGGCAGTGGTGACATTTATTTGACAGTAACTTAATAGTCAGAGAGTATTATTTGAGTATTATTGACTTATCTTGTTGCTGCAGAGCATCAGTTGACACGTATACTCATGCAGAGATGTATCATGCAAGAGGTCCCCTGTCTCATTCCAGCAGATGACAGAGACTTACCTCAGATATATTGACGGTGTAGAACTTTTCTGTAAATATTGGGCTGTTGTCATTGAGATCATTGATCCTCAGTGTGCGAGTGTTGTTGAACTATAAAAGTAAATCATAAAAAATATCACAAAATGAAACATTATTTGAAAAATTTAGTTTTGTAAAGTATGGCATTGATATTAAGACTTTGTGCTGAGACTTTAGAAGTTAATCCACCTTGATAGTGCCATCACACATGATAGAGTAGTACAAGGTGCTATCACTCTGAAACAAAAAAAAACACACACACAAAAATTATTTCAATCTTTTTAAATGGCATCCTTTAATTTAACCAAGATGCAGCCTTACTCTTTAATAAACACTGAAACACAACTGAAAAGAATACTTCAGGTTCAACCAGATGACAAAACCTGGAAGACAAGATATTTTAGACTGAATTGATTTTGTTGTCAGTGAACTCTTGGAAGCTGAAATAATGAGTTTAATAAAAAGGTTGTCTAAAAGCTGATGTGTGTACCTTTCAAAAGGAAACTGAGGCCCCAAAGCAGCACCATCTGGCACCGAATTTACATATTTTCTGTTGGCTAGTAAAAGTTGGAAACTAGAATGTATTTTTTTTCGTAAAGTAAAGGTGGATTCTGTAGTTCAACATGTATGATCAACTTTTAGGATTGTTTTTCAGTTAAAGAATGAAAGTGGCTTTAATGTATTTTACTATGTGAGGATAGAATATTAAGGTATTTGAGTCTTATCAATTAGGGTCCCTTTTAAGTTTAGAAATCTAGCATTTATGTGCAAAACCCTTTCCATTTATGTTATGCAGCAAATCAATGGTTAATAATTCATCATTTCAAGAAAAAAATACTTGGCCAAACTCACAGCTGCCAGGGCATCTGCATCCAGTGGCTTTTTGGTGCGAATAGTTGCACTGGGGTTCCCAAGTGTGAAGCTCAACTCCAGAAACTCAAGGTGGAGAGGAAATAAGTAGGAAACCAGCTTCACATTGCTTCCTTCTTCGATACCATTAACCACCTCCACATCCCCTGTGGGAGCAGAGGACTGATGTAAAGATAAACTTCATGACCTCAGAAATTACATGTGAACTTTTCATTTCAAAATTATGTAAAGGTTGTTCCATTATGTATTCAGCATGCAGTTAAGTAAAGATAACAAGATAAAAAGGAAAAAAAAGAGATGCAGCTGATGAATAAAGTTTATTTAATTGAATCTATTATTGGAATGTATGATTCAAAAATATCATTCTAACAGCTCACCTATGTACCCTTCATCAACTGTACCCAAATGTATAGTTTGTGTAGCCCCAGTGCAGTCTATATTTGAAGTACCTGCAGAAACAAAAGTAATGTTAATTAAAACAAAAAGCAAAAACAATACAAAAAAGTTTCCAAAAAAGTTGAAATTCAGTGTAAAAATATGAATTAAAATAGAATGCAATAATCTATAAATCCTGCAAACCCTATACCACATCAAAAATAGTAAAAATTCTCTTGGTAGTACAATAAATTATTTTTTTTTTTAAAAGACATTATATCATATACATTGTAAAGTATATGTATATATATATATATATATATAATGCATAAAATAATGTATCATATGCTCATTTTGAATATTATGCCAGAGGAACATTTGAAAAAGTTCAAACATTGGAGACAAAAGACTTGCAAATTTGTGTAATGCTAAAAAGAATAGCTGGTGGAACATCTCACAACTACATGTGTAACAGGACTGTACCATAGCTGGGTTAAAAAAAACAAAGAGTTTGAGAAGTAAAGCTGTGGAAGATTTCAAAACTCTATCAAAGTCTGTATGAAAAAAAAGTATAGAACGGTAAATGACTCATTTCAATGTAAATTTGCAAATCATTTTTAGATAATTAACCTATAATATCATGTAAGGAACTCAGGAAGCAGAGGAAATCTCTATATGAAAGGTACAATGCTGAAAACAGCTTTTGAATGCCCAGCCAGAGGCACTTCATTAAAAACAAACTAAATTAGTTCATGGAAATCCCTGTATAAGTGCAGGAACCTCAGAAAACAATTTGGCATTAACACCATTTATAACTGCATTCACAAGAAAAAAAAAAACACTGAAACACTGATGCTATCTCTGGCCCCCAGTCCAGTAAAGATGTAGACAGCTGTTCTGTATTGGGATGAATCTGATCGGAATAAAAAATCATCGACACCATGTTCTCCAGGCTCGAGAAGAGAAATAACCTAATCTCTTTATTAGTACACATCTGTGGTTGCATTGAGGTGCTTGAGGCACATGACATCAGAATCAAGCATTTGTTAACGTTCCATTGATCGTGAATTATATATAGTCTTTTTCAAGGAAGGCTTAGCCTATTTCATCAAGACTTTTCTAAGCCACATGCATTACACATGCATTACACATGCATTACACATGCATTACTCATGCATTACACATGCATTACACATGCATTACACATGCATTACTCATGCATTACACATGCATTACACATGCATTACACATGCATTACTCATGCATTACTCATGCATTACACATGCATTACTCATGCATTACACATGCATTACACATGCATTACACATGCATTACTCATGCATTACACATGCATTACACATGCATTACACATGCATTACACATGCATTACTCATGCATTACACATGCATTACACATGCATTACACATGCATTACTCATGCATTACACATGCATTACACATGCATTACACATGCATTACTCATGCATTACACATGCATTACACATGCATTACACATGCATTACACATGCATTACTCATGCATTACACATGCATTACACATGCATTACACATGCATTACACATGCATTACTCATGCATTACACATGCATTACACATGCATTACACATGCATTACACATGCATTACTCATGCATTACACATGCATTACACATGCATTACACATGCATTACTCATGCATTACACATGCATTACACATGCATTACACATGCATTACTCATGCATTACACATGCATTACACATGCATTACACATGCATTACACATGCATTACACATGCATTACACATGCATTACTCATGCATTACACATGCATTACTCATGCATTACACATGCATTACACATGCATTACTCATAATTTATGTTTTATGTGGAAATCCACCTCTGTAATTTGGAATTGGTTCGCGTTTTCTTCTACTGACCAAGACCAAACTTCAGCCATATGTAAGGTGTGCAAAGAACATTACTCATGCATTACACATGCATTACACATGCATTACACATGCATTACACATGCATTACACATGCATTACACATGCATTACATGTGTAAGATGCATTACACATGCATGACTCATGCATTACATGTGTAAGATGCATTACACATGCATTACACATGCATTACACATGCATTACATGTGTAAGATGCATTACACATGCATTACATGTGTAAGATGCATTACACATGCATTACACATGCATTACATGTGTAAGATGCATTACACATGCATTACACATGCATTACACATGCATTACATGTGTAAGATGCATTACACATGCATTACACATGCATTACATGTGTAAGATGCATTACACATGCATTACATGTGTAAGATGCATTACACATGCATTACACATGCATTACATGTGTACGATGCATTACACATGCATTACACATGCATTACTCATGCATTACTCATGCATTACATGTGTAAGATGCATTACACATGCATTACACATAGGGGTGCGCGATCTGACGATATAAAATCGTGACTGGCGAGGAAGAGTGGAGAATCGCAGGCGATCTACCAAATTAGAGAAACCGTATAGATCGCCTTTGCCAATCAGCGCAATGATTTTATTTTTTTAATGCTGGTTCCCGCCGATGCGGCAGACGTAGGGCGTCCTTAACCTAACCGACCAATCATAGCGAGCAGTGCGTCGTAACACTTTCTTACACGCCTCCATGTTGTGTTTGTAAAAACTTAGAAAACGCATGGACAGCCATGGCTGAAAGCCAAGCCGACGAGCTGGTGAAGAAGACGAAATCCACCTCTGTAATTTGGAATTGGTTCGGGTTTTCTTCTACTGACCAAGACCAAACTTCAGCCATATGTAAGGTGTGCAAAGAACATGTTAAAACGTCCGATGCCAGTACAACAAATTTGTTCAACCACCTGAGACGTAGGCATCCCAAGGAATATGCCAAGAGTGAAACAATGCGAGCAGCGGGGGTTTCCACCACCTCCTCACAACCTGCGGCCTCGGTGGCAAAACCGAAGCAAACAACAGTTACCCAGGCATTCCAAAAAGGCAGCCCGTATAAGAAGTCCAGTAAGCGATGGAGAGAGGTAACGGACGCTATCACGTACTATCTAGCTAAGGACATGGTTCCTTTCTCGGCCGTGGAGGACGAGGGATTTAAACGCCTAGTGAAAGTACTTGACCCCCGCTACGAGGTACCAGGCAGGAAATTTTTTTCCAACACTGCAATGCCACGTCTGTACACAGAGTGCAGAGCGAAGCTGGAACATCAAATACAAAAAGTGCAGTTCTTTGCAACAACCAGTGATCTGTGGTCTAGCCGCACATCTGAGCCTTATTTGAGCTTGACCATCCACTACATCGACAACTGGAAGCTCTGCAGTGCGACTCTGCAAGCAACATACTTCCCAGAAGACCACACGGGGGAGCTCATCGCGCAAGGGCTACGAGACGCACTTGAAAGTTGGGGACTCCGTGAGGAGAACATGACCTGCATGACCACAGACAGTGGGACCAACATGGTGAAGGCCCTCCAACTTAACAGCTGGACTCGTCTTCCCTGCTTTGGGCATAGGCTGCACCTAGCCATTGGTGAGTAAACTTTATAAATTAATAATGCATGTGTCATGTCTGTTAAGATGTTTTCAGTACTTATCCCGAACAGATTATTAAAAAAAAAATCAGTGATGGGGTCTATGATTAAATGTTTCTTCACATATAATAACAACAATAATATGTATTATTATAATGATGATGATAACAAATAATAATAATAATAATTCTGAATGAAAAAAATATGAGCAATGCAACACTTCTAATGTTAATAATTAATGGCAGATTAAAATGTTCATTTTGTTGTTTTGGTTTATTTCTGTCAATGCATCTATCTAGCTAATGAAATACTACTGTGCTCTTCTTTTATAGAAAACAGTGCCAAAGACCATCGAGTTGTTCGTGTGACATCTGTCTGCAAAAAAGTGGTCAGTGCATTCTCCTTCAGCTGGAAGAAGAAGAAGAGGGATTTGGCTCAAGCTTAAACAGAGCTTAAACTCCCACAAAAAAAAACTTCAAAAAAGAGTCACCAACCAGATGGGGTTCCAGACTTGCCATGATCGAGAGAGTGTTGGAACAAGAAAGTGCCATCTCGCAGGTCCTGAAAGCTGACAAGAAGACACGGCAGTTGGCAACATCATGGCAAGATATCGAAGTCATGGAGTGTGTTAAGAAGGCCCTCGGCCCTCTGAGAGATTTCACTGATGCACTTTCTGGGGAGGACTATGTGAGTGTCTCATATGTCAAGCCAGTCCTGTACCTGCTGAAAGCCAACCTCCTTGAGCAGAATGAAGAAGACATTGAGCTCACCAACACAATGAGGACAACAATCCTCAACTACCTCACTGACAAATATCAGGACCCCACCACTGATGCCCTGCTCGACATGGCTTCGCTTTTGGATCCAAGGTTCAAGAGCCAGTACATTGACAGTGACAAAACAGAGGAAATACAAGCCAGAGCTGTTTCCGAGATTGAGGGCTTACTGACCACAGCACAGCATTCACTGCCCACCTCCACTTCGCAGAGTGATCCTGGTGCAGACCAACCCCCACCAAAGAAAGCAAAGAAAAAAACATTAGGCAGCCTTTTCAAAATTTTAGGTGCTGCATCTGCAGCTGGCACAACAGCTTCCCCCACCCCATCTATAAGAGAGGCAGTCGAGGGGGAAATGAAGGCCTATCTTTCCACCCCACATGCAGACAGTGAGATGGATCCTGTGGAATGGTGGAAAGTCCATGAGGGAAACTTTCCACGAGTGAGCCAACTAGCTCAGAAATACCTGTGCATTCCAGCTACAAGTTCTCCCTCTGAACGAGTCTTCAGCACAGGTGGCAACATCGTAACTTGCCAAAGGGCTACTCTCAAGCCAGATAAAGGTGGACAAATTGATTTTTCTGACCAAAAATCTGTGATGGGGAAACTGTGAATTCCTCTTTTTTATCAGGAGCAGTTTGTTATTGCACTAATACAGTTACCTCAGTTTGCATTGGACCATTGATATTTAAATCGTGTGAATATAGCCAAAAACAGTTTGTGTTTTTCAACATTTCATATTTTCATACTTTTTATATTATAAGAAAATGCACTTTATCAGAGTAATGTTAATTTTTTAAGAGTGAGATTGTTTACTTCATTAGTGAAGTTACATATGCATTACACATGCATTACACATGCATTACATATGCATTACACATGCATTACACATGCATTACATATGCTACACATGCATTACATGTGTAAGATGCATTACACATGCATTACACATGCATTACACATGCATTACATGTGTAAGATGCATTACACATGCATTACACATGCATTACATGTGTAAGATGCATTACACATGCATTACACATGCATTACATGTGTAAGATGCATTACACATGCATTACACATGCATTACACATTTATTACACAAGCATTACACATGCATTACACAAGCATTACATATGCATTACACATGCATTACACATGCATTACATATGCATTACACATGCATTACATATGCATTACACATGCATTACATATGCATTACACATGCATTACACATGCATTACATATGCATTACACATGCATTACATATGCATTACACATGCATTACATATGCATTACACATGCATTACACAAGCATTATACATGCATTACACATGCATTACATATGCATTACACATGCATTACATATGCATTACACATGCATTACATATGCATTATACATGCATTACACATGCATTACATATGCATTACACATGCATTACACAAGCATTATACATGCATTACACATGCATTACACATGCATTACACATGCATTACATGTGTAAGATGCATTACACATGCATTACACATGCATTACACATGCATTACATGTGTAAGATGCATTACACATGCATTACACATGCATTACACATGCATTACACATGCATTACACAAGCATTACACAAGCATTACACAAGCATTACACATGCATTACATATGCATTACACATGCATTACATATGCATTACACATGCATTACACATGCATTACATATGCATTACACATGCATTACATATGCATTACAGCGGCAACAGTCAAACAGAAATGTCAAGGACATGAACATGAAAGTTTTTTTTTTCTAAAACTACAGCTGGTCTTATAACTTGTACAGGTGTTGATAAAAGAAGAAGTGATGTAACACTTCAGTAAACATACCCCGGTCCCAACTGTTCAAAATAAGCATATCTTTACCAAAAGTTGATTCAATTTCTTAGTTTAATCATTTTGATATGTTGTTCGTGCAGTTTTCAACTAAATGTTTTATATGGTTTGGTTGTATTTGACCTATAATCACATTGTTTTAACAGTATCTTGACTTCTTTTTTGTCCCTTTCTCACAACACTGCTGCACTGACTGGATACCTCGTTGTGAGATTTATGCTCTCAAAGTAAGAATAAATCTTACTTTAACATATTTTCTGGAATAATGACCTGTCTTGAAATTATCTTAAAAAATGTTTTTGATAACTGTGGTCACGTATATTTACCATTACACTGTACATAAAGCTCAGTTTATTATGGTTGGAGTTTATGGAAAGTGTTTAAAGAAGGATCGAACTGACATTGTCATGATCCGTGTTGTTTTGATGTCTTTTGCTGTTTGTTTTTCCATTCTGTTTCTTATTAGGGTTCTGTCACTTCCTTACTCAGTCTCTCTCCAGTGCAGTCATCAGCTTTACTCCCTTCACTGTGTTCACTTATCCTCAGCTGCACTCATTCACCAATCACCCTCCTCTGTATTTAAACTCCCGGTTTCTTTCACTCTTTGCCAGATCCTCACCGTTACTCTCACTTGTGCTGCTCCGAGATCCTTTTTTCTAATTTGGTCAGTCTGTCTGTTCTAGATTTTGTTTTCCATATTTTAGATTGATGTGTTTCCGGGTTTGCCGTGCCTTTTTTGAAAATAAGTACTTTCGTTTAATTCTCTCAGTCAGTGTCTGCACCTGGGTCCTCCTTCCTCGCCACTACCCACATGTGACAGACATGACGCTATAGTTTAGCCCATGGCAGATGAAA
Organism: Odontesthes bonariensis; assembly: GCF_027942865.1. NCBI lineage: Eukaryota > Metazoa > Chordata > Actinopteri > Atheriniformes > Atherinopsidae > Odontesthes > Odontesthes bonariensis. The sequence continues at coordinate 39,741,965 of NC_134509.1, forward strand.
TGCAGTTATAATGGGTCAAGTAAACAAGTTCAGGTGATTGTCATTTCATTGGTTAGAGTAGAATTTAGACATCTCAGATTAATGATTATGTACATACAGGGAGCACAAGTCATCCACTTGATAATTAACATGATGTATTTCACTTAGATTATTTGGCAGATTGATGTAAAAGATTTGAACACATACTTTGCTATCTGCTTCTGAGGAGTGCAGAAGTGTCTCTGCTTGCTCCTGCCGCTTACTGCTTTACTGTTTTATTCGCTTTTAAATCATTCGACTTTTTTCGACAAGTCTTGGATATGATTTTATTCTTTTTCTTTTAAGTGACCCAAGACTTTTTGAATCATTTTTATTCTTTTTACAACTTATCTGACTAGCCAGCGACTACAATCCTTTCAACATGCACAAAGGAGTAATCCAAACAAAGTCTCCCTGTGAAAGCTGTCGGATATATCAACAAGAAATTCTTGCACTTCAAGAAAGGATTTTTTTTCTTGTACCTTATTGAAGTGCAAGGTTACACTATCACTATTATTATTTTATTATTTTTTTTTTTTTTTTGATTTAGTTGTTACAGTCAATTTTTGTACTGTCTCTATTGTCATTAATGAGTCATGTTTCTTGGTTGTAACTTGTATTCTTGTTAAATAAAAATTTGATCACAAAAAAAAGAAAGGATTTTTGCCTTTGAAACAATAAAAGGACTTCATGAAACGCTCCGAATGGAATCCGGTGGTAAGAAGTCAACATTTACTTCCAAAGGAAAGGGTGAAAAAACTGCTACCTCCAACTTAAAGCTAAATGATACTGTGTCTTTTCCAAGACTCTGTAAAGACACTTATGATGGACTTGGTGCTAAGCCAAAGAAACGTCAAACTGTTGGAATCTATGGAGGATATGTAACATGACCCAGAATAAAGTTAACAAACAGATTTTTACCACTGTCAGAGCCAAATGTGACTGAGTGTAACAGACAGAGAGACGGTACAAAGCAGCAGATGGACAGAGAAACTGTGCCGGGTGTAAAGGTCAAAGATACTCTTGTGCTTAGAGACGGAGCCATACTTAATATAAATATAAACAGAATAGTTACATGCAGCTATCCAAGTGCCGCTGTCTCTGACATCACAAGATTACTACCTGAGGTACTGGCAAAACACCAAGGCAAGGCAAGGCAAGGCAAGGCATCTTTATTTATATAGCGCATTTCATACCACAGGCAACTCAATGTGCTTTACATAAAGACAAGGCATTTAAAAGAACAGCATAAAGCAGCATAAAAACAAGCAATTTAAAGAGAAAAAAAAAATAGAATAAAAATTAAAGCAATCAAAGAAGAGGGGAAAAAGAAATATATAAACTCAACCATAAGCACACGGAAAGAGAAATGTTTTTAACCTGGATTTAAAAGTGCTTACAGTTGTGGCTGATTTCAGTTCTGCTGGTAGTTTGTTCCAGTTGTGTGCAGCATAACAGCTAAAAGCTGCTTCACCGGGTACAGTTTGAACTCTGGGCTCCGCTATCTGACCTGAGTCAGTAGATCTCAGAGCTCTGCTGGGTTTATACTCTGCTAGCATGTCATTCATGTATTCTGGACCTAAACCATTCCGTGATTTGTAGACGAGCAGCAGAACTTTAAAATCTATTCTGTATCTGACCGGGAGCCAATGTAAAGACTTGAGAACTGGGGTGATGTGATGTGATCTCTTTGTTCTGGTTAAAACTCGGGCTGCAGCATTCTGAATGAGCTGCAGCTGTTTGAGACTCTTTTGGGGGAGTCCAGTCAGAAGACCGTTACAGTAGTCAAGTCTGTTGGAGATGAAAGCATGAATCAGCTTCTCCTGATCTGTTTGGGACATGAAACCCTTAATTCTGGATATGTTCTTAAGTTGATAAAAGGCTGATTTGGTGACTGATTTGATATGATTGTTGAAGGTCAGGTCTGAGTCTATCAGCACGCCGAGGTTCCGGACTTGGTGTTTAGGGGTGAAACAGCTGATTGTGCACGTGGGTGCAGTGGACATCAGAGAGAATCAGTCTGAAATCTTAAAAAAAGACTTTGAGAAACTGTTTGAGAGTCTTCATAAAGTGGCGATTCCAACGTTCACTAGTGGACCTCTCCCAAACATCGACAGGAGGATTAACTAATTCAGCCGGCTGCTTCAGTTGAACACATGGCTGTCCAAAGTCTGTGAGTCCAGAGGACTGCCTTTCATTGAGAACTTTAATCTTTTCTGGCAAAGAGATGATCTGTTTAAAGGAAAAAGCCCACACCTGAACAGAGGTGGAGTGAGACGATTGACGGATAATCTCCTACACGCTAAATGCTGTTGTCTAGGATTAAGGGTCACTAAGGGTCTCTACGTTGCTAAACCCCATCTCAACCAGAGGTCCAGGGAGGGAGTGTTTGTCTTCTAAAATAATACCTATTGTTAAACCACATAGATTAGATAAGAGAGGGACAATCAGACCGTCCAATCAGAGGAATCTTATCCATATCCCTTGCAAGAACACAGCGTCCAGTTCAACCCTAACTAATCTCAAAGACGTGGTAATCAATGTCAGATGTTTAAGTAACAAATCATTCTTAATTAATAGTTTTATTTCCTCTCACAAACTTGATTTTATGTTTTTAACTGAGACATGGCTCGACAAAAACACAGCTAATACAGTCTTAATTGAGTCTAGTCCATCTCATTTAAATATTTTTGTCTGAAACACGAGAAAACCAGAAGGGTGGGGGTGTTTGTGCCATGTTCAGGGACAATATACCCACCCACAAGTTGTCATTTGGGGTTTTTTCATCATTTGAGTATGTGTCATTCAAAATGGAGATAAAACAATCTTCCATACTTTATATCACCATTTACAAACCACCACAGAATTGTTTCATTGATGATTTTACTGAACTACTTTCAATTGTGTGCACTGCTTTTGACTGTTTAGTCATAACAGGGGACTTGAATGTGCACGTGGATGTAGCTCGTGGCAAGCAAGCTAAAGAGCTCACTGCTGTCCTTGAAATGTTTGGTCTAACTCAGCATGTGACTGAGCCCACCCACAGCAGAGGGCACACTCTAGATGTGCTAATTTCAAAGGGTGTTGTTATCTCAAATGTGGATGTTGTCGATGTTGCTTTATCTGATCATTTTTGTGTTTTCTTCGGCCTATCTGTTACACCCAAACCAGAAGCTGGATCTGCTGGTCTCTGGCTCTGCACTCTCCATGTTCTTATCCTACCTGACAGGTCGCTCCTACCAGGTAACACTGAGAGGGTCTGTGTCGAAGCCATGTCTGCTTACCACTGGGGTTCCGCAAGGTTCGGTCTTGGGTCCTCTTCTTTTCTCCCTCTACACATCATCCACTCCCATAACTTTTCCTACCACTGCTATGCAGATGACACCCAGCTGATTCTGTCTTTCCCCCCTTCTGACACCCAAGTGGAGGCATTGCTGCGTGCCTGGCAGACATCTCGGGGTGGATGTCGATGCACCACCTTAAGCTCAACCTGGACAAGACTGAGCTGGTGTTTCTCCCGGGGAAGGGCTGCCCGTTCCGAGAGCTGGCCATCACCATGGATGACTCCGTGGTGACGTCAACTCGGACTGCGAGGAATCTAGGTGTGACCCTGGACGACCAACTGTCGTTCTCGGCAAACATTGCATCAGTGACCCGTTCCTGCCGATTCCTCCTCTACAACATCCGGAGGATTCGCCCCTTCCTCACCGACAAGGCAGCACAGTTGCTCATCCAGGCTCTTGTCATCTCCCGCCTGGACTACTGCAACTCCCTCCTTGCTGGCGCCCCGGCATCTGCCATCAGACCTCTGGAGCTTGTTCAGAAAGCTGCTGCTCGTCTGGTGTACAACCTCCCCAAGTTCTCCCACACCACTCCCCTTCTCCGCTCTCTACACTGGCTCCCTGTAGCTGCTCGCATCCAGTTTAAGACTCTGGTGCTAGCCTACAGGGCAGTGGAAGGAACAGCTCCTTCATACCTCCAGGCTATGGTCAAGCCCTACACCCCCCCCCCCCGACCACTTCGCTCTGCGGCCTCCAGGCGGCCGGTTGCCCCGTCACTCAGCGGTCCCTGCGCACGATTGACACGGTCACGGCTTTTCTCTGTTCTGGCACCCCGATGGTGGAATGATCTCCAGACTGATGTCAGGACAGCTGAGTTGCTGCCTATCTTTCGCCGCAGACTGAAAACCCATCTCTTCAGGAAACACTACCCAGATCCGCCCTCTTAGGACATCACCTGTTTCGTCCTAGCTCCTTACGCACTTATTTGTTTCCTAAATTGTCTTTGTTTTCTAAATTGTCTTCCCATTTGTCTAGGTACCTAACTTACCGCACTTACTCTAGCACTAGTTATGCTCTTAGCTGTTTGGTTTTGGAAGGAAATGCACTTATGATTTCTTGTGACCTGAAGTTCTTTTGCCTACCGATGTGGAACACACTTATTGTAAGTCGCTTTGGATAAAAGTGTCTGCAAAATTACCATAATGTAATGTAATGTAATGTAATGTAACGTAATCTGCAGTTGTTCAGGAAAGACTCATAAATGACAGAACAGGGACACAGTTTATGCAAATGATTAGGTTTGAGAACACCCCGTGTTCTAATGTTGATGATCTGTTGAACTCTTATACATCAAGTCTTTTGAATGTTCTGGATACCATTGCTCCTATCAAGGTTAGAATGGTTAAAAGTAGGCAAAGGGCGTTATAGAGGAAAGAAGATTCGGTCAGGGCACAGAAAAGGGAGTGCCGGAGAGCCGAGTCAAAGCTCCAGGTTCATTATGAGATTTACAAAGAAAAGCTATGTGTGTTCAACCAGACTTTGCGTAGAACGAGGGAGTTATTTTTCTGAAATCATCAAAAACTGCAGTAACAACTCTTGTGTCCTGTTTGCTACAGTAAACAGATTAACAAACCCTCCAGTTTCACTGCCTTTAGAACTCATTTCTACATCTAAGTGTGATGAGTTTGCAATATTCTCTAATGACAGTTCAAGGCATTAAAAATGCAATAATTTCCACAACACAAATAACTACTCTGCAGCCAGCTAGACACCTAGAGCTGACACATTTCACACCTGTTACTGACAAAACAATCGAAGAGATCATCTGCAGTCTGAGTTCATCGATGTGCTGCCTTGATGAGTTGCCCACTAGATTTCTAAAGTCTGTGCTGAGCAGTTTGTAACCACAACTCCCTCATCTAGTTAACATCTCAAATATCCTGCCATTCTTCAGCGAAGTCCTAGAAAAAGTTGTATACCAACAGCTTAGTGACTTTCTCCTGTCTAACAATGCTTTTGATCATTTCCAATCAGAGTTTAGGCCCCACCACTGCACTGAGACAGCTCTGATCAAGGTGACAAACGATATCCGACGCAGGCAAAGCCACAGTCTTAGTTTTGCTGGACCTGAGTGCTGCCTTTGACACAGTTGACCATGCGATCTTATTACAGAGGTTAGAAGACTGGGTGGGATCTCTGGTCGTGCTTTAAACTGGTTCAAGTCCTATCTGGAGGACAGGAAATATTTTGTTGAAATTGGTAACTGTGTTTCAGACCAAATGGCTATGACCTGTGGGGTTCCCCAGGGGTCAATCTTGGGACCCCTATTGTTCAATCCGTACATGCTTCCATTAGGCCAGCTAATACACAGCTATAATGTGTCCTACCACAACTATGCAGATGACACTCAGATTTACATGTCACTGACGGCAGGAGAACACGGGCCTGTAGATACGTTGTGTCACTGCATCGAACAGATCAGTGTGTGGATGCAAAACAATTTTCTCCAGCTAAACTCAGACAAAACTGAAATCATTGTCTGTGGCCCACAGAAACAAATAAAGTCACCTTGAGACTCTCTCTAAAACCTAATAATCAAGTTAGAAATCTTGGGTTAATATTGGACTCAAATCAAATCAAATCAAACTTTATTTATAAAGCACTTTTCATACATTAAAAATGTAGCACAAAGTGCTATACATGTTTAAAAGCAGCCCCACATCCCCACCCCACCCTGCCCCACCCTAGCACATACACACAAACAGACATATGCACACACACACACACACACACACACACACACACACATATATATATATATATATATATATATATATATGTACATATATACATAAATAAATAAAATAAAATAAAATAAACTTAGAATAAACGTGTGGCTGAATACAGACGTGAACTTTAACAGCCACATTAAATCAGTAACATTTTCAGCTTTTTACCATCTAAAAAACATTGCCAGAATCAAAGGAATAGTGTCTAAACCAGACTTAGAAAGACTAATCCATGCGTTTGTCTCCAGCAGGTTAGGTGCCATTTATACTAATCTGTTTCTATATCGTTTCTATCGCGGATGTACTGTCCATTTACATTAAAATACTGGAATACGACTTCATAGGTGGAAGGATTCAAAGACGCCGGAGCCCACGTAAGCATTCGCATACGATGCTGATTTTAGCAGTTGTAAACGGTGAGAAACGAGGCTCCACAGTGCTGAGCTCTAGCTACTCGTCCTGGTTGGACAACATCACTATGACGTATGACGTACTCCTCCCTGATTCGCTAGGCTGGTATCGTTGGTCATGTGACTTGAGTGCTGGGAAACTTTCCATGAAACGGCTAAGGATGTCTGCATATTTTGTTTGTACCGACTCCCAGTCTATGCACTGTGCCGCAACCGAAGTTTTATAGTCCATGGTTGTGTTTAAAAGAAGTTGCACCTCGTCATCTGTCCACGAGAACACACATTTTACACTGGAAGAACTAATGTTTGCCATTCCTCTTGACGCTCGTGACGTGCTACAGGTAGCAACACAATGCAGGTAGTGGGATTCTTCCTGTAGGTCGTGTTTTCTAAGCAGTTGCGCATGCTCCAGATGCAAGTGATGTGATGGCTGATTAGTCATGTGACTAGCGAATCAGCCGATCCCTGTTTCAGAGTAAACAGTTAGGCTTTTATTGAGAGGACAGCAACTTTGTGTGTAAATGTAAATAGTTTGCAAGACGCCGACACGAAGAAATGGTGAAATTAATTAATGTAAACAGAGCCTCGGACTACTGTAACGGCCTGCTCACTGCTCGAGTCGTGACTAGAACCAGGATATACGACCATATTAGTCCAGTGCTTAGGTCTCTGCACTTGCCTCCGTGGTCTCCTGCTGGTGCCCAGAGTCAGGACTAAACAAAGTGAGGCTGCGTTTCAGTTTCATGCTCCTAAAATCTGGAACAGTCTTCCAGAAGATGTGAGACAGGCCTCAACTCTGACAAGGTTCAAATCCAGCCTGAAAACAGTTCTATTTAGCTGTGCATATGACAACTGAAAGTATTTCATCTGCACTCTTCACTTTTAATTGAATCAATTAATGATTATTTTTATGTTTTATGCAATGTTTTTATTTGCCTTGAGATTTTATGTACACGTAAAGCTCTTTGAATTGCCTTGTGTACGAATTGTGCTCTACAAATAAACTTGCCTTGCCTTACCTAATTATACGCATACATTCTTGTATTTCCATTACTTGCCTTTACTCTAATTATCACAACTGAATGGAAAACCCTGATCTTAACTAAAGTCTAACCCCTAACCTTAACCAAAGTTTTGACCCTCAAGAAAACATTTAACTTGTGGCATTCAGAATTTTCAGGCAACAATTTTAGTGAGCTTCTAGCTTTTCTGAATATAAAAAGACAAGAACACATACACACACTCACGAATGTAACCACCAGTATTATGAAAACTCTGTCAAGAAAATACTGATCGTTCAACACTTAAAACAGCCAACTGAAATCTTTATTCGGTTCAAGGTTTGAAAATCTGCCACTTTCATCCTGTTTAATCTCTAGAAAATCCATTTATTCTGTTTGCACTTACCAACTGGACTTCCACTGGCGACATGCAAACAAACAGCAAGAATAAGACAAGTCCAAATCCATCCACAGGTGTCCATGTTAATACAGCTGTGTTTTCGCAAAACCTAACACTGGCTTTATCTACTGAATCTCAGGTGCTATGAAGCGTCTACAGTTTACCTTGTCCTCTTTCCCAACAATCACAATTTATGGCAGGCTGTAAAGCGTTTCACAGTGCCAAAGGTTGGGATCGAAACTGAGTTTCATTTCCTCGCAAATGTTGCAGATGAGTAGTTTATTACCTGTCCAGAAGGGCTTGACTAAAATTATCCCTTTATAAAAACCAGTCCTGTGACTCTGCATTTTCTGTGTCAGAGGTACATCCTAATCTCTTTATACTGAATAATATTATGCTAGTATTTCCTGTTTGATAACTACACAAACTGACAGAGCATCCACAAAGTCTAATAATTAACTGACAATAACTTACAATTGAGTTGAAAACATACCATAGAATGTTAGAGCATATTTTGTGACTACTATGCACAGATGTGTGGGGTTATTATTAGTCCAGAAGATATAATTCAATTGATAGAATTACTAACTAACACTGTTTAAGCTACAATACCATTGAACAACCAACCCAAGCCAAAGTGATAGCAAACTTTTGTTTGCATCTTATATAACATTGGAACAATTTCTATGCAGTTTTGAAACAGTATATACTGTCGCTGTCAAGATCTGTGTTTTTGTGTTCGGGTTTTCAAATGTTTTCATGGTTTTGTCATCTTGTCATCCACATATTTATCTTTTTTTCTTTTTTTTTTTTCCTTGTCCTGTCCAGCATTATGGCAGCAGAATTGTAATCTGAATACCGTTTATGCTAAACACATTTGCTATGCCAAGGGAATCTTTATGAATGTAAAGCTCCCCTTGACGCCCATCAACTCCTCATTTTTATTTATTTATTTTTGTTACAATATTTAACATGATATGATAATAGTGCCGAACCGGACCGGGGGACAGAGAGAGAGGGAAAGCGAAGAAGAGAAAAAAAGAACAGAAACATGAAGAGACAAACATAAAAAACAATGAAAAATCCGACAACTAGCTGCTACACCTGTAAAAACAAAACTGAAGACGATTCACGGCTTTTGTGGGGAATCCAACCTTAGAAGCACCAGGAGCACCTGTAAGCAGACAAGTAGAGAACAAACACACAAACAAAAAAAACACAAGCAGAACAACTGCTTAGTGAGCATAGTGAGCATGCTACTGGGCTAATGAATGTGTGTGTGTGAGTGTGTGTGTGTGTGTGTGTGTGTGTGTGCATGAACATGCAATACACATAGATGGTCCCACATAATAACCATGCTTAAATATCAGTGTATAGTGTCACAACCCCCCCCCCCCAGCAATCAGAAGCAGGCCGAGAGGGCCCCCAGACCCAGGCCACCAACAGCCCCTAAGGAGCACAGAACCCGGGAAGCCCACCATAGGGACAACCACGCATCCCCCCAGAAGACAGCAGAGGAAGCTCCCGGACAGAGCCCCCACAAGTATCGGGCAGAGCCCCCCCGGCGACCAGAGGCGGCAGCCTACCAGCCCCGCCAGGCCCCCGCCACCCAGACATGGGCCGCGCGCCGGAACCGGCCCCCGCGAGCCCGAGCGCCACCAAACCCCCCGGCAGGGGCCCCGCCCAACACCCGAGAGGGCCAGGCGCCCCAGACAGCCAACCGCAGTGGGCCAGCGCCTACCCCAGTGCCCCTGGGCAAGCGCCCCGGGAGTCAAGACGTGCCCACAGGTGGGTGAGGCTGCGAGCAGCGGGGAGAAGCAATGCCCCCCCCCCCCATCAGGAACAGCACATGCAGGCCAGAGGACAGCAGGACCCAGACCCAGTCACCCCATAAATCATATAAGAGAAAAAAACAAAAACAAACAAACAAAAAAAACACATCCACAAACACTTGCACAGCACATGCACCCATCCCCCACTTCCGCTGGAGTGTGGCGTAGCGGGCACATCCGGGGGCCAGCAGCCCCCCAGCCACCACAGACCCCGAACCAGCAGGACAACTCCTCCTCCTCCACATATTTATCTATGGGGCAGTATGAGATGATATTCTACTTGGTTTTGTGGTTACAGGAAAATAGCTGTTGCTGTTCATTTTGATATCCCTGATCCTTTTGTCTTTATTTGGGTTTAACAAGTCACTGTTAAAATCTCCAAACACAAACATTGTTTCCACTTGATTTGCCAAGTAGGCCCATTCATTTGTTACAGAATGTATCAGTGCAGGTGTCTGGAGTTCGATTTACACAGCTAACTTTGACTTTTTTTTCCACATCATTTTCTACCGTCAAACATTCAAATGTATTTTCTACAGTATCAGACATACATTTCACCATAGTGCATCCTAGAGCTGAATCGACAAATAGAGCAGCTCCTCCTTTTTTATTTTTGCCTATTAATCGTAAAAAACTCATAATATTCTAGTTCCACATTATAATCTGTATCATTACCAAGCCAGATCTCAGATATAGTAATAACATTAAACCCTTTGAAGTGACATAAATTCTAATGTTGAAGTGCGTGATGGATGGAGCACCTTCCTTCTCCACATTACTGCTGAACTGTTTATCTGTGCAGTGCTCTCAGTTACTGTTAGTGTTGTTGTTAAAGTGATCAATAGCATCTTCAAGCACCCTGTGTTCCATGTAGTCAGAAGTTGAAATTGGAATACTTACCATATATTATGTGTAACTGTTCACCCACACGGTCCTTGTCAATGTCTACAAACTTATCACATTCAGTGTCACTAAATGGGAACAAAAAGTCTTCAAACTGAGTCATTCACACAAAGATCCAACTTTTCCTTCACACAAAGGGAACTAATTAATTCAGATCCACATTTCCATATGAAAATAAATCAAGATGTTAACACAAGCAGTTAAGATTTTACTGTCACTGTCACTCATCACCAAGAACGATGAGACCCACTACAGGAAGGAGGTTGGCCTTCTGACCACGTGGTGCAGAGACAACAATCTCCTGCTGAATGTCAGCAAAACAAAGGAGATTGTGGTTGATTTCAGGAAAAGCCACACCGTACACCTGCCACTGACCATCGATGGTGCTGCTGTGGAGCGAGTTAGCAGCACCAAATTCCTGGGGGTGTACATCAGTGAGGACCTCTCCTGGGCCACCAACTCTGCATCACTGGCGAAGAAAGCCCAGCGGCGCCTCTACTTCCTCCGCAAACTCAAGAGAGCGAAAATTCCCACACCTATTCTGAACACTTCTACCGGGGCACCATTGAAAGCATCCTGACCAGCAGCATCACTGTGTGGGGCGGTGGCTGCACTGCATACAGCATGAAAACACTGCAACGCATTGTGAACACAGCGGGAAAGATCATTGGTGCCCCACTCCCACTCCCCTCCCTGCTAGACACATACACCACCCGCCTCACCCGGAAAGCAATCTCAATTGCGAACGACACCAGTCACCCTGCACACGGTCTGTTCAGCCTCCTTCCCTCTGGAAGAAGATACAGAAGCCTCCGTTGCCGCACTGCCAGACTCAGGAACACCTTTTATCGCTGTTATTATGTTCCATACTGCCAGTTTGCACTACTATAACTTTTTTATCACTTTATTATGTTCCATACTGCCGTTTTTGCACTACCACAACCATAACTATGCTGCTAACTTAACTTATACTTAACTTGTACACAACCACACTGCATATTTTTTTATATACATTTTTCATTGGCTCTTTTAGTTTTAGCTTAGTATATGTCTTACCTGTGTGCCCTGAATGTTTACTTTGTATTGATATGTCCTGTCCTATCTGTTGTGCCTGTGCACTTTATATGTCACCGTGAGAGTGTGTGAAACGTCCTCACGATTCCTTTGTATGTTTCGGCATGTGAAGAAATTGACAATAAAGAAACTTTGACTTTGACTTTTGTATTCATCAGGTATTCCATTTAATCATATCACATCATACTTTATGTTTATACATTTGGCTTTTATCCAAAGCGACTTAAGGCTGATTTATGGTCGCCTATGGAGATCTACGGAGACCCTCCCGGAGACGCTCTCCGTCGCTTGCGTGAGGAGTGGAACGGAGCCGGAAGGTGAACAATCAATCAACCACTTTCACGATAGACGTTGCGAGATTGGGTCGTCTAACGTAGCGACGCCTACTGATCGGGAGGTGAACTGCTTTGCGTATCTGACAGCCCGATGGAGAACTTCGAAAGGACGGACAACAGAGACGGATTGACGGATAGCGACGGAGAAGCATACTGAGGCCTTTACATTCATATCCCTGGTAGGCAGATAGCGAAAAGGGGTCTTGCTTAAGGACCCCTGTGGGAGAAGGATGTCATGACATGTTCATGACTTCTGGCCTAGTTACATCCTGGGCCTTGTTGACTGGTTCATATGAATATTGTTGATAGTTAGAATGAGCGTGTTTATGATAAACTGCGAAAGCTAGGCGCCTCCAGAGAGGGCCACGTACACTTGTTATGATAAAACGGTATAAAAGGGTGTCCCAGAATGAAGACGGTGGACATTTTGTACATTCTGTATGCACACTTGTTGTGACGGTTTGTTCAATAAATTCCCCAATGGACTGCTGACCGACCGCGTACTCGTCTCTATTTTCTCTACAACATAATGGTGACCCCGAGTGCGTGAGATTTTGGCAGCTGGAGCCCGACGGGACGCGTCCTCTGTGCGCCGACAGCCGAGATCAGTCGTTAAACCTGCAGGTACGACATATTTTTTCCTTTTTTTTCTGAAAGCGGCGGTGTCTGTTGGTGGTGTACAGGTGACGGGCCTCCGACAGCTCCACAAATTTAAAAGAACACGGGAGAAGGGCGAGTATATTCGGTAAGCATCTCATTGTTACCTCTGCGCAGGGGGGCTGTTGAAATTGTTGAAATTGTGGGCCAAGGGGAGCCAAGTGTTTTAATTGGGATAAAATTGGGTAAACAGCAGCTGATGTGTTTTGTGAAGCAGACAGCTGTGAGCAGCTGGTCGGGCTATTGTGTTGTTGTATTTTTTTGTTGGTAATTAAGAAGGACTATAGTCGCTGCGCTCCGGCCAATTGTGAATCGGATGAATTCAAACTGGATTAATTAATAGCTGTAAAGAAGCGGGTAGGCCGTTGAGCGGCCACCAATAGTACCTCTTGCATTCTATCAGCCATCCTTCAATGCATGGGGGGGGGAACACTGACGGGAGTACGGGGTACACTAGACGCATTAAACATACGTGAAAATTATTTTCACTAGTCAAGGAGTAAAACGAATACTGATAATTGATTGACTGGCGAACATTAAAGTTCAACGATTGAATCAATCAGGCTTTCAAAAAAAAACTCTGAAATGAAAAAAATCCAGTTCTATGAGGAGCACATTTTAAGTATATATGTTTATATCATTTTATATATCTGCTTAGAACTCTTTGGAGTTATCCGAGACCTCAGTATAAAGACATTTGGAGAAGAAAAGTCAAATTCGTTTATGAAATTGGCCACAGGAGATTTTTATTAAGAGGTCACAGCGAAGCTGATAAATACACGTCAGCATTTGCTGCATTGGTCAAGAAACCATATCACAAGGCTTGTAGGGAAAACACATTTTGTATTCCATATATTGCCGACACCAACATCTCCTGAAAAATTAAAAGTCTAAATGAAAGAAATTGATAATTTAAAAATGTGAAGATTTGAACGGTGACTGACACAAAACTTTGATCGACCGATTTGGTGATCGACTGACTTGGTATGAGTGTGTGGGACCGGTCTCTGTCTGTGTCTGTCAAATGGGTGTGAAATCTGATGTTTTATGTGAATCTAAAAAAAAAAAAGAAAAAAGGAAAATTATTTTGTGTGATAAATCAAGGTTCTAACCTAACTCATCTCATCCCTTGACTTTTGAGTATTCGTAGTATTTTAATTTACACTCAGATTTGCTTCATTATTATAACTGGCTTTATGGTCATAACTTGCTTCATTGGTATAATCTGCTTAATTGTGATAGTTGCCGCATTAATAACTTGGGGAAATAAGGTGTTGTTGCAGAAATGTGCTGTTATTTTTAAACGCTGTGGGTTTCTTTCTTTAAGACTTTATATTTTCGTTGAGTGCATCTTGTTATTATTGAATACTGCTGTGATTGGTGTTAAGTTTCGAAAGTTCTATTCTCAACAGGCAAGTGAAGGTGTTTTGGCTTTCAGGGGGACAGAGGGTGCTGCGCGCTCCCGCGGCTGGTGTGTGGGCGCATGCACTGTCCTTGAGAGTTTTCGGCTGCTGCAAATGTTCGTGTGTGATCACATTTTCTTTCCTTGTGTCTTCCAGGGGCAATTTATGGTTGAACTGTAATAATTATTAGTTTTCTTTAGGTAATGTGCTAATTGCGGAGTTGTTATCAGTCGAGTAATGAGGGTTTCGCAATTCTAGAGGAGAGGTTGCTGTCTCTAGTCAAGTTGAATGTGACATTCCTGATAAAGAAAGTTTTTCGCTTATGCATTGTTTCTGTATCTTTTGATTTGTAGTTTCCCTGTCCACAGCGTGTTAAATTGTATTTCTCTCTCTTTCTTAACAAATGCCATTTCGAGGTGAAGAATAGTGCAACTGTTATTTCTGTGTTAAATTGTATTTCTTCTATGTCCAGCTGAAAGTTTGTATTTCCTCCTTTTTCTTAACTTGTTACAAAGTGTGACAAACGCCATTTTGAGTTTGGGTGTGGTTCAATTGTTATGTCTGGTTCAATTGTTATGATTGGGAGGAGTTAATAACAGCCTGGGAGGTAGACTAAGTGGTGTGTTCATATTTGATTGGTTACAATTCACGTGGTTCGCTGGAGGCGGGCTTAGAGGTGTGTTCATATTTCATTGGTTAGAAGTTACGTGTCGTAGACGTGTTTCATTGGAGTCGGATTTAGAGGTGTGTTCAGATTTCATTGGTCGAAATTGACGTAGCCGTGACGTGCATTGTATCATCTGGATTGGTGGAGGACATTGTGTGTGGATTGGATCAGAAACATCCGGGTGTGAGCAAAGGTTGGGGCAACGCCAAGCCTGAGTCACTTTAAACAGAGTAAGCATTAACTGAGCTTTCGATTAGCAATAAATTAGCATTGATTAGCATTGGTTAGCAATCAATAGCATTGATTAGCAATAACTAGCATTGTTTAGCAATAAATTAGCATTGATTAGCATTGGTTAGCAATCGATAGCATTGATTAGCAATAATTAGCATTAAATAGCATAATTAGCATTCGATTAGCATTGGTCAACAAGGAAGCTAGTATTGATTAGCAATAAGTAGCATTGATTAGCAATAGTTAGCATTGTTAGCATCTGTTAGCATTTGTTAGCATTTCGTTAGCCATAATTAGCATTGATCAGAAACACAATTAGCATTGATCAACAATAGCAATAAGGCAAATATTGGTTTAAATCTTAATTGGCAATAAGCTAGCATTCATTAACAACAGCTGGGAAACCAACAGCAGTTGGCATTGGATAGCAAACAATAGCATTAACAATAAGCTAATAAGAACCTAACTCCTAATTAGGAATCAAAATAGCAACGAGCTATATTAGCTTAACAGTAGCATTGATAATATCCAATCCAATAATTAGCTGCATCTAAGCTAAATTTAGCCGAGCATTAAATAAGCAGTAGAGTTGAATAATTAGGTAATTTAGAAATTGGTCTTCAAAATTTGTTTGAAAAAAAAAAAAAAAAAAAAAAAAAAAAAAAAAAAAAAAGGGGGGGGGGAGAAAGGGATAATAATAATTAGTATTCCCGGTTCTAAGGAACTAACTAGGTGAGACGATGGATGTAACACCAACAATAATCGTTAGCGCTAGGCATCCAGGACGTTACAAAGACATTCAAAAGTTATCTCAAAAATGGGAAAAAAGAACCAAAAATATGTTCCCACCCTGGCCAAAGGATGGCACTTTTGATGTAGCTGTCTGTGAAGTTATGGAACAAAGAATCAACGATCACAAATCAAAAAACAAAAGCAAAAAGAGACAGAAAAAGAGGGAGCTTGAATTAGAAATTTTGCACTTCTTTGAAACTGAAGGTCGTCGTTACAGAAGGAATTTGAAGGAGGGCGTAGCCATACTGAGGGGGGAACAGCCGGTAGTGGAGAAGGTCAAGCAGCATGAGTCTGCAGGACTATATCCAACACTGTCAGGGGTGATGAACATAAAAGGAGACTTTGAGATGAAAAATCAGGAAGCACCTTATGTGCGCCCTGAACCACAAACAGCGGCTTCAAGCAGTCAGGGAGCTCCTGAGCCAGGCGCTGTCGGTGGTTCAGATCAGGTTGCAAGGGGAAACCCCCCACACTATCAGGCAGCGTCAGATCAAAAACCATCATGTGATCAATGTTCATCTTGTACTGAACACAGCAGTCCAACAGCTTCAACATCAGCCCAGGCCTCAGGTTATCCGAAACCACTATCTGTTGTAGAGTTTAAGAGTCCAACAGCCTCAGCTTCAGCAACGGCACAGGCCTCAGATCACCAAAAAGCACTACACCTAGATCGTACCACCACTCCCATAGTAGAAAAGTCTATACTACAGGAAAGGACGTCACAAGAAAAATCCATGTTACATGAAAGGCCTCCCAAACATTGTAGTACGGCCAGGAAGACACCACACGGGTTAGACTGTTATGCAGAATATGAGGGGAAACTTGCAGAAGATTCATATTGGATAGAGCATGCTCATTCCATGGTTGATTTACAGCAAGAGATAAATCAAGCAGAAAAGCAGGTTCAAGAACAGGATCCACCCGGCCAGCAGGGAAACGCCAGGGACAGAGAGTTTAATTTAAGATACCGACCAAATATTCATGCACCACAGAAATATACTGCGGGTAATTTTCCGATTTTGGTGAATGGGATGCAGGGACAGTATGTGCCGTGGCAGATGCTCGACCTAGCGGGGCTGGTTGCCAGACTGCCGGACATTCACACAGGTGCAAGCAAATGGATAAGAGCTTTTGAACAAGAAACTGTAGGCAAACTGTTGGCTGTGGGAGACATCAAGGCAGTGTGGGCAAGGTGTTTTGGAACTACTACCATGGAGGGCATTTTGAGAAACAGTATGAATGACTGGATGGTGGGCCATCGAGCAGATGGAATTGGGTTCGATGTACATCGACCTGCACTGTGGGGAGCTCTGCGAGCTGAGTATCCTACGAAAACGGATCCAAAAGCATTAAAGAGCGACACACTGTTGGATACAGATAATCCAGCGGCGTACGTTGCACGCCAGTTGGAAAGATGGAAACAAGAACTGGAACAAGACATTGAACCAAACACAGTGCTCAACTCTGTATTCAGAGACTCTATCCTAGAAGCCATGCCCGACTCAGTGCGAGCGAGGCTGGAGGATGTGGTAGAGTTGAAATCAATGACGCATGCGGCATTCCGGGATAATGTTGTGCATGCTATTGACAAATACAGGCAAAGTGAACGGAAACGGAAGGAGCAGGATAAGAACTTGCAGAGGAAACTCACACAGATGCAGTTGGAAGGACCAAAGGTAGGAGGCCAGGCCCTGATGACACCAGGGACCACTGAACAGGTACCTCCACCCTTTGCACCCTCTACACCCTCTGCACCCTCTGCACCCTCTGCACCCTTTCAACCCGTCACACCTCAGGCCTACACGCAACCACCATACACACCACGTGCAGGAGGACAAAGCCAGCCTCGACCTTACCGAGGGTACAGGAGAGGCACAGCCGTAAGACGAAGATCCTCGGGGGCATGTTGGGCCTGCGGCGAGTTGGGACACTTTGCTGACAGATGTCCGCGAGCACCAGGAAACCAGAATGTGCGGCAGGACCGCGGCCAGTCCCCGCGGGGTGGATCAAGTGGCCCGGCAGGCCCATGGGTGAGTCCAAACTTTGGTTATTAGGGGTGCCCACAGAGTCCTAGAGGGGAGGGTCAGTTTCCAGTCGTAATGGTGGGAGCTGATGAAGAACCGATGCTGCAGGTTCTAATTGAGGATGAGCCAACTCCAATGTTGGTGGACACTGGAGCCACCTACACTTGTGTAAGTCAACATTATGCCACACACCTCCCCATGTCAAATAAATTTATTGAGACAATAGGATTCTCGGGAATTAAGCAGCTAGTACAAATGACCGCCCCCGTGCGCATCTCCACAGGGGAAAATGAAATCAGGATGCCAATCGGGGTATCTTTTCAGACTCCCCTTAACTTGCTGGGGAGGGATGCTCTGTGCAAATTAAAAATTAAGATTTGGTGTTCACCGCAAGGCATAATCTTGGATAAAAGAGGTCTGGAGTTTCCGGAGTCAACACAGGCAGACACAGCAAGAATCTATTGGTTGGGAGACATTTCTGAGCCAGTAACAGTGGCGTGGAACAAATGGGAAAAATACATTCAAGCCCAGTGCCCTAAAGCAAGGAAACCCACGCTCGATTATCATTGTACAATGTATTATGATGTTTCAAAAAGTGGAGAGTTCGAAGAGCCATGGGACAAACAAACGGAAAACTCTGAGATAAGTCTGACAACTCAATACATTATCATTGGAAAACAAGGGGCAGCCATGAATGTGGAATCAAATGCATTTATTTCAAAATGGTACAATGTGCCAGAATCTGCTCCACATGTTACTTTGTTGGTGAATGAGAATTTCAAAGCAAAGGATGTGGGGCCCATGATGAAAACAGCGTTAGGAGTAAAGTGGGAGCGAACAGAGAATCCGTTAATTTTCCAATCACAGGATGCCACGATGATTAAAATCCTATGCAGCGTAGCAGCATTGGCGAAACCGCAGGCTGTTATGGCATTGGTGAACCAATCAGTCCAGACAGCAAAGCAAAGTGAGACAGAAGGGGTTGAGAGTGATCTGTTGAAAGAAATGATAGCTCATGTCCCAAACCAAGTGTGGTCTAAGAATGAGGCCGATGTTGGTTTGGTGAAATCTGCTAACCCAGTGAAAGTAGAGTTAAGACCTAATGTCAAACTTCCTAATCGTCCTCAGTATCCACTCAAGCCAGAAGCAGAGGAGGGGGTAAGTGGGACAGTAGAAGGTTTTGTAGGAAAAGGAGTGTTGGTTGAGACAGTCAGTGTGTGTAATACTCCAATATTTCCAGTACTGAAGGCAGACAAATCTAAATACAGGTTAGCACATGACTTGCGCATGATAAACGCGATTGTGGAAGATTGGCCAGCAGAGGTGCCAAATCCGTACACACTCCTCACCAACGTGCCTCCTGAGGCAAAATTTTTCACAGTAATCGATTTATGTTCTGCATTTTTCAGCGTTCCTCTAGCTGAGGAATCCCAGTATTTGTTCGCATTCACATACAGAGGTAAGAAGTACACTTACACCAGACTTCCTCAAGGGTTTAAACACAGCCCTCATGTGTTTAACCAGGTCCTTGGACAGGACCTAGAGGGCCTCGCATTGAACGGTACCCTACTACGCTATGTCGATGATCTCTTGCTATGCTCACCAACACTTGAGGCGTGTCATCAGGACTCCATGAAAATCCTTGAGAGGTTGGCAGAGGGAGGGTACAAAGTTTCTAAATCGAAACTGCAGTATTGTCAACCTAAAGTAGATTATCTGGGGAGGGTAATCTCGCAGGGAACGATTGCTATTTCCCCAACACACTTGGAGGGAGTAAGTAAAGCACCATGTCCAAAAACAATCGAGGAAATGATGATCTTTTTGGGGATGACAGGTTTCAGTGCAGATTGGATAGAAGATTATGCAATTAAATGCGCTCCCTTAAGAGGGATCATGAAACAATCCAAAGACCAAAGGTTGAAAGCACCACTGGAGTGGACCAGCGAGGCTAAGTTAGCCTTCGAAAGTTTGAAACAGGATTTGCAAAAAGCACCAACACTGGCAATACCAGACTATGAGAAGCCATTTTTCTTATATGTCTCAAACAGACACAACATGTACGCTTCTGCAGTATTGATGCAGGAAACGTGTAGTGGTCGAAGAAAACAAGCTATTGCTTATTACAGTACAAAATTGGATAATGTTGTACAAGGCTGGCCACCGTGTTATCAAGGGTTGGCCGCAGTGCAGTATGCTTATGAGAAAGCATCCACAATAACAATGGGGTATCCAGTCAACATCATGACACACCATAACATCTCAGAATTAATAAATCAGGGAAAGTATGTTGTGACTCAGGCAAGGTGTTTGCAGTTTATGCATCTGTTGACATATCCTGATGTGAGAATACAGAAGTGTACTACATTGAATCCGGCGGATGTCATTCCACTCGAGTTTGAAGGAGAACCACATGAGTGTGTAGCAGAAACTATGAGATATACCAAATTGAGACCTGATGTAGAAGCAACTCCGCTTGGGCGGGCTGATGTCACATACTTTGTGGATGGTTCATGTTTCAGAGATCATTTGGGTAATCATGCAGGTTTTGCAGTTGTGAAGCAGGAGGACGGAGACTTTGTGACGGTGAAGGCTGAGAAGTGTGAACAGCCATGTTCGGCACAGTTGGCTGAACTGAGGGCATTAACGGAAGCATGTCGACTGGCGAAGGGTAAGGTTGCAAATGTGTACACAGATTCTGCATATGCTCATGGTATTTGCTATTTGTTTGGAGCAGTTTGGAAGCAGAGAGGATTCAGAAGGGCAGACAGGAGTCCAGTGCGGCACGAGGTCCAAGTGAGGGAGTTGATTGCAGCCATGATGCTCCCCTCGAAACTGGCAGTGATAAAGTGTCAGGCACATCGGAAAGGTAACGAGATGGTCAGTAAAGGTAATAACGCGGCTGATGAAGCAGCGAAAGTAGCATCAGGATGCCAGGTGGCTGTTTTGGCACCGATGGTGTCACTGGAGCCAGTTGTCACGCCAGAAGACATCATTCTAATGCAACAGGAAGCAGGGGTGGGGGAGCACAATGTCTGGACGCAGAGAGGCGCCGTGAAGAATGAGAAGGGGTTGTGGAGATCACAGGAGGGTCTCCTGGTGGCACCAGTGGCTCTGCTGACAATGCTGATCTCTGATGTTCACAGTGTGGATCACTGCGCCAGGGCAGAGGTAGTGAAAAAGGTAAAACAACAAGGTTATTGGTCACCATACATGCATGCAATGGTTGATGAAGTGTTGGGTCAATGTGAAATCTGTGCACAGAATAATGTGCGAAAGGGTGTGAAGACACCAGTGGGACACATTCCGGTGCCAGAAGGACCCTTTAAGTCATTGGTCATAGACTATGTGGACATGATTAAAACAGTACAAGGGAAAAGGTACATGCTAGTGGTGATTGATCGTTTCAGCCGATGGGTCGAAGCAACTCCATCCAAGGATTTGGGAGCAGAGACGGTCGTGAAGTTTTTGGTAAGAGAGGTGATTCCTCGGTTTGGCATTCCAGCAGAGATTAGCTCAGATAACGGCTCAGCATTTGTTCAGAAGGTTGCGAAAGGCATTCTGCAGCAGCTGCGAATTAAGCAGCGCTGTGGGGCCGTGTATCACCCACAAAGTCAGGGGATGGTTGAGAGAATCAATGGAACTTTGAAAGTGAAATTGAATAAGATCTGTGCTTCAACTAAACTAAACTGGGTAGATGCTTTGCCGCTTGCACTAATGAGCTATCGTATGCAGACTCATAGAGTCACGCACCTAACACCGCATGAAATGCTAACGGGTCGACCCATGCCGGCACCTCAGTTGAGAGGTCCATTTAAAGGGCCCCCACTTGAACAGTTGCAAACAGAGTTGAAAGCTTATATGAGGCAGCTGACTGCAATCCACAGAACAATCTATCTACGGGAGAAGTCCAGAGACGTGAGTCTCGAGCAGCCGGTTGAGAGACCAGTGGTGCCAGGCGACCAGGTGTACATCAAAGTATTCCGAAGGAAGTGGCACGAGCCAAGACGAGAAGGTCCGTACGCAGTGGTGCGAGCGACGCCAACAGCAGTTCAAGTGGAAGGTAGCAACACTTGGTACCATTTGAATCACTGCACTAAGGTTCGGGTTAAAGGCACAGACGGAGTGAAGTCCGAGGGGAAGAATGAACAAAAGGAAGATGTTAAGATTTCTGACACTGATGAGCATCCAGGTGTGGGTGTTGGCCGACGGTATGGGCTCAGGAGAGCAAGGCCTGGAGATGTGGGACGGGATCCCGCATCCAAGAGAGGCGGGAAGGGGTCCAGTGAGGAAGACACCGCGCGGGGGAAGTAGCCAGCCTGGGTCAGATGAGTATGATGCAACAACACACACCCACTCGGACCATGCCACGCCACAAACTTGGCCAGCATTACACACTAGAGCTACTCATGAGAAGGCAGATGTTAAGCTTGAATTTAAGTACGTTGGAATAAAGGATGGTGAGGAGGTGTGGATCATGGGTCCGGCGGAGGAGACGACCAAGCCACCGCCTCCGGACGCTACAACGAAGGGACAATCTGGGAAGATCAGGGTGTCCTCGGGCCAGAGAGGAGTTGTTCACTATGGTGGTAAGAATAGAAAGATTTCACGGGAAAATCTAGGGGGACTTGATACCATTAGCACTACAGGACGGAAGAATCATGTTAATCCAAGAACATATGGAGGGTACATGCACAGGAAGAGACAGGAAAACAGTGTAAGTGTGGAAGATGGTTTGTGGGGGAAGGCAGCACAGAATATGTGGTATAGATGGGCATGGTACACTACAAGAGAACTAACGGCGACGGAGTGCCTCATATGCGCAGACGCTCCGGGGGCATTGCCTGTTGTTGTTCCAGAGCCACACACCTTCAGGGACTGTGCAGTGGTCCAGCAACGGGAATGCAGAGAAGGTAGGTTTACACCTCAGAAGGATAAATGGTTATTGTTTGAGCTTCCTATGTGTGGGATTAAGTGCAGATTGATGTTTGGGGCAAATAAATTACAGGACTTTTTCAAAAAAGGGAGGGGCCACAAATTGGAGTCATCGTGTGCTGAATTTAATCTTAGTACAACACAGGACGGGCCTCCGACTGATTATAGAGTAGATTACGATGGTGAGTTTGAATGCTTTACGAGTGGTGGATTTACTAATGACAGTGGAACTCACGTAGGTAATACTACCGTTAAATGCAACGTCACATGGGTTTTATCTTGGTTTCCACACGCAAATATGAAACCAATATTTATCAGGACACCTGTGTGGTATGAAAATCCAGTTCCTTTGGATCAAAGATGTGAGGATATAGAAATGACAATTCCGACTCTCTACCTGTTTGGGGATCAGACACATCCAATAGCTGATAGCTACTGGATGTGTGGAGATGATGTTTTGTTAAATGTGTTACCCAACAGGTGGATAGGCCTGTGTGCACTTGTGAGGATGAAAACTTCGGTTGTGTTAGTGTATGACAAGGTAAACGAGTTACTGGGGTTGGATGTGGAAAATGGGAGAGTTAAAAGATCTAGTGGTGATTATATCATGGATAAGCACGTTTACTTGGATGCGATAGGGCAGCCGAGAGGGATTCCTTTTGAGTTCAAAGCACGCAGTGAGGTTGCAGCTGGATTTGAGTCTATTTTGCCGTGGATCACGATTAACAAAAATGTGGAGTGGATTAATTACATTTATTACAACCAACAGAGAATTCTTAACTACACGAGTGAAGGGCTTGCAGCCTTTGGAGAACAACTACATGAGACGAGTAGGATGGCTTGGCAGAACAGACAGGCTTTGGATTGGATATTAGCGGAGAAAGGTGGCGTTTGCCAGATGGTTGGGGAAAAATGTTGTACATTTATACCCGGGAACACTGCAGCTGATGGTACGTTTACAACGGCCATGAAGAAGATCAGGGAGCTGAAAGAGGAGCTGAAGAGTAATGCTGGTGGTAGTGAAGGGTGGTGGACTGGTCTGGATGGGATTTTGGGAGAGTGGGGAGCGATGGCAGTGAAGGCGGGATTAGCTATGTTGTCAATATTCATAATGGTTGCCCTATTGGTGTGTTGCATTATACCCATTCTGAGAAGGTGGTTGCTGCGAGTGATGTTCAAACGGAGTATGGAACAAACCAGGAGGCAGATGACCATGCGAGACCAGGTCTGAGGACCAACGCATGGGAGAGCGGGCCAACGAATGAAGGTTATCAACGGACGGTTCACATGATTCTTTCCTCGAGGGTGGAACCACGGTTAGTAGGATAGGGAGAAGAGATGCTGAAGATCTCTTTGATTGGGAGTGACGTACTGGCGACCTCTCCTCCCAGAGTTAGCGTGGCAGTTCCAGACCCAGCCGGACGGATGTTCGGCCAGGAGCAGACGACACCAGAGTCCAGGAGATGGGACGGGACTGGAAGAGCTGCATTACATTGCTTTTTATTACGTTTGTTGTGTGATAATCCATAATTTGATGTATTGTACTCGAGACGAAACTGTGATCAATCGGTTTGATGGTCGTGTATTCAGTCTATGTTTATTATCAATCAAAACTGATCACTGATATGTCCATTGCCAATTGTGTCAGTCAACTGTTCGGAGTGCGACCTTGGTAAAGTGGTCGGTCGCCAGGTGGGGAGGGGCCGTAGGTGAGTTTTCCCAAGATAAGAACATGAGTTACGGAAGTAGCAGTCGGTGGGTTTTTCGCACCTATGCACTGCGAACAGTGGACAAGTGTGATGGCAATGTAAAACTTGTAGTGTTGTTGAATGCAATATCGTGTAAATTAATTTAATCATTTGATGTTATTAGAGTACGCATATATATATTCCTTTTCAGTTCTTCAAATTGGTCCCGTTGATTGATATTGTAGAATTATTAGAATAATTTAGTGTTGATTATGTTAATTAATTCTTAATTAACTATGTGGGATGATTTTCTTTCATTTTAGATTATTTCTTTATTAAATCACTGATAAGTGATTTCAGGGGGGACTATGTGGGAGAAGGATGTCATGACATGTTCATGACTTCTGGCCTAGTTACATCCTGGGCCTTGTTGACTGGTTCATATGAATATTGTTGATAGTTAGAATGAGCGTGTTTATGATAAACTGCGAAAGCTAGGCGCCTCCAGAGAGGGCCACGTACACTTGTTATGATAAAACGGTATAAAAGGGTGTCCCAGAATGAAGACGGTGGACATTTTGTACATTCTGTATGCACACTTGTTGTGACGGTTTGTTCAATAAATTCCCCAATGGACTGCTGACCGACCGCGTACTCGTCTCTATTTTCTCCACAACACCCCTAATGGAGGTAGTACTATTGATAGTACTATAGTACTATAGTACTATCATTCTATTGTTTTTTTGTGTTTGGAAAAGCAAAATGCCTCATCTCCCTCCTAAATTCATTAAAGTAAGGAAAACTAAGAATTTTAATTCTGAACTCAAAATTCAAGATATCAACTGGGAAAGATTTCAACTAATACCTACCGTTGACGATGCTTGGAATTACTTTTATGCTGAGCTTGCTAAGATAATTATTAAACATGCTCCCAGGACAACAATTAAAGTCAAAGGTCGACATTTGGATAAAAGGAGATCTTTATATATTCAAACAAAGAGATAAGGCATGGAAAAAATACCGTGCAACAAAGGACTCTTCTGACTGGAATGCTCATAAAGAATTGAGTAATATATGTAAAACCGATGCTAAGGCAGACTACAACAAGGACTGTCTGTCAACTAATTTTCATAATTCTAAACAATTCTGGAAGAGAATGAACAGTACAACCAATAAACCTACAAGAAATTGTATCATCAAAATAAACAATGAAACTGTCAGTGAACCTTCATTAATTGCAGAGGAATTTAGTAAACACTTCTCCACAATAGGTAGCTCTCTATCCTATTATTCTCACTCTGACTGTTATCCGGCTCTGAACAGATGTGACAGCACCTTTTCCTTGAGAACTATCACACCAACTGATGTCCAACAGGTCATTGATGGTCTATGCTCTGGATGCACTGCTGGGCTAGATGGCCTGGAGATTGGGTTCTTTAAACTTGCCTCTCATGTTTGATCATTTCCCCTGGCTGATTTATTTAATTTATCTTTTGCAACTTCTAAAACTCCCTCATCCTGGAAATGTGCCAGAGTAACTCCTATCCATAAAGGTGGTGACCCCACAGACATTAATAATTATAGGCCTGTATCAATAATTAATAGCATAGCAAAAATATTTGAAAAACTCATCTTTATTCAATTTTCTA
Source organism: Odontesthes bonariensis (assembly GCF_027942865.1). Classification (NCBI taxonomy): domain Eukaryota; kingdom Metazoa; phylum Chordata; class Actinopteri; order Atheriniformes; family Atherinopsidae; genus Odontesthes; species Odontesthes bonariensis. Next base: position 39,768,054 of record NC_134509.1, read on the forward strand.
ATGATCATAACTTATTATCACCGCACCAATCTGGTTTTAGACCAAACCACTCACCACCACTGCTCTCCTAACATTTACCTATGATATACAGTCAGCATCTGATAGCAACATACCAACAGGAGTTATATTCATTGACCTTTCTGAAGCATTAGATATTGTTGATCCCTATCTCCTTTTAGATAAACTACATGCTATTGGTTTCTACAGACTCTTCGCTATTTTTCAACTCTTTTCTTCATCAAAGAGGTCAATGTGTTTTTTTTCAGGGCAGCCAGTCAGACTTTGAGACTATTGACAAAGCTGTACCGCAAGGTTCATCTTTAGGCCCTTTATAAGTCTCTATTTTTATCAGTGACATCCAACAAATCTGTTCTGACTGTCAAATTCACTTAAATGCAGGTGTAGTCTGTGGGAATTGGATAAACACGCACAGGACACAGTAACTGGGGTTTTATAGCTTTACTTTTGTAAAAGTTGAAGCAGGGCAAAATCTAAAACCTGCAGGACAGCGGCCCTCGAGGACCGACTTTGGAAATCCCTGGCCTAAATCAATAACCTAAAAATCTGAGGGCTGTTCTCAGATTTGATAACTGAAAAGAAATAAAAAAATAAATACAAAATGTCACAAAATACGGCAGTGGCCGAGGAACTAATCACACAGAACAACACAAGGTCAGTAATGTAAGCATTCAACAAACACAATTTGAAATGTACAGTATATCAAAACAGACACTTGCACTTCACCAATCGCCGTCCCACGTGTTTGAGTGTTCCTCACTTAACACCGAAGTTAGCTGCTAACAGTAGTTGGCGCCAAGCGTGTGCACATCTTGAAACATATTTCCATTCGCTATCAATTACCATGTTCGGTCGCTTCACAAGCAGGTAAGTTCCAGTGTACAATATTTTCCAACGTGTGTGTGTGTGTGTGTGTGTGTGTGTGTGTGTGTGTGTGTGTGTGTGTGTGTGTGTGTTTTACCCTTTGATTTAAGCAACAGAGTGTCCATTACACACTTTGCAACTCTCAGGCCCACATGCAGCAGAAGAAAAAACAACAACTCAAAATGCACTTAAAACTAACAGGCTCAGTGCTGCCACCTTGTGGCCAAAAAGTATCTTTGTACATTTCTGTGCCTTACAAAAAGATTACATAGAAAAAGAAAACAAAATAAGCAAAGAACACATTATAATCTTACACTGCAGTGTACAATAACATCTGGGTTTATTTACCACCGGGTTACACAGATGACACTGTATATACTCCTCCAGTTCAGACATTTCACAAATTCAATACTGTATTCAGTACAATCTGATTTTCATCTGGTCCAAAGTTGGCTCTCTGCAACTTCTTTTGAATAAGAATAAATCATATCTTATGTTTTGCACTAGACAAAATTATTTGCCTTTAATAAACAACTGGTATATCAACTACCTGGATGGTACAGCACTAGAAAAAGTTGATTAATTTAATATTTAGGCCTTTGGCTCTGAGCTATATTTTAAATCTCATATCAAGCTAATCACAAATAGTCAGAAGAAAAACTGTGACACAATTGGTGCTGCCAATCCTTGATTTAGCTGATGTTATTTATAGCAACACCCCAGAAACAAATCTTCGTCCTCTAAAAACTTAATGTAATAGTCTTTGTAGATTTGTTCTGAGGTGCCCATACAGGACCTGTCACTTTCTAATCTATAAGTCCTTGAATTGGCCGGCTCCCAAGGTTAGAATGAAATTTCATATGTCATTATTTACTTTTAAGTGTATCTATTTTAATTTCCCTCAGTATCTAAAAGAATATATTTTTCCTTTCTGTTCACAGTACAGCCTAAAGGCATACTGATTATTTATTTTTCTATACCCCAAGAATCAGGAAAGAAATTGGTCGCCGCACCTTTAAGTTTAAAGCTTCATCAATCTGGAATAAACTACCGCAATCACTCCGATCTATCGCCTTTTTTCATATTTTTAAATCATCTTTATTTACTAATTGTAAAACATCCTGCTCTTGTTTTTGATTTTGTTTTTCTGTTGGACTCAGTCTGTCTGGACCTACTCGCCTGTTGCTTGTGCTCAATTACCTTATATTTAGATTTATCTACTGTGCTTTACTTTATGCCTTGATGTTGTGTACACCATGTTATATGTACTATATAGTATGTAAAGTCAAAGTCAAATTTATTTGTATAGCACCTTTCATGTACAAAACAATTCAAAGTGCTTTACATAAAATAAAAGCATTGCAGCGGGGAGTGGAAGAAGCATTAAAAATACATAAAAGAATATAAAAAGAAAGAAATTAAATAATTAAAATGAAATTAAAATTATTAAAAACAAGCAACAGTCTAGATAAATTCAAAGATATCGTGCAGATTTCATGCATAGACAAATGAGAAAATTATTTTTTTTAACCTGGATTTAAAAACGTCTACATATGGTGAAACTTTAATCTCCACTGGCAGTTTGTTCCACTTGTTTGCAGCATAACAGCTAAATGCTGCTTCTCCATGTTTAGTCCGGACTCTGGACTGGACCAGCTGACCTGAGTCCTTGGATCTAAGAGCTCTGCTGGGTTTATATTCTCTGAACATATCACAGATGTATTTTGGGCCTAAACCGTTCTGGGATTTGTAAACCATCAGCAGGGTTTTAAAATCTATTCTGTGACTGACTGGAAGCCAGAATAAAGATTTTAAAGCTGCTGTGATGTGTTCAGATCTTTTAGTCCGGGTTAAAACTCCAGCAGCAGCGTTCAGGATGAGCTGCAGATGTTTAATGATCTTTTTGGGAAGTCCAGTTAAAAGAGCATTACAGTAATGGAGTCTACTGGAGATGAATGCATGGATGAGTTTTTCCTGGTCTTTCTGGGAGAGGAAACCTTTAATTCTGTTGATGTTTCTGAGATGGTAAAAAGCTGCCTTGGTGACAGCTTTGATGTGGCTGCTGAAAGTCAGTTCTGAGTCTATCAACACTCCGAGGTTACGTACTTGGTCAGTGATTGTAAGGGCCCGATATTTGCCAATGCTGACCCTCTTCTCTTTGCTCCCAAACAGAATGATCTCAGTTTTGTCTTCATTTAATTGTAGAAAATCCTCTCTCATCCAGGTGTTTACTTCCTCCAGACACTGACACAGTACGTCTGCTGGGCTGCAGTCGTCCGGTGACAGAGACACATAAAGTTGTGTATCGTCTGCATAACTGTGATAATTGATGTTAAAGTTCTGTAATATCTGACCCAAAGGGAGCATATACAAGTTAAACAGAAGAGGTCCAAGAATTGACCCCTGGGGGACACCACAAGTCATGGCCACTTGCTCAGATTCATAGCTGCCAATTGTAACAAAATAACTCCGGCCTTCTAAGTAGGACCTGAACCAGTTAAGGACCGCTCCAGAAAGTCCAACCCAGTTTTCCAGCCTGTGCAACAGGATTCTGTGATCTACAGTATCAAACGCAGCGCTGAGATCCAACAGAACCAGGACTGAAACATTACCAGAATCAGTATTCAACCTAATGTTGTTTAATACTTTGACCAGAGCTATTTCAGTGCTTTGATGACGTTGGAAGCCTGATTGAAAGTTATTGTAGCGTTACCGGGTATTTATATACCTATTAAATATAAGGATTTATAAGACGTTCTCACTGTCTTAATATCCTTAAACCTCGAAATTAGGGCACCACCTCGCTGATGTTTAAACTTGCTTTAAGTTACAGTCCAGGGAGGACGACTGTTAAAATCTTACGATCCTGGTATGTTAAATTAATAATCAATTTAATAATCAATTAATAATCAGTCTCATATCTCGCTACTTTCGTGAAGTTCTCGTTTGGTTGGACAGACATTACGTAAAGAAAGCATACGACACAATCTGTGATTATAACATATATATAGATATATGAACTGTTTATTACAATGATATGATCTTAGACATGAACCTTTAAACAAACAGGAGATGCATTGAATATGGGTGATTATATAAAACACTTAGTGAATATAAAATAAAATATGGGGAATGGGGAGATACTGGATGTATTCAAATAGTTTAGGTTGGCTGACTATTTGACGCTAAATACTGACATTTCGGATTAATGTATCATTCTGTGAAAGCCTCGAGACATCCATCAAACCCACTTTAAGGTGAAAACGGGTCGGTCTTACTGTGCTGAAGTTCTGTTCAGTCGGTTCGGACCAAGGCAGCGGCCACGCGGGGTCCGAGGGGACTTCTCTTCCGCTCTCTGGGCCTTCCTGGCTGTGGTGGCTGACTTTAGCGGACTTCTCAGTTGCTTCTTTCACCGGGAAACGGGGACGATGATGTCGAGGGCTTTACTGTGGGATGATCAAATCCATCGTTGTGTCAGAGTTGGTCCGTTGCTGCTTTCTCTGATGAAGTGAACTTAAGTTCACAGAAGATTAATAAAAGGTTGCTTGGGGTTGGCTTTCTTGGTAGGAAAAGGTGATGATGGCGTGAAACAGCGGAGGTTAGGACGTGCGACGTAGAAGGACGTGGATGGCGAGGGACGAACACAAACACGTAAAACGTGCATCTTCAGAGTATTTCAATCTGTTTCTTTGTTCGGATCTTTCTTTCTCGTCTCCGGGGTCTCACTGGGTTCTGGAGGGTCTCCTCCGGTCGTCCGCTGCATCGTTATCCACACGTCCTTCCGCTCTCTCCTGAGATTATGGAAAACTCCCAAACTCCGGCGAGCTCTTCTCTTCTGCTTAAACCATCTCTAAAAGTCTATGAGCAGCTGTTTTCTGCTCAAATCTCCTTCTGAAACTCTGGGTTGGAACCCTTCTGGAACAAGAGCCAGAGCACAAGAGGGCAAGAGCCTGAAGCGAGCCAGCAAACGAGAGAACTAGCGAGAGACAGAGCCAGGGCACAAGGAAGCGTGTGTTTTCCGCTGTTCCGGGTTTTGACTCTCGGAGGCGGGGCTTACACTACTTTTTCAGCCAATGACATGCTTGAACTGTGTGCATGTCTCTGTAAGGTGATCTGTGCTAGGGGGATTTCTGGATGAGACAAAGAACTCTGTGTTTCTCCATTACTCCCATCTCATAGAACATTTGTCTCTGTGATTCTGAAAACACCACATCTTGTTAAGATATGCAGATTAAAGATATAACATAGACTTGTAATATAAAGACATCAAAATAACACACATGATAAAGACAATTATGACTTTCAAAATTCAGATGAATATCTATGAAATCGTGACAAATGAATAGTGAATTACACAATGCTAATTTCTGTGTTAACAATGGGGACACTAAACAAATACCAAATAGATACCGAAGGGACATCGTTAGAAGTTACTAGTTGCATAATTGTCCATTTTACTGAGTCCTCTGGGATTTAAATGTTCAACTAATCAACACTGCAGACCACTAGGGGGCAATGTGGTTCCATCAGGCAGGTTGGGCATTTTCCACCAAAATCAGTTCTTTGTCAATATTTAAGCCAGAATCGTACAAATTGTCTCTATATGCGTCTTGTGATCAAGCTGGAAACCTGAAAGAAATTGTACACGGTTATCAAACACATTTAATATAGTTTTAAGATTTAACTAAAAGTGAGTCTTCTCAGTTCATGTGTAGCCATCTGGTCGGTCTGATCTGTTAAAGTGTCAACTTTCGAGTTATGGTCTAGATAAGATAGTAAGTCTCCCACTTTTCCAAGAGTGAGTTCGACTCCCCAAAAGCTCTTAAGGGTGTTGTAAATTAGGCAGTTTCTGTCTCTTTTTCCTTTGTGGAAAGAAAATGAAGATCTGGTTTATATCCACATACGTAAACATCCCTCACAGGAATGTTGGTTTTGTCAAAGTTTGAAAAACTCTTAATCCACACGGCACTGTGACTGCTACATTCCCCCATTCGAATCGGATCTGAACTCGTGGCTGATCCGAATCGCAGGTGAAGAAGTCCAGTGTGTCCGAGTCTGGTGGTTGCTAGGACTCTCAAGAGGGTTATGGTGGGTGTCTCGAGACAGCCTAATACAATTCTGACACAACAATGGCTATAAACGTAATTTTGTTAAGCTTACTTAACCTACATAGTAAATGTCTAATAGCTAAAGATAATGTTCATAAGTAAAGGTTTCTAAGCCTATATAATTTCAAATGGAAAATCCTAGTAAAAAGCATGCCGATTTCTTTTGGAAAAAGATCAATGTTAGGGGAGAATTTTACTCATGTTAGAGTCATGATCTAGGATGTGGTATTTCTTAATAGTTAGGAAATGAGAACGTTTACTACCTGAGTGTGAGCATATTCGCAGGACTTTATACGAACAGTAATGTGTAACATATTTGTCGCGGCGGCGGTCCTGGACAGGGCTTCACTGTACAGCAGTAACGAGTGATATTCTAACTAAAGGATCCATGGTGAAAGCTGTTGTCAGTGTTTCACTGCTAATTTGCTTTTAATTCAGTTGTAGACCAGTTTCCCCCATTGGTAGATGTCACATGGGTGAAATAAGGTAAGTTGAGTGTGTCACCAGATGATGATAGACTTGAAAATTGAAGTTTTGAACACTGAGGTGTCCTGGATTCAATCTTGAAGCATCATGATTCTACGGAGTAGTTTTATCGTGATTGGGTAAGTGATATTTTGAGGGTAAGCTTCTTTGCTTCCTTTAAGAGTTAGCTATGGTTAAAGGTTTGGTATTCGGGGTTACTAGAATGTTTGTTGGAGTGTGAGGTCCTACCTCCAGGAACAGGCTAGCATTTCTAAGTCTCTGTTAGCACGGTTGGGTTCTGAACTTTTTCTTTTCTTTTAGTAGCAGACTTTTCAGGCTATCAATATCATCTTGACTGATGGCACTTATTTCACTAGACCATTGCTGAGATTTGATGTGGTCCTTGTCGATGACTCTGCTCATCTCAGTTGTTTTCTGATCTGGTGATGGTTGTGACCATGCAGTGTGTGATGGTTTATAGCGAGACCGAAGTCTATAATTGCAGTTGCGGTTTCGAGCGGATTGCTGGTCATGTCGATTTTGAAAAGACATGTCTTTTTGCGGGTTTGAATGAACACTGTGGTTTTCACTGTGGCAGTGAGTTGGGTCATGGCTGGGCCATGAGGGTTTGGAATAGTTGTGTTTGGAGCCTTTCTTAGGCCGTTGAGAATGTGGCCAGTTGGGGACCTCTGCTGGAGGTCTGCCGCTTTGTCCCACTTCTAACTCTGGGGACCAAGAACCAGGGTTCTGGGTCTGTGTGGTGATGGGTTCTGGCTGTTTAGCTTGTCTATGTTTTTGGAAACCTAGACTGGCCCATTCACGTAGCTGCTGAATGGTAGCAGTGTGAGGGTTAGCTATAACTCCTAAGTGATAGCTGGTAGTTGGATGGAGGTTTTGAAGGAAAAGAGTTTTGAAACTCATGTCTTCTTCCATTCCTACCTTGTTGCTGAAACCAAAATAAGCTTTGAGGAGGCGGTAATAATACTGCTGAGGCAGCTCATTCCGTCCTTGTTTAACCATCATGGCAGCGGTTAAGCCAGATGGGGTCAGCTCGTCTGAAAACTCGCGTTCGAGTGTTTGGCAGAGGAGTGTATAGTCGTTCCGGATGTAATCGGGTTGACGTTCAATGAATCTACTGACTTCGCGGCTAGATGTAACCTTAATCAAGTAGAATTTGTTGTTAACTGATGCGTTTGGAAACCTTCGCAGGAAGAAATCAATGTCGTCCAAATATGCTCGGGTGTCGTGTGGCGTCCCAAGAGTCGGTTCGAATCTGGGCACATGGCGAGCAATTTTGTCAAGCTCTTCGTCAGAAGGAGCTTGTGGAACGTGGGGTCCTAAAGTAGGAAATGGTTGATCCGGTTTACCTGGATCATAAACGATCTTTTCAGATCTGAAAGAATTTGTTGTCGTTGAAGACGGGGGTGAAACAATTGAGCTCTTGTAGGCTGTTTTCACTTCAGGAAAAGGGTTCCCTCTGTCTTCCTGGGGGAAACCATGTGTTTCCTGTTCATGTCCAGTCTCCAAAGACTGACGTAGGTCTATCTCAACACCTTCTGGTTTATCTGATAGGTGTTCCTGCTGTGGATGAGCGGCGTTTTGCTCATCCTTAGCTTTGCTTAGCTGTTCTGTCAACAGCTGCATTTGTTCCTTTTCAACATTAAGATGCTTGTCATCAGTTGGCACTTTGACTGTTAAATCCTGCACTTTCTGCAGAACCACGTGTAGAGATTGCTGGGACTGTTTTTGTGCTTGGTCCACCTTCTTCAGTTGGACTTGGGTTGAAATCAACTCTTGTTGGCAGTTTTGAAGTAGCTGTTCAAGCTTTTTGTTGTTTTCATTGAGTTGAATAATTTGTTGGTTTGAGTTTTCAACCTGTGTTGTTAACTCTGTTACTTGGGCATTAGCTTGGCTGGATGCCCTCTCAGTGGCTTCAAGTTGGTGTTGGAGGAATTTGGTTTCCTCCTGAAACTGTGGCTTTTTCTGTGACCGAGTTTTAAGTTTGTCAGCGGCTTGTTCCATCACTTGGTGTGCATGTTTAACGAACACCACAGCTAGACTACTTAACATTTTGGTCAGAGATTCTTCTTTGGGCTTTTTAGCTTTTGTCTCAGCCGATGGCTTTACACTGATTGGCTCTGTTTCAGGTGTTTTAATGCATCTTTTCTTTAAGGCATAACCCAGTATCAACTGTTTTGTTAAGTCCATCATCTTGTTTTTCACTTGTCTCAGAAAGGGTTCTTTCTGAAAATAGGTTTGAGTTTGGAACAAGGGAAAATAGTTGGGTTAATGTGAAGGTAGTTGGGAATAAGGATTGTTCTCCTGAAATTAATTTCTTCCTTTTGAATTTGTTTACTTGAGAAACAAATAAGGAAGGATGTTAAAATAAACACGACTGTGTTATTTTACTCAAAACTGGAAGAAATGCATTTAATTTAGAAGCTTATCATTAACCGTTATGGTAAAAAGATGGAAAACATTAATGCTAACACAAAAGGGAACATACAAGCTCTTGGCTGTTGTTTTCTTTAAGCCTTAGTGTCTTATAATCAGTTCCTGTTAAGGTAATCTGATTTGGTGAAAGACACACATTTGAGATAAATTAGCTTCAATTAATGTTTCCAAATAACAAAGTTGGTATTGTTTATGTCAAACAATTGATTCAAATGCATTAAAGAATATTCAAATAAAGCTGGTATTCGTTAGTACCAAGCAAAATGATCAGCTTTCTTTGTGATCCTATTTAATGTGATCCTGAAGCGACTCACATGTCAAAAACTTCAAGTGGGCGGGTTTGAGAGAAGGGAGTGAGGAGTTGACGTCACTGGTGACGATTTCTAGCACCGCCCACCAATAGTCCTTCAAGGACTCAGTGAATTCGCCTCATTTCAACTGGGGAATGAAAGGGTTAACGTCTCTCACAGACAGTGCACAAGCGATGTTGTAGTTTGCCCACAAACTTTTAAACACTGCCTTGCAAAGCTCACAATGCTTGAGACACGGCGGCCTCAGTTCAGAATGCTTCTAAAAGTCACCAACTTTGATAATAACAACGAATAGAGTCACCAACTCAATTTTCTCTGCAGCAAAATTGGTCTGTCCACTACTGCCGTATATTATTTTAGTTAGGGCTTGTAAGCATTTTAAAAATAAACACACCCTCAGTTTTTTTCTTTTAACTGGGTTCAACAGACACGGCGTTCCGGTCGTTTATTTAATAATACAAAAACAATTGACTGTTTAAGTCATTCATGCGATCACGTTTTGTGACCGTGTGTATTTTATTTATTTTATTCATTTATTTTATCAGGAGCGACGGCTCTGACTCATTCAGTTAAGCTCAACAGCTTTAACTTTCAATAAGTAATCTGTATTACTTTATTTTAGGCGTCACAACGCTCCGTTAAACAACGTTTAAACTCGCTCCCCCACTTCATGGGGTTTCAATATAGCACCTTGATGCTTTTTTTATGTCCGGCTGCAAGATTACAGCGGATCAAAACTCTTGTGTTTGAGGAGGCTCTGAGTTGACTAAATTCACCGGGACTCGCGGCTGAATTTGTGATACTCATAAAAAAAATCAAATCAACCGTGTTGGAAACTCGCAACTACGGCCAGGCCTTTAAATTCAGCGTTCTTGCGCTGTGCATGCAATCTTTATTCTGGGAGGACACAGCGGCAGCTGGCTGCTCTTCTGCGGTGTGCAATTAATATTGCGCACCCACGGATTTGGAGAGTTATCATGCGTCCACGATTACTCTGATAAAGTGCTTTTAGTCATTCTAAGTTTATAAAGACAGACACAGCCACTGCTTGCATTGCTCACACACAGATAATGAACCAGCCAATATCATGTTTATGCTTTCCTTCACGTAAGTCAGTCTACCGTAAAACGCCTCGCACGGCGCACCAAAAATATGTAGCGTTACCGGGTATTTATATACCTATTAAATATAAGGATTTATAAGACGTTCTCACTGTCTTAATATCCTTAAACCTCGAAATTAGGGCACCACCTCGCTGATGTTTAAACTTGCTTTAAGTTACAGTCCAGGGAGGACGACTGTTAAAATCTTACGATCCTGGTATGTTAAATTAATAATCAATTTAATAATCAATTAATAATCAGTCTCATATCTCGCTACTTTCGTGAAGTTCTCGTTTGGTTGGACAGACATTACGTAAAGAAAGCATACGACACAATCTGTGATTATAACATATATATAGATATATGAACTGTTTATTACAATGATATGATCTTAGACATGAACCTTTAAACAAACAGGAGATGCATTGAATATGGGTGATTATATAAAACACTTAGTGAATATAAAATAAAATATGGGGAATGGGGAGATACTGGATGTATTCAAATAGTTTAGGTTGGCTGACTATTTGACGCTAAATACTGACATTTCGGATTAATGTATCATTCTGTGAAAGCCTCGAGACATCCATCAAACCCACTTTAAGGTGAAAACGGGTCGGTCTTACTGTGCTGAAGTTCTGTTCAGTCGGTTCGGACCAAGGCAGCGGCCACGCGGGGTCCGAGGGGATTTCTCTTCCGCTCTCTGGGCCTTCCTGGCTGTGGTGGCTGACTTTAGCGGACTTCTCAGTTGCTTCTTTCACCGGGAAACGGGGACGATGATGTCGAGGGCTTTACTGTGGGATGATCAAATCCATCGTTGTGTCAGAGTTGGTCCGTTGCTGCTTTCTCTGATGAAGTGAACTTAAGTTCACAGAAGATTAATAAAAGGTTGCTTGGGGTTGGCTTTCTTGGTAGGAAAAGGTGATGATGGCGTGAAACAGCGGAGGTTAGGACGTGCGACGTAGAAGGACGTGGATGGCGAGGGACGAACACAAACACGTAAAACGTGCATCTTCAGAGTATTTCAATCTGTTTCTTTGTTCGGATCTTTCTTTCTCGTCTCCGGGGTCTCACTGGGTTCTGGAGGGTCTCCTCCGGTCGTCCGCTGCATCGTTATCCACACGTCCTTCCGCTCTCTCCTGAGATTATGGAAAACTCCCAAACTCCGGCGAGCTCTTCTCTTCTGCTTAAACCATCTCTAAAAGTCTATGAGCAGCTGTTTTCTGCTCAAATCTCCTTCTGAAACTCTGGGTTGGAACCCTTCTGGAACAAGAGCCAGAGCACAAGAGGGCAAGAGCCTGAAGCGAGCCAGCAAACGAGAGAACTAGCGAGAGACAGAGCCAGGGCACAAGGAAGCGTGTGTTTTCCGCTGTTCCGGGTTTTGACTCTCGGAGGCGGGGCTTACACTACTTTTTCAGCCAATGACATGCTTGAACTGTGTGCATGTCTCTGTAAGGTGATCTGTGCTAGGGGGATTTCTGGATGAGACAAAGAACTCTGTGTTTCTCCATTACTCCCATCTCATAGAACATTTGTCTCTGTGATTCTGAAAACACCACATCTTGTTAAGATATGCAGATTAAAGATATAACATAGACTTGTAATATAAAGACATCAAAATAACACACATGATAAAGACAATTATGACTTTCAAAATTCAGATGAATATCTATGAAATCGTGACAAATGAATAGTGAATTACACAATGCTAATTTCTGTGTTAACAATGGGGACACTAAACAAATACCAAATAGATACCGAAGGGACATCGTTAGAAGTTACTAGTTGCATAATTGTCCATTTTACTGAGTCCTCTGGGATTTAAATGTTCAACTAATCAACACTGCAGACCACTAGGGGGCAATGTGGTTCCATCAGGCAGGTTGGGCATTTTCCACCAAAATCAGTTCTTTGTCAATATTTAAGCCAGAATCGTACAAATTGTCTCTATATGCGTCTTGTGATCAAGCTGGAAACCTGAAAGAAATTGTACACGGTTATTGTTGTGGAGAAATTAGAGTCGAATCCCGCGTTGGTCAGCCGTCCATTGGGGAGTTTATTGAACAAACCGTCACAGCAAATGTGCATACAGAATGTACAAAATGTCCGACGAGCTCATCTAGTGACACCCTTTTATACCGTTTTATCATAACAAGTGTACGTGGCCCTCTCCGGAGGCGCCTAGCTTTCGCAGTTTATCATAAACACGCTCCTTCTAACTATCAACAATATTCTGAACCAGTCAACAAGGCCCAGGATGTAACTAGGCCAGAAGTCATGAACATGTCATGACATCCTTCTCCCACATAGTCCCCCCTGAAATCACTTATCAGTGATTTAATAAAGAAATAATCTAAAATAAAAGAAAATCATCCCACATAGTTAATTAAGAATTAATTACCATAATAAACACTAAATTATTCTAATAATTCTACAATATCAATCAACGGGACCATTTTGAATACATGAAAAGGAATATATATATGTGTCTACTCGAATCATATTCAATGATTAACTTAAATTACACGATATTGATTTCAACAACACTACAAGTTTTACATTGCCATCACACTTGTCCACTGTTCGCAGTGCATAGGTGCGAAAAACCCACCGGCTGCTACTTTCGTAACTCATGTTCTTCTCTTGGGAAAACTCACCTACGGCCCCACCCCACTTGGCGACCGACCACTTTACCAAGGTCGCACTCCGAACAGTTGACTGACACAATTGGCAATGCACATATCAATGATCAGTTTCGATTGATAATACACATAGACTGAATACACCACCATCAATTCAGTTAATCACCGTTTTGTACCAAGTACAATACACAAAATTATGGATTATCACACAACAATAGTAATAAAATGCAATGTAATGCAGCTCCTCCAGTCCCGTCCCATCTCCTGTACTCTGGTGTCGTCTGCTTCTGGCCGAACATACGTCCGGCTGGGTGTGGAACTGCTAAGCTAACTCTGGGAGGAGAGGTCGCCAGTACGTCACTCCCAATCAAAGAGATCTTCAGCATCTCTTCTCCCTATTAGACTAACCTTAGTTCCACCCTCGAAGAAAGAAACTTGTGAACCGTCCGTTGATAACCTTCATTCGTTGACCCGCTCTCCCATGCGTTGGTCCTCAGGCCTGGTCTCGCATGGTCATCTGCCTCCAGATTCCTTCCGCTGTTTGTTTGAACATCACTTGCAGCAAACACCTTCTCAGAATGGGTATAATGCAACACACCAATAGGGAGACCATTATCACTATCAACAATATTGCTATTCCCGCCTTAACTGTCATCGCTCCCCCTTCTCCCCAAAATCCCAAACAGACCAGTCCACCACCGTTCACCTCCACCAGCATCACACGTCAGCTCCTCTCTCCGTTCTCTGAACTCCTTCACGGCCGTTGTAAACGTTCCATCAGCTGCAGTGTTCCCAGTTATAAATGTACAACATTTTCCCAACCATCTGGCCAACACCATTTTCCCTTCTAATATACCTTCTAAAACTTGTCTGTTCTACCAAGCCATCATACTCGTCTCATGTAGTTGTTCTCCAAAGCCCGCAAACCCTTCACTCGTGTAGCTAAGAATTCCCTGTTGGTTGTATTATATGTAATTAGTCCACTCCCCATTTTGTTAAATATGATTCCCTGCAAACCAGCCTCAAATCCAGCTGCAATCTCCCTGCGTGCTTTGAGCTCAAAGGAATCCATCTCGGCTGTCATATTGCATCCAAGTAAACGTGCTTATCCCTGATGTAGCCATCACTCGATCTTTTAACTCTCCCTTCTTCCACATCCAATCCTAGCATCTCGTTTACCTTGTCATACACTACCACAACTGATGTGTTCCTCCTCACCAGTGCCCAAAAAAACCTCCCTGTTGGGTAGCACATTTAACAAAACATGATCTCCACACATCCAGTAACTCTCAGCCACTGGGTGTGTCTGATCCCCAAAAAGATATAGAGTTAAAATGATCATTTCTATATTTTCACATTTTGATCCAAATAAATAAATCCCAATAAATCTTGTTTTCATTTAACATTCGTACTACCTACGCGAGTTCCAAAAGCATCCAAACTCACCATCGTAATCTACTCTATAATCAGTGGGAGGCCCCTCCTGTGATGTACTCAGATTAAATTCCGCACAAGAAGACTCAAATTTGTGGCCCTCCCTTATTTTGAAAATAGCTATGTAATTTATTTGGCCCAACCATCGATCTGCACTTAATACCACACATAGGAAACAATAACCGTTTATCCTCTTCCGATGTGAACCTACCTTCTCTGCATTCCCGTTGCTGGACCACCGCACAGTCCCTGAAGGTGTGTGGCTCTGGAACAACAACAGGCAATGCTCCTGGAGCGTCTGCACATATGAGGCACTCCGTCGCTGTCAGTTCTCTCGTAGTGTACCATGCCCGTCTATACCACATATCCTGTGCTGCCTTAACCCATTTTCCACAGTTACACTGTTTTCCCGACTCCACCTGTGCATGTACACTCCGTCTGTTCTTGGATTAACATGATTATTCTGTCCTGTAGTGCTAATGGTATCAAATCCCCCTAGATTTTCCCGTGAAATCTTTCTATTCTTACAACCATTGTGAACAACTCCTTCTGACCCGATCTGACATGATCTTACCAGATTGCCCCTTTTTCGTGGCGTCCAGAGGCGGTGATTTGGTCGTCTCCTCCACCGGACCCATGATCCACACTTCCTCAATCATTTCTTCCATGAACTTAAATTCAAGCTTAGCAGATACCTCTTCACGACTAGCTCTAGTGTGTATTGCTGGCAAAGTTTGTGGCGTGGCATGGTCTGAGTGGGTGTGTACTGTTGCATCATACTCATCTGACCCAGGCTGGCTACTTCCCTGCGGGGTGGCTCCATCACGGGACCCTTCCAGCCTCTCCTGTCCGCGGGATCCCGTCCCACATCTCCAGGCTTCGTTCTCCTGAGCCCATGCTGTCGGCCAACACCCACACCTGGATGCTCACAGTGTCAGAAATCTTAACCTCTTCCTTTCGTTCATCCTTTCCCTCGGACTTAACTCCGTCTGTGTCTTTAGTCCGAACCTTAGTGCAGTGATTCAAATGGTACCATGTGTTGCTACCTTCCACTTGAACTGCTGTTGATGTTGCTCGCACCATTGTGTACGGTCCTTTCCGTCTTGGCTCAAGCCACTTCCTCCGGAACACTTCGATGTGCACCTGGTCGCCCGGCACCACTGGCCTCTCAACCAGCTGTTTGAGACTCAAGTCTCTGAACTCCTCCTGTAGATAGATTGTTCTGTGGATTGCAGTTAATTGCTTCATGTAAGCTGTCCACTCTGTTTGCACCTGCTCAAGTGGGAACTGAGGTGCTGGCATGGGTCGACCCGTTAGCATTTTATGCGGTGTTAGTGCCTGACTCTATGAGTCTGCATACGAAAGCTCATTAGTGCAAGCGGCAAAGCATCTAGTTAGTTTAGTTGAAGCACAGATTCAATTCAATTTCACTTTCCAGGTTCCATTGATCCTCTCATGCATCCCTTGACTCTGTGGATGATAAACGGCCCCACAGCGCTGCTTGATTCGCAGCTGCTGCAGAATGCCTCTTGCACTTTTATAAACAAACACTTAACCATTATTTGAGCTAATCTCTGATGGAATGACAAACAGATGAATCAATTCTCTTACCAAAAAAATTTACGACTATTTATCCAATATGTATGACCAATCTCCTTGTGATGGCGCGACCTCTGGCTCCAGTAACACCATAGGTGCCAAAACAGCACGCTGACACTTTGATGCTACTTTCGCTGCTTCATCAGCCGCGATATTACCTTTACCAACCATTTTGTTACCTCTACGATTATTTGACACTTTATCACTGCCAATTTTCAATTTTCCTGCCTGCAATCAGCTCCTTCATTTGGACCTCCTGTCGCACTGGACTTCCGTCTGACCTCCTGAACCCTCTCTGCTTCAAAACTGCTTCAAACAAATAGCAAATATCATGAGCATATGCAGAAACTGTGTACACATTCGTAACCTTACCTTTCACCAGTCAACATGCTTCCGTTAGTGCCTTCAGTTCAGCCAACCCTGCCTAACATGGCCGCTCACACTTCTCAGCTTTCACCGTCACAAAGTTCTCCACCTTCCTGTTTCACAACTGCAAAACCTGCATGATCACCCAAATGATCTCACAACATGATCCATACACAACATAAGTGACGTCAGCCTGCACAAGTGAAGTTGCTTCTAAGTCAGGTCTCAGTCTAATGTATCTCACAGCTTCTGACACACGCTCATGTGGTTCTCCTTCCAACTCACGTGGAATGACATCTGCAGGATCCGATGTAGTACACTTCTGTATTCTCACATCTGGACGTGTCAAAAGATGCACAACCTGCAAACATCCTGTCCGAGTCACAACATACCTACTCTGATTTATTAGTTCTGAAATCTTATGGTTTTTATTGGAGACATATAAGGAAAATGGCTTCTCATAGACTAGTGTTGCCCGTTTTGGATGACTTTTGCTAATTTCGTTTCAAATTTCCAAAGGCTAACTTAGCCTCGGTTGTCCTCTCCAGTTGGACTTCCAACCTTTGATCTTTGGATCTTTCATGATTCCTTTCAGAGGAAGCTAATTTCATTGCACAACCTTCCCAAAAGAAGATCATACTTGTTTTATTTTAATTTCACTTATTTATTCATTAGTTATTTATTCATTTATTTTGGACATGGCGCTTTTCTTACTCCCTCCAAGTGGGATGGAGAGATATCAGTAATTCCCTATGGGCTAAATAGATACTCTAATTCAGACTATCAATGCTAAAATTTAAATTAGAAACTTTGTTCCGTTCAAATTTTAGAACTTCGTAATAGTGGCACATTTAAATTTTAAATTCAGAAACTTTGTTTTGTTGTGTCCTAGTAACAGTGACCTATTTAAATTCAAGTTTTAGAAACTTAGTAGTCGTGATACATTTAACTTAAAAACTTTATTTTGTTTTGTAATGATGACACACATGAGGGCGGTTTTTAAACCCTTTTGAGTACGTCTGATGTAAGTGTACTTCTTCCCTCTATATGTCAATGTAAACCAATACTGGGATTCCTCTGCCAGAGGAACGCCTTGGACCTGCCGGGCCACTTGCTCCGCCCCGCAGGGACTGGCCACGGTCCTGCCGAACACTCGGGTTTCTCGGTGCTCTCGGACAGCTGTAAACAAAGTGTCCCCTCTCGCCACAGGCCCAACATGCCCCCGAGGACCTTCGTCCTCCTGGTGCGCCTCTTCTTGACCTTTGACAGGGTCGACGATGGACTTGCCCCTGTGATGGCTGTTCAGCGGCCCCCGCTGTCATGGCCTCATTTCGTACCTCTTGCTTCGCTTGCAGTTCTTCTAACTGCAACCGTGCAAGTTCCCTTTGCATATCCTTCTCCTGATCCTTCCGTTTCAGTTCTTTTCTGTATTTGTTTACTGCATGCACCACGTGTTCTCGGAATTGTCCATGTGACATTGAATTCAGCCCCACCACATCCTCCAGCCGCCCCTGAACTGGGGCAGGCAGAGCCTCTTTGATGGAAACTCTGAACAATGTCACCCAAGCTGGGCTCTTCTCCATTTCTCCCTCAGACTCTTGTCTCCATTTCTTCAATTGTTGTGCAATGTACACAGCCGGACTCTCTGTTCCTGACAGTGGTTCCCCCTTTAATGCTTCGAGGTCCACTCCCGCAGGAAACTCAGCTCGTAACGCTCTCCAGAGTGCAGCTCGATATGCATTAAAATCAGTTCCATCAGCTCGGTGGCTCAACATCCAGTCATTCTCACTGTGTCTCAAAATGCCCTCCATGGTAGAAGTTCCAAAACACAGTGCCCACACTGCCTTAATGTGTCCAACAGACAACAGTTTATTCACAGTTTCTTGTTCAAAAGCTCTTATCCATCTACTTGCACCTGTGTGAATGTCCGGCAGTCTGGCAACCAGCCCAGCTAGGACGAGCGTCTGCCACGGCACATACTGTCCCTGCGTCATTTCTATCAAACTCGGTGCTGACGCTGTTGGACTCTTATGTTCTTCAGAAGATGCCTTTTGAACTGGAGGTGCCAGTTCGGGTGATTTTTGGTATTGTGGGAGCTGTCCCCTTGCCTGATCTGAATTACAGATGGCGTCTGGCTCAGGAGCTCCATGACTGATTGATGTAGCTATTTGTAGTTCTGGACGTTCATGAGATATTTTGTGATCTTTTATTTCAGAATCTCCTTGTATGTTTGCTGCTCCCGGCAGTGTTGGAAATAGCTCTGCATTTTCAAAGAAATGTAAAACTTTTAATTCAAGCTCTCTTTTTTCCTGTCTCTTTTTGCTTTTGTCCTTTGGTTTGTAAGCTTTAATCCTTTGTTCCATAATCTTACAGGTAGTTACATTGAAAGTGCCACCTTTTGGCCAGGGTGAGACGTTATTTTTTGTTCGTTTTTCCCATTTTAGAGATATCTTTTTAATATCTTTGGAATGTTCAGGATGTTTGGCGCTGATGATTATTGTTGGTGTTATATCCATTGTTTCACCTAGTTAGTTCCCTTCTATTGTCTTTTGACTTTTTCTTTTTATTTACTTATCTATTTTCTAAATTTCCCTTATTCATTATTCGAATTCCCCCTTTTTTTTTTTTTTTTTTTTTTTTTTTGAAAGTCAATTTAAATGCACTAATTATTTAACTCTAATCAATGCTAATTTAATGCTCGGCTAAATTTAGCTTAGATGCAGCTAATTACTGGATTGGATGTTGTCAATGCTAATGTTAAGGTTAGCCTACGTTAGCTTTGAAAGCTTATGCTCTAGGTTGTTTTTTTTTTTTTTAAATCAAACCAATGTTAATTCAATGTTAGGCTAATTTAGCTTTTTGACTTCCGGTTTGGAGTTCGGTTACTATTATTGCTAATGTTAATGTTTGCCAACCAATGCCAATTGATGTTAGCTTCCTAGCTGTTGCTAATAAATGCTAACCTCTTGCTAATTAAGATTTAGACCAATATTTGCCTTATTACTATTGCTAATCAATGCTAATTGTCTTTCTAATCAATGCTAATTATGGCTAATGAAATGCTAACAAATGCTACTAATGCTAACCAATGCTAACTATTGCTAATCAATGCTAATTGTATTTCTGATCAATGCTAATTATGGCTAACGGAATGCTAACAAATGCTACTAATGCTAACCAATGCTAACTATTGCTAATCAATGCTAATTGTATTTCTGATCAATGCTAATTATGGCTAACGGAATGCTAACAAATGCTACTAATGCTAACCAATACTAGCTTCCTTGTTGACCAATGCTAATTGAATGCTAATTATGCTATTCAATGCTAGTGATTGCTAATCAATGCTAGTTATTGCTAATCAATACTATTGATTGCTAATCAATGCTAAACAATGCTAGTTATTGCTAATCAATACTAATTATTGCTAATCAATACTTGCTGTATTGCTAATACTACCCAATGTTAATTTATTACTAATCAAAAGCTCAGTTAATGCTTACTCTGTATGAAGTGACTCAGGCTAAAGGCGTTGCCCCAACTTTTGCTCACATCCGGATGCTTCCGATCCAATCCACGCACAATGTCCTCCACCAATCCAGATGATCCAATGTACGTTACAGCTACGTCAATTCTGACCAATGAAATAAAAATATTTTTTGACCAATGAAATCTGAACACACCTCTAAACCTGCCTCCAATGAACCACGTGAATTTCTAACAAATCAAATATGAACACACCATCACATCTGCTTCCTAGACTGTTATTAACTCCTCCCAAGCATAACAATTGAACCAGACATAACAATTGAACCACACCCCAACTCAAAATGGCGTTTGTCACACTTTGTAACAAGTTAAGAAAAAGGAGGAAATACAAACTTTCAGCTGGACAGAGAAGAAATACAATTTAACACAGAAATAACAGTTGCACTATTCTTCACCTCGAAATGGCGTTTGTTAGGGAAGAGAAAGAAATACAATTTAACACGCTGTGGACAGGGAAACTACAAATCAAAAGATACAGAAACAATGCATAAGCGAGAAACTTTCTTTATCAGGAATGTCACATTCACGTCGAACGACGTGATGACTCAATGGCCTACGGACAGAACCTCTTCCTTAGGAATTGCGGAACCCTCATTACTCGACTGATAACAACTCTGCAATTAGCACATTACCTAAAGAAAACTAATAATTATTACAGTACAACCATAAATTGCCCCTGGAAGACACAAGGAAAGAAAATGTGATCACACACGAACATTTGCAGCAGCAGAGAACTGTCAAGGCCAGAGCACGCACCCACACACTAGCCGCGGGAGCGCGCAGCACCCTCTGTCCCCCTGAGAGCCAGAACACATTCACTCGCCTGTTAAGAATAGAACTTTAGAAACTTAACACCAATCACAGCAGTACTCAATAATAACAAGATGCACTCAACGAAAATATAGAGTCTTAAAGAAAGAAACCCACAGCATTTAAAAATAACAGCACATTTCGGCACAACACCTTATTTCCCCAAGTTATTAATGCGGCAACTATCACAATTAAGCAGATTATACCAATGAAGCAAATTATGACCATAAAGCCAGTTATAATAATGAAGCAAATCTGAGTGTAAATTAAAATACTACGAATACTCAAAAGTCAAGGGATGATATGAGTCAGAACCTTTTCTCTTTTCTTCTCTTCCTTGATTCACACAAACATCAGATTTCACACACACATTGACAGACAACAGAGACCGGTCCCACACACTCAAGTCAGTCGGTCAAAAGTTTTGTGTCAGTCACCGTTCAAATCTTCACATTTTTAAATTATTAATTTCTTTCATTTAGACTTTTAATTTTTCAGGAGATGTTGGTGTCGGCAATATATGGAATACAAAATGTGTTTTCCCTACAAGCCTTGTGATATGGTCTCTGACCAAAGCAACAGATGCTGACGTGTACTTTACCAGCTTCGCTGTGACCTCTTAATAAAAATCTCCTGTGGCCAATTCCATAAACGAATTTGACTTTTCTTCTCCAAATGTCTTTATACTGAGGTCTCGGATAACTCCAAAGAGTTCTAAGCAGATATATAAAATTATATAAACATATATACTTAAAATGTGCTCCTCATAGAACTGGATTTTTTCATTTCAGAGTTTTTTTTGAAAGCCTGATTGATTCAATCGTTGAACTTTAATGTTCGCCAGTCAATCAATTATCAGTATTCGTTTTACTCCTTGACTAGTGAAAATAATTTTCACGTATGTTTAATGCGTCTAGTGTACCCCGTACTCCCGTCAGTGTTCCTCCCCCCCATGCATAGAAGGATGGCTGATAGAATGCAAGAGCTACTATTGGCGATTACTCAATAACCTGCCCGCCACTTTACAGCTATTAATTAATCCAGTTTGAATTCATCCGATTCACAATTGGCCGGAGCGCAGCGACTAGCCCTTCTTAATTACCACAAAAATACAACGACACCATAGCCCGACCAACTGCTCACAGCTGTCTGCTTTACAACTCACATAAGCTGCTGTTCACCCAATTTTATCCAAATTCACACATACGGCACCTCTTGGCCCACAGTTTCCCAAACAATTTCAGCAGCCCCCCTGCGCAGAAGTAACAATGGAAGGGCTTACCGTGTGCAGGATCCGTCTCTCTCCTGTGTTCTTTTAAATTTGGGGAAGCCGGAAGAAGCCGCCAGCTGTGCTCCACTAACCGAGATCAACTGCGTAATGGTAGGAACAAAATCCCACCTGCCGGCTTGTTACAGCTGATGTCGGTTGTCGGGGCACAGCGAACACGCTCCGCCGGGATCCAGATGCAAACTCTCACGAATTCGGGGTCACCATTATGTTGTGGAGAAATTAGAGTCGAATCCCGCGTTGGTCAGCCGTCCATTGGGGAGTTTATTGAACAAACCGTCACAGCAAATGTGCATACAGAATGTACAAAATGTCCGACGAGCTCATCTAGTGACACCCTTTTATACCGTTTTATCATAACAAGTGTACGTGGCCCTCTCCGGAGGCGCCTAGCTTTCGCAGTTTATCATAAACACGCTCCTTCTAACTATCAACAATATTCTGAACCAGTCAACAAGGCCCAGGATGTAACTAGGCCAGAAGTCATGAACATGTCATGACATCCTTCTCCCACATTATCAAACACATTTAATATAGTTTTAAGATTTAACTAAAAGTGAGTCTTCTCAGTTCATGTGTAGCCATCTGGTCGGTCTGATCTGTTAAAGTGTCAACTTTCGAGTTATGGTCTAGATAAGATAGTAAGTCTCCCACTTTTCCAAGAGTGAGTTCGACTCCCCAAAAGCTCTTAAGGGTGTTGTAAATTAGGCAGTTTCTGTCTCTTTTTCCTTTGTGGAAAGAAAATGAAGATCTGGTTTATATCCACATACGTAAACATCCCCCACAGGAATGTTGGTTTTGTCAAAGTTTGAAAAACTCTTAATCCACACGGCACTGTGACTGCTACATTATCAAGACTTCCACTTTCATTCAGAAAGTCGTTGAGCTGGTTAAATACAACTTTCTCAATAATCTTAGATATAAAAGAGAGGTTAGAGACAGGTCTGTAGTTACACTCCTCAGCCTCCCTGGTGAGGTCTATTCGGATACTATACTGGAGAGGAGGATCTGTCGGATCGTCGAATCTCGGATTCAGGAAGTGCAGTGTGGTTTTCGTCCTGGGTGTGGAACAGCTCCACACCCTCAGCAGGGTCCTAGAGGGTGCATGGGAGTTTGCCCAACCGGTCTACATGTGTTTTGTTGTCTTGGAAAAGGCGTTCGATCTGTCCCTCGGGGAGTCCTGTGGGGGCTGCTCCGGGAGTATGGAGTGCCGGACCTCTTGATAAGGGCTGTTCGGTCTCTGTATGACCGGTGTCAGAGTTTGGTCCGCATTGCCAGCAGTAAGTCAGACATGTTTCCTGTGAGGGTTGGACTCCGTCAGGGCTGCCCTTTGTCACCGATTCTGTTCATAATTTTTATGGACAGAATTTCTAGGGGTAGCCAGGGCATTGAGGGGGTCCGTTTTGGCGACCTCAGAATTGGGTCTCTGCTTTTTGCAGATGATGTGGTTCAGTTAGCGTCGTCGGGCTGTGACTGGAGCGATTCGCAGCCAAGTGTGAAGCGGCTGGGATGAGATCCTTCCCCAAGTGGAGGAGTTCAAGTATCTCGGGGTCTTGTTCACAAGTGAGGGCGACCCATCCTTCAAATTTCTTAAGAGGGTAAGGGTCCCATTTTGACGCATATCTGTTGATAATAAACCAAAGTTGCTGAAATTGTAAGTAAGCTTGTTTGCAAACTATCCTACAGTCAGATGTTCTTTTGTCTGTATTTTTAAGTAAGTGGGGTGGGTGTGAGACATGAGAGGTATCTTACTTTTGTTAGGATGAAATAATTACATGTGAATAATACAGCCTGTGTCACCTGTGTAAAATTTGCTGGTCAATGTTATACCAGCGATATTGCATTATTTCTACAATAGCATTCTTGTGTCAGTTGTATCTAAGCCTGTGTTGTGGAATATATGATTTATAAAGTCTCTCAGTTGGCCTAAGAGCCGGGTGAACACCGGCTATAAACATAGCCTAGCTTAACGTTTGCTGGCTACGATTTCGCTGGCGGACATAAATGCAGTAAAATAATATTGTATTCACAAAATACAACCAATAATAATATTGAATCTTACTTGTGAAAAGTAATCCCCGACCGTGTTAGCAATCGTCCGCCGATTTGCACAGAAATACGCCGCACAGTGCTCTGGTATGTTGAATACTCTATGGGAGTATAGCCGCTTTCGGACTGTAGGAACCTTTGGCAGTTCTAATAACCTTTTAATCCGCGGGGCCGTTTTCTCCCGTGTTCGGACATACAGGAACTCGGGGCTTTCTCCCTTAGTTCCTATAACTATTTAGCTCCTTCTCCGAGGTCGGGTCTTTTCATGGTTCTATAGAACGCATCTGACGGAGGTGTTTGGTGGTCGGTAGCTACGCCCCATGTCATGCTATCACGGCTGAAATGTTTCCTCATACCACACAGACAGAACCGGCGGGTGTTTAATAAGTTAAACTTACACTGGTCTCATTTGTCTGCAGCGCTCTGCTCTCCTTTCTTCCTCCATGAAATGAAAAAGTATCGTCTCCTGACTCTCTCTGTGAGCTCTTCCAGCCTCGATGTCAGACGCCCGATGTGATCGTTCATGATTAATATCACCATCATGCAGACCATGAACACGGTGGCCTCCCCGGTCTCCATATTAGCTTCTTTGTGGTGTTTTTCTTCTCTCCTTACTTTTACCGGGTTTTGTTTTGTTGTTGAATGTGGCGCTAAATGGCTAACGGCAAACACGTCACTGACGCAGACGGCTGCGCGCGGCGCATCAGTCCTGACCTGGTCCCAACTCATGTGCGAATGCAGACTGAAACAGAAGGACAGTTATCAGAACGAAATTCGAGTAGGACAGTTCTGATAACTGCGTTCTTAGAACGGCTCTGTCCGAAAGCGGCTTATGGGTAGAATGACCGGTCCAAGATGGCGGCCGTATGTCTCGCGCCCCAGCGGTAGATGCGGCGTCTACTCTTTATAATGCCTATGGGCTCCAGCCTCCAATAGGCAGCGTCAGTCTATGATGCGTCTACATATATTAGGTCTATGGGCTTGATTGGGTAACTATTGCCATGTGATCGTGTACACGTTAGTGACCTTGTTATTGAAATTATAAATAAAGATTTTGAAAGAAAAAAAAACAAAAACATGCATGGATTGCGCATGCGCAACTCCAAACGCACCTTTTGCTCGAAGTATTGTCGTGCTGTCATAGCTGTGGATCTGTTGTCCACTTCCAAAACTGAGTAGGCCTAAAGACATCCATAAAACTACAACAAGCTTCGGCTCACAGCACCAACGTTGACATGCCTTTCATCGAACTGCAGACTAACCTGCCGGCCAGCTCGTTCTCTGAGGACTTTTTAAAGAAGCTGTGCTCTACCACCGCGGCTGCTCTGGATAAACCCAAAGACGTGAGTAGTGAGTGCCCACATTGCTTAGTTTGCTCAGCGTAACAGACATTGTTCTTGTACGTCAGTAATACATCCATGGTCAGCGTGTTTACGATTTGCATGAATAGGTTTGTAATACAGCTCTAAAGCTTTGACTTTTATCCACTCAGATGCGCTTCTGGCACCCTCCCAAATCGCGTATGACGAGTATTTATCTGTCCCTAACCTTCAGACCGGTGTTACTGTTTAACCTGCGTCCACCACTTCAGAGCGTTGGTGGTCGCTGGTTGAAAAGTTAAAGAAGGCTCTTACCTGAAATGCCGCGATGTTTGGACTCATTCAATTATGAATACACGATGGGAGCTGCAGGGGAGAAAATGGCTGACACTTTGATTTTTTTTTTTGTGAACATTCACTTCGGCTAGGTATTTTACTAATATTGGTAATATTGTATCACCCCAACACTGTCATCGGTAGGGAATTATAAGTTACGGAATAATTCAACTCTTAAACAAAGTGAGAGCCCTGTCATTTGATTACAGTGTTCTGCAACTCAGATTGCAATTTAGTATTTCAATTACAAATGAAGAGCAGACATCAGCAAACAAAGGCTAAAGGAAAAGCACAGTTACTTCTGTTTACAACAACTTTTTAATCTCATTTTACTGTGTATAGTGACAATAAAGGCATTGTATTCTTTTCTATTCTAACTACTCGTCCTGTAAGATATCTGTTCTGTCACAGCAACAGCACAATGCAAAAGTAAAAAGAACACCACCAAATAGACTTTGAATTGAAATACAATGTATTTAATGTGAATACAACATATGAACCCACTGTATAGACCCTAAAAACAGATTATTTATCCCCAGAAACGGGACGGACAGAGCTTTCTTTTCCGTTTTACTTGGAAGATGAAGCTTACCATGGTTTAGGAAAACTGTTCGACTGTGCAGTTTCTGACTTCCGGCTGGGTCCTCCCACATGTTATTTGCAGTTATGTTGTCCAAGACAATGACTACAATCACACCTCGGGTGTAATGTTTAGGAGTCCCTATATTTTTGGCCCATCAGCATACAGTAAAATTCACAACTTCTGTAAAGGAAACTAATAATTTACCCCTATCATTCATCTCTTTTGCTGAATCTTTATTGTTAAAATAACAAGACCTAAAACAAAGCAGTTCTGATTGTCCCAAGCATTATGGAGGGCACTGTATGCATGAAATAATACAAAGTCACAGTTTTCTTTGAATTACCCCAAAGCTCACAGATTAGTTTGTGAAAAAGTATTTAAAGAAACCTGCAAAATTCTGGAAAAAGGTGTTCTGGACAGACAAGGCCAACATTAAGCTGCATCAGAGTGATGGCAAAAAGAAAGTGTGGAGGCAAAAAGGAATTGTCCAAGATCCAAAGCATACTAGCTCAACTGTTAAACGCGGTGGGGCTGTTATACAAGTACCAAAAAGTACCAGCGCCTTTATCTATTGATGATATAACTGCTAATAGCAGTTGCGCAATTATTTCTGAGGTTTATAGAAACATTCTATCTGTTCAAATTTCAGTAAATGCCTTCAAACTCATTGGACAGTGCTTCATCCTGGAACAAGAAAATAGTCCCAAACATACTACTAAGGCCACACAAGAGTTTCTCAAAGCTAAAAAAGAAAGATTCTGGAATGGCCAACCGATGTATGGTTTTGAATGTAGAGGCTAAAACGCATTAACCTCCTTTAGAGCGCGACCGTGTGGCTGACATGTGGTCATTTTCGGCCTAAGGTCACTGACCCAGTGAGTTTTATATGTGGAAGAAAAATCTCTATGGGTTCTCACAATGTACTAATGATGAGAGAGTGTGTGTAGGTTTGGCTGTTTGGATCGGGGAGAGGTCTTCAAATTGAAAAAGAAAACAAAAAAACCTATACAGTTGTATAGAAAATTCTGAAAAAATCTCATATGATTGGGATTATGTTTAGTCTGCAGTGAAAAAGTTTGAATAGCCTCAACGGAATATATAATAAATTGTAAAACGGACTAAATAAAAATGTTTTGTGTAATATCTAAAAATGATCTGTAAGGCATTAAAATATTTCAGCCATTCAGATGTGTTCTGAAATTCTCAGCTTTGTACAACAAACGGTTGATTTATTTATTTATTTTTCAGGATTGCTGAGTGTTTTTGTTCACAGGCCAAGCCCACATTGTTCAAACATGTCTCAAAAATGATCATATCGATCAACTTTGGTACAAATCTGTGCTGCCAGTTTTGAGATATAAACTACTAACATTTACAGCGCCCCCCCC
The DNA here is from genome assembly GCF_027942865.1 of Odontesthes bonariensis. Lineage (NCBI taxonomy): Eukaryota > Metazoa > Chordata > Actinopteri > Atheriniformes > Atherinopsidae > Odontesthes > Odontesthes bonariensis. The sequence goes on from NC_134509.1 coordinate 39,795,740, forward strand.
CCCCCCCCCCTTTTTTTTTTTAAATGACTTTTGCCAAATAAGATATAATAGTTATCAATTTGGGTATTAAATGTCATGTTAGGTATTAATAAAGTTGAGATTTGAGCCATGTTCTAATTTAATAGTTATATTACAAATATTGCATGTGCCTTGTTTTTTAAATAACGCAGTAAATCAAAGTTCCGCTCCAATGCATTTTTTGGCTTTGTCAGTACTTTAAGTTTACAAACATTTAACCTTAGGAGGAGTTAACAAAAACAGATTTTGATACAAAAGGTCCAACTGTCGACTCGCCAGAAATTAGCTTAATCTAATTGGCCTTATCAAGGAACGTGGCGATAGCAGTTTTATGACTGCGTGGTATGGTTTAGGATGCAAGTGGCATGAAAATGGGACTGTCATAACAGCGCCACCTTTTAGCCGACAGGTGTAAGTTTTTTTTGTTTTAAATATAACAATATAGTTCGCCTCTTTTGACATGAAGCTGTATGACATCCCATATTAGCAACATCATTTATTAAATTTGACTTATCCCCTGCTGCGTCCTGTGAGCAGAGTTCCAGCCTCGTTTTGGTGTTGATGAAGGTAGTCCGGCTAGTTGGCTGGGGTTTAAAAAATAAAGCGTGTTGCTTCTCAAAACGATATGCGTTCAAAAGAGTAATAGATTTGCATCACAGAATCGTTCAACAGAAAAAGTCAGACCTCACAATCAGCTACAGTCCTCGCTGCAGCTGGCCCTGGTTCGGGTCCCGCATCGGACGGCCCTTTGCTGCATGTCATTCCCCCTCTTTCTGTCCCCTGCTTCCTGTCTCTCTTCAACTGTCCTGTCCATTAAAGGCATAAAAGCCCCAAAAAAATATTTAAAAAAAAAAAAAACATTGGTGGAACTGACAGCTGGAGGGGTGTCAGTCCACCTCCTTGTTACGGCTGAGGTGCCCTTGAGCAAGGCACGTACCACCCATGCTCCCCGGGCGCTGTGAATGGCTGCCCACCGCTCCAGGTTGGCATCTGTCTCTGAGTGTGTAACCCTGTGCATGTGCATGTGTGTGTCAACAGGTGCCAACCTGGATGGGTTAAAAGCGGAGGACAGATTTCATGTGCATGCATTGCCAATAAATCTGATCTTAATCTTAATCTCATCCTCGCCATTATCTGCTGACGAGCTACAGGAGGTCGTTCAGCCAGACTCAGACTCCCACGATGCACAACAGAGCGACACAGGAAATCATTCCTGCCTGTTGCAATCAAACTACACAACTCCAACCTCTGACCGATGTCACCAACATAACTAGAATAAAAACCATGCATACTGTGTATCCTTTTTTTGTACACTGGTGCACATGACTGATTATGACTGATCACTGATTATGCAAACCTAATCATAATGTTTATTTCTGTGCTATTGTTTTACAGTAGCATTTTTGTTTTAAAATTCTTATTCTATTTTTATCTATTTAAATCTCTGGAAAAAAGAAAAAATACTGTTTCTTTCACTTTGTCTCACTCCTACGTTCAATTGGAAGTCTGTTTTGTAATGTCAAGAATTGCCCGTCAGGGATCAATAAAGTAATTCTGATTCTGATTGTTTGTTTGGTTGTGTGCAGTACTTACGAGTTGTTTGTGTCTTACCTGCAGTAGACGGTCACAGTGCTCTGATTTTGGGGAATCGGATGATTTTCTAATTGGAAAATTTCCCAGCTGAGCAAATAGTGTATTGTAGATTTTTTTTCACTGCATTATTTGTTTATAAAACAGTTGCTTTCTTTGTCAGTACTCTTTCTCTGTTGTTGACCCCATGGAGCATTAGCAGATCATATTCTTTTCAAAATGGTCCAAGTTGCAACAGTGCAGTATGGGCAGGGTTATGTGGTACTAATCTGTGCATCTGTAATGCAAAGTGATGTATATGTATGCATTCACTTAAACTGCTGTGAAATTTCTGAGCTTTGACTTGTTCTTGATAATGAAATCCTTCTCTTCTGGTAGCCCTATGCAAAGTAGCTTTTAACTTTAGCTCACCTGTCAAAAACCATCTGATTTTCCAAACTGAAAGTAGTCTGCTGGTAAGACACAGTCTACTCTTGAGTACTAAACATAACCCAACCTAAGAAAAACAAATGGAAGAGAAAAAAAGTCCATTTGCTCAGTTTTGCCTCTGTTGATATACACTGTGTTCAAGCCTATTTGGTGATTTTAATTAAGGTGTTTGTCTTTCAGAGGATGAATGTGGTGGTGAAACCTGGCCTTCCGATGTTGATAGCTGATTCTTGCTCTCCTTGTGTTATGCTGTCAGTGTCAGCTATCTCTGTAACTGACACTGCTGACAAGAACAAAGAGCACAGTGCCAAGATCTTTGAGTTTCTGACGAGGGAACTTTCTCTTACAGAAGACAGGTGGGTTCAGTAATCAGAAATATTGGTTTCTGTGCTGTAGCTATTTTTAACTCTGACTTTTCTCTTAATTTATTTTTCTGATTTTCCTTATTCCCTGCTATGAAAAAAATTCAGCTTATTTTAAAATCGATGAATGGCATTTCTACACCTATCTATTATTCTCCTGAAAAGATTATTTTGCCTCAACAGTTTGAAATGAATCACATAATGTCCAGAATATGTATATAATTGACTATCAAATATAACTAATGTTCCCAGGCCCCAGCTCAATTGAGTTACTTGCCCATGTTGACATGGGAGTATTTGTGGCTAATTTATTTGAATACTTCCAAGGGGATACAACTAGCACTTACTCTCCCTCCTCTTGAACTTGCATGATTTTTTTTTTCTATAATAAGTTCCAGCTTAATTCATGAGATAGATTCCTGTGGCTGTGAACTCTATAGCAGGAATAATTTCACTCTTTGACATGATAAAGTTTATGCTTCAGGGCTATATGGCTAACAGCTAATGTGGTTTAGCATCAAAGTAGTTAAAACTGACTGATAAAAGGAGATGGCTGAGCTGAGACAAAGGTTAGGTTGTTTGTCAGAGGGGAACTTGGGGCATTAAGTGGTTTGCATCTGGTCTTGGATTCATAAAACTTACAGGATATTCTGACCCTCCCATTTTTTTTTTTTTTTAGTACTGGTCAGTTACGAGTGCACCTGAATTGTAGATACAAAATTTATTTTATATCATTGAGAAATAATGAAATACTGTCATGAAATGTACACTAGACATTTTTTTTTCGAATAAATCATTATTGATCCCAACTCTTTGGAATGTTGCACTCTGCTTTAAAAAAAATTCTTATACTGTGTTCTGTTCTTATTCAACTGACTTCATTGACTGAAAACTTTGTTATTTGCAGGATTGTTATTCTGTTCCATGCGCTGCAGCCTCATCAAGTTGGGAAGAAAGGAACAGTCATGTCCTTTTTGTGAAGAGCACGTCATTTGACTGTTTTATTCCCAAAAGAAGACATATTGGTTTCAGTATTAATCACACTAAAATTTTAAAGATTTTTGTTGTATTTTTTAATTAATGTTACCCAGGTTCACGCTTTTAAAGAGCAAAATTTCCAGTTCTTCAACGTAATACCTAGTTATATATCTTTTTCCGCTTCGATTAATTCCTTTTGATGAAGACCATTTAAGAACGACCTAATTTTAATTTGTTTCTAAAATATAACTTTGTTATCGGAACACTGAGTTGAGAAATAAAGATAAATTGCATAAATATGTTTGCCTTGCTTTACTCTTGATATTGAAGTGCACACATGTTATATGCTAATATGAGTTATTTTGGTGAAATGATATGTCCTGAGAAAACTGACTGAGTGATATACTGTTCACTCATGGACGATATGTCATATTCTATTTATTTATTGTATGATATAAATTTTAGAATTCGCCACAGTAATTGGCTGCACATTGAGGCAACCGTGATCATATTGTATTTATCTCTGTGTCTTGTGCTTTTCTGCTCTGCTTTTTTTTTTTTTCAAGCAAGCATGGAAACTGTTTTGCTTGAGTGAGAATTTTCTTTTCCTAGCTCTTGGGACACTTTTTAACATCTTAGAATGAGTAGCCATGCCAGTGGAAGAGCTTTTTACAAGTAAAAGCATCTGAATGAGATAATGAGATTTAAAAACAACTCATCAGATGAGTACAAGAGAAAGTGCTGTGGATGGAGGTCAGGTGCATCCACAGCATTTGGATGTTTAGACCAAGTTTAAACCATTTCTTCCCTCGATCATACCACTGTTGTTGGATTTATATATTTGTAGCCCATAGAAAAAAAAAATCCACAAATGGGTTTCATAATCAATAAATATTTAACTTTAAAGGAATGCATATTGTATGCACAAAAACGTGAACAAGTTGCATATTGCTCTGTAAACATTTTTTCATTTGTAGATCCACTTTGTGTGGATAAGGTTCTGCACATTTGTGGATATCTTCCTGTCACTGGATTAGTTTTCATACACAACTTCCTTCCTGTTTGTCAGTTTTTGTCAAGTGGGCACTACAGCTGTAGCCTGACTATGTCATACTCACGATTCTAGTCAGAATGTGAGTCTGATACCGCTCAATAGAGATTTGAGTATGGGCCGTGTTTCAACAGAACCAGGAGAAAAATGCCTCTTCGCTCAATTGGATAGACCTACAACCAATCAGAGCAACGTAGTATGTGACGTAGATTAAGCAACACACACTTGTTGTAGGAAGGACGGCAAAAACATATTTTCTATCGATAAAAGCCTTTATCGCGTTCCTCTGTTCGTCTTTCAAAATGAATGCAATGTGGAGATCCTGTAGAACAGACTCGATGGCAGAATCTACACCCTAGCTCTCCAGCAGCAGCCATGCTCAGCTCTTTAGTGACATACTCGATAATGTCCCTGTTGATCATCGTATAAAGCCTGCCCTGGCAATCTGATTGGGTCGACCGATTCTTGGTCGGGCATAATGATTTCCAAACTGAGCAGAGCCAGACCGAACTTCCCGACCAAAACTTTTATGGGCGGGGCTAAGTTCGGCTGGCACCCAGGCTACTACAGCTGATCTCTAAGACCACAAAGACAATACACAAATATGCACAAAACTTCCCAAGTATCTCTATCTACAGATCTGTATTTTCTGATTTGCATATGTGCAAAATTTTGACTATAAGGATTTTTATTTAACATCAAATGATAGAGGGTACTACTATTGTAAATACTTTCAAAACTGAAAATTTAAATTGGTTTAAATTTGATTGGTACATAAGAAACTGGTTTCACATATTTGAACCAATTGGTTTAAAGGGCATGTGTTTGTGTAATTTCATTCAACAGGATAGGACCTTTACTTACTTGCTACATCATCAGGTGGCGACATTCCCTATCATGAGTTGACAGAATTACAGTTTGATCTCAAAGAGCTACGTAGACGCTAAATCAGTGCAAGAGGAGAAAAAAGGAGATCTGGTCTCAAGCAGAAGTCGAAAGACAGTGGAGCATCTTCATTTAACTAACCAGTAGTGAACCTGTGTTGATTTCATTGTTATCATCTACAGCAGGGGTGCTGTAGATGATACCTTTTTTGACCCAAGATTTACTTTTCAAGTAGCCAACCTCCCGAGATCTACCAGTCCAGTGTCAACGGTCAATGGTGAGTTTGTTGCCCCCTTTGACTGACAGCAGTGTGACAGCAGTGTGACAGGAGCTGCGTTATCTCTGCCTACACGGTTTTATCTAAATTCCGATCAAACCCCACCTGGAGTAAGTTTTTTTTTTTTTTTTTTTTAAGACGTATTTTTAAACTTCAGCAAAAATCAAGCATAAAACGTGGATTAATGACTCTTGGTGTCTACATCGCTGCATTGCTGATACTATCAACTCGTGCCTGCTGGTGTCCACAACAATGGGAACACGCAGGCCTATCTACCTCCTCCTATGCCACGACAATAACTTTTGGACATCATATAATTTACTCAGCCATCAATAAACGTGCAGTAATGCCGTCAGCTAAATCAATTAAAACAACGTGCGCAAGACACCAATGGAAACAATTGTCCTACCTGGCCTTCATGCTACTCCTCGCTGGGGATATCCAGCTCAACCCTGGGCCTACTTCTGTGGATATATCCTCCCCGGATCAAGCGGCATGGAATACACAAACGAAACCGGTAGGATCTTGTAATACTTTCCATCTGAAGTTGCAACAAAGACGTGACTATCTCTCTATCCAAACCGTAAATCATGCGAAAATCCTCTGGAATCCTCGCGTCAAGCCGTCGGGACTTTTGGGAGGGCATCTGAATGTGCGGAGTATAATATCCAAGACTGATGAAATTCACAAACTCTTGTCAGATTCAAATTTGGATTTTTTTAGGACTATCCGAAACCTGGTTAACGCCGAATTCACCAGGCTCTGTTTATGCCGTGCCAGGATATAACATTTATAGACAAGACAGACAAACTGGAAGAGGCGGTGGCCTACTTCTATACATTAAGGACTGCTTTCGAAGCACTCGATATGAGTTGACAGTAAACTTTGAATGCATCGCTGTTTCTGTCTCATTGTCAGAAAACATGTCGTTTATAATTTTATGTCTATATCGACCACCGTCATCGAGGAATTCTTTTTATGATGAATTTAAATCACTTGGATCAAACCTTGAACACACTGGGAAGGAATTTATGATACTTGGTGATTTCAATATTAACTGGTCTAGCAAATCAGACAGGAGAAAGCTTAAAGAGATCACCGGCAAACACAATCTCTCCCAGATGGTTAATGGGCCGACTCGAATTACACGGTGTTCTAATACACAGATTGATCTGATATTTTGTAATCGACCAGAGAGAATCACAACATCATATAAATTCATCACTGGTATTTCAGACCACAATCTCGTGCTGGTGTGTCGAAAACTAACAAAGAAAAGGTTTATCTACAAACATGAAAATAAAAAGACTTCATACAGAATACCAAAGAAGGATATGCAACTGTTTGAGGAACAATTAAAACTGTTAGATTGATGTGATTTTAAACATGATGACAGGCCTCTAAATGATAAATGCACACTCTTCTTAAGCATTATTGGAAGTGTGAAAGATAAATTCATGAAGAAATGTACACATGGGCGTAAAGAATCTAATTTACCATGGTTAAATGAAGAGTTATGGAACCTAATGAGGAAAAGGGATCATGCACTTAAAACTGCCCTAAAAAGCAAATTGGACAGTGATTACAGGACATTTAAAGGTCTGAGGAATAAAGTAATAAGCATGCTTCGTAAATCTAAAGCAAACTATTTTATTGGCCTTATTAAGCAGGCAAGAGGTAATGGCCAAAAAATATGGAAACACCTAAATACAATGTCAAGGAAAGAAACAAAAGGAAACCACCTAGTAGAGTTAAACATAAATGGCAATATCTCAAGAGATGACAGTGAAATTGCACTGGCTTTTAACACCTTTTTTAAGGAGTCTGTTGAACAATTAGCAACAACTTTTGGTCATCGGAATGTACTTATCTCCCCACCTAACTACGAACACCGAGTTTTTAATCTCGAAGAAATAAATGAAGAAGAGATAAATAAAATTGTAATTAATCTTAAAGGGTCTAAGACTCAAGACATATATGGTTTTGACTCCTCCATGTTTAAGAATAATGCACATGCACTCTGCAAACCAATTACACACCTGGTAAATATGTCCATCAATCAGTGTCTGTTTCCTGATGTATGGAAAAAAGCTGTGATTATACCTATTTTTAAAACCGGGGAGACTACTGACGTGGCAAACTACAGGCCTACAAGTATACTCCCTATCATCTCCAAGGTGGTTGAGAGGGTTGTTACACAACAACTCACCAACCATCTTAGTCTGTGCCACGTTCCACTGTATGCAATGCAATTTGGGTTCAGGGCAAATCACTCCACAGATACTGCTCTCTGCTACTTTGTGGAAGAATTGAAATCTAAGCTAGATAAGGGTGGGGTAGTTGCAGCAATTTTCCTGGATTTGAAAAAAGCCTTTGACACTGTAAACCATAATGTTTTAGTTTCTAAACTGTCATCACATAACATCTCTGCTGACACGATTAAATGGTTTACATCATACCTATCAAGAAGGAAGAATTGCACCAGAATAAATGATGTACTCTCCACTGAAAATACCTGTTCGTTAGGGGTGCCCCAGGGCTCTATCCTGGGCCCTCTATTGTTCAGTATATATATAAATGATCTCCCCTTAGTGTGTCCTGGGGTCCGTTTCACGTAGCAGGTTCAACCAACTCTGAGTCTATTCCTGATCTCTGAGTTGATCTACTCTGAGATAGAAAACCCTGAGTTTTCGGTTCCAGAAACGCTGATTTGAGTGAGGTTAATCAACTCTGAGTAAGTTCACCTTGAGTTTAGCGCGTGCACCACAACTTTAAAAAGCCAGCATCAATGGAGCCCCGATTCGACGAGTCACCTTGGCAACGGGGAAGAGGAGGGGCTACGTTTTTCACCAACCTCGAATTGGAAATCTTAATGCGCTCATACGGCGAGTTTCAATACGTTTTTAGAAATAAGTGCAACACCGTTGCAGCAGCAAAAGTGTAAGTTTAAATGTAGTCCTTTGCAATCACAATAATATTACAGGGAAACTGCTTGAATGGTAGCCCATTCATTTATTTCATTTAGGTGCAATCCCGCAGGGGAGAAGCGCTCCTGGCAGCAGTTTAAGATGAAATATAAAAACATTGTTCAAACAGGTGAGACCTCGGCATGGAGGTACCTCATTTTGATCATGTTTTACACTGTAAAGTAAATATTAAGTGGCTATTTGACTGTGCAGTTATTTTATTCCCAACATAATGCTGTTTTCACACACATAAACTATGTCTTCTCATCTATACCATCCATCCATCCATTATCTATACCGCTGAATCCGTCAGTCGGGTCGCGGGGGGGCTGGAGCCTATCCCAGCGGTCAATGGGCAAGAGGCGGGGTACACCCTGGACAGGCCGCCAGTCCATCACAGGGCCACATAGAGACAAACGAGACAAACAACCACACACACTCACAGTCACTCCGAAGGACAATTTAGAGTCATCATCTATATCATGTTCTGTTAAATAATTAAGCCTATTTAAACTAACACAGACTTCTACTGAGCCAACAGAAAGAAGGCAGATGCCCGTAAAACGGGTGGTGCCCAGCACCGCCACCTCTAACGTGAGGGCAGTGGCTGAGGGAATCCCTGGAGGGAGTCCACCCCCAAGACACGAGTGTCTTTATAAAATATAATAGGCCTATATATGTCTTTTTTAAGCCTATGCATACAAATATTTATTTGTCTTTTATGTCTTTTTTTTCTTTTGTCCCAACACATTCTGATGGTGCCGCTCAAAAAGATAATTGTCTGTAAATGCAAAAATCTATGCGCGGTCTGATAACCATCTCCGACGAATATTTATTTCTCTGCGCAGTAATGCTGCACCTTCATCCACGGGATCGTTGTCAAAAGGACATGTTCGTGAAAAAAGTCGCCTCCTACTGTGCCTAAAGGACTTCTAGAAGTAGAAGAACTCGCTCTGCTGACTGAATGAATGAGGAAATCAAATGGCGTGTGTGGCTGAAAGAGGGCGGAGACAGAAAGAAACTCAAGGTTTCTTGAATAAAACCTGGTCCCGACCAGGTTAGGTTCAGAGAGTCTGTTACTCCGGTAACTGACCGTGAGGTTAAGTTACCTCCCTTTGTGAAACAGGCTAAAGTTACCCCTCTTTCTCGGGGATGAGTTACCTCCCTTTGTGAAACGGAAAACTCAGAGTTTCCCTCATTTCAGGGTTAACCTACTCAGAGATTTCACTAAATCTGCTACGTGAAATGGACCTCTGATGTTAACATTCAAATGTATGCTGATGACACAGTGTTATATGCACATGCAAAGTCTAAACAGCAAGCAGCAGACAAACTGAATGGAGCACTGAGTAAAATAGCTGACTGGCTAGATTACTCTTGTCTGACACTGAATACATCAAAAACTGTTTGTATGTACTTCTCTTGACGTAAAAACAGGAGTCAAGAGCCAGACAAGCCACAGTTGATTCCTGCACTTGTTAATATGCCCTCCTGCCATACTGTTTACTGTTTGTCTGTATTTTGTTTTGTACTGTATTTATTTATTTTATTATTTTTATTGATTTATTTTATTGTGTATTTTATATAATCCTATTCTTTTAACTGTTAGCTCCTCCTCCCCCTTCCCTTTATCAAGCCTCTGCTCGTTCAGGCTGCTATTGAAAATAAGAATTTTTGTTCTTAATTGCTTGCCTGGTTAAATAAAGGTAAATAAATAATAATAATATTTGTTAAAGGTGAAAGGCTCAATGTAGTAGATTATTTTAAATATTTAGGGGTCATTGTTGACTCTCATTTAACTTTTAAAAAACATATTAAAAAGGTAAATGGTCGAGTGAAAAGGAATCTCCTAAATTTTAAGGTAATTAGGAATCAGATGACAACAGAGGCAGCTAAACTTTATTTTCATGCTATGATTTTAACGCATATCTCATATTGCTTAACCACCTGGTCTCAAGCAAATACAACTGCCATGTCACTGATCTACAAATCTTACAAACAGGCACTGAAAATCCTGGACAAAAAATCCAACACTTACCATCACTGTACTATCATACAGAAGTATGGTTTATTTAGTCTAGACTATTTTATTTCTTTTTCAAACTGCTGTCTATTTTTTAAAATTATAAATGATCTTGCTCCCCCTCCCCTTAAGCAATTTGTGAGTCTGCGCAGACCCACAACTAATTCAATAGCTACAAGAGCATCATCTAGAGGGGACTGCATAAGTGGGTTCAGAAAATCCACTTTTGGACAAAGTGCCTTCTCAGTAAAAACATCAGGGCTGTGGAATAGCATCCCTGTTGGTATCAGGGAAAGCACCACACTTAGTACTTTTAAATCAGGTCTTAAGAAGTGGCTAAAAGCAGGGCAGCACTGTGGACATTTTTAGTCATTGATTTTGTGTACTTGTGTTTACTTTATCATATATTATGTTTTTGTTTCGTTAGTTTATTTTTAAATTGTATTTGCCTACTTGTCATGCAAAATATTGTAGGCCTATTCTGCACATAGTCTCACCCAATATTGTGTTTTGTTGTTATATTTTTGTATTATTATTAATTTTAATCTTTTTTTTTTTTATTTTAACATAAATTCCTGTCCAGGGACTACAGATGAAAATTAGCCTTGTGGCTATAATCTGGCTCAATTGTATGTTGTGCACTGTCCCTGTTAAATAAACATTAAAAAAAAAAAAACAAAAAAAAAAACTCACACACATAATGTCCAGCCTGCGTAACTAACCAAAACTAACCTTAATATGAACCAAACAGAAAAATAAACCAGATACAAAACAGGTAGATCTCTGAGTTTGAAAAAATTAAATTCAAATCAATTCAATTAAAAAAACTTTATTTATTATTTAGGCAATTAAAGGCACATAGAGCAGCTGGAAATCACTTCCCACCCTGGTGGGAGGCCTGGCACTGGGAGAAGGAGGCAGCTTCTCATAGTTAGGAGTGTCGGAGCTGGATGCAAGGCGTAGGCAGGCTGCAAGGTGGTCATCAGTCATTGTTGATCTGTACTTGGACTTGATGATTTTCATGTGCGAGAAAGCAGACTCGCACAAATAAGTTGATCCAAAAAGAGCTGTCGGGTTCAAAGCACATCTTCTGAGGTGGGATACTTCTCCTCCACCAGTAGTTTCCAGAACACTACATGCTCTCCAGGTTGAGCGGATGTTGATCTGGCTTTGATCTCAATGTCATTTTGCAATGTCAGAATCTCCTCAAGAGCGGAGCTTTCCAGGTCGAAAAGCGATTCGAATTTGGCGGCAATATCATCAACATCAATTCTTGCACCAAATGGATAACACGTATAGCTGGCTACAGGCTCGATGGATGCAAAGTCAGTAAAACTCCTCTCAAACTCTGACGAGATGCTCTGAACATGCTCCTCATAACGTGCACTGTCCAGCTGTGTCACACCTTTACCTTGACATAGTCCTGCTTGCATGTGAGGGAAGCTGCACAGGTTACCACGCTGCAGCCTGCTGGACATCAGCTGTAGCTTTTAAACATGTTCACTGAACTCATCATGTTGACAACATCTTTAACCTGCAGCTCTACATTTAATTCATTGAGCTTGCCAGTGAGATCAGTGAGGAAAGTTAAGTCTAAAAGCCACTGGTGGTCCTCTAGCTTTGTATGGTAATCCACATGTTTTGAAAGCTTTAGGAAGTCCTTGATTTCAGGCAGCAGCTCTGTAAATCTGGCCAAAGGTTTACCTCTGCTTGACCACCTAACATCCGTGTGAAGCAGCAGGTCTGTGTGCTCAGCATCATTCTCCTCCAAGTGAGCACGGAAAAGCCTTCTCTGCAGACTCCTGGCACCAACTGAACACACAATCTTCATTGCAATATCCATCACGTCTTTCATATTTAAAATCTTTCCACACAACGCTTGCTGGTAAAATATACAATGATAATTCAGGAAATCCGGGAAAGATTAATGTCTTTGCACAGTGCAATGAACCCACTGGTGCGGCCCAACATAGCAGGCGCCCCATCAGTTGTGATGGAGATCAGCTTGAAGAGCGGCAGTTTTGTCTCGCTAACAAATCCCATGAAGGCATTGAAAACATCCTCACCTCTGGTGTGTCCTTTTAATGGCAAAATGGTGAGTAGCTCTTCCTTGTTGTCTCATGTCTTCAAAAACCATCCTGATGAAAACACACAATTGTGCCACATCCACCATATCAGTCGATTCGTCAAATTGGAGGGAAAAGCACTCACTCCCCAATATCCTTCCTCAGTTGCTCCCCCATATCCACAGCCATTCCCTCACTTCGCCTTGTGGTAGTATTGCGGGAGAGTTGCACTTCTTTAATGGCCTTCACGATATAAGTTTTATTTTTAAAGTCTTCAAAAAGGCTATCCGCTGCCTCGAGAAAGGCTTCCTTCACAATTTTGCCGTCTTTGAAAGGCTTCTTGTGTTTAGTAAGAACGTGACTGACTCGATAGGAAGCCATAGTTGCGGCCTTACCCTGGGTCTTTGGTTTGGTGAAGACTGACTGCCGTGCTTCAAGCATTGCTTTCTAATCCCGCACTTTTGAGGCGCGTAAAGGCGTTTTTTGCGGGGAAATCTCTCTCGAAGCTCCCGTGTACCGTTTTCAAATGCCGCTCCAGATTCCCTTTCTTTGCCAACGCCATCGTTGCATTGCAAATCAAACAAACTGGCTTTGAATGAGATTAAACAAAAAAATAATCTTCTTCCCATTCTGAGTGAAAATGTTAGGTCTTGGCGTGTTTCACCTCAGCCGTTAGGAGTGGTAACCGCTCTGATCGCTAGCTCAGGGCTCTCAAGTTTTAAATGCAGGTCAGAGTGAGACACACCCCCACCCCGTTGAGCGGGCCGGGTCACAGGAATGGGGGGTCTTTCATTAATAATATTATCATTAGTGTTGTTGTTATTAATAACTGCTCCGCTCAGACTCATGGGAGATGTGCTTGTTTCCTGCCGTTTCCATAGCGATAGTCGTGCGCCAGAGAAATTTATATCATTTCTTTTCAGCGTGAGAATGATTCTTTTAATTTTTTTCCTATACTTCTTGCGGTCGACCAGTCGATCTACAGGTATGTGTATAGTAGGGATGTCCCAATTAGGGACATTTGATTTTGTGTATCTGCCGATACCGAGTCCCGATCCGATACTTCTACAGTGCATTAAAAAAATGAAGAACGGCGAAGAAACAGACCCAGGATGTTCCTGATTTTTTTTTTTATTCACTATTTTATCATTTAACACTTATAAACAGAGCACTTCTGTGAGGTAGCTTGAACAACAAAAGTAATAAACAAATTCTTCACATTGTAGTTTAGCGCAACAATGTCTAATATAAAAATGAGCAGCAGCTCAAATTGAAATACCTGGCAGGCATGTAAACAAATAAGCAAATTAAAAGTGCCACAGTGTTATAAAGTAAGGCCAGTAATGTGCTTTTCGGAACTACACTCCTAATTCTTAAGCTGGATTTATAGTTGACAGCGCGGGCGACCCGTGACGTCAAAATGACGTTTCAGGCCTGGCGCGCACCATGAAAAGACGAATTTTGTAACTTTGCACTCACTGAGAACGACAAACCGGATGGACCAATTTGAGACCAGGCTTAGTGAAGAGGTGCGTTTGTACAGGCACCTGTACGAAACTGCAGTGAAACAGCACAGGGACCACGTAAACTCCCAAAACTCGTGGACAGAGATTGGCAGAACTTTGGGGAAAGAGGGAGAGTTCTGTAAGAGAGTGTTGAAGAAGCTACGGGACAGATACGTGAAGGCAAAGAAGAGCGCAGAGACTCCAAGTGGTGATGCCCGGGGCTTCAGACCTTCACCTCTATTAAGTGAATTATCTTGGCTCACGAACTTTGTGAAACACAGAGAAGACACATCCCATCTTCTCTTACGTCTTCTTTTCGCCGGCAAGGTTCTAAGCATTTCATCTTCCAGATACTGCAGCAGTATAATTGATGACAATGTTCCTGCTCTTGACAGGGGCATAGAATAGAATAGAATAGAATAGAATAGAATAGAATAGAATAGAGAAATACTTTATTTATCCCCCAATGGGGGAAATTCAAATTAGTCAATTAGCTCAAAAAATTATTAATATTTACAATGATTGTATATTAACAACAGCAATAATAATACCAATTCTAATAAAAAATACTACTACTAACTAATAATAATAATAATAAATGACTAAATCAATCAATCAATCAATCAATCAATCAAAACAATCAATCAATCAATTTGAGATCAACTCAGCAGTCCCTGTTAAAAAGCCTTATGGCTGTGGGAACAAAGGCCCTCCTGAAGCTCTCAGTCCTGCAGCCTCTCACTGCAGCTGCTCCTCTGGCCTGCAGGATGCTGTGGAGAGGATGTTTATTATTCTCTAAAACAGAATATAATTTCCTCCTCATCCGTTGCTCCACCACAGCACTGAGAGGGTCCAGCCTTCTGCCTACAACAGAACCAGCCTTTTTCACCAGTTTGTCCAGGCGCCTACAGTTTGTGTCTGTAGTGCAACTCCCCCAGCAGACAGCAGCATAGAACAGTGCACTCTCAGTGATAGTGTGATAAAACATGCACATCATATCAATGCAGACACTGAAGGACCTGAGCTGTCTCAGGAAGAAGAGACGGCTCTGGCCCCTCCTGTACACTGCTTCTATGTTGGCAGACCACTCCAGTTTATTGTCCAGCACCACCCCCAGGTATTTGCAGGTCTGAACAGTCTCTATCTCCCCTCCATCAATGCAGACTGACTGGTATGGAGTTTTAGATATCCTGAAGTCCACTACCAGCTCTTTGGTCTTGGTGGTGTTCAGGAGCAAACAGTTCTTTTTGCTCCAGTCAGTAAAGGCCTCCACAAGGTCTCTGTACTCCTTCTCCTGTCCACCGCGCACACATGCCACAACAGCTGTATCATCAGAATACTTCTGAATGTGGCAGGACTCTGAGTTGTACCTGAAGTCCGATGTGTACAGGGTGAAAAGAAAAGGAGCTAAAACAGTACCCTGCGGAGCCCCAGTACTGCATTCCAGTGTTCCAGAAACACATTTCCCCATCCTGACATACTGTGGTCTGGCAGTTAGATAGTCTATAATCCCTGATGTCAGGGAGGGGGCCACACCCATACCTAGCAGCTTGTCTTTCAGTATGGGAGGCTGTATGGTGTTGAAGGGACTGGAGAAGTCAAAGAAAATGATTCTCACATATGAACCAGGCACATCCAGATAAGCATATGCCCGATGCAGCATGTACAGAATCGCGTCTTCCACTTCTGTGTTTCTGGTAGGCAAACTGGAGGGGATCAGGAGCCTCAGCAACCTGCAATCTCATGCGACGAACAAGGAGTCTCTCCAAGGTCTTCATGATATGAGATGTCAAAGCCACCGGTCTGTAGTCATTCAGCTCCACCGGTTGCCCTAATTTGGGCACCAGTATGAGACAAGAAGTTTTCCACAGCACCGGGACTTTTTCCATTTGAATGCTCATATTGAAGAGCCTCTGAAGAGGGACTGCTAGTTGACCAGCACAGTCCCTCAGAAGCCTTGGACAGACTCCATCTGGGCCTGAAGCCCTCCCTGGCTTAAGTCTCCTGAGCTCAGCTCCAACCTCTTCTATAGTTAGACACAGAGGTTGTAGCAGAGGGATGGCGACAGGAATGATGTTGCTATCAATCATAGAGATGGGGGTGGGGGGGCAGCTGGACAGAGGAGCGCTAGTGGTGGGAGTTGCTACAGAGGTGGAGGTGCAGCTGGACTGAGGAGGCCAGGCGGTGGGAGCAGCCACAGATGTGGAGATGCAGCTGTGCTCAGGATGCCTGGCAGTGGAAGCTGCCGCAGAGGAGGAGGTGTGGCTGGGTTTAGAAGGCCTGGAGGTAGAAGCTGCCACAGAGGTGGATGTGCGGTTGGCTTCAGTAGGACTGGTAGTGGAAGCTGCCGCAGAGGTGGAGGTGCAGCTGGGCTCAGGATGCCTGGCGGTGGAAGCTGCTGTAGAGGTGGAGGTACAGCTGGACAGAAGAAGCCTGTTGGTGACAGTTGCTGCAGAGGTGGAGTGCAGTCAGGCAGAGGAGGAGGCTTGACGATGTGGGTTGTTTTTGAGGTGGAAGTACAGCAGGGCAGTGGAAGCAGTATAGAGGAAGCAGCTGTAGTGGTGGGGGTGGAGGGAGAAGCAGCAGAGGTGAAAAAAGCCACACTATCAAACCTGTTGTAATAATGGTTGAAAGTGTTGGCTCTGTCCACATCACCTTCTACAGACTGAGGTGCTGTTTACACATACCCGGGTATTTTGATAAACGAAGACCTTTCCCTTCGTTTGTGCCTTTCGTTTATACACAAACAGAGTTTTTTCCTCCGAAAACGAAGCTAAAAAAAAACTCCGGCAAAAGTGGAGATTTTTTAAAAACTCCGTTTAGCGTTTGTGTGTAAACTGGTTGAAAGAGACAAAAACGGAGTTTTGGTAATTGTTAAGTGAAAACAAGACATTTTTTAGATAATCTTAACTTGATAAACTAATTCAAAGACATTATTTGCTTGAAATTGCAAGGTTGAACCCACAAATGGGGATAAGTGAACAGAATGCTCATAAATGAGTTCACTTTATTTTGAACTTGCATGGCAAAGTGTAATTAATTGAATTTCAATTGGCTTGAATTGGACTTTATTATCTAAGTGCCTTGAGATGACATTTGTTGTATTTGGTGCTATATAAATAAAAATTAATTGAATTAAACAACAATAACTGTTTAGTCATGTTGACTCACAGAAGGCAATTCAAAGCTTAACATGACTCAAAATAATGAGTTAAAACAATTCATTAATCCAATTTGTTTTTACTTGAAATTTTGAGGCAGCTGCTTAACTTTTGAGTTTAAGTAGAACCAAGTAGATTTTTTGAAGAGTGCATTATTTTTTAAACCCTTTTATGAAAACAAGCCAGCCAGTGCTACAGTTAGGATAACGGTGGGGATGGGACGTCTGAGAAAAATATGTTCTATTGTTTCCTCACCCTGGCAGAAGACACACTTGCCACTCTCTATGATCTACATGCGCTACATTTCTGTTTGTGGCCAGAGTCCCATGCAACATCCGCCATTGCAGATCTGCACGGTGCTTTTCTATGGGTGATTTGTACAGGGACCTCCAACAGCTCCCAAGGGACTGACCTGGAGCCAAAAACCAGACCATCTCGACTCTGGCACAGAATCAGAATCAGAATCAGCTTTAATTGGCCAGGTTTGACTAAACAAACAAGGAATTTGACTCCGGTAACTTCACTCACAAAGTACAACACTCAACAATAACATGAAATAATAAAAATTAGAAATGCAGAACAGTAAGAGTTGAATTGATTATAAATATAAATAAATAGAAACTATGGGTGGGAATGCTATTCCTGGGTGTTCAACAGAGTGACTGCTTGGGGGAAGAAGCTGTCTTTGTGTCGTCTGGTTTTTGCAAGCAGTGCCCTATATCGTCTGCCAGAGGGGAGGAGATTGAACAGTTTGTGACCAGGATGTGAGGGGTCTGCAGAGCTTTTTACTGCCCTTTTCCTGGCCCTGGACCGGTACAGGTCCTGTATGGAAGGGAGGTCAGTTCCAATAATCCTCTCTGCAGCCCTAATTGTCCGTTGCAGTTTGGCCCTGTCTCGTTTGGTGGCTGACCCAAACCAGACAGTGATGGAGGTGCATATGACAGACTGGATGATCGCTGAGTAGAAAGTGGTCAGCAGCTCCTTAGGCAGATTAAACTTCCTTAGCTGTCTCAGGAAGTATAACCTCTGCTGGGCCTTTTTCTGGATAGTGACAATGTGGGGAGACCATTTTAGGTACTGTGAGATGGTTGATCCCAGGAACCTAAAGGAATCCACATTGGACACTGTGTCGTTCTGAATGGTGAGTGGGTGGAGTTGGGGGGGGCTTCTCCTAAAGTCCATTTTCATCTCCACAGTCTTCTTGGGGTTAAGCTCCAGGTGGTTCTGACTGCACCACTGGATCAGCTGCTCCACCTCCTGTCTGTCGTCAGACTCATCACCATCCTGGATCAGACCAATGACAGTGGTGTCATCCGCAAACTTCAGGAGTTTTACAGATGGGCTCTTTGAGGTGCAGTCATTAGTGTAGAGGGAGAAGAGCAGTGGGGAGAGGACACACCCCTGTGGGGCGCCTGTACTGATAGACCGGGTGTTTGATGAGGTACTCCCCAGTCTGACATGCTGCTGCCTGTCTGACAGGAAGCTGATGATCCACTGACAGGTAGAGGCAGGCACTGATAACTGAGTGAGCTTCTGGTGTAGGAGTTCAGGCATGATGGTGTTGAATGCCGAGCTGAAGTCCACAAACAGGATCCTGGCGTACGTCCCTGGGGAGTCAAGATGTTGCAGGATGAATTGCAGTCCCATGTTGACGGCATCATCCGCCGACCTGTTTGCCCTGTAGGCAAACTGCAGGGGGTCCAGCATGGGTCCTGTTATGTCCTTCAGATGGCACAGCATCAGTCTTTCAAAGGATTTCATGACCACAGATGTCAGGGCGACAGGCCTGTAGTCATTCAAACCTGAGATGGAGGATTTTTTGGGGACTGGGATGATGGTGGAGCTTTTGAAGCAAGAGGGCACTTCACATAGTTTCAGTAGACAGTCATATTCTGTTAAGGACCTTCATGGTTACTACATACACTGCTTTCTTTGATGCTCTAGAGAAGGAAAAAAGCTCTGGTTTGTGAAGTGATGGTGTAGCTTCCTCCTCTTACTCCTGCAACCTCCACTGCAGCACAAATGTTCAGAGATGGAAAGTCTGCTAGAACACCACAGACTCATTCATGAAGAGGCCTGGACTTTCTCTAGCCACCTGCTCTATGAGTTTGCCCAGCTCATACTTAATACCTGTGTCCTGGCTCACTATAGTAGACTGTCACGTACACCTCAGATGGGCCAGGTTAGTCAGTCCAGCTGATGCGAGGACTCTCTGTAGAGCAGCAGAGCGAAGCATCCATCAATATAAGGAAGGATGTAGAATCACCAACATGACCGTAAAATTGAAAACAGTCTCTCCTCACCTTTAGCACCATCCTCTAAGTACAGAGGACAGACTGATAAAACCAAGATGTGAAGTGTGCAATGTAAACTGAAGGCAAAGGGGGTAAAACTCCATATGTTTATACAAGTAAAATGTGCATATCTGAAAGTGGTTACAATTAGAATTCTCCCCAGCACTCATTCACATATTGAAATACTTAAGTTGATCCAAAATGCTGCAGCCAGAGTTCTGATAAGATCCAACAGCAGAGATCATATTTTTCCAGTTTTAGCTTCTCTTCATTGGCTCCTTGTTAAATTCAGAATAGAATTTAAGATTCCTCTCCTTGTATATAAAGCTCTTAATGACCTTAAGATTGTTAGATTTTTCCTAACAGAGCACTTCGCTCCCAAACTGCAGGTTTACTTGAGGTTCCCAAAGTTTCTAAAAGGAGAATGGGAGGCAGAGCCTTCAGTTATCAGACCCCTCTCTTGTGGAATAAGCTGCCAGTAAATGTAAGGAAGCAGACACCCTTTCCACTTTTAAGACCAGGCTTAAAACTTTCCTTTTTGATAAAGCTCTCTTTTTTTCTGCTGTTTAATCTCGTTGTTGTCATTAACATTTCCTTCCTAAATTTGGTCAGACGTTTTTCATCCTGAACCATTTCCTTTGCACATGTGCTCAAGACTTAGTTGCTTCATGATCTTTAGAGCATATGCAGACCGAACAAAGCTGCCTGCTTTAGGAAAAAAAAAAATCAGTGATTTCTCCAATCTGCTTGCCATGAGTTTCATCTAAATAATCATTAATCTCCTGGAACGAGTACATCTTGAGACACAGGGTCAGAAAACCGAGTGTCACCCTCCATAGAATTAACAGCTTCACACTCAGCCTCAGCTGCCTGTATTTCTGCACCGCTCACACTTTCTCCGGCAGTATCACGCACTTGTAAACATTACCAGTAAGCACTGCCACCGCCCTTCTCTGCGGTGCTCATCTGTTTGGGGGGCCTCATCTGTCACACCTTTCCTCACTTTACTCTTTTTTTCCCCTGTTCAATTTCTCAAATGACATTATGTATATGTGACATTATTGTGGTCATTAACTCGTGTTTCCCTGTTCCAACAGATATCCTTTGAATGGTGTTACAGTGCCCCCCCCCCCGTTCTGTCTTCTCAAACCCCAGCTGGTGGAGGCGGATGGCCACCCTTCCTGGTTCTGGTTCTGCCAGAGGTTTCTTCCTGTTAAAAGGGAGTCGTTCCTTTCCACAGTCGTCTCAGGCACGCTCAGGACCGGAGATTGGACTGAAGACAAAGTTTCAGTGCAATCTGTTGGTTTCCTTAGCTAGGAAATTGATTTTGAATTGGTTCTATGTGAACGAATTGGATTATTTTATGAATAATTATGATTACAATTAATTGAATTCCAATTGGCTTGAATTGGACTTTATTATCTAAGTGCCTTGAGATGACATTTGTTGTATTTGGCGCTATATAAATAAAAATTAATTGAATTGAAATTGAACCACCAGCAAGCATCTCACCAGAGCCGCTCCCCTCTGGCTCAGCTGTGTTGCCACCACCCGATGGTTCCTCATAGGGGGTTACAATTCATCGACTGTGTTCCTGAAATCTCACTGCCAGCCTGTCCACCTGTTCTCCCAGGTCAGCTTTACGTTGGCATGGTTTTTAGGCAATACAGGCAAGAGCCTGTTGGCGCAGAGAATGGACGTGCTGCCGTCTCGTGTCCAAGACGAACCATGGGTGATGTTTCAAAATTTTCATAAGGACTCAACAGCCTCACCTCTGTTTTCTTGTCCCTCCTCTTATGATTATTATGGGTCGAGAATCACATTAGTAAATAATGGTGAAGGTGGAGGAGGAAGACAAGATAAAGAGAAGAAGCGGCACATTAAGGCCAACAGATAGGATGCAAGTATTGTTTAATGTGAATGTGCCTGTGATGATAGTGTATTTCGGGGGTAATTCCATGTAGATATTACTTGTGCAGTGAATTCTAAATGTTAGATGCAATTGTGTTTTGAAAGTATATTTTTGGAAATGTATGCATGTAGTGTTAGAGCCGTGGCTCAGTGGTTAGAGTCGGTTGTCCAATCACTGGAAGGTTGGTAGTTCGATCCCACTCTCACCACTCAAAAAAGATTGGAGACAGCTGGAGGGGTGTCAGTCCACCTCCTTGTCATGGCCAAGGTGCCCTTGAGCAAGGCACCATACCCCCATGCTCCCTGGGTGCTGTGAATGGCTGCCCACCGCTCCAGGTTGGTATCTGTCTGTGTGCATGTGCGTGTGTGTCAACAGGTGCCAACCTGGATGGGTTAAAAGTGGAGGACAAATTTAATGTGTATGCATGACAATAAAAATCTGATCTTAATCTTAGATAGTGTTTAAATTTTTTGTCCAGTATTATACAATCATTAACTAAAAATCGAAATCTGAAATGCAAATGTCTTGCTGTAAAGAAGGAAAGAGAGAAAAAAAACATTTATTCTCATCAAATACATGTATGTGATATATACTGTGTATATATATACATATACAGACACACATATATATGTATATCTTCAGCTCTGCTGTTCTGAATAGAAATTATAAGCTGGTATTCACAATAGATTGGTCTAATGTGTGACTGTATGTCAATGTAATTTTTTAAAAAGGTTTAAATGAAAATTTCCATCTTTTTCTTGCTGCCATTTTCTTTATTGCCCCCTAGAATTTAATCAAATACTTATTGTTTCCTTATATTCAAGGTAATACAAGTGGATGCCCCCCTTATTTGTGAGGTCATCTCTGTCTGATGTAAGCTCTTTCGTTAATTGTCAACTACAGTCTTCACCCACGGTGAGATTCTGGCTAGTATACCTCAGGAAAAAGGTCAGGATGAGAAAAGTACTCTAAAAAATTAATCTTTCTCCTTGTCAAATAAACAATTAACAATGCAGCTGATTGATACCCATGTGACATTCTGCAGCAAACTGTAGAACGGGAAGCCTGTCAGTATGTAGTAAATGGGGTTGGGAGAATGGTAATGTTTCAGCTGTGAACAGGGCAGTTAGGGCAGTTTATTTGTTACAAGCTTTGACCCATGTAAGTCTTTATTCATTGACCACACACCTAATAAAATGAATATATTTGGTTTTTAGATTTTGTTATAGTGGAAGAAGATTTGCCATTCTTAAACCATATCCCATCTAAATGTATTTAATTTGCACATCATAACTACTGTAATACATGCCTTGTGTTTATTATGACACTGCTAGCAGTTTTTATTTTTAATGTAACTATGTAAACAAGAACTGAGCCGCATTTTTATCAAAACAGCAGTTACAACGTTCTTCACTATTAATAAAGTAGGCCTACGCACAAAACATTAAAACAACAAGTAGAATACACAATGTACAATAATTCAAACGTTTTCCATAATAGTTAATAGTGACACATATTATGTTACTGAGGGTGTTGCAGTAAGATACAAAATGAGTTGATGCTGCGAAACTGGAAGGATCACTCTTGGACAGCATTTCCAAATCTTTTGGTAGCTCAGAAAGTACAGCTGTACCTATCATGACAAAGAACTTGAAATTTTTTTCTTTTGTCTGCACAACAACAAACCCAAATAAAGATTTCAGAAAGAAATAGAAAATTAAACAACAAATAACAAACCTCAGTTTGACTTCTCATAACTCTCCACATATTTAAAGAAATACTGGATGCCCACCACAAAATGGATTTAAGCTGTCAAACATCAGAAATTTCCAGCATTCAAAGTACAAGGAAAAATGTTCCAGGAAACTAAGTGTGTTTGTCTCGATAAAAGCAAATCCTGATGACTTAGGGTGAGATTCATTTTGGAAAATGCCATTGACTCACCTACTTTAGTTCAGAAATGCAGAACAGACAATTTTCACTCTGTGTATTTTATCCTTTGCACTTAAAAACATAGTAAAAACATTTCAATATAATTTTTTTTTGTGCCACCAATTCTATGTAATAGCTTCAGTTTGATCAGTTTTTAAATCATTTCAAAGGTCTGAAGTTCAGTTGTCTATATGTCCAGTGGATGTTTTTTATTTGTTGATGAATGAATGTACTTAGGATAAAATAAAATTGCACAACTCAAAACAGTGACATAACTGAGGTTGTTGTAAATTTATACATATACTTATATATGTATATATATATTTTTTCCTTTTCTCAGATA
This sequence comes from Odontesthes bonariensis, assembly GCF_027942865.1. NCBI lineage: Eukaryota > Metazoa > Chordata > Actinopteri > Atheriniformes > Atherinopsidae > Odontesthes > Odontesthes bonariensis. The sequence goes on from NC_134509.1 coordinate 39,819,532, forward strand.
TCAGGACATGAGACTTGGGTCATGACACGTGTCCAGATATCTGACGTTTATATAATAATTTTCCCATGTTTAGATTACAAAAAGGAAAAATACACCAATGCAATTAGAGACCACATCAGCATATTGACACGCTGTCCAAAGTAACGGGACTCCAAAAATGAGAGCAGTATCTGCTGGAGGTTAAATATTTGATATAAGATAAACCCTCTTCTGACGTGATTAAATGTTTCACAATAAACAAAATTAAAAAGTGCCAAGTCATAAAAATCTAGCTCTTTTCCATATGTTATAGTCACAATATCACTATGCTTTATTAATCACCAATTAATATGTTCTTTTGTTATTGTCATTTGGAGCCACAAAAATGTGTTGAATACACTTCTTTAAATGTATTGTTGAATATCATAACCTCAAATGGATGTCCACATTGCTGAATTCGCCTTCTACGTTGCCCTCAGCAGAACTGACTTCCTGACACTTCCTAACAGTCCAACTATAATACCCCCTCCTACGCTGTAGTCTGTATCTGTCAGCCTGAGAAGGAGGTGATAATGCTTTAATAATGATACTGTCTTATCATATTTTATTGAGCTCACAGATCCATTCAAACTTGGTCTTTCAGATTTCCTTTTACATATTTTCAGCTACTAATTGTAATATGGCTTGGCTGATCCCTTGATGGTTGTCATTTGACAGATATGTATCAATATTGTGCAGTATTTCCAGCTAATCAGCATTTCAAATTCAAACATTCAATTGAAATTCTTCCTTAGTCGACTGCCTTACAACTTGCATTGGTACAGAATTGTGCTTTGAATAGATTATTGGATTGTCTTGTTCTAAAATTATGCAGACATTATTTTAGTACAAAATCAAACTTTATTTCACACATCTGAAATTGATCAATTTTACTTGGATTAGTTCCTTTAATAAATAAATGAGGTGAATTTCATAAGCAAAAATATATAAAAACTCTAACCCCTTTATATCCATTTAAGTTTTTACTGTTGATCCAACAAAACACGATACATTAAAACATGAACTGAAAATAATTATGAAGATTTTCACCTTATGCCTATGTATTTTTTATGATGAACAATAAAATGATCTTTGAAGAGAGAGAAAATTTAGAGAAGTGTGCAATATTTATGAATTCCTCTGCAGTAGAATATTTTATTTAATATTCTAAAAATACTTTATCATTATGATTGTGGTGATAAAACACGACCTCTTATAAATAAGTTAATAAAAACGTAATAATAATTTAACTGACTGGTATATTAGCTCATTAAAAACAAAACAGTTTTGTGACAATTTTGTTTATAGTAGTATAGTAATTATAGTAATAGCCTATAGTTTTGTTTTAAATGATAGCCAACAATACTACAGAGTCAGTCTCTTGGCTTGTGCATTCTTTGATGGTTTGTGTGTTGTTATTTAGCATGCTTTCACTTTATGATGCATATACTGCATTTTTTATGATTATTATTGATATAAATGCAGCATTTAACTAGAGATGCATCGATGCAAATTGTTTAGCAAATTTAAAATTGCTTACTTTTTTGTAAGCAACACGCAGCCAATTCCCAAATTAACCCAATTACATATTTTAATTTAAACTAAGGTAGGTTTCTGTTCTAATCATCATCTTTTTTTTTTGTCGTACACTACTCGTCTTCTCGTCTTACACTACTTAAGATGGAGCTTGTTAACTCTTCAATCAGAAGCTTAATGAAATATTTAGGAACATGAAAACCACTCGCTTTTTAAATTAAGTTTTAGTCAATCTATGAAATATTATTTTCAAATATGGGGCATATCTATAATCAACTCCAATGAAAACGTCTTTTCGGGGATGAACAGGAGAAGACAAATGAAAAAGAAATTGTTAGCACGTTGAAGTCTGTTGGGTTTACTCAACTGCAATTTAAAAAAAACAGCCCAGTTTGCACCACGTGACCAAATGGTGGTTTATTCTATTCAGGACACTCTTCACATCCCACAGAAAGCATTAAACTTTCACTATATTTTCACACACATATAACACTGACACGTCGTCACCACAACATTTAAAACTCCAGAGGAAAAAAAGCCTTCCAGGTGAAAGAGAGAAAGAAATGATTCCGGGTTTCCCTAATTCCTCCGTTAACAAGTCTGGTAGTGGCATGTAGCTACTCATCATAACTTCAGATCTGTTTTAGCTCACATTTTTACCTTGGCCATATATCCCGTCCACCCAGCATCTACATAAGATGGTCCTCTTTTGGAAAGGCGCGTGAGAAGGTGGAGGAGCAGGCCAGCTTCGACCGCTCCAACCCGGCGGCCGCAGGCCTTCTGCACGCATAGTTGAAATATTACCAAAATATAACCACTGACGTCAGACAGCCTGTTATTAAGCGCATGGTTATGTGGTTTAGATGTGAGCACGCGAGCTCACTCTCACCATGCTGAATGTAAATGGACAGAGGCAGAGCCACAGTCTGCACTCCTGCCTCCATCTCCCAGAGATGCAGGGGGGCCGCCACACTGTTCATCGGAGCTTGTTACTTCTGTATCGCCTCTCTCCTCGAGGACGGAGCAGGGGCGGGAAAGAGCGTCGTCAATCAGCAACCTGCATGAAGATGACGACGCTATTTGAGTTCCAGAGCCCAGACATGCTGAGGCCATCCCGTCCGACCTTTGCTCTTCTTATCGCTCGCTGAGGAGGAGGAAGGTGATGAGGAGGACGGAGCTGCTTTAGGGATCTCCTCCTGTATGACACATATCACATGCATTAGAATTATTATTATTCATTTAATCTTTCAAGTTTTTCATTCATTCATCCATCCATCTTTGGCCGCTTATCCGGGTCGCAGGGGCAATAGTCTGAGCGGAGATCGACCGCCCCCCTCTCCCGAGCCACGGTGTTAAAAACGGGGCCGAGACGTTTCAAGTCGGCCGACAAACACATTTTCCCCACCGGGTCTGCCCCTATGTGTCCTCCCATAAAGATTATTATTATTATTATTATTATTATTATTATTATTATTATTATTACTATTCACTAAACACGAGAATAGACCGTCATATTGATATATTTTATATTTATGTTTCCGTATGTGTCGTGTAATGACTGTTTATTGCATTTTGAACATTAAGCCTGAGAGCTTGCGCCTGATTTTTATTTATTTATTTTACCTTTATTTTACCAGGTAAAATCAATTGAGAACAGCTTCTCATTTACAATGATGCCCTGGCAAGAGGCCCCAGCAGATATTTAAAAAAAAGCACGATGACACTGCACCTCTAAGCAGCTGTTTATCAGTGATGTTAAGCCGAAATATCATCATCTCTACGCTTTAGCCCCTGCTATTTATAGACCGTTCAACATTTGGCAAACGCGTACCAAATGAGCTATGCAGTTTATCATTATCATTATCATTAGCAGTAGCAGCAGCAGCAGTAGTAGTAGTAATAGTAGTAGTAGTAATAGTAGTAGTAGTAGTATCAAAAGCTCCAGCATCCCATGACTTTCTTGGTTTGAGAAAATGTATGGAAGGATGGATGATAATAACAGCCATGCTGAGTTAGGAATGAACTAATTAAATGTTGATCGGTCACTGTGAGCCTGCATTTGACGACACTGATGACTCTGTTAATCAACTATGTTAAACTAAAAGGATTTGGCCCCTGCTATGTCCCCCTTTAAAGCTGCAGCGATACACAACTCTTCAGTTCGGGAGCTACACCCACACAGTCCGCCAATGCACAATGCACCACCAATCCGGTCCAGCACTTATTGGAAAATAATGAATCTGAGATTGAAATGAAATATTCCTAAAGCAGGGGATTTGTAAGCCAGCTGCATTGATCAAATCGAGGCTTGAGATTTCACACGCCCTCTTAAGATGCAGCTTAAATTTTGGATGTATTTTCGATTTCTCCAGGCAATTTGAGATGAATACAGCCTAATAATAATTCACCCTAAGCATTGGCTTTGGATTTGAAACAGTTTTGAGAGCAACAACATGTCCTCATATGGCAATCATTGTTCATCTTATGAGACCATGTGTCCTCGTGAGGAAGCTGGGTCTCAGATAGATAGATATAATTATGTTAGGCTATTACTAACAGTTAATAACATATCACCTGAATGTATAAAGATTTTTTTCTTGATTTACCTCATATCTTTATTTGCTTATAGGATTGTTTTGCCATTGCTAAATTAATTAGAAAAACTATAAGTGATATAGTTTCTATAATGTAAAATGTGCTTTTAACTAGTAGAATACTACAAAAATTATTACAAAAATTAAAAAAAACATATGTATTGGTTTTGTAAAAGAGAGGTCTACAGTTGCTTTCATTGGAAACTGTATTTTTAATAAGAAATTAAACACTGCATTATACAGCCAAATCCGAGAATTTAGGATGGCATTATGTGGAAAAACCTATGAGGTCCACAAAAAGCTATGACAGGTACATATATGTGTAAACAATATTATCTCTTTCTAACAAAAGAAAAAAAATGACACTTGAAATTTCTTATAGTATGTTAAAGTACCAGAAACCACTTTCTGCTTGATAATGATAATATTGTTATTCATATCAATAATAACAACAACAACAACAACAACAACAACAACAATAATAATGTGTTGCATTAACTGGCTAACTACCTTTTAGCCACCGATGCTGCAATGCAAAAGGATATTATTAATTTCACCCAATGTTCTGACAGTCAAAGCAGTGCCTGCATCCTGCAGCTCTTTAGCATGAAATTAGACCTCATGTTATCCAGCACCCAGAAATAACCCATGGCACGTAGATACAAAAACATACAAACCAAACACAGAAGAGAGCAACAATTTGACCAAATATTGATTTTTCATGTTTACATTAGTAAAACAGAAATAACCACATCGTGATTTTAGTTTTGGAGTGAAATCGCTGCTCTGCTGTTATGACGTAAATCATTTCCTTTTTAGGATTTTTCTTTCTGAAACTAGCTGTGGGTGAGGTCAGATGCGGTGGAAAACATTCGTCTGTAAATGATGCACATAATTCTTTCATACTTCTCCTGAGATAGTATCAGGCTGACAGATTTGTGGGGCACTCCTGTGTCTGAACAAACGGATTTATGATCAGCAGTGTGTGTGGCTCTGGGGGGTCCGGGGGGCTCCGTGTGGGCCTGAAGTCAGAGGACACGGGCAGCACGAGCACAGCCAAGTGAATAATGTAGCAGATTGTAACGATGAATCGAGAGAAAAAAGCTTCTATAAGAGCAATTTATTTCTCTTCTGACTCCAAGATGTGAAAGCAAACGATCTGCCCCGTGTAGAATTCTTTTCTTCGTTGGGTTGAATGTCATGTTTTGGTATATTATGGAGGGGGGAGCTTCCCTTTTTCTTTAGTAGGCTACTATATTGTCGGGAAATCTAATGAAAATTTAACAAATTTGCAAACATATATATATATATATATATCATTATATATATATACTGATTACTCTCTTCAGACTGGCATTTTATTTCCCTCCCGCCTGTCCATGGGAGTATATCGACACGCAAACGGTATGTGAATGTGACTACTTTTGTGGCGCTTTTTCAGTCCAGCTGACCACTCAAAGCACTTTTAACACATTCACCCATTCACTCACACAGCACGTCTCAGTCTGTACGGCTACACTGTGCTTCCTACTATATTCACACACACTCACGCACCGATAGGGGCATCGGTCGGTAACGTGGGGTCGGACCCGGGGAAGAACCACCGGGACACCGCTCTTCCTTCTGAGCTGCAGCCGCTGGCAAAGCCCACCTAACTGTTCTCCGTGTCCTGCACGTGCCTGGCTGTTCTTAATTGGGTTTTCACTTTCTTCTCTCATACTTAATTTAAAAAAGAAGAATGGTAAACCGTGTTTTTTTCTGGAGATCTTAATGCTCTAAATGCGTGTTTGCTTTGACGGATGATGAGGATTGCACATTGAATGTTAGAAATGAAAATAAAGGAATAAAGGTTTGTTCATTTAGCCTTCATCACAGTGTGTTTGACCGTGCTGTTAAAACGGGCGCAAAGAAAACCATTTCTTTGGTGCTTAAATGAATAACCGACAGAAACTTTCTTATCATTTATGTTTTTTCGGTTTTATTTCTTTTTTTTTCTTACCAGTATTGATACTTAAAGTAAGCCCTACTTATGATGGCTGATGATTGTAACAAAATATAGAATAAACATCTGCGTTGTTATAGCCTGTAATACTAGAAGCCAGTAGATATTACAGGCTTGCATAATGTAAATAGTTTTAGTCGCTTTATCTCCACATGTTTAAGGAAAACACTTTCTGTAGGCGCTGCGGGGGGGGGGGGGGGGGGGGGGGATTTGCTGAGGGGATTTTTGAGTAACACTTTTGCTTTCTGTCGCGAAAAGAAACGCTAATTTGACCGTGACAGAGAACAACACAAATTCATTATTCTATTTGCGCCCATTTCTTATTTGTGCTGCAACCTCTCCGGTAGAGGCCCCAGAAAGAGAGCCCCTGCTTTGAAGTGAACCCCTGTGTTATATGCCATTGAAGACGTAACGAACCAGACCTTCTACTTTGTAAAACAGCTATTTAACATAGCCTATTCTCTCTCCAAAGACCAAATGTGACTTTAGATCCTGTCACAGAAGTTTATCACTTAGTAGCCTATATAAACACTGAAGTGTTTAACGCCGTTAGTTGTAATGTGCTTAGAAAATACTTTGCTCAGGTAACTTAAAATGTAGTAAAATAGTTTGAATAGCCTTGCCTCTATTTAACAGTTATCCGTTTCCTCGATAACAACATCTGACCATACTCGACTTAATACCTGCTATTTGAGTGTTATTTAAATCAGGCTTTTATCGGAATTCTATTTGCCTGTCACTGGGTTCATTTAGTTTAATAGAGAAACAATCACGGATCATCTCAATACTATCCAAAAGCATACACTGTAAGTGTACCCTGTGTGTAATCCAAATAGAATGTATTTGGTAGGCCTACAGTGAAATGAAGGAAGTATAAAAAAAACAGTTTAGTCTTTTGCTCTCTTTTCACGGCCTGTTAAAATGAACGGAGCTGAGTGTCTTACCGCCTCTCTTTTCCTCCGCTCCTCCCGGGCCTCGGTCTTCTTCAGCTCGGCCTTAAAGGCCTGCGCGTCCCCGTGCTGTCCATCCTTGTCCAGGAGGTCCATTAAGTAGGAGATGTAGCTGGTGGCCAGCCGCAGGGTCTTGATTTTGGACAGCTTGGTGTCGGCCGGTACGTTGGGGATACATTCTCTCAGCTCAGCAAACGCTGAGTTGATACTCTGGGTCCGCCTCCTCTCCTTACGGTTGGCCGTGGGTCTCCGCTTCACGGTGCGGGGGTGCGCGTGGTGGTGCATGTCGACCGTGGATCCATTCACCGAAATGGTGCCGGGGCCTGAAATCAAGTTGCCGGGTCCATAGTGATGATGGTGGTGGTGGTGGTCCTGGCCACAAGTGGAGCCGCCGCCGCTGTTGACGTGGTACTCTGGGCTGAAGCCGGGCGCGAGGCTATACTCAGTCGGAGACATGTCCGCGTGGCTGATCAGCCAACTCTTAAAGTAAGGAGGTGCCCCGGTGTCCTCGTGACACCGACCAGCCGCCGCCGCATGCAGAGAATAGGGGTGGCTGTCGTGGTGGTGGGTGACCGGGTGGTGAGGGAAGCCCGAGACCAGACTCATGGTAACTCATAGAAACACGCGCTTAGGCGCGACCACACAAATACACACACATGCAGTTCCCTAAAAGATTCTGCAGCAGTATATTACTATTAGACATTACATATTACTATTCTATTACTGAGCAGAAGTTTGCATTCTTAGTTTGTGGACGCCAGTAGCTCCAGACCTGCGGCAGCAACCAGCGCAACTCTCACCCGGAGCCCCGCCGCTCTCCTGGAATCAAGCGGCTTTTCTGCTTAAGACATTGTTCTTATCCGTCCTTTTCTCCTTATGAGGTAACAGCATGCCCTTTTTGGTGCTCCTCTGGCAGACACTCACACTCCAAATGTTCCTCCTTTATTTCCCCTCTGAAGGCCCGTGGCATCTTCTGCCTCTCCGTCAGGAACTTACAGGCGATCTACTTCTCAGCCCTTTGGTCTCAGAGACAGACTGGCCGGTCAGGCTACTGGGCCACTGTTCCCCTGCTAATAATTGTAAAGTCAGCTTGTCTGATTGAGACACAAGAGAGAGAGAGAGAGAGAGAGAGAGAGAGAGAGAGAGAGAGAGAGAGAGAGAGAGAGAGAGAGTTACCGGGGCGGACTCCATAGCCTGGATCAGCCAGTGGTTGATGCCCACCCCTGCTCCTGCTCCTGCCCCTGCCCCGGCTGCAGGTTCTGTTTAGCCTACTTGTCTTAAATGTCGCTGGCCTGCAAAGTAGACCTGCTGATCCGCACGCAGAGCCGCGCGCGAGTGGGTCACGTTCACACACAGACTACAGAAAATCCATAGGGTTGAGAATAAAGTGATTAAAGCTACAAGCTATAGTTAACAGAAGATAACCACAGATGTGTTACAATAAGTTCAACCTAAAATATGTTTTCTTTGGCTTATTCTATTTTTTTTTTTTTTTTTTAACTGAATAGGCTATTTTCAAATGTCGGGTATTTAACGAAAAATCCTTTATTTTTCTTTCCAAGCCAGCGGAAATTGTCGCCTAAAATTGAATAAAAATCTCTAAGGCATTATGTAAAATTTTTCCAAATGTGCAACACGTGGTGATGTTATTCAGTAACCCTGAAGAAGCACGCGCATAAGTCAGTTACTTGAAGGCAGGATTCTCTTCAGTTTCATGTACATAAATAAGAAGGTTACATCTTGCATATAGTAAAATTAGGTGACACACACACTTAGATTTACTATATCAACTGATGAAATAATAAAAGTTCATTTTAGCGGAAGCATATGCTTGCGTATAAATTCTGGGCTATGTTTGACCTATCGAATACTGGTATTAAGTCTTTAGGCCTTTGCAATTTAAGATTTTGCCAAATAGATTTGTATTTTTTTTATTTAAATTGAAATAATTTTCTTACATTTGCTTTAAAGTAAGCAGAAATATAATTAGTTTATATTACCATTCCTTCATAATTCTTCCTAATTTTCAAATAAATATTCTGTAGACCCAAATTACAGCAGAGAAAACATGACAGACACGAAAGTTCTATTCTATTATTGTGATGTTATGCAGACAATAACAATAATAACATAAAAATAATATTAGAATTTGCAACAGTGATAATAACAATGATGATCTCATGTAGTATTTTTATTTGAACTGTTTAGAAATACATATTACTATGTTAAGGTTGTCTAGTCTGGAGGAAACTTTGTTTTTCCTTAGAAAACTTGAAATACAGCAGTGGTTAACGAGCAGAGAGTGCTGAGGTCACTGAGCCCCACACATGTCCATCAGCTGCCCCTCCCATGCAGGAAAACTACACCTCTTCAGTGCTCCTTTTTATTTGGGTCCAAGCAGGGGTTACATGGCTGAACATTTGTCAGTCCACCACAGGGCCGTGGATGTCTCTTTTGCCAACAAACATCAAAATGACGATTTGATGCAGTCTGTTAGCTTGTTATGAATTTGTTCATTTTTTTTGTTGAAAAGCCTCACACTCTATTGTTTTAACACTGCATCATTTGTATAATTTGTGCAGCATTCTTCTTTGTACAATCAGGCCCAGGGCCTTCAGAGCAGTCCCCAGCACAGAGACAGGCTTCTGTGTGTCCGTTGGCTCGGATGCTGTTACCTGAACAGATGGCTACAATGCTGACTGCACTCTCCACCACAGACTTATAGGAGATATGGAACATTTTGGTGCATACATAGAAGGACAATAGCTTCCTTAAGAAGTACAGTCTTTTATGTCCTTTCTTGTAGACAGCCTCAGCATTACAGTTCCAGTCCAGTCTGCTATCTAGGTAAACTCCTAGGTATCTGTATTCCTCAACCACCTCCACATTGTCTTCTAAGATGGCTATAGTGTTTGGCTAAATCCTCTGAAATCATCTCTATTGTTTCGTATGCATTCAAAATGAGGTGATTTGTTTTTTTCAACAACATGCCACAAAGGGCTTGACCAGTTCCATGTCCTCAGCCTTTTTGTCCACCCCTGATACACCAAACAACTGCAGAGTTATCTCAGTATTTCTGAATGTGGCAGGACCCTGAGTTAGACGTGAAGAGAAACAGTGGGAGTACAGTACCCTGTGGTGTTCCTGTGCTGCTGACCGTCCTCTCAGATATACAATGGCTGCAGCTCGGGAGGAAGAGCAGATGCCTGCCAATAAGAAGGTTGCTAGTTCATTTCGCGACTTCCCTGCACATGTCAAAGTGTCCTTGGGCAAGGCACTGAATCACGTTGCCTACGGATGCATCCATCGATGTGTGACAGAGGAAAAATATGTTTGAATGTGGCTTGTACTGCTAAAGCAGTTTGAGTGGTCAACTGTCGTAACAAAGATCTATACAAGTATAGTTCATTTACCATTTACAACCGACGAGTCTCACGAACTGTGATCTGTTTGTTACGCAGTTGTGGAGGCACCCACCTGTATTTTCTGTAGTTTCTTTTATAACTCTGCAGACTGAATTGTGTTAAAAGCACTGGAGAAATAAAAGAACACGATCCTCCTCATCATGCTGCCTGCTTGAACCAGATGACAGTGGGCTCGCTGAAGAAGGTAGATGATGGTATCTTCACCACAAACTATAGTGGGTCCTGAAACATCTTCCCTGGCTTATCTAGGTGAGCCAAAAACAGTCTTTCTGAGACTTTTATGATGTGCAAGTGGTCTGTAGTCACTAAGGGCAGATGCATGCCATTTTTCAGGTTTTCACTGGAACTTTCTCCTGACTCATACTAATGTTGAAGAGATGCTGTAGGATCCCACATAGCTGTTCCACACAGGCCCTCGGGGCCATGGGGGGGACACCATCTGGATCTGCAGCCTTGTTGTGGTTCAGTCTCCCCAGCTGCCTCTTCGCCTGATGGCTGGAGGGCAAGGCAGACGAGGCCTCAGTGTGTCCTGATGTTGAATGATTTGTTGGTGATGCTGTGTTAAGATTAATGACTGAGGTGGAGGGTGACATTATAAAGGTGTGAAAGGGAGGATGAAAACAATTCATTTAAAAGAAAACAAAAAAACAGCCAACTAAACAAATCAAACAAAAAAAAAAAACATACTCAATAGAATAGCATATTTGTTGGTTGTATACATTCTCATTACGTCACATATTAAAGATGGGGTATGAGATGTTTTCTGGAGCATTTTTTATCATATTGTCTGAAAACCTCCTCACGACCCCATTGCACCCACTAAAATAGAATGTTTGTGAAAAAAAATTATATTTTAGTCCAGTGTAGAGGGTGTAGCAAGAGGAAATGTCTGACCAATAGAAGTAATGATGAGAGTTCATGTGTTTTGAAGGCGTGGTTTCGAGGGGTGGGCTGAAGGGAGAGGCAAGGTTGTGTATTTTCAAAAATATAGCTTGCAGGAACCGTTTTTCAAAGATCTCAGACCCCACCTTTAATGCTTGGTCATATTAATGCATCAGTTTCCTTTGCATGGGGGTTCCCTTTTCCTGCATCTTACTGATGACAGGGAACTGCTCTGTAGCTGCATATAGGATGGTATCATTCTAAATGATGAACAGGCTGCATCAAAAGGTGACACAAAGATATCATTCTATATTGCTGACTTATTAAAGAGTAACACAGATTGCGTAAGATCTCGTTCTTAGTAACATGCAGTCTGCATTATTATAGTATTCAACAAGACACAGATAAACTTACATGTAGTTCTCAGTGTTTGGAGATAGCACTACGCATAGATTGAATGCTAAGGGGGACAGCTGATTTCATGCCAATAATAATGAAATGCAAAGAATGATAACTGAAGAAGCAACGTGTGTGAAAAGCAAATACAAAAGGAGCGAGGACAATTTTGATTATTTGAAAGGTGGCATATTATGACTTTTTTTTTAAACAACTTGACACAATTTTCTTAATCATCTTAATTACCAAAGCCAGTGCTAAACAAAAAAAAAAGATAGATAGATAAATAAACCCTGACTAATTATATATCAGATTTGCAATTCCCTGATCTGAAATTCAGGCACTGAGAGTTGGAACAGTTTCTTCAGTCGAGCGTTGAACTGAACCAAGTTGTTAAAACAGTGAGATGAAAAGTGATTGCTGCACATACACAGTCTATTGCTAATTCTCGCTGAAACATTATCCTCAGATAAAGTTTATCAATTGGGCTCTCATATCCTGTGAGGCTGGGGCTAGATATAAGATGCATGGTTCTCAGTAGCACTACCAACAGAACGTTTCCACACAAAGCTGGCTTATTGGGTTTGGGTTGGATGTGAGTGGTGGGGCTCAGACGTCTTAGCTGTGGAGGCAGAGTGAACTTTACGAGTGATAAAAATTTGACATGAAAATCAGAATGAGGAACTTTCATTCAAAGGGGCACTAAAAAGAAAGGTCAGGGTTGTGTTTTTGGGGAGTTTTTCCATTTGCTCTAAATTTGGGTATTTGAAGTCACGATCTCACAATCAAGAACCAAAAAAGAAAAATCCCACACACAACCAAGAGTAGCCCACACCTATTCCTCACACTGTCACCAAGTGACAGCAAAAGGATTTCATTGTGGTAAACTTTGCAAACATTTTCCATGTTGTTATGGAAATATGTCGCAACTTTGTTTTGACCCAAGCATCTACAGGGATGAGTAGATCTCCCCCACAGCCAGTAAGTCCCCTGGCTGTACAATTCGAGGCTCAGGTTTTTCACTTTAATTTGTCAGCAAAATACCAAAAATTCTCAATGCATTTAGCCAAGGGTTATTAAAGAAGCTGTTAAAAGATATTTCATGCCTTTATTATGTAGTTACAATTTGGTGTGCAGGAAAGGGCATGGAGAGAAGGCAGGGATTACATGCAGTAAATAGTTCAGATTGCAACAAAAATCAGCTTTCAAAGGTAAGGCCTCAGTCTTTGGAATATAAGCTACATGCAATTTTAAGTATAATCAAAAGCAAGGTTGAATGTGAAGATGAAAAGGATTTACATATTAATAATATTGAATTCAATTTAAATTGTGATATTGACCCAAAATAATTTTCTCTGATCACCTCTGTGACCTCAAGGATGACAGCTGCTAGTTTCAACAGGGCAAAATTTACATTGATGTGGTTATGTGTGAATATGAATGAATTTGATTATTTCATTTTAATTATGATTACAAAGAATTGAATTCCAATTGGCTTGAATTGGACTTTATTATTTAAGTGCCTTGAGAGGACATTTGTTGTATTTGACGCTATATAAATTAAAATGAATTGAATTATGTGCCTATATGGGTAACAGCTTTGCCATCTATAACCAGGTTGCAGAGAGTAAAGGAAAATTAAAAAGTGTATCTAAGAGGTATCTTTTAGAAAAGGACAATTTGTCTTTTGCTTTTTAGTTGCCACTCTAAATATCCAAAATGTTACGTAATACCTTTTCATACAGTACTAAACATGAAACAGACGTCAAACCTTATTGAAACTGTTTTTTGGTTACTGAATCAACCATTATTTTCTCGAAAATAATAAAAGCGGTATATTACTTCTGAAGTGGCTGCAAACTTTATTGACATTTTACATCATACCCCTGTGCAGTTTTTACCTGCATCGTGTGATTTTATTGTTCATTATTTTAACAGCAAACTGAAGTCAGCCATTGATGCTGCAGCTCCACTTAAAACAAAATCAGTAAAAGTTAAAACCATACCACCGTGGAGAAATGAGAGAATCAAACAGATGAAAAAGGAACTGCAGGAGAGCAGGAAGAAAATGGAGGAAAACAAAATGAACAATTCACTTAGATTTTTCAGGAACAGCAAAAAATTTACAACAGTGCAGTAAAACAGGCAAGAACCCTCCATTTTTCAAATCTTATTACACAGGACAAAAATAATCCTAAATTCCTTTTCAAAACGTTCGATCTTTTAATAAACAGATTTGAACAAGTCCTCTATGCCAGCATCAGACGCTGCATGTGAGGACTTTGCAGACCACTTCGGAAGTAAGATCAATGCTATTAGATACAGCCTTTTATCTCAACAAAATGTTGATTTTAACATTTCTGAAGCATTGTTTTTACCAGAGGAAACACTGGATAGTTTTGTCCTGGTTGATGCCAAGATGCTTGGTCGAGTTTTCTGCCAACTAAACCCAACAACCTAACTTTTAGATCCCATTCCCACATCGCTTTTAAATATTGTAAATTGCTCTCTTCAGACGGGTGTAAAACTGCAGTGGTGAGGCCCCTTCTGAAGTAGAGCAATTTAGATCACAAAATCCTTGATAACTAATGACCTTTATCCAACTTACCGTTTTTAAGTAAAATTATAGAAAAAGTCGTTTTTATCCAATGTTTTTATCCAAAAAATGAGTTTTTAAACAAACACAATATTTTTGAGAAACATCAGTCTGGTTTTAGGAAGAACCACAGTACAGAGACAGGCCTTTTAAAGATTGTAAATGATCTCAGGTGTAACATGGACTCACAGAAGCTTTCAGTCCTGGTGTTGCTGGATCTTAGTGCAGCTTTTGATACAGTAGATCACCACATTTTATTAAACAGACTTAGAAGCCTGGTAGGTGTCTCTGGCACTGTTCTTAAATGGTTTTACTCCTATCTCACAGATCGACAGTTTTTCATAAGTATGGATACATGCTCCTCGAGAATTCATAAAATCAGGTGTGGGGTTCCCCAAGGATCAATTTTAGGCCCATTGCTTTTTAATCTGTACATGTTGTCACTTGGAGATGTCATCAGGAGACATGGCATTGGTTTTCACAGCTATGCTGATGATACACAGCTTTACATCGCTGTGTCTTCTGATGACCTAGAACCAGTAAACGCTCTTTTAAACTGTATTTTAGATATAAAGTCATGGATGGCAGAGAATTTCTTACGTATCACTGCGTGCTGTGTAGACCGCGCAGACCGAAGTGCAGACCGAGCAGTCCCCTGCCTCCGAGCAGCAAATACCGTAAAAAGGCGCGGCTGTCGGCAGGCGGCAGTGATACGAAGGGAGAGAAAATAGCGCCAAGAGATTGTGAGGTCTGACTTTTTCCTGGAGAACCATTTTGTAATGCAAATGTATTACTCTTTTGAATGCATATTGTTTTGAGAAGCAAAACGCTTTATTTTTTAAACCCCAGCCAACTAGCCGGACTACCTTTGTCAACGCCAAAACGAGGCTGGAACTCGGCTCACAGGACGCAGCGTGGGGTAAGAAACTGTTCATAAACGATATTGCTTGTATGGGATGTCATACAGCTTCATGTCAAAAGAGGCGAACTATCCCTTTAACTTTTGGTTTATGGCGAATCAGAAATATCAGTGTTGCCTAAACAATTACTTGATTTCCTTGAATTGCTTCTATTGGGGTGGTGTTAGTAGTAGGCAATCTCAGGTTAAAAGGTATGTACTATAACTGCTGGTTAGAAGTTATGACCAGAACAAAGTACGAGTTTTACCTACACATAGCTATTCTTCACCTTTGCATGATTTGTCAAGATCTAAAACATTTTTGGCCCTACTAACATTTCTCTTAATTTCTTAAGGAGACAGACTTGTAGAAAAAAAGTAAATTAAATCCCAAAAAATAAAAAAAAATACTTAATCTATCTAAATCGTAACTTATATTGTTGCAATATTTGTTTTCCACCAGTCATTACAGGCATTGTGTCATAGTGTATGGTTATTGCATCTAGCAGGAATGACCTCCTGTATTGTTCTGTGTTGAAGTGTAGCTGAAGAAACCTTTTACTGAACGCTATTTCAACACTGTTATGTAAGGCAAGGCAAGGCATCTTTATTTATATAGCGCATTTAAAGGATAAGACCGTTTTTTTGACATTTGGCCCTTGATTTCACATTATAACATGATGTTCTACTCACCCCTGCTTGTTGTTGGTAATTTGGAGCTGTTCCGAAGATATTCGCGAGGCGTCTGGCTGCTCTCTTGAGATATTCGGCCATGAAACGGTTTCCTATGGGCAAGCTTATACAGGCACAAACTATGCTGTTTATAATTTATTAATTACTGTACACTAGCACTGATAACGTGGAGGTGCGTCGCTTACTTAAAAAAATCCGGGTTACTAATTTTGAATTTTAGCCGAATGAATGAATAGGCAGCAGGACTGTGGGCTGTCTGTGGCAGTAGCAGGAGGAGGACGTCAGTAACACCCACTTTACGACAAAAAAATCAAAATTACAATAACCCGGATTTTTTTAAGTAAGCGACGCACCTCCACGTTATCAGTGCTAGTGTACAGTAATTAATAAATTATAAACAGCATAGTTTGTGCCTGTATAAGCTTGCCCATAGGAAACCGTTTCATGGCCGAATATCTCAAGAGAGCAGCCAGACGCCTCGCGAATATCTTCGGAACAGCTCCAAATTACCAACAACAAGCAGGGGTGAGTAGAACATCATGTTATAATGTGAAATCAAGGGCCCAATGTCAAAAAACCGGTCTTATCCTTTAATACCACAGGAAACTCAATGTGCTTTACATGTAGGGGGTGTGCCGTAAAGTCTGCCATGTTTCATCAATTTGGGCAGCATTCTTCTTTAAACAATCAGCTCCTCAGGAGTCCCCAGTACAGAGCCAGCTTTCTTTATCACTTTTTTCAGTTTCTTTGAGTCACTGGCTCAGAATGGGGGTTGTACAATGGGTGGAAGATTTCTCTGGGAAGACGGCATATGATTTATGTTTGCTTAAGTGCTAAATGGGGGGCCTGCATTCTGTTTTTGTCCTTTTGTGTGTGTGTGTGTGTGTGTGTGTCGGCTTGCTCTGCGTAATGCATCTATGTGTATGGGAGTTGTTGCAGTAATTTAGATTAGTTTGTGTCTCTTGATAATGATATATAATTAGACTACAGGTCAGTTGGTCACAGTCGCTCAGACACACACACACATGAACGCACACACTCAAACCTTTCTCTGTCTCTATGTGCTCTCTTTATCTTTCAGTTCTCTCTATTTCTCTTTTATTTATGTGTTGGTGTGTATGTTATTAACAAAAGGGTGAACAGGCCATCACATAGAAAGTGAAAAATAGGTTTGACTTAATTTTATTAATCACCTAATTACTTACATACAATTAAATACATACACGCAGTTGATGTAATGTACAAATCATACTGTAGAGATTTTTCATAATGACTGATGTTGTCTTGCTTAGGTGATTGTATTGTTTTTGTAAGATTGTTGCTTTTGGTAAAGTAGTATAGTATTCCACCAGAGTAAAACATTATAAATGGTTTACATTCAATTCAATTCAGTTTTATTTATATAGCGCCAAATTACAACAAATGTCACCTCAACGCACTTCAATAATACAATCCAATTCAAGCCTATTGAAGTTCAATTCACTGTAATCATAATCTAATCAAATCCAATTAATTAAATAATCCAATTCGTTCATACAGAGCCAATTCAAAAACAGTTTCCTAGCTAAGGAAACCAACAGATTGCACCAAAACTTCCCTTCAGTCCAATCTCCCGTCCTGAGCGTGCCTGAGGCGACTGTGGAGAGAAACGACTCCCTTTGAACAGGAAGAAACCTCTGGCAGAACCAGACTCAGGAAGGGTGGCCATCCGCCTCAACCAGCTGGGGTTTGAGAGGACAGAAAAGAGGGTGAAAAAACCACTGTAACACCATTGAAAGGATACTTGTTGGAACAGGGAAACACAAGTTAATGACAACAATAATGCCAAATGTCATATTAGAGATTGAACAGCAGAAAAAAGAGAGCAAAGTGAGGAAAGTTGCGACAAAAAAAGACCCCCAGCAGTCTAGGCCTATGGCAGTTTCACTATGGGATGTTGCAGGATCATATGAGCCTACCACAAATATTAACTTTATCAAAAAGAGAAGTTTTAATCCTAATCTTAAAGTTAGAGAGAGTGTCTGCTTCCTGAACCCAAACTGGCAGCTGGTTCCACAGAGAGGGGCCTCTGATGAAACTCCAATCCGTCTGTCCATCTCAAGCTCCAACATTCCGTCACTCATGACAAAGATACTCAGATACTTAAACTCCTCCGCCTAAGGAAAGGACTCACCCCCAACCCGGAGAGAGCATTCCACCTTTTTCCGGTTGAGAACCATGGCCTCGGATTTGGAAGAGCTGATCATCCTTGCGGCTTCACACTTAGCTACAAACCACTCCAGTGTGCACTGGAGGTCCTGACTTGAAGAAGCAAACAGAACCACATCATCCACAGAAGCAGAGATGCAATCCTGAGGTTCCCAAACCAGACGCCCTCTATCCTCGGCTATGCCTTGACATCCTGTCCTTGAAAATCACAAACAGGATAGGTGACATGGGGCAGCCCTGGCAGAGTCCATCATGCATTGTAAACAAGAGCAGAACATGAGCAACCGGGATCCTAGACTGGCTGGGTGGCGGTCAGGAAGGAGGCATAGCCCTAAAGTCAATTCCGGGGTGCAACATGAACCTGTTCATGTTTCAAACAAATTTTCCCCACTCAGCGACACACCCGCTGAGGACAAAAACCTGGTAATTGGCAGCTCTGTAGTCAGAAACATAGCATTAGAGACACCAGTGACCATAGTCAAATATATTCCAGGGGCCAGAGCGGAAGACGTAGAATCCTATTTGAAACTGCTGGATAAGCGTAAATACAGTGAAATAGTTATTCACATCAGCGGTAATGATGTGAATAACTCATTACGCCAATCGGAGGTCACTAAAATTAATGTTGCATTAATGTTGACACAATTTTGCCAAAACAATGTCGAACTGGGTAGTTTTCTCTGGACCCCTGCCAAATCTGACCAGTGATGGAATGTTTAGCCGCATATCCTACTTTGACCGCTGGTAGATGGTGTCCAGCAAACAATGTGGGCTACATAGATCATTTTCAATCTTTCTGGAGAAAACCTGGTCTGATTGTTACTTCAAGATTGGACTACTGTAATTCTTTATTATTGGGCTGTCCCACAAATTCTTTGAAGAGCTCCTTATATCTTAAAGATCTCATTGTTAGATGCTTTCCCAACAGAGCACTTTTCTTCCAAACTGCAGGTTTACTTGAGGTTCCCAGAGTTTCTAAAAGTAGAATGGGAGGCAGAGCCTTCAGTTATCAGGCCCCTCTTTTGAGGAACCAACTGCCAGTACATGTCTGGGAAGAAGACACCCTCTCTAACTTTAAGACCAGGCTTAAAACTTTCCTTTTTGATAAATCTATAGTGATGGATGGCTCTGGTGATCCTGAAACATCCCATAGTTAAGCTGCTATAGGCTTTGAATGGGGGGCCTCTTATGTCAGACCTTTCCTCCTTTGCTCTCTTTTTCCCCCTGTTTAATTTCTCATATGACATTATGTACATTTGGCATTCTCGTTGTCATTAACAAAATACAAGATAGTTTTTATTTGTCACATACACAGTACAATGTGCAGAGAAATTTCTACTACCAATAAAATGAGAATTAAAATTAAATATGAATAATATAAGAGCCCTATCACAATAGTTCACACACAATTAAAAAATGTCTCTGTGTAAAGTGTCAGTGTATAAAAATGTATAAGGTATCTTAAAATATACTGTATTAACAGACAGAAAGTGAAAGTGATATAGTCCAGTTTCACGCTCACTGTTGAGCAGACGGATGGCCTGGGGAAAGAAGCTTTTCCTCGTCCTCTCAGTGTTGGTTCTCAGGTTGCAGAACCGACGGCCTGAAGGCAGCAGGGAGAGGAGTGAGTGTCCGGGGTGGTGGGGCTGCCTGAGGATCTTCTCAGCTCTTGACCTGCATCGTTTGACGTAAATGTCCTGCAGGTCAGGTAGGGTTGTTCTAATTTTCCGCTCAGCTGAGCCCTGAAATTTCCCTGAAATCCCCAGAAATTTCAAATATCAAAATGTAGGTATTAATGTAAATCGGGTGAGTCTGAAACATGTTAGATTAAGCATTAATACAGTGTCAGTGACCTATCCTATTAGTTTATTAGTTTTAAATCAAGAAGTGAACAGTGTTTGTCGCTCCTTTTTGTGTAATAAACTATTTGAATATGATTAATTTACTTTTGGAGTGCGTTTTGAAAACGGCCACGGACTCATGACATTAAGTCAGGATCTGACGGTATTCGACACAGCTACATGACAGCTGTTACCCGCACACCAGATTTATAGTGAAATAATAACAACACAGCCCTTATAGATGAGTGCCATCATCTTTTATTTTTAAAATCCGAAATAAGCCCACATCCACCTGATCCTCCCCTCTGACTGTAGATTTGACCCTTAAATCATCATTCAGTATGAATTTAATATCATTCAAACATCACAAGCTTTGAAGAATAACAGGCAGGGAGAGAGGGGGAGAGGCTTTAATTACGCTTTTAAAGACTGTATCACATCTGTACACACGTCTTAAAACATGTAAAATGCATGAACAGAAAGAAGGGACTCACCTGTTGAGTAACACACATTTCCTTATATGGAAAACCTTGTTAAAATGGTGGGACGTTTGCATGTCGGAATGGGTGGTGCAACCCCATGTGCTTATTGTTGGAGATTTTAGTGTTAACGTGTGTTGTCCTGATAAGCCAACGGTAAAGGACTTCCTGGACCTCATTGACTCTTTTAATCCTGTGCAGTTTGAACCCACACAAGAACGTGGACACACACTTGATCTCGTTTTATCACGTTTGCCTGTTTTTAACCTTGAAATTTGGGACACAGTGTTTTCTGACCACGCATGTTTTATTTGACATTGCCTTTGACTTTTACACAGTTAAATGTGGGCTGTTGCTGCTCGTCGCATCAGCACCCTTCCACTGCTGTTAATTTCTCAGCTGCTTTTTGGTTATTTATTTATTTATTTTAAATAGATTTTATTGATTTTTATCGAAACAAACAACATACAACATACAAGTGCTCTCTGTATTCACAAAGACATCAAAACAGAAAGGAAAATAGACCGCCATCCAAACCAAAATGACTTCAGGTAGCTCACGACTGTCCTCATTCCGAAAAGCGAGCAACACGACAGAAAAGAAAAAAGGAGTCCCATAGACCATCTGTCACACCAATCACCTAAAATCTCTAAATAATGTAAAAATTAAAATTAAAATAATGTAAAAAAAAAAAATAAATAAGTAAAAAAATAGAAATTATACAAGTACACAAGACAATAGGGTGGATGACGTTAATTTTTTTTAATTAAATTAAATTTTAAAAAAATACCTACACACATATCCATCTTGATATGAGAATGAATATTAGAATGAATGGTGTTATGTGGGATCTGTGGAGTATCTTATACTGGGTTTCTCTCATTCGGTTACAAACAAATAGGAATGAGAGAGAAAATGTCTTATGTATTTTCGATTCAGTAAAAATGAATCTATATCAATGAGAGAGGGGGTTCCTGTGTGGGAATTTTTCACCTTTGACAGAAAAAAACTACGGAGTTGAAAGTACCCATAAAAGTGTTCAGATGCAATGTTGTATTTTTGTTGAAGCTGTTGAAAGGACATCAGTCTGTTACCCTGATATACATCCCAAATAATCCTGATGCCTTTCTTATGCCAACCATCAAACATGCGATTATTAATTCCTGGAGCGAACTCTTCATTCCTAGTCACAGGTGTCGATGCAAAGGAGGCGTTTCCCCAAAATGCTTTGTGATGTCTCTGGTAGTGTTGTAAATAATAGGGTTACGCTTAATGTCAGGTGACCTCTTTTTTTCCATAATTAGTGAGTTTACTCAGCAGGGAATAGGGGGAGGAGAAGCATTCATCATTACCCGCTTCAGATTTTAAATGAGACAGGAGCCAGTCCTAGACTATTTGGATGTGGTAGGCCCAGTTATAAAATCTCTGATTGGGTAGGGCCAAGCCCCCTTGTTCCACTGGCAGTTGTAGTCTTAATTTTGATTCTGGGTCTTTTATTGTGCCAAATAAATTGTGAAAATGCCCTTTCTAAATCTAAGATAACATTATTTGATATCCATAAGGGTAACATCTGCATAGGGTAAAGCAACATGGGGAGTATGTTCATCTTTATGAGACTGATTCTGTCCATCCAGGAAACGAAAAGGTCATGCCACCTCTCAAGGTCATTCTTAACTGATTGTAGGCACAAAATTAATTCTCCTCAGGTCTTCAACATTAGGTGACACTTTAATACCAAGATAAACAAAGCCTTAAGTGGCCCATCTGAACGGAAAATTTGTAATTGAACTTATGTTACCGTAATTCCCCAAGGGCATGGCCTCAGATTTCATGTGATTTACTTTGTAGCCAGATATGGAGCCAAATAAGTTGATACCTCAGGGTTCGAGAGAAAAAGTAACACATCGTCAGCATATAATGCTATCTTATGAATGGTCTTGCCTCGAGTAATGCCGTGTATTTCCTTACTATTCCTTATGCGTTCCGCCAAAGGCTCTAAGGTGAGGGCAAAAAGTAGGGGGTAGAGTGGGCAGCCCTATCTTATCCCTCTACCGAGCGGGAAGGGAGAAGAACGGATGTCATTGGTCAAGACACAAGCCTCTGGTGAATGATAAATAAGCTTTATCCAATTTATAAACTCCACTCCTAATTCAAACCTGCTCAGGACATCCCACATGAACCTCCACTCCACCCTATCGAACGCCTTTTCCGCATCCAATGATATAGCTAGTGCCCAGTGTTGCATCCCCGAGGAGTACTCTATCACAAGAAGTATCATAAGAAGTCTTCTAACATTAGAGTGCGATGTCTGTCTGATCTTCATTTATAAGAAAAGGTAAATAATTTTCCAATCTTCTGACCAGCACTTTAGAGAGTATCTTGCTGTCCACATTTATAAGGTTGGAAGGTCTATAAGAGCCACACTCATCTGGAGGTTTATTTTTCTTGCTAAAACATTAAAAAAAAAGCACCAAGCGATGTGAGGTCTGACTTTTTCTGGAGGGACGATTTTGTGATGCAAATGTATTACTCTTTTGAACGCATATTGTTTTGAGAAGCAAGACGCTTTATTTTCGGGACCCTAGCAAACTAGCTGGACTAACTTCATCAACGCCAAAACGAGGCTGGAACTCTGACTTACCCCCCGCTGCGTCCTGTGAGCAATGTTCATAAATGATATTGCTAATATGGGATGTCATACAGCTTCATGTCAAAAGAGGCAAACAGAATTGATTAGCATATTTGACCTGGAATACTTTTACGTCGGATGCCATTCCTGACACAACACTCTGCATTTATCCAGGCTTGGGACCGGCTTAAGGAAGACACTGGCTTGTGCCCCCCCTGGGGCTGCATTATTTAGAGAATGTCAATTACTTACATTTTTCTTTATATTAAAAAATAATTAGATTATAGTTGTCATCCTAATGGTCTGATATTTTCCAATGGTTCTCTAAAGCCTTTAAGAAGAAATGGAGACCAGATCCAGTGGTTGCCATGTTAGGAGGGACAAGAGCTATACTTTTGGCTAATAAATACGAAGCCCAAGCTGTTTCTTTAGGTATGGTTGTGGCAAAAAAATAATTCTGCTGATGTGGAAAAGTGACACTGCAAGTTTTGAAATCTGGCTAAGGGGAATGGGGAATGTACTAAGCCTTGAAAAGATCAGATATCATAACAATGACAATCTGAAATATTATGATACAATCTGGGACCCTCTGCTGTTGTACATGATGTACTGATTGTGCTGAATACGTACTGAATGAACCTAATGTACTGATTCCTGAATACATACATGACTGTTAATTGATTAATGCTTTTTCTGGATGTTTATTTTCTCTTTCACATACTCTGTATTAAGCTACACTTCCTTCTTGACTGTGATAACTGTTTTGTCAATATGTGCCATGTTCAGTTCATAACAGAAAATAAAAAATATTTATAAAAAAATAAAAGAAAATAATTATACTGTCAATTACTTATTTTCGTCCTTTTATTTAAGTCTTATTGTTTTTTCATTTTACTGCGTCGCAATTTCCAGAGCGACATTCCCATTTATACTGCCTTTTGCTCTGAGCCAATCTGGTTTGAGCCTCGGTCAAATTATGCCTCCAAGGCCTCCCAGTCAATCATAATTGAGCGTGACCTGTCTGTCCCCTCATTGTGAACTTTGTTTCTGTATAAGAGAGATACTTAAGCTATCACTTAACCGTACATCACAATCAGTTGCAGACACATTTTAGTACTTTTGAGCACATTTTAGGATAATACACACCATACCAACTGAATATTCATTCGTATTTTATCTAAAGAACCTTCATTCAAAGTTTGTTGAGTTTTGTGCAACGCAGGTTTCAGAACTAAACTTGTTGTCTGGGTCACAGAATTTGAACTGGAAGAACAAACTATTAATTTAGGTTACTGAAAATGGAATATTTGCTCATAGCTACAAGGTCTACATGAAAAACTTTTGTAAACTTGTGTTATAGACAAGCTTCAACTTATGGGCCATGTAACGGGTAGGTCAGAGTTGTTGGACTGGAGTTACAGTTATATCTTACAAAAGTTTAAACTAAATGAATTGTGATAAAATTAAACTTTAGATGTAATGAGTTCAGATTCAGTAACTATATTGCTTTTTTCTCACCTCAGATGTGTGCGAAAAAATATTTTCAAGTCCTGTTAAGGTGAAATAACTGAAGATGAAGGTGCTCCCTAATACAACAACAAAGTTCATGAGGAGTGAGCAGACAGCTCCTGCTGATATCTGTTTGGCTCCAAGGACTTAGGGGAGGAGTTTGATTGTGTCTCAAACTTGTTTGGAAGTTAGAGGAAATGGTTATCTGGATATAATGATGCAGTAAAATAAATAAGAATAAGAATAATAAAAGAAATTAGAATAGATTAATCACACAGAAAGTAAATAAACAAAAACACAGAAAAAAAGAAAAAAGTAACGATGTACATGAAACAAATAAAGATATTTGTACAAAAATCAAAATGTAATTTTTTATATACTTATGTATGTGCTTCATATTGTTCTTTGGCTTTGGTATTTATCTATATTTATTCTTCTATTTATATATCCACATTTTGTTATTTTTATGTATATATTTCCTCATAAAATTTCTTATTTTTTTTATTCATTCCTATCAACTTCTTCAAAGTAAATGAAACTGCCTGTGTTTTGTAAAAGTACAAATACACAGATAGTAAATGTACTTTATTTCTTCCAGCGCTATGTGTTTAGTTGCATTTCTGTTTAATTTCTTTTTTTTCCCCCTTTATTTCTTTGAACTTCTGTCTCTTCCTTGGTGGTCCCAACTTCTCAGTGATGTTTTATGTTTGATGTACAGCCATTGGCAAAATCACATTATCCATTCTATTCTGCTGTATAGGGCTACTGTATGGGATTTGTGTGTGTGTAATGTCTCATCTTGAGGCCAATACAATTACCAGTCTGACCTTGTGGCACAGGACATTGCCAGCAATGCTAATGATCCTTAATGGAGTCACAGTTCCATGTAATTACGTGTGTGTGTGTGTGTGTGTCTGTGGTTTCACTTGAACAGCCTTCACAGGCTAGATCAGAATATTTTTCTGTCAGCTTTGTAAAAGCTACAGAAGCCGGGGATGTCAGATAGAATTACTTATCAGCAGAACAATAGCTAGATTTTAACATCTCACTGTAAGTGACAGTATTGTCAAAGTTTTGCACCATTTAATTTCAGTGATCATGTGCACCCTGCTCTCCTGCTAAAGTTTCCTTTTTTTGCCAGAAAATCAAATAACACCTTTCTTTATGTTAATGAATCTTCATTGAGGTCTGCAAACACAGTACCAGTATGATAAAAACTAATGGTAAATTAATATTTCAAATCTACACTAAAACAAAAAAAGTAAATAATAGCAAGACAAACAGTTAATGTTAAATGATTTGTGAGTTGATAAACAGTGAAGGTGAATTAACCACCAATGGCAACGCAAAATTTGAATATCAAGCATAAGAGGAACTCCAAATGGAATTGTAAAAAGTTGAGTCAATCAACAGGTGTCAGAGAAGTGTTAAACTAATCTTAGACATTTAAAGTAGCAACTTTAAACATTTGTATCTTAAATATCTGGCCATCGGTCACCAATTTGTTTCCTTCAGTGTATATTCTCCTTGGTTAGACTTTGTCAGAATTCTCTGTATTCTGTTCATAGCTCGTCTGTTTTCCCCTTCTGGTTTGTTTTTATTTTCTCAGTTTAGTTTGTGAATGTCCGGCTCGGCTGCGCCTTTGGCTGCAGTGTTTTTCAAATAAACTTCTCATTAAGCAATCTTATCACATTGTTTCATGAAAGTTATTTCATACATCAAAGATAATATAAAATAATATGTCACCGTCAAGGTCCATGACTAAAAAGGAAAAGAAATTCACAAAAGTGAAAGATGTCTCACCCTGCTCACTCTCTTGTTCTCATATTTGTCCACATGAATCACAGTACGACTAGATGGAAATAAACGAGTGTCGCAATGGAAGTTGCTGTTGCTGGAAATTGTGGAACAGCATTATTTCCTTTCTTTTATAAAATATGGTAGCAAGTATGCTAAAGAAGATCTTAAATTAAGCATTGGAGCTCCTTTCTTTAGCATTTGGAGAATTTGAGTGGCTCTTGCCAAGGCTGCCTCTTCGATACGTCCAAGTCATTTCTCTGTTAGGTAAATACCTAAGCAAAATTAACCATTCGACCGGACAATGTCCCATGCAGGATTAAAACCCTAGTGTCCAGGGTGAAAATGATGTTATTGTTATGTCACAGGACAGATGATAATGAATAAAAGAAGTGAGAATATCACTGATCAGTAGCTTGCCGGCCAGAGTCATTGAGTTTAACTTTTCCTGACCCCATGATTCACTAAAGTTTATCAAATCAAATAGCTACTATCTTTAGCCTACTAGCCGCCATGATTGTGTGTGTGCTTGTGTCCTGTCTCCAGCATGGCTGCAGGCATGTTGTTTCTTACCTCATTAGGTCAAGAAAGAATCACCAGACCACCATCACACATACAAGCACACACTACAGTCTATTGTGCTGTGTGGCAGAATCACTACTGTGATTAGTGTTCAAGCCTCCTATGTCTTCGACCAAAAAAAAAAAAAAAGTGTAAATGTAACTGAGAAACCATTCACACTGACAAGCATGTATGTGTATTTTTTTGTGTAGCTCTTACAGAGTGCTAGAAACTGAGACAATCATTTCTCTTCATTAGTGTTCATTATTAACATGTACCCTGCAGACACGAAAAGGAATACAAGTACTTGCTATACAAGACCTTATCTGCCGGAAGAATCTGTCAATCATAGTTAGCCCTACCCACCATGTAAACTCACACAGACAAAACAGGGCATGATTCAAAGGCTTTCTGGATTAGTCATATCATCATAACTTCAGACTTGTTTACCAAAGTAATCTAGCTAGTTCCCTAAAGTCTTTTAAAAATGGTACCAAACAAATTAACTCTTTCCTTGAAGTGGTCCTTGTAGCCTCTATGGCATACTAAATTACAAATGTGTGTTAATGCCAAAACTTTCTTCCATATGGAGCACTGAAATTGGTAAGTTCTTAAAAAGCAAAGTCATGGGCAGCCTGTTGATTTATGTATAAACAAACAAAAACATCAAGAAGCTATTCTTAAGCCTGAGCTTTTGTTTCTTTTGTAAATGTTGTGGGGGAAAAAGTATGTGGGCTGGCAGTCAATTTGTAATGCATCAGCTGATGTTGTACTGGAATTTTGTGGCTTTCCATTAAATGATCTCTGATTTTATGTTTGTTTTCTTGTTTTTTTGTTGTTGTTTTTTTGCCGCAGACATAGTAGCAGCTTATAAGCATGAAACTAATAACCTGATCAGTTGAAATATTTAAGATGCGGTCTTTCACTGTAATGAAAAAATAAGAGAGCCAAAACGGGTTTGGGCCTGGGCCTATTTTCAGAAAACACGAGTGTAATAAACCTTACCTCTTCAGTTTAACTACTATTAATTTTGTTAGGTTTTATTTGTTTGTTTTGTTCAGGATCGAACAGCACACACTTGGAAGAGTTATTCCCTTTAAAATCTGCCAGTGGTCAGTCAGTTATATTCTACACGTTCACTGTAACATGTTTAACCAGAAGGAGTAAAAATTGCCTGTGAGGTATTCTGAACGTTTTAAAAGGTTCATTGTACAACGAGATGTAAGAATAGCCCCTTTCACACTGCCGAATAACCCGCGTTTAATTCGCGAATTTAGCGTGTCCGCTGTTGTGTTCACACTGCCGACCCGGGCTGCCGCGTCAACTCGACTCGCCTTTCGACCCGCGTCGGACCCTAGTCTTTTTGCCGAGCCGAGTTTGATGTGAACACAATCGACGCGGGTCGGACGTGGGCGTGACGTGAGGAGTTTAAAAGACAGAATGGACAGCTGATTCAGAACAACAGCGACAGGTGAGGACAAGTTTTACTCTGTTTTAGCCTACATCAAGTTCGAGACATTTTTTAATATGGCCAACTGGTGAGACAAGGAGGTCCGCGAGCTCCTCAGCCCCCGAGCAGAGGACGTTATTTACCGCCACATGTCGGGGACGGTGAAGGATGGACCTCTGCTGGAAGGGCTGGCGAGAAAGATGGGAGAGCGCGGTTTCCCACGCAGCAAGACGCACCATAAAGTAACATCTCCATGAACTGCATTGCAAAAACGAGTTTTCAAGGTGTCCCGCCATCGTTTGTTTGAAAAATTTGATGCAGACAGGTGTATTTAACCCTACCTCCGGCGCATGGCTTGTGACTACGTCATTGTACACGCCCAGCATTTTATGTGTTTCGTGTGACGCTCTGCCACTAGGCAACTCCCCCTGAACTCGGCTTCAGGCGACACGGGTCACCCTGACACGCCAAGCGTTCACATTGCTCGACGCGGGTCGAAGGTGCAATTTGGACCCGCTAAGGTAGCGGGTCGCAGTGTGAAAGGGGCTAATGATTGCAGGAGAATCCAAGACCAGAGGCCGAGCAGCAGATAACAGCAGGATCGAGACCAATCTTCAGGTAAGCAGGAGTGTAGATGAGGGAATCTGTAGATGAGTATTTGTTATGGTCCCTGAAATAAACTTTGGCTCAAAGGAACCATAATATACAAGATCAATACAAGTGGTACGGTTTAGATTAATTAATTATAAAGAAACTGAAGTTACTAAAGGAGATTGGAGACCTGGCGAAAACACACTTAAGAGAGAGCAGACCACAAACCAGCCATACAGTGGGCCGTCGGATTTGGGTTGCTCCACTAACCTAAGCCAACTAAGCTATATTAAACAAAACCGAAAAGAGGACTACCAGTAACTCCTAACTCAACTCATAATTAAAGCTGCAGTCGGCAGGTTTTCAAAATTCCGAGTCTAAAGTCGGAAAATTCGAACTGATACAACTTTCAGGTCCCTCCCCCAACCTCTAACAAGCTCCGAATCGCGCCCCAAACCCCTCCCACTCTGTGGACGAGGTTGTGCACGTGAGTTCACACCAGTGTGAGCGCACACAAGCTGGGGCAGACTCACGCTCAGCAGCGTGTGCACAAGCTGTGATTGACAGGTAGCGATTCCTCCACCCTAACGTGATTGGTTAAAAACAGCCGGGAGCGCTCGGTTTTTGCAAGCATGATTACAGGCTTCAGAGGGAGCTACAGATTTTGGGATTTTTCCTAAACAGCCTATTTAATATTCTACTTCCAGAATCCCATGACAGTTCAAGCTAATATGACTAAAAAAAAGTTGCCGACGGCAGCTTTAACCAAAGTACAACCCAAAGAAAAAACAGAATCAGCTGGTGTTGGTGTGGCAGAGAGCCAGGGCAGCACTACCGCCTCTGGCTTTAAACCTCCAGGTGAGCCTCTTCAGCCAGTCACTGCGTATGTAGAGAATACAGTGAATACAGAGATTAGTCATAGCCAGTGGTCTTACATGGTTACAAGGATAGGATAATTGGCTAAATTACAATAAGATTGAGTTATTGAGTTCATGTAGACACCTTAATATGACAAGAAATTGGATTGGATCAGATTACTCGCGATCTGATTAAGACCCCGGGATAACTCGGGTGAAAGTCAAATTAAACGTCAGACGGGTGAAGTAGACTTTGCGTTCTGCGCATGCTCGAGATTTTTTCCCGGGGTCGTGAACCGGAAGTCGGAAAAGAGACAATATTACAGTTGTTGTCGCTGTTGGAAAGAAAGAAACAACGCGATGGAGAATGTGCCGTTGTGCATCGTGTTTGTGCAACAAGCAGCTCATCACAAACGAAATGTAGAGGGACGTACCTTCATCTTGTTCTTCGTATCGGGGCATTTGCTTTGTGCCTCTGATTCGATTCATTCACCGCCATATATCCAAGGATAATTACCCTTGCTCAACTCATTTTTATTGTAATCTAGCCAATTATCCGATCCTTTTAGTGCCATGTAACCCCACTGAGTGATTAGGCACACCTTGGCACAAGGGTGGGCATAGCACCTCGACACCTAAGTGTTGAATACTGGCCACAAATTAACATCAGGAGGAGAGCGCGATAGTGTGTCAGCTAAAATGTTTTCTTTCCCTCTGACGTGCTTAACTTCCAAGTGTAATGACTGTAAAAACAAGGCCCACTGCATAAGGCGTTGGTAAGAGATACGCATTTGAAGTATAAACACCAGACGGTTGTGATCAGTATAAACAGTTTTAGGTCAACTAGATGAGCCTAGGTAAACCTCAAAGTATTTTAGAGCAAGTACTAATGCGAGTACCTCCTTCACAATGGTTGAAAAGATCTTTTGGTGTCTGTTAAACGTTTTAGAGAAGTAGCGGATACTCTACCCCGACAGAAATTTCAGTAATAACCCGCCATTTCGAGAAACCGCTGTGACTCACGTCTGGAAGAGGGCACTGGAAACTGCCCTGTAGCCTCTATTTTTGAGTCCACTGGTTTAAGCTGACCGTTGCCTACTACCTTACTCAAGTAGACCACATTGGCACGGCTGAGTACGTTTCTTAAGCACTATTTTCAACAGTTTAATGTGCTCTTCCCAGCAGCTGGGATAAAAAACGTTGTCAAGATAAGCTTCACACCCAGGTACCCTTGACAAAACTTTGTTTACAAGTCACTAAAATGTTGAAGATGTATTACGCACGCCAAAAGGCATCCCAGTATATTGCAAAAGGTGTATGCATCGTGACATCTTGTAACTGCCCCGTCGGAAATATATTCACCGAGGCTCTCACCGGATCTTCTGCCGTGACAGACCGAACTTCATTAAATCTGCCTGGTCTACTGTTCGTCGTCGATCAAGGAGAACTGGTCGCCGTACTGATCACAGCGCGTTGGCTTGCCTGGCTCGGTCAGCTAACACGGCTGTCAGCTACAACAAAACCATCAACTTTGGTCTCTTCAGCATCCGCTCACTTACGAGTAAGGCGGATCTTGTGCAGGATATTATCTCCGACTGTAAATTAGATTTTCTGTGTCTCACTGAAACCTGGCAACAGCCAAATGACTTTGCTCCACTGAATGATGCTACTCTTCCAGGGTTTGTTTACATCGCTCTACCCCGTGATTCTGGCTGGGGAGGAGGCCTTGCGATAATCTATCGCTCGAAGTGGAGGGGAGCGCCGGTAACTGTTCCTGTTTGTCACTCGTTTGAAGCAACTGTATGTCAGCTTTCTGGATCAACTCCCACTGTTATTGCTGCCCTGTATCGCCCTCCGAAGTATAACAAAGATTTTATTACTGAGTTTACAGGATTTGTAATGCAACTTTTCAAAGTTTCACCAAACATAATACTCCTGGGGTATTTTAACATTCATGTGGATAAGGATAATAATCCTCTTACCAAAGACTTCATATCCTGCTTGGACAGTGTTGGACTTCACCAGTATACTAATTTTCCCACATACTGTGGATTTAATCTGCTGCTCTGGTGTCAAACCTGTTGACTGTAAAGCTGACTCTTTTCCGTTTTCAGATCATATGTTTTTATCATTTGGAGTTAATATTAATTCACGTGATGGCGTAAGGTGTTTGCTGTTGTCATCCAGTTAGATTGACCTGCTGAACACGCCAGTAAACCATTCTGTCAATGAGCTTTTCACCAGAGAAAACGTAGATTTTCTGTTTCTCATGGAAACATGGCAGAGCTTATTCACCCAACCTAACTCTGCCCTGCTGCCTGCTCCACTATCGGGGTTCCCCGTTTGGGTCACCACGG
This sequence comes from Odontesthes bonariensis, assembly GCF_027942865.1. Taxonomy (NCBI): domain Eukaryota; kingdom Metazoa; phylum Chordata; class Actinopteri; order Atheriniformes; family Atherinopsidae; genus Odontesthes; species Odontesthes bonariensis. Next base: position 39,851,801 of record NC_134509.1, read on the forward strand.
ACTTGCTGTTGTGTTATGTCTGCTCTTGTAGTCAAAATGAAGCCCCTCTGATGTTCTCCCCACTAAGCTCTTTATCAAAGGGACTATTGAACCTACTCATGTCCAATCATACTCGGTCGAGTGTGAGTCCAACCTATGAGGCTATAAATGCAAATGATAACCGGAAATCGAGGCTTAGTCTGACGGATTTCCAGCTGGAACTCTGTTCCACTGAGCCCAGCACTGATATGCTTTGACATGTGACTACCAATAAACACTTTATTTTACTTGAGATTCCTCCGGCTTGTTCTTGAGCTGCCATCGAAAGAATCGAATCTAACAGGTCCCTGGGTTGTAAACCTGTTTAATGCCTCACTGAGGCCTGAGGGGTGTTCCACGAACATAGCGAAAGAAAGCCAGGCTGTATCAGGAAGGCCTCGCTTAAACTAACGACATCTCCCAATTAAGCCTCAAGTCGTTCCACAAAGACATTTCAGCTGCATTCAAGCGAGGCTTACATAGCCTTGCTATGTGCTTGTGCACGAGGAACGTAGGAAGCCTGACGAGTGGATGGTTGAAATAAGAAGATGGCAGAAAAGGAGAGCAAGACGAGAGCTGTCATTTTCTCGGCAGCTGAACAAAGAATGCTGATGGAGCTGTATGAGGATTTTCATCACCAGAAAAGGTAATACAGCTGTGATCAATAAAGCGAGGGAAACGGCATGGCAAACAACTGCATACAGGCTAAATGCGTAAGTTATATACAACTTTCATACCATTGTCAATTGTTACTCGTTTATTTTACTGTCCTCATGTATTTATGCTCTCCTCTTTGTGTTATAATGTGTTTACAATAAAGCATGCTGAATTGTCTCTGTTTGAGATGTATTGCACAAATATACTGGCCCTGCTCACTTTATTAATAACCCAATAATCAACACGCATCATCATACTTGAGTGAGTGACCCACATATTAATTCTTCACTGTTACATCTCAACAGGAGCAATCTTAACAGCCAAAAGCATACCTGGCAGCAGGTGAAGGTAAAGTACAGGAACATATTTCAGAGTAGTAATCAGTAGGTAGAAGGTAATGATCACTTTCCCTCAAATTGTCATTCTCTCAATTATAATAACTGATGGTGTGCCTATATCTCTCAGTGGTGGGAGACACCATCTGCGTGCTTGATCCCTAGACCACAGAGGACATCCCGAACCCATGTGTGAGTAGTTGTATTCAATTTAATTTTCTTCCGATGGAAATACTATGCATCCCTGTGATCTCCAACTTCAACAACTGCAGTGTTTCTCCGTTTGCAGTCTGATGGCCCCAGCACATCTCGGGCATTTGATGATGAAACTGTCTGTCGACATAGAAATACCACAGGTAGGATATTTATTATTAGACATGTGAGACAGTTTGGAGGCGTCTGCAGTCTACCTATTCTATACCAATCGGCCTAATTATCACCAATACACTTTACTGCAGGTTGCAACAGGAACACAAACTCCAGCAGCAAAGAGTGAAGTAAGTAACTCTTCACATTATTCACCACCTACATACTTCGTTGCTCACAGGCACATTTCCTCTATCACAGGATGTCCGAACTCTGTACAAATGGAAACTTCTGTTGGGTATAGAGAGCACCAAACTAGATATGGACAGTGTTGGGTAAGTTACTTTAAAAATGTAATCCGTTACAGTTACAAGTTACCTTGTTTAAAATGTAATTGTAGTGTAACTTTTTGGATTACTTAAAAAACTAATGTAACTAATTACTTTTGGATTACTTTTACCTATTTATGGTATAAGATAATCTGTATATTATATGTATGATTCCATCTGTATTTATCACATTTATTTATACCATGCTATTTTTCTTTTCATTGTACTGCCATAACTACATTATACATTCTCTGCACATACATGCATTTCCCTAGGTAATTGATCTATTCTGCACATATCTATTAACCATCTTTACTTACACTAGCTGTAAATAACTGCATTTTATCTCTAAATACTGCATGCTGTACAATCTGCACGCGTTACACTTGATAAGATGCCAAACTGCATTTCATTAATACATGTGCAATGACAATGAAGTGCTCTACTTTAGTAATAAATAAGCAAAGTAAGACTTTTACATCACATTTTATTTTTCTTTGCACACCCTTGCTTGTGTGTGTGCGCCAGTACTTCCGGTGAAAACTTCCAGGTGATTTGACAGCTAGCGCGTCAGGTTAGGGCCAGTGGCCGTAAACAAATGTTAACTTATAGCCGAGAAGAAAGATGATAATATAACGTAGCTAAAAAGACTAGCTTTCTTCAGTAGCCTAATGCTTACCGATTTAGCAAGCCTAGCAGCCTCGTTGCTAATGCTAGCCGCCGTAACGTTACCAACCATACCCGACGTCAAGGAGTTGGCTGAGCAGGGGCAAGATTATGGGGATGGCAGAGTTAACTTCATAATGGGTGAGTGCAGGTTTCATTCACTTGTTTTCATTCTTTCACAGGATTGATTCACTTCATTGGTTTATCCGATTGCTGGCCGCCGAGCCATTATGTGTCTGGGTTTGTGTGGGTTACTGATCATGGTTGTCAGCAGTCGATAGTCAGGTTGTGTGATGTGTGTGTGAGTGTGTATTTTTTCTATGGGTACATTCCATTGACTGTATGAGCAGTCTGTGCTCGTTTTTTTATTTTTATTTAATTAGATTGGAGATACTCATTAATACTGAGGGGGGGCTGGTCCCGGGGTAAATTGCCAGGGCCGATTTTTTTTTCCCCAGTCCGACCCTGCCGCTCTGTACTTCTGTCACTGCAACCTCGCACAAATTGTAATCCTGTTAAGTAACCCCCATTCTCACTGAATGTAACTGTAATCTGAGTACATCGTTTTTGCTTGTACTGTAACGGATTACAGTTACTTTTATTTTGTATCCTTTTACCGTAACGCCATTACATGTAATCCGTTACTCCCCAACCCTGGATATGGAATACAAGAAACTGAAAATAAAAAAAGATTAAGCTGGAGATGATGAAACTGGAGAGGGATGTAAGTATAAATTCAGATAAAGGAGAAGGTCGTGGTGTGAACTGTATTCAATTCTGTTTTCTCTCCACAGCTTGAGAAACATGTAATAATAATTAAACAATTCAACACAACTTGAACTCAAACTTGTCATTATTGTACGGTTCATGCAAAGTGTTAGAAATGTGTTTTTTTACATTTATATTCACAGTGGGGTGCCATGACCTAAACGTGTGGAAAGTTATAAATCATCTCTCTCCATTTAGACTTTGTACACTTGCTCTGACTTAAACTGCTACTGTGTCAATGCTAAATTATGAAAAGAAGTTCTACCTCAAAGGTCACAACAATAAGGATCAAAGGAAATATGTGTCCCTGTATAGGTCCCTCACTGTGTCAGGAGAAACGGAGTCCCTTCAGGCACTGGAACCTGCAGGGACTCGAGCAAGAAAAGACTTGAGCATGAAAAGTTGTCCACAAGACAAAATGTATAAAATATGAAGTATACTATAAAATTTAAGATGGCTCTGTCAGAAGTTAGCCATGGTGCCTGAGAACTTTAACCACTGAACCTGGATTTAATTTGGACAACGGTCATTTTTATCCGTGCCCTTGTTGTAGCATGTGCATGTGCATGCCCTTGTTCCTGGATCAGGATATGGCGTGAGGAGGTACAGCCAGCATGCATAGCATCTGTCCCCAAGCAGGACACCATTGAACTCTCCTGCAGAATAAGAGAAATGTTGGATGGATATACATGTGTTAAGACTTGACAATTTTATGCAATGTAATCATATGGCTATCTATAAAAAAGTATGACGAGCACTTTAAATTCCTTAAAATTACCTCTACACCTGACCTCTCATTTGATTACCAAAATTATGACTATGCTATATACACCTTACTTCAAAAGTACACTCCTTCGGGTAAGTAAAATTCTTGCGCCTTGTGCAAACCTCTGTGCAGGTGAGGCTGCTCGGAAGATCTTATAATCATGAACTGATCCCGGCCATTTAGCCTCAATGTTGGAAATGAAATGACCTCCATCACAGATCATCTGTATGCACGGAGGATAGGAGTCAATGATGAGGTTTCACAGGGCATAAATGTAACATTGCTCAGCATTACTCAAAGGGGTTAATGTGGTGTTTTTCGAAATGAGAATTCCAGTTCAGAGTCTATGGACAATTATCCCCAAGTGTACCTGTACATTTAGGATATGGAAAAATGTTCGGTTTACATAGTCAGCCTCCACGGGTCCAGCAGGGGCCTGGATGCGTACATGGCAGCGTACTATTCAGAGACAACATGGGAAGCCGGACAGCCTCTCCCATTCTCTAGCGAAATTGCTACATCTTCAATGTTAAATTGACGATAAAACAGTTATTCACAAAACACAAGATATGCCCAATACTGCATTTACTTTCATAACTACAACATGTTGTCCTGTAGCTTAATGAAGTGATTTGTTCTGAAATTGCCACCGTTCACTGAGGAAATCATGTTATGAAGCCGCCACTAACAGCCAGGCTTCCGAGCCGAGGGCTGCCCGGCTTCAGGAGGGGGCGGGAGAGTCAAGTTTTTTTCTACAATTCTAGGTCATCATTGGATAAATCGACAAAAACCCATCACTTCCGAGGCTGCCCGGCTTCTCTGGTGGTAGATTAGACGTGGGCGTGTCAAAATGAGGGGCTGTGTCGTGATGATTGGAGTTAGTGTGTCCATCATGAGAGATGTTGTGGCAGCCGAATTTTTAAGCGGTGAGAAGCACGCTGGAACTTCAGTCCCAAAGCGGATACGAAAGAGACTGGTTGTCTGTGAAAGTGCTGTCGGAGTTTCACTCATTTCCCATCGTTTCCATTTCCATCCTCACATACATACACTTTTGTAAATATTACACTGTAAATAAGAAACACATCCTTGTTGTTTAGAAGTTTTGTCAATCATATTCCTGTTGTGCATTTGTTTGTCGTGTTAGCTGTCGTGTTTTAATTGTTTCTTTCCAGAATTCATGTTGTCCATTCACAAATGTTACCTTTTTTAAGAATACTTACCACCACCATCAAACTCTAAGTATTCATTATGACAGGGAAAAATACTCCACAGATTCTGATCCAGCCACAGATCCAGCCATTTACAGGCCTTAGATTCGATCATACTTGATTTTGGCCTTGCTGTGTGAATTTTCAAAGTCTATACCTTCTTTCTGTGTATTTGCTGGGCATACTTGTCATACTAGGCACAGCTATGTTATAACTAATTCTTTTTAACTTTGCTATCTTCTGCTTTGGGATGGCACGAGCCACTACAACCCTGAGCGCGTAATATGGGCTTCCCCTGTTTTAAAAGTCAGCAGCCGCCACTGGTACATGGGTACAGTGTAGTGCACCGATAACATGGGGAAGCCTGAGGGAGATGATGAACGAAATATAAATACTCCAGCCAGTAGGTTGTTTTACATCATCGGCTGTTGTAAATGTGGAGCAGCAACCTGAAAGGACCTGTCCCCCATTTTTCTGAGTCTGGTCCTAGGCGGGTGAAGGTTGGGTGTTTGTAAAATGTGGGACGGAGATGTGATAAGGTATCACTTAGTTTTAATGAATACCATGTTCTTTTTAATTTAATTCCATATTCCATACTTGTATTGTTCCATTTCTTTAGTTGCACTGACTGATTGATATTGATTTTCCGAGACAGTGAAAGTGGTGACATGATAACCGCAAATTATTATTTTTGTTTGTTTTTTATACAAGACATGAGTTGCGAGAGCGCGGAATTCTACCAGGTGGAACTTTCTTTCGGGAGTCTGTTTCAGCCGGTCGGACATTCTTTGAGACACAGCTAAACCAAGCTTGAACGTTAGCCTGCCCAAGAGCAGTCTAGTTCTGCGGTATAAGTTACCATGGGTACTCAGCGGGCATTCAAATAAGCCACGTTTGTGGAACGGAACTCTCTCTTAGATTAGCCACTTTTTTAAACATGCTGTTGTGGAACCTAATCTTAAAAAAAAAAAAAAAACAGTTTGTATCCATCAGTACAAAAAAAAACATTGAGACCAATTTTCAAACTCCCATTTAAAAGATAGCTGCTGTCCAACTTATATCTTATTTGGAGAAAAATGGCATTTATGCTATTTCCAGTTTGGGTTCTATAAAATGAAACAAAATGAAATTAAATGAAAAAAGCAGTTATATTGTGTAATTTCCATAATATGCTGACATCATAGTCTTAGTCTTGTTAGATCTCTTCTCAGTTTTTGACACAATTAATAAAAATATACTGATAAATGGACTGAGGGATCTGGTTGGAGTGTCTGGATCTGTCCTAAAGGGCTTTTTTTCATTTGTATATGGCAGGAGCTTTAGTGTGCTTGCAAACCAGATCATGTCTGAGTCTACAGGATTGTCATGTGGAGTCCTTCAGGGCTGGCACCGATTTGGTTTCTGTTATATGTTCTTCCTTTAGGTCAGATAATTCAGCAATTCAGTGATGTTTTCTTCCATCTTTTTGCTGATGATATTCAGTTGTACTGCTTATTACATTACGGTCATTTTGCAGACGCTTTTATCCAAAGCGACTTACATTAAGTGTGTTCCACATCGGTAGGCAAAAGAACTTCAGGTCACAAGAAATCATAAGTGCTTCCATTGGGTAACATTATTAGACAGCATGGCATAAATTTCCATTGCTATGCTGATGATACTCAGCTGTACTTATCTATAAAACCAGATGAACCCAATAGGTTGGTCAGACTACAAGCATGTCTTAAAGACATAAAGACCTGGATGACTCAGAACTGTCTGCTTCTAAATTCAGACAAAACTGAAGTCGTTATCTTTGGACCTGAGCGTTTCAGGGAGAAATTGTCTAGCTATAGTTACTCTAGATGGTATTACCTTGGCTTCTAGTTCTACAGTGAGGAACCTTGGAGTTATTTTTGACCAGAACTTATCATTTGACTCGCATATAAAACAGGTTTCTAGGACTGCCTTCTTTCATCTTCGTAATATTGTTAAAATCAGGAACATCTTGTCTCAGAGTGATGCAGAAAAACTAGTCCATGCATTTGTTACTTCAAGATTGGACTACTGTAATTCTTTATTATTGGGCTGTCCCACATATTCTCTGAAAAGCCTCCAGCTGATCCAAAATGCTGCAGCCAGAGTTTTAGCTTCTCTTCATTGGCTCCCTGTTAAATTCAGAATAGAATTTAAGATTCTTCTCCTTACATATAAAGCTCTTAATGACCGAGCTCCATCATATCTTAAAGATCTCATTGTAAGATATTTTCCTAACAGAGCACTTTGTTCCCAAACTGCAGGTTTACTTGAGGTTCCCAGAGTTTCTAAAAGTAGAATGGGAGGCAGAGCCTTCAGTTATCAGGCCCCTCTCTTGTGGAATAAGCTGCCAGTAAATGTCCGGGAAGCAGACACCCTTTCCACTTTTAAGACCAGGCTTAAAACTTTCCTTTTTTATAAAGCTTATAGTTAGGTCTGTTGAATCTGATCGTGTGTCTGCTAGTGTGTCTTGTCCTGCCTCCACCTCTGGCACCCTCTATACTTTCATTACCCCCTACCCGAACCAGGGTTTGAATCCCATTCCCGCCTATCTTACCTCTTTTATTTCTACCCCTACCTGAACCAGGGTTTGCATCCCCACCCCGCTGTGACTGGTGTGCAGTTGGTGAGAGTGAGTTGTATGGCTTTGTTTTTGCTGGTATTTTTAGTGATTATAGGACTGTTTAGGTGAGTTTGTCTGCTGAATCTGCTAGTGTGTCTTGTCCTGCCTCCACCTCTGGCACCTTCTATACTTTCATTACCCCCTACCCGAACCAGGGTTTGCATCCCATTCCCGCTTATCTTACCTCTTTTATTTCCGCTTATCTTACCTCTTTTATTTCTCCCCCTACCCGAACCAGGGTTTGCATCCCCACCCCGCTGTGACTGGTGTGCAGTTGGTGAGAGGCTGAGGTAGCTTGTGGCTGTAAAAGATGGTTCTATATATGGATCTATATAGGGAGTATAGGGAATTACTCACTGAGTCTGGTCCTTTATTTATTTATTTATTTTTGTTAGCACAAGTTTCTTGTGTTTACCTTGAATAGGGATGGCTCAGGTGATCCTGAAACATCCCATAGTTAAGCTGCTATAGGCCTAGACTGCTGGGGGGCCTCATCTGTCACACCTTTCCTCACTTTACTCTCTTTATGTATATGTGACATTATTGTGGTCATTAACTCGTGTTTCCCTGTTCCAACAGATATCCTTTGAATGGTGTTACAGTGCCGCCCCCCCCCCTTTCTGTCTTCTCAAACCCCAGCTGGTCGAGGCGGATGGCCACCCTTCCTAAGTCTGGTTCTGCCAGAGGTTTCTTCCTGTTAAAAGGGAGTCGTTTCTCTCCACAGTCGCCTCAGGCACGCCGCTCAGGCCGGGAGATTGGACCATCCATCCATCCATCCATTATCTTCCGCTGGTCCGGGGATCGGGTCGCGGGGGCAGCAGCTTGAGCAAAGAGACCCAGACGTCCCTGTCCCCGGCCACTTCCTCCAGCTCTTCTGGGGGGACCCCGAGGCGTTCCCAGGCCAGCCGAGAGACATAGTCTCTCCAACGTGTCCTGGGTCTTCCCCGGGGCCTCCTCCCAGTGGGACGGGCCCGGAACACCTCACCGGGGAGGCGTCCAGGAGGCATTCTCACCAGATGCCCGAGCCACCTCATCTGACTCCTCTCGATGCGGAGGAGCAGCGGTTCTACTCCGAGCCCCTCCCGGATGACCGAGCTTCTCACCCTATCTCTAAGGGAGAGCCCAGACACCCTGCGGAGGAAACTCATTTCGGCCGCTTGTATTCGCGATCTCGTTTTTTCGGTCACTACCCACAGCTCGTGACCATAGGTGAGGGTAGGAACATAGATTGACCGGTAAATCAAGAGCTTCGCCTTCTGGCTCAGCTCCTTCTTCACCACGACGGGCCGGTGCAGAGCCCGCATCACTGCAGACGCCGCACCAATCCGTCTGTCAATCTCCTGTTCCATTCGTCCCTCACTCGTGAACAAGACCCCGAGATACTTGAACTCCTCCACTTGGGGAAGGATCTCATTCCCGACCCGAAGAGAGCATTCCACCCTTTTCCGGCTGAAGACCATGGTCTCAGATTTGGAGGTGCTGATGGTCATCCCAGCCGCTTCACACTCGGCTGCGAACCGCTCCAGTGAGAGCTGAAGGTCACGGCCTGACGACGCCAACAGAACCAAATCGTCCGCAAAAAGCAGAGACCCGATTCTGAGGTCGCCAAACCGGACCCCCTCAACGCCCTGGCTGCGCCTAGAAATTCTGTCCATAAAAATTATGAACAGAATCGGTGACAAAGGGCAGCCCTGACGGAGTCCAACCCTCACAGGAAACATGTCCGACTTACTGCCGGCAATGCGGACCAAACTCTGACACCGGTCATACAGAGACCGAACAGCCCATATCAAGGAGTCCGGCACTCCATACTCCCGGAGCACCCCCCACAAGAGTCCCCGAGGGACACGGTCGAACGCCTTCTCCAAGTCCACAAAACACATGTAGACCGGTTGGGCGAACTCCCATGCACCCTCCAGGATCCTGCGGAGGGTATAGAGCTGGTCCACTGTTCCACGGCCAGGACGAAAACCACACTGCACCTCCTGAATCCGAGATTCGACTATCCGGCGGATCCTCCTCTCCAGTACCCCCGAAAAGACCTTACCAGGGAGGCTGAGGAGTGTGATCCCCCTATAGTTGGAACACACCCTCCGGTCCCCCTTTTTAAAGAGGGGGACCACCACCCCGATCTGCCAGTCCAGAGGCACTGCCCCCGATGTCCACGCGATGCTGCAGAGGCGTGTCAACCAAGACAGCCCCACAACATCCAGAGCCTTGAGGAACTCAGGACGGACCTCATCCACCCCCGGGGCCTTGCCACCGAGGAGTTTTTTGACCACCTCGGCAACCTCAGCCCCAGAAATGGGAGGTCCCACGTCCGAGCTCCCCAACTCTGCTTCCTCATCGGAAGGCGTGTCGGTAGGATTGAGGAGGCCCTCGAAGTACTCCCCCCACCGACTCACGACGTCCCTAGTTGAAGTCAGCAGAGCCCCGCCCTCACCATACACGGTGTTGACGATGCACCGCTTCCCCCCCCTGAGCCGCCGGATGGTGGACCAGAATCTCCTCGAGGCCGTCCGGAAATCGTTCTCCATGGCCTCCCCGAACTCCTCCCAAGCCCGAGTTTTTGCCTCAGCAACCGCCGAGGCTGCGTTCCGCTTGGCCTGTCGGTACCCATCAGCTGCTTCCAGAGTCCCACTGGCCAAAAAGGCCCGATAGGACTCCTTCTTCAGCTTGACGGCCTCCCTCACCACTGGGGTCCACCAGCGGGTTCGGGGATTGCCGCCACGACAGGCACCGACCACCTTGTGGCCACAGCTCCGGTCGGCCGCCTCAACAATGGAGGCACGGAACATGGCCCATTCGGGCTCAATGTCCCCCACCTCCCCCGGGACATGGTTGAAGCTCTGCCGGAGGTGGGAGTTGAAACTCCTCCTTACAGGGGATTCCGCCAGCCGTTCCCAGCAGACCCTCACAATACGTTTGGGCCTGCCAGGTCTGACCGGCTTCCTCCCCCACCAGCGGAGCCAACTCACCACCAGGTGGTGATCAGTTGACAGCTCCGCCCCTCTCTTCACCCGAGTGTCCAGGACATACGGCCGCAAGTCCGATGATACGACTACAAAGTCGATCATCGAGCTGCGGCCGAGGGCGTCCTGGTGCCAAGTGCACATATGGACACCCTTATGCCTGAACATGGTGTTCGTTATGGACAATCCGTGACGAGCACAGAAGTCCAACAACAAAACACCACTCTGATTCAGATCGGGGGGGCCGTTCCTCCCAATCACGCCCCTCCAGGTCTCACTGTCATTGCCCACGTGAGCATTGAAGTCCCCCAGCAGGACGAGGGAGTCTCCCGGAGGAGCACTCTCTAGTGCCTCCTCCAGGGACTCCAAAAAGGGTGGGTACTCTGAACTGCCGTTCGGTGCATAAGCACAAACAACAGTCAGGACCCGTCCCCCCACCCTAAGGCGGAGGGAGGCTACCCTCTCGTCTACCGGGGTAAACCCCAATGTACAGGCGCACAGCTGGGGGGCGATAAGTATGCCCACACCTGCTTTACGCCTCTCACCGCGGGCAACTCCAGAGTGGAAGAGAGTCCAACCCCTCTCGAGGAGGCTGGTTCCGGAGCCCAAGCCATGCGTCGAGGTGAGTCCGACTATATCTAGCCGGAACCGCTCAGCCTCGCGCACCAGCTCAGGCTCCTTCCCCAGCAGAGAGGTGACGTTCCACGTCCCAAGAGCCAGCTTCAGTAGCCGAGGATCAGACCGCCAAGGTCCCCGCCTTCGGCTGCCGCCCAGCTCACATTGCACCCGACCCCCATGGCCCCTCCCACGGGTGGTGAGCCCGTAGGAAGGGGGACCCGTGTCGTTTCTTCGGGCTGTGCCCGACCGAGCCCCACGGGCACAGACCCGGCCACCAGGCGCTCGCCGGCGGGCCCCACCCCTGGGCCTGGCTCCAGGGGGAGGCCCCGGTGACCCGCGTCCGGGCAAGGGAACACGGTGTCCATAAATATTATTCATCATAGGGGTCTTGTGAGCTGTTCTTTGTCTGGTCCCTCATCTAGGATCTGTTTGCCATGGGTGACCCTACCAGGGGCTTAAAGCCCCAGACAACATAGCTCCCAGACTCATTGGGGCACGCAAACCCCCCCACCACGATAAGGTGACAGCTCAAGGGGGAGGGGAGATTGGACCGAAAAAACAAAAAGTTTTCAGTGCAATCTGTCGGTTTTCTTAGCTAAGAAATTGTTTTTGAATTGGCCCTATATGAACGAATTGGATTATTTTATGAATTATGATTATTATTAATTAATTGAATTCCAATTGGGTTTTTTTTTTTTTTTGAACAATTTGTTTATTGAGATTTCAAAACAAATTCCAGCAATTCAACGTCAGTACAAATGACAATGGGTGTTTTCCCCAACATTTCTCAAAGACTGATGGTTTTTTCCTAAGATTAAACATGATCTTTTCTGATGGCAAATATGACGATAGCTCTTTAAGCCATAAAGAGACACTAGGAGGATCCTCACTCTTCCAGTTGATAGCAATGCATTTATTTGCTGCAATTAGGGCTAATCTGATGAAGCGAGTGTTGACTCTCATATTAACTGGTAGACTCGACAGGTCCCCTAATAGTGTCAGCCGTGGATTAGCTGGGATTTCCACCCCCACAATACTCTTGACCATATCCAAGATAGATCTCCAATACTGCTCCAGACAACTACATGCCCAAAACATGTGGAGAAGGGACCCCGTTTCAGTCTTGCATCTAGGACAGTGTTCAGAGTAGTTACTACTTATCTTATGGAGACGTTGAGGCGTCAAGTAGACCCTGTGTATAAGGTTAAACTGCAATAGTTTATGCCGGCTGTTGTAGGAGAATGATTGGGAACTACTACAAATCTCCCTCCACACAGACGCTTCGAAGGCAGAGTCAGTGTCAGTTTCCCACTTAAGTTTTGCATTAAAAGCTTTGTTTTCTGCCAGGCTCATTAGTCTTTTATAAACGTAGGATAGAAAACCCTTGGAGTTAAGCTTGTCTCGCATCATACTGTCTATCTCGAAGTCCTCCAAGGGGATAAGTTTCCCACCTTGCTGTACCCTAATATAATCTCTGACTTGCAAGTATTTAAAGAAGTGTGCAGAGGGGAGCCCAAAAGAGAGCCTCAGTTGCTCAAAGGATTTCAGATAATTTCGCTCATATAAATGTCCAAAAGTGCATATACCTCTGTTGTACCAGTCTCTAGTAATACTATCTCTCAATGCCCCTGGTAAAACCGGGTTCAAGTGGAATGGAGTAAAACCATACAGTGTCCGGACACTATGAAACTTAGCCCTAATTTCATCCCAGATTTTGGATGTAAGTTTTATCAATGGATTATTAGTTACATTTTTTTGCTTATGATAAGAGTAAATAAAAGGAATGCTAGATAACTCCTCTGCTGTATGGGACTGTTCGATCTGTTTCCAAGCTGGAGGGTGCTCCAGGTCTCTGATCCAGATCCAAATAGCTCTGGACCGGGCTGCCCAGTAGTACATCTGGAAATCTGGTAAGTTTAGCCCCCCCTCTTCAGTGGGCCGACAGAGGGTTTTGAGTTTAACTCTGGGAATTTTACCATTCCATAGAAATCTAGATATCAGTTTATCCAGATTCTTAAAGAAAATTTTTGGGATTGGTGTTGGTAGTGCCTGGAACAAGTAAAGAAATTTGGGTAAGATATTCATTTTAATACAATTTATTCTACCAATCAGAGATATAGGAAGAGACTTCCATCTGTCCAAATCTGCTTCAACTCTTTTAAAAAGAGGTTCATAATTGAGAAAGTAGGTCTGGTGTAGTTGGTTGGGTATTTGCAGACCAAGATAACAAAGCTTATATGGATCCCAATGAAAGGGAATGTTTCCCCTCGATACACCTTGAGCAGTTGAGTTAAGAGGCATCATTACACTTTTCTGTTTATTTATCTTGTAACCAGAGATACAGCTATAGTCTTCTAACAGGGAGCAGAGGGCGGGCAGTGATGCCTCCACATTAGTCAGATATAGCATAATGTCATCAGCATAAAGCGAAATTATATGTTTCACGCCTTTGACCATTACACCCTCTATTACAGGATGTGCTCTAACAGCAACTGCGAGAGGTTCAACCGCCAACGTAAAGAGGAGCGGAGAAAGGGGGCATCCCTGGCGGGTGCCGCGTGACAGGGGAAACAGAGATGAGATGTCAGCATTTGTTCGGATCATTGCAGATGGATTGAGATAGAGTATCTTTATCATTCGTATCAAATTTGGACCAAAACACATTTTTTCTAAAACTGCAAAGAGAAAGGGCCATTCCAAGCGATCAAATGCCTTTTCAGCATCCAATGAAAGGGCAACGACCGGCACATTAATATTTTTGGAGCAACAAATCAAATCGAAAAACCTACGGACGTTATCGGCGGAAAAGCGGTTCTGAACGAAGCCAGTCTGGTCTTTATGTATAAGGCTGGGTATCACCTTCTCCAGCCTGGAAGCTATAACCTTAGTGAATATTTTATATTCTGAGGAGAGAAGGGCTATGGGCCTATATGAACCACATAGCCGTGGATCTTTGCCTGGTTTTGGCAGGACGGTAATCAGGGCCTGTTCTAAAGTTTTAGGCAGTTGTTGACTTTCAAGTGAGTGTTTGAACATATCCATTAGTGGTGTTATTAGATTAGATGCAAATGCTTTATAGAAGTCCATGGAGAACCCATCTGGCCCCGGCGATTTCCCTGCTGAAAGCTTACCAATTGCATTCAAAACCTCTTGTTTCGTAATATCTGCTTCCAGGTCCTCCCGTGTCCCCACCTCCACCCTGGGGATTACCAGTCCCTCTAAGAAGTTAGTCATTTTATGATTGTCAACCCCCTGGGAGGAATATAAGTCAACATAAAAATCCCTAAAAATGTCATTGATGCGTTTGGGATCATGGACTATTGTGGCGTCGTCCCTGGTCTTAACTGAGGGGATGCATCTAGAGTTTTCTTCTTTCCGGATCTGCCAGGCCAATAATTTACCACTTTTATCCCCATGTTCATAGTACTGTTGTTTAGTTCTAGCCATGGCGTTCTCAATCACCCTAGTGGTTAGCAAATTATATTCAGTTCTTTTGATATTTAGAAGACCCAAAGTTGATTCACTGTGAGTTTGGAAGTGCTCTTTTTCAAGAGTCTTAATCTCTGATTCAAGTGTTTTGGTTTTCAGCATGTATTGTTTTTTTTTCCATGAGCTATAGCTTATAGTCTCACCTCTCACAAATGCTTTTAAGGATTCCCACACAGCCGATGGCGAGGCGGTCCCTTTGTTAATACTAATAAAACAGTCTATTTTGTTACTAATAAGTTTAACATAGTCTGCGTCATTAACTAGATGTGTGGGGAATCGCCAAAGTTTGCAGCTACTGCTAGTGTTCTTTTTAACGATCTGAAGCAGAAGAGGGGCATGGTCCGAGTGAGTCATAGCTAAATATTCGCATGAGGATATAAGATGGAATCTGTCAACATGAGTAAGAAATAGATCAATTCTGGAGTAGCTTTTATGAGCGTGTGAATAGAATGAATACTCACGTACTGACTTATGTTTTTCTCTCCATACATCTACAAGCTTGAAATCTGCTATTTCTTTTTTCAGAGTCTTGGCTGCATGTGACAGAGTTTTGGGATTAGAGGATGACCGATCCTTAGAAGGATCCAGAACTAAGTTCATGTCACCGCCTATAAAAAGTTCACTGGGATGACACGTTAGTGTGAAAAATAAGTTTTGGAAAAATTGAGGACAGTCGTAATTTGGCCCATAAATATTAACTAGCGTAATAGATTCACCTGCTAGGGAACCTTTAAGTATCAGATATCTGCCCTGTTTGTCTTTCTCAACGTTGTTCACCTGCAAGGGGACATCTTTACGTATCAATATGGCGACACCTCGAGATTGGGATGAGAAAGAGGAGTAAAAGGTCTGCCCTTGCCATTGGCGTGCTAGTCTGACATGCTCTGCTTCAGTTAGATGAGTCTCCTGCAACAGAGCTATGTCTATTTTATGATTCCTAAGGAAACTAAGTATCTTTCTACGTTTTAACAAGTTATTGATTCCATTAGTATTCCATGTCAAATACTTAAGAGCTACAACTGTCATTTCCCTAACCTATTCCTTCTATGAAGTGATGCAGGATCCAGAAGCAATCAGGGCAACAAATCAGGCCATTGTCTTATCTAAAAGATACATTTCTATGTCTTGTACGCAGAGTGAGAGTGTGAAAGGAAAAACCAAAAACAAAAAAAGGAGTAACCTGAAAATAAATCAAACTAATCCCCACAATCCCCCCTCCTGCCCCACTCCCTCCCCAACTGAGGAAGTGTTGAACCCCTGATCTACCTGACGCTTTTTTAATGCAGCTGTTACCTATTGCTGCATCATTAAATGGTGCCTATCCTCCTCACAAAAATAAGTAATCTATTAGCCATTAAGCCAAGTCCATGACAAAACAAGAACAACAAAAAATAAACCCCAAAAAAAACAATTACATAAAGTTTTACCTCTTAAGGTGAGGGAACATTGTAAGCATTATACCATGGAGCAAATCCTCAGAAAAACATCAAGGAAGGACTTCAAATTACATAACCTCAAAGCCACAAGGCCAAAATCTTGTATTCGCCAGACCCTTTAGTTAGTGAGCTATTGTTAATGACTAAACAAGCCGCCCTCCGGTCTATAAAAATATACAGAAATGTAAATAAAACAGGAGGTGATACCTATAACACCTAGTCGTCCTATAATGTAATTATAAATAATAACCATCGCCTCTGAAGTTAGGGGAGAGGAGAGGGATAACGCTTGAAACTTGGCCGCGTTACCTGGCGGTTACAGTAGTACAGAACACGTCTACCATAGCTAAGTGTATTGAACATTTTATAGACAGAATTCAAAGCCCAAATACAGCCTCCCGGTAGTCTACTTACAGCTGGGGTCCGCGCTGAAAATGAAAATAAACCGGTCCGAGCAGTGTCCTAAGTGACAACAAGGCTGCATGTCCATAACGATCCGGGGGAAGCCGCAGACAGCTACTCCAGGCAGAGAACAGCAATCCCGCGTCAAACACGAAAGTTCCCAGGCCAAACAGGTCCATAGTACGAGCGGTAAGATTGCGCTGGTAGAGAAAAAATAAAAATAAAAATAAACGAAAAAAATTCCCCGGCCATGGAGATCAGTCCTGTCTGTCCGTCACGGAGACGTGTCCAAATGCGTAGTTCAGTCCACCGCGTAGTGGATTAATCTTGGGGCAGCACATCTGGATGATATCTCTTAAGATAGTTTTCCGCAGCCTGTGGCGTTGTGAAGGTGCGCCGGCCACCCTCTAGATCCATAGAGAAAGTGGTTGGGTGCAGTAGTCTGAAAGTGATATTTTTTTCCTTGAGTTTCCTTTTCAGCGGCACAAAGGCTTTCCTCTTCTTATACAGAGCAGTTGACATATCTCTGAATATCATTATGGTCGAGTTGCCATATCGTAGGGAACTCTTGTTCCGGGCCGCCTCGGTAATCTTGACCGTGTCGGAGAAGCGGAGCAGCCGGATCACAATAGCGCGGGGTCTGGCGCCATCCGCCGGGCGTTGTAGCAGGGATCTGTGAGCACGCTCTATTTCAAAAGTTTCCCCGTCTAAGTCAAGCATCTTGGGTAGCCATTCTTGAATAAACGCCACTGTGTCCTTCCCCTCCACTCCTTCTGGAAAGCCGACCAGCCTCAGGTTCTTCCTACGGGCTCGGTTCTCTTGGTCGTCCAGTTGATCCCTCAGGTCACTCAATTCGCCAACCGTAGATTTTTTGTAGTCATCCAGCTCAAGTTGCAAAGCAGCTAGCGAGTCATCAAACTCACATTGCTTCCCCTCGATGCTCTTTATTCTGTGTCCAATAGCCTCGTTGTCTTTAGCGATCTTTTCCATCGTTTCGGAAAGCTTATTCAGACGTCCCTCAATCATGGACTCGATCCTCTGCATTCCTTTTTCCATCTCAGAAATGAACCACTGAGGGGCGTGCTGTGGAGGCTGTCCATCTAGCCCGCCGCTGTTGCTGCTAGCACTCGGTGGTGTCATTTGCCTATTCTTCTCATCTTTATTTCCGTCCGTCTTTTTCGGTGGCATTGTCTCGTTATCACTTTTCCCACTTATTAAAGCACGCGTGGCGTCGAGTTGACTTAATGAAAAATCGGCAGAAGGCTAATTTCAGTGGGCTAGCAAGCGGAGCACGGCACCATGCGTCTGTATCCTACGCCTCCATAACCGGAAGTCGAATTCCAATTGGCTTGAATTGGACTTACTATCTAAGTGCCTTGAGATGACATTTGTTGTATTTGGCGCTATATAAATAAAAATGAATTGAATTGAATTGAATTTCCTTCCAAAACCAAACAGCTAAGAGCATAACTAGTGCTAGAGTAAGTGCGGTAAGTTAGGTACCTAGACAAATGGGAAGACAATTTAGAAAACAAAGACAATTTAGGAAACAAATAAGTGCGTAAGGAGCTAGGACGAAACAGGTGATGTCCTCAGAGGGCGGATCAGGGTAGTGTTTCCTGAAGAGATGGGTTTTCAGCCTGCGGCGAAAGATGGGCAGCGACTCAGCTGTCGTGACATCAGTCGGGAGATCGTTCCACCATCGGGGTGCCAGAACAGAGAAAAGCCATGATCGTGCACAGGGACCGCTGAGTGACAAGGCAGCCAGGCGCCTGGAGGCCGCAGAGCGAAGTGGTCGGGCTTGACCATAGCCTGGAGGTATGAAGGAGCTGTTCCATCCAATGCCCTGTAGGCTATCACCCGAGTCTTAAACTGAATGCGAGCAGCTACGGGGAGCCAGTGTAGAGAGCGGAGAAGGGGAGTGGTGTGGGAGAACTTGGGGAGGTTGAAAACCAGACGAGCAGCAGCTTTCTGAACAAGGTCCAGAGATCTGATGGCAGAAGCCGGGGCGCCAGCAAGGAGCGAGTTGCAGTAGTCCAGGTGGGAGATGAACAGAGCCTGGATGAGCACCTGCGCTGCCTTGTCGGTGAGGAAGGGACGAATCCTCCGGATGTTGTAGAGGAGAAATCAGCAGGAACGGGTCACTGATGCAATGTTTGGCGAGAACGACTGTCCAGGGTCACACCTAGATTCCTCGCAGTCCAAGTTGTGGTCATCACGTAGTCATCCATGGTGATGGCCAGGTCTCGGAACCGGCAGCCCTTCCCCGGGAGAAACACCAGCTCAGTCTTCTCCAGGTTGAGCTTAAGGTGGTATATCGACATCCACCCCGAGATGTCTGCCAGGCACGCAGCAATGCGTGACTCCACTTGGGTGTCAGAAGGGGGAAAAGACAGAATCAGCTGGGTGTCGTCTGCATAGCAGTGGTAGGAAAAGTTATGGGAGTGGATGATGTGTAGAGGGAGAAAAGAAGAGGACCCAAGACCGAACCTTGTGGAACCCCAGTGGGGAGCCTACGTGGCTTCGACACAGACACTCTCAGTGTTACCTGGTTGGAGCGATCTGTCAGGTAGGATGAGAACATGGAGAGTGCAGAGCCAGAAACACCCATTCCCTCCAGGGTAGAGAGAAGGATGTGGTGGTTCACTGTGTCAAATGCTGCAGACAGGTCCAGGAGAATCAAGACAGAGGAGAGAGAGTTAGCTCGAGCAGTTTGGAGTGACTCAGTTACTGCTAGGAGGGCCGTCTCAGTTGAGTGGCCCACCCCGAACCCGGACTGGTGGGGATCCAAGAGGTTGTTCTGGTGGAGGTAGGAGGACAGTTGTTTAAAGACAGCACGCTCAAGAGTTTTGGACAGAGCTCATTTAAAAAAAGGTCCACAAATTGTCCTCCTTAACTTACAAGCATTAAGCAGTGGTTGAGCAACAATAGCCTACAGCTAAATTTGGACAAAACTGAATCTTTACTGTACCAGACAGTGTCATCTCTGAGATTAAACAGCAACTGGATGATTTAGGATTCTGACATAAACCCGGTCTCAGAAATTTAGATGCAGTTTTTTTTTATCAAGCTTTTCCCTGGAACATAACTCCAAACAACAAATAAGAAGCTACTTTTTTCATTTGAGGAACATCTCAAAAGTCATATCAATGGTACCAACAAGTGAACAAGAGATGATAATTCATGGTTTTGTCTCTTCATGATTAGACTACTGTAATGCTCTGTTCACTTGTCTCAATAAGAAGGACTCTTCTGGTCGTCCAGAACTCTGCTGCAAGATTTCTGACATGCTCAAACAGACAAACTCATCTAACTCCTGTTTTAAACAAACTTACCACTCATTTTTAAAATTCCTGAAAAAATTTTGGCCTTAACCTTCAGAGCTGTACGTGGACAGACTCCACCTCACATTGCTGACGTGATTCAGCCTTACACTTCGTCTCGCAGTCTGAGGTAATCTACTCAGTCTTTTAACGGTCCCTCACACTTGCTTCAGGACTCTAGGAGACTCATCTTTCCAAGCAGTAGCACCCAGACTGGAATGCACTGCCTATATTTTTACAAGGTTTGGACTCTCTTGATAATTTTAAAAAGCAGCTGAAGATATTTTTTATTCCAAGCAGCTTTAAGTTAGATTTGGGCTTTTATGATTGTTTTGTTTTTCCGTTATATGTATTTTATTTACTTTTTCTGTGATTTTGTGACAATTGTCTGTGAAAGGTGCTACACATTGACATTGAGAGACCCAAGAGCGCAGAAGTGAATATCCTCCCCAATTTCCCAAGAGGCGAAGATGCTGCTAGCCTTGAGGAGCTGAGCCTGAAGATTGTGGATGAAGTCCAGAAGAGTGACAAAAATCATGTTCTTATTACAAAGTTAATGTAGACCACCTTGACCCTGCGATGCAAAGAGATCATCAATTCAATTCAATTCAATTCATTTTTATTTAAATAGCGCCAAATACAACAAATGTCATCTCAAGGCACTTAGATAATGAAGTCCAATTCAAGCCAATTGGAATTCAATTAATTGTAATCATAATTATTCATAAAATAATCCAATTCGTTCATATAGAGCCAATTCAAAAACAATTTCCTAGCTAAGGAAACCGACAGATTGCAGTGAAACTTTTTTTTTTTTTTTTTTTTGGTCCAATCTCCCGGCCTGAGCGTGCCTGAGGCGACTGTGGAGAGAAACGACTCCCTTTTAACAGGAAGGAACCTCTGGCAGAACCAGACTCAGGAAGGGTGGCCATCCGCCTCCACCAGCTGGGGTTTGAGAAGACAGAAGGGGGGGGCACTGTAACACCATTCAAAGGATATCTGTTGGAACAGGGAAACACGAGTTAATGACCACAATAATGTCACATGTACATAATATCATTTGAGAAATTGAACAGGGGAAAAAGAGAGCAAAGTGAGGAAAAGTGTGACAGATGAGGCCCCCCAGCAGTCTGGGCCTATAGCAGCTTAACTATGGGATGTTTCAGGATCATCTGAGCCATCCCTAACTATAAGCTTTATAAAAAAGGAAAGTTTTAAGCCTGGTCTTAAAAGTGGAAAGGGTGTCTGCTTCCTGGACATTTACTGGCAGCTTATTCCACAAGAGAGGGGCCTGATAACTGAAGGCTCTGCCTCCCATTCTACTTTTAGAAACTCTGGGAACCTCAAGTAAACCTGCAGTTTGGGAACGAAGTGCTCTGTTAGGAAAATATCTTACAATGAGATCTTTAAGATATGATGGAGCTCGGTCATTAAGAGCTTTATATGTAAGGAGAAGAATCTTAAATTCAGTGATGACCTTCTCGTTGCTGAGATCCCAGAACGCTCGCCTGCTCTGCAAATGGAGTCCCAGGTGAGAATGCTTTCCACCTGTTTGAGAAGGTGTATTACATATAAATACTTTGTGTCAGTGATAATCAAGTTTACATTAAGATCATGTGAGTTTAGGGTAGTGCATCTGCAACTTTTCTACTCGCTAGACTTCCAATTTTGTTTGAGAAAAATTTGCATTTTTTCTTTTTTACAGACCTACACAATCCTTTGTATTCATGCAGATCCACTTCCATGCTGTGTTGGGCCAACATGCCCCCTGTCTTCAGACCTTCTTTAGGAAAAAAAGCCGCTGGCACAGGGAAAGTGTCTGAAGTTCTGGATCAGCTTTTCAGGATTTATGACCTTCAGGTCAGTTGTTAACATTTCTTGGGATGTACACTAGTTGAGCTTTTACCATTAAGATATGAAATTTGTGGATGTGCTGATTAGCATCCACAGTAAAACAGTGAAATATTGTCCCATTACAGGAGCAAGTACAGGTAGACGTGCTGCTGTCCTCTACGCTCCCCTGCCTATCTACATGAGGATGCCTCCAGCTTTATAAAGACTTGGAATGTAAGTGAACACAGAGCCCAGTTTCACCAGAAAACATGCAATAGAAATGTTTATCCACATTTCTCTTACTTGCAAGAGAGATTAAAGTAGAAAAATGACAGCACTTAAGAAAAAAGTTGGGTGTTATGGGTCTCAAACTGGACTCTAGCTCACACCGTAACTTTTTGTGCTGTGGGCCAGGGTAACTGTTACATGATCTGTTGAGAGATTTAGTTTGAACATGCATAAAGTGTCATGTGATACTTATTACAGTTAATGTTTTAATCTTTTTTTCTGCTGCTCCAATGTCGAGAGTAAATTGCTTTTTCATGGAATTTCATATAGAAATATATACATTTGAATTACATGAAAAGTTACATTTGTAGAGGTATATTCTGCTATAATGTCATCACGGCTTGCCACTGAAGAATACATCAAATTCTTTCTTTCCTGACATTCAGAACTTATTTAGGTTCTTTCAACAGGTTTTGAATATACAATATATATATTTGTTAATCCATTAGAAAAAATGTTTTTTACTTGATGGGGATCAGAAACCAAGCACTAATCACACTCAAAATGTGTCAAGCTTAATAGGTCTATATAGCTGTGGGGTGTGTGTGTGGTTTTGGCTCAGCTGTAGGGGGGAGAAGTGGAGCTGTGGTTCAGGGAGCAGTCGCAGGTGAGGCACACATACGGCCAGTCTGTAATCACTGCGTCTGAAGACTCTGGACCAGCCAGCTCTTGCTGGCGTCACTGAAAGTGAGGTCTTGTGTGCTGCTGTTGCCAAGGTAATCCTTTAAAAAAGAGTAGCTAGGCTGCTACAAACTGAAACGTATGCGTTCTAATCCAAGATTCCAGCAATCAAAATAATAAATGAAAATAATTGGGAGGTTGTTAAATAATTATTGGAAGCGTTTAGATGAAATGCTGATTCAGCTGCATGGTATTCAGTTTTAAAAGTTGTAGTCTGTAGTACTTTTGAATTTTCTTCTGCTTTGCAAAGAGGTGAGATTTGATGATGTACAGTCAAATATAGTTGGGTACAAGACACTGCAAAAGAGCAATCTAAACTATTATCTAACAAATTTTTTTTACTGCTTTAGAACAGGTTTTTAAGCATTTCTCATGGCCACTGTTGGTATTCCTACATAGTTGGAAGAGGAGGGCGTTATGGGAGATTGGCTTAGCATTACTATTATAACATGCATCATAATGTCACCTCTATTTTACAATATTGGATGAAGTTTCAGTATTTGTGGGGCTGCTATTAGATATTTGGATAAAATGATCTGTAATTATCTAAGCTTTAACTTTAGTCATAGAGAAGAATCAATGTTATGTCTGCAACAGATAAAATCACAAACTTTCATAATAAAAGGAGTGAATGGTGGCCAGTAAATCTTTTTTTTTAGAGACAGGCCTAGACTTGGTTGAAATATTACCTAATTTCATGTAAATTTATAACTTGAAGTATTAGAAATCGTCTTTAAATATATAACAGTTTTGTTTTCTCTTTAGGCAGTCTGATAAACCATATATCAAGGACAAACCATTTGGGCTCCTTTCAGTCAGTGCCAGCTGCCACGTTCTTCTGACCTGAGAGGATTGCATTTGTGCTAGAGGGTAACATAATCACTAATCTTCCCACACTGGCTAATGCATTTTTGTCATATTATTTGGACTGATTTACGCCCTTTATCTGAGTTACCCAACGGCCCTGGCCAAAATCTTTGACTTTATTTAAAAGTCTTGATAGGTCTTGAGCATGGGAAGTTGAGGCCCAAAGTGTTGAGTTTTGAAAATTACCTTTTGTGAAAGTCGGTCCTTGAGGACTTGTTTGTTCAGCATAACATAGATTTTAAAAATGGCTTTGAAAGTTTTATTGTTCCATTTACAGTCTGGATCTTGTTGTTTGTTCATCGACAGCACGTTTGCACTGTATGGATAAAGTTGGGCACTGCATTACTGTTTGCACAGCACTAGCCAAGTCTTAGACATTTGCATTTTTATAAGGTTATCATGATGAATAGCAAATTGTTTTTGTTTAGTTTTTTTTATGCATGATTTTGTTTTATTATTTGTGAGGCACTCTAACTCTGCAGTGTGCTGAATTGATAAGTCAGTATTTTAGTGTTTTATCAAAGAACAGTTTATCCGTAATGAGGATAACTCCAGATATGTTTATGTGTATGCCATGTGTTCATCCACTCATACTTGACAGTTTAAAAAAGAATAGTTCTTTGGCACTTGAAACATTTTGAAATGTTGAAAATGTTTCTGATGCTATCGCTAAACCTGATGTTTTTAAGCATGTTCCCACTCGATGGAAGTGATACCACATAGTTTTTCATTCTATATTTGTTTTTAATCTCTTGTGTTTATTGATTTGTTAAAGTTGGGTGGTCTGAGAGCAGACACAGTCATTGTTTTTTTTTTTGGGTGGTGGCGGCAGGTGAGGATAAAACTCCCTGGTGGTGAAAGCAAAAATCTCTATTTGACAGTTTCCTCATAATTCGAAGTAGTTAATGTACAACATGAATTTCATAACCAATATTCCAACAAGAAAAATATAAATAAGAAAAACATCAATTCTCTATTGTCTCCACAGATATTCTGTTTCAAAGAATAATTTGGTTTCAACAGATACACACCAACCACTCTAACAGCTCCTCAACATCACGTCTCCAGCCATTTCTGTTCACCCCATTAAGCCTACCCCACCCTCCCACTCCCAACCTAAAGCTCGTTTTTGTTCTTGGAAAAGCTCAGGGTTATTCCGCTTTATTTTTTATGGTCACATTCCAGCCCATATATCTGCCACACAACTCATCAACCTCACTGTGAGAGCATGAGAGTGTGTGTGTGTGTGTTTGAGCTGCTTGGTAATTCCCTCCCTCCCACAAAGGCATGGAGATGAAATCACTACTTTAAATCGCTTTCATCTAAATGTGTGATTCTTTGTTGGTAGAAGTATGTATATGTATGTGTTTATGTGCTTTCATACAAATATAAGTTACTCATATGCAACTTGTGATTGTGTGTACGTGCATGAGTAGAACGAGTATATGTAGTGGGGGAGTGAAATGTCTGAAATGTCTCTGACCATATGGGAGTTTAAGTAGGAATTAAGGTACATGTGTGTGTGGACAGACAGGGAGTCAATCAGTAGGTTTAGTAGCAGGAAGTCTTTGTCATAAGGGAGTCTGACAACGTTGGATACAGAAGTGGTGATTTATACTCACACATCAAGTGAAAGGCACATTTTGTTGAGAGGAAAGCAGTTTTATTGGTTGGTAAAACATCAGAAAGCCAGCTGCTCCAAAAGACCCACAAAGGAATGAAGACATTTAAGTGATTAGCTTCTTAGTTGGAAGTGAGTTGTTATTTTATTTACACTCAACACATACCTGTTTTCATATTAAAATTGTGTATATGTACCTTTAAATTCAAAGACCATTCATAAATGATAACATATTACAGCCATGGTGCTAGTACCAAGAACAAACATGTACAACCCCAATTTCAGAAAAGTTGAGGTTGTGTAAAATGTAAAGATAAACAGAATGCAAAAATTTGGAAATCTCATGAACCAATATCTTAACCACAATTTAAAATATCAAATGTAGAAATTGGGACTGATTTGACTTTTTCATGAAAAATAATAACCCATCTTGATTTTGATGGCAGCAACACATCTAAAAAAAAATTGGGACAGGGTTTTATTTACTGCTGTGTAGCATCTCCCCCTTTGTAACAAGTCTGTAAATGTCTGTGAAATTACACCAGTTGCTGGCTGTTTGGGAAAAGAAATGTTGTCCCATTCTTTTTATATAGAGAGCTGTTCAAAAGTTCTTAATCGTCTTTATTGTATTTAGCGTTTCATGATGCGCCAAATGTTTTGAACTGATGAGAGGTCTGGAAAGCAGGCAGGTCAGTTTAGTCCCTGAAGTCTTCTACCATGAAGCTATCTGAATCAAGGCAAATTGCAGGTTAATGTCAGAGCATAACACAAAGAAAAAGATCAAAATAGCATTTGCTCAGAGCTCACACTAGTAAAAACAGCACAACTCTATGGTGCTGTGGCGGGGTATAGAAAATGGATGGATGGATGGATGGCACCAGGAAGTAGAGTGGTCATCCGCCAATTAGAGCGTTTGTAGTTTGATACAGGAGGAAGTCACGAATTGAAATACAAACCTTGAAAACTTACAATGCAGTTATTACTTTCAGAAGAGTCAGAGCTCTAAATCATTGTGTTCCTTCTTTTCTCTCTTTGCTTTAAACAATGCAACAAACTCTTTATGGGTAGTTATTACCATTAGCATATTTTCTGCTGAAAACCTTGTGGCCTCCTTGTGGCTGGGTGGAAGGAAAGCAAGACCAAGAGCACCAGAGGTGGATTTAAACTTTTCTACCATTGCGTAGAGACGAATCAATATGGTGAGGGCTTAATCCTGAAGGAAGAAAATATGAAAAGTGTTATGGAGGTGAAGAGAGTGACAGACATAATCATAAATGTGAAGTTGGGAATTGAAGGTGTGGTGTTGAATGTTTTCAGTGCATTTGCTCCTCAAGTTGGATGTGAGATAGAAGAGAAAGAATATCCTGGAGTAAGTTGGATGAAATGGTGGTGTCAGGTTGTGGTGAGGAAGGGGAGGACACGGATGCAGACTTACAAAAAAAGGTTGATTTATTAATAACAAAAACAAAGTACCAACATAAAAAACGGCTGAGCCGGAAAAAACGTAGTTGTGAACGAAAACAAAGAACTTAACACGGCATGGATAAATAAATACTTAGCTTCGAAAACGTGGAAATCATGGGAAGCAGGAATCCTGGCATGGGTATACAAACTGACATCAAACAACAAACAAAGATCCGGCAAAAGTGACAGGGGGGGCAGGAAACTAAATAGGGAGTGAGAGTGATTGGGGAGTGAGTGCAGCTGAGGGAAAAAACACAGGTGAAGTGAGTAAACTAATAAACAGAGTGCAGGGAAACTAAGGCATGACAAAAAACTAAACAGGGACTGAAAACAAAAGCATAACCTAAACATGAAAACTAAAAATGAGAGTCTCTGGGCGTGACAGAGCCCCCCCCTCAAGGGGTGGATCCCAGACATCCCTTAATAGTCCGAGGGTGGGAGGGAGGGGCTCGAAGCCGGTCAGGCGGGAGACCAGAAACGAGCATGTGGTACCGGCTTCGGGCAGCAGGAGGCAGTGGTCTGGCGGACGCCCAGACCCCTGACGGCGTGACAGGAACAGGCAGTGGTCTGGCGGACGCCCATACCGCAGACGGCGTGACAGGAACAGGCGGTGGTCTGGCGGACGCCCATACCGCAGACGGCGTGACAGGAACAGGCGGTGGTCTGGCGGACGCCCAGGCCGCAGACAGCGTGACAGGAACAGGCGGTGGTCTGGCGGACGCCCAGACCGCAGACAAGCGTGACAGGAACAGGCGGTGGTCTGGCGGATGCCCAGACCGCAGACAGCGTGACAGGAACAGGGGGTGGTCTGGCGGACGCCCAGACCGCAGACAGCGTGACAGGAACAGGCGGTGGTCTGGCGGACGCCCAGACCGCAGACAGCGTGACAGGAACAGGGGTGGTCTGGCGGACGCCCAGACCGCAGACAGCGTGACAGGAACAGATGACGGTCTGGCGGACGCCCAGACCGCAAACAGCGTGACAGGAACAGGCGACGGTCTGGCGGACGCCCAGACTTCCGTCAGCGTGGCGGCAGGAGACGGTGGTCTATGGCGGACGCCCAGGCCGCAGTCGGCATGGCAGGAACAGGCGGTGATCTTGCGGACGCCCAGACCGCATATGGCGTGGCAGGAACAGACGGCGGTCCGGCGGACGCCCGGATCCCCGATGACGTGGCAGCAGGCGGTGGTCTGGTTGGCACCCAGACTTCCGTCGGCGTGGCGGCAGGAGGCGGTGGTGGTCCGGCGGACGCCCGGACCCCCGATGGCGTGGCAGCAGGCGGTGGTCTGGTTGGCAACCAGACTTCCGTTGACGCGGCGGCAGCAGGCGGTGGTCCGGTTGGCACCCAGACTTCCGTCCGCGTGGCGGGAGGAGGAGCCGGGGACCGTCCCACGGTCGGCCGGACATCCGGTGGGGAGGGAGCCCCTCCTTCAAGGGATGGATCCCAGACATCCCCAACGTCTGGGGGTGGGAGGGAGGGGCCAAAAGAGCTGAGTCCGGGTCAGGTTCGTGGTCAGGCTTGTGGTCAGGCCCTATGGCCTCTTGGTCCGGCCCCGTGGCCTCTTGGTCAGGCCCTGTGGCCTCTTGGTCTGGTTCTGGGTCAGGCCCTGTGGCCTCTTGGTCAGGCCCTGTGGCCTCTTGGTCAGGTTCTGGGTCAGGCCCTGTGGCCTCTTGGTCAGGCCCTGTGGCCTCTTGGTCAGGCCCTGCGGCCTCTTGGTCAGGTTCTGGGTCAGGCCCTGTGGCCTCTTGGTCAGGCCCTGCGGCCTCTTGGTCAGGTTCTGGGTCAGGCCCTGTGGCCTCTTGCTCAGGCCCTGCGGCCTCTTGGTCAGGTTCTGGGTCAGGCCCTGTGGCCTCTTGCTCAGGCCCTGCGGCCTCTTGGTCAGGCCCTGCGGGCTCTTGGTCAGGCTCGGGGTCAGGCCCTGTGGCCTCTTGGTCAGGCTCGGGGTCAGGCCCTGTGGCCTCTTGGTCAGGCCCTGCGGCCTCTTGGTCAGGGTCTGGGTCAGGCCCTGTGGCCTCTTGGTCAGGCCCTGCGGCCTCTTGGTCAGGCCCTATGGCCTCTTGGTCAGGCCCTGTGGCCTCTTGGTCTGGTTCTGGGTCAGGCCCTGTGGCCTCTTGGTCAGGCCCTGTGGCCTCTTGGTCTGGTTCTGGGTCAGGCCCTGTGGCCTCTTGGTCAGGTTCTGGGTCAGGCCCTGTGGCCTCTTGGTCAGGCCCTGTGGCCTCTTGGTCAGGCCCTGCGGCCTCTTGGTCAGGTTCTGGGTCCGGCCCTGTGGCCTCTTGGTCAGGTTCTGGGTCAGGCCCTGTGGCCTCTTGCTCAGGCCCTGCGGCCTCTTGGTCAGGCCCTGTGGCCTCTTGGTCAGGCTCGGGGTCAGGCCCTGTGGCCTCTTGGTCAGGCCCTGCGGCCTCTTGGTCAGGTTCTGGGTCAGGCCCTGTGGCCTCTTGGTCAGGCCCTGCGGGCTCTTGGTCAGACTCGGGGTCAGGCCCTGTGGCCTCTTGGTCAGGCCCTGCGGCCTCTTGGTCAGGTTCTGGGTCAGGCCCTGTGGCCTCTTGGTCAGGCCCTGCGGCCTCTTGGTCAGGACCTGCGGCCTCTTGGTCAGGCCCTGAGAAGCTGTACAGCGCGGTTACCTGGTGTGGCTCCAAGCCGAAAATGTCCAGGGTTGCTGCGCGCCGCACGCTCATGACCTCCGCCCAGATGTCTGACACATCCGGCAAGTGCTGGAGGACCTGTTTTTGTAAAAAGAAGTCCACCAGGTCATTAGCCACGTTTAGTTGTTGCCAGGAGGTGCCGTCCCGTGCCAAGCAGCACCAGAACTTCCCGACCAGCTTCCAAAATGCGTCCTCGTCCGCCGCGTCCATGTTTGGCCGGATCTTTCTGTCAGGTTGTGGTGAGGAAGGGGAGGACACGGATGCGGACTTACAAAAAAAGGTTGATTTATTAATAACAAAAACAAAGTACCAACATAAAAAACGGCTGAGCCGGAAAAAACGTAGTTGTGAACGAAAACAAAGAACTTAACACGGCATGGATAAATAAATACTTAGCTTCGAAAACGTGGAAATCATGGGAAGCAGGAATCCTGGCATGGGTATACAAACTGACATCAAACAACAAACAAAGATCCGGCAAAAGTGACAGGGGGGGCAGGAAACTAAATGGGGAGTGAGAGTGATTGGGGAGTGAGTGCAACTGAGGGAAAAAACACAGGTGAAGTGAATAAACTAATAAACAGAGTGCAGGGAAACTAAGGCATGACAAAAAACTAAACATGGACTGAAAACAAAAGCATAACCTAAACATGAAAACTAAAAATGAGAGTCTCTGGGCGTGACAGGTGGAGAGTGTTTCCAGGGAGGAAAGAGTGGTGATTGGAGTAGATTTCAATGGGCATATAAGCGACGGCAACAGAGGATGAAGAAGTGGGCATGGAGGTATGTAGTCAAAGAGAAAAATCTGGAAAGACAGATGGTCATGGATTTTGCAAAAGAATGGAAACTGCTGTGGTGAACTCAAATCTCAGGAATAGGGAAGAACATAGGATTACATACAAGAGTCAAAGAAAGTGCACACAGGTGGACTATATCTTATGCAGAAGATGTTATCTTTAATAAATAGCAGACTGCAATGTGGTTCCGAGGGATAATTCGCGAGGCAGCATCGCGTTGTATATGACTTGAGTATATCTAAAACGAATAGGAAGCAAGTAAAGGCAGAGCCAAAGATTAAATGGTGGAAGCTAAAGAAGGAAAATGGTTGTGTTGGGGTCAAGGAAGAGTTGAGACATACTTTGGGGGACGGTTAACAGCTACCAGATCACTGAGAGTACAGCTGAAGTGACAAAGGAGACGAAGGCTGACAAGGAACTTGTGGGTGGAATGAGGAAGTACAGGAAAGTATTCAAAGGTAGAAGCTGGCTAAGAAAAAGTGGGATCGCCAGGGAGATGAAGAAGGTAGACAGGAGTACAGGAAGGCTAGATTTAAGGCCAAGAAAGGGGGTAAAAGAAAAGGAAGAGGCTTGGATGTCGAATTTAAAAAAACAAGGGTGATGTACAGAGCTGTAGTAAAAGCAGAGGCATACAACATAAAATCCGCTGTTTTGACCACCCGAAAAAAATAAAAGAAGATGATTGTCTCCTGGAATACTTGTGACATCAGGCCTTTCACTTAATCACCTTTTTTTCTGACTACCTATACAAGAATAATCTATGGTTGTCAGCTGCACGCTGGTGTGATATCACCTCACAGTAAAAATGTTCCTGGTTTTAATCTCGACTAGGACCTATCTCGGCAGCGTTTGCATGTTCTTCCTCACACAGTTCCAAAACATGCATGTTAGGTCTTATTGGGATTTTTAATTGATCTTATGATTGAGTGTGAGCTTGCATGATGATTAGTCTTGTTTGTTTATGTTTTGGCCCTGTGATGGAATGGTGGCTTGCCCAGGGTGTACCTTGCCTCTGGCAGCTGGGACAATCTCTAGCCCACCTACAACCGTAATTTGGAATTAGATGGTACAGAAAAAGGATGGATAGAAAGTAATGTGCTCCAATGTGCTCCTGGTAGGCAAAATGGAGGGGGTCCAGTGCATTGGTGACCTCTGGCCTCATGAGGTGAAGGACAAAGCACTCCAGGGTCTTCATAATACGGGACGTTAAGGCAATCAGGCTGTAGTTGTTTAACTCAACTGGTCGCTGTACAAGATGTTTTCCACTGCACCGGGACCTTGCCTAGTCGAAGACTCATGTTGGAGACCCACTGGAGGGGCTCAGCCAACTGGGCTGCACAGTTCTTCCAAAGTCTTTTACATACACCTGCTGGGTTTGCTGCTTGATGTAGTTGGTGTTGCAGCTGAAGTGGAGGGGGACAGTGGAGCCGGAGCAGCACCTGAAGTGGTGGGACTACTACACACAGGAGTCAGTGGAGCAGGAGTGAAGAGGTGGGAGGGAGGATAGATGTTAACACAGGGCACTGGCCATTCCATCAAACCTGTTATAAAACAGGTTGAACTCATTGGCTTTGTTCTTATTAGCATCCATGACCTGGCTGCTCTTCTTTGAGTAGCCAGAGATATTCCTCAGTCCCCTCTAAACCTCTCTGGTGTTATTCTGCTGCAGCTTACTGTCCACTTTCTTTTTATAGTCCATTGCACACACCTGAGCCTCGTCTTGTCCTGCTCCCTGCCTGCTTTTTCTGCTTAAGGAGCTCCTAGATGTTACTGGTGATCCAGAGTTTATTATTGGGAAAGCAGAGAACAGTCCTTACTCGAACCACCGTGTCTCTGCAGACATGAAAGTTGTCTGTGATGATCTCTACACTGCTGTCAAGGTCCACATCCATGTTGTTAACCTGTGGCTCCAGCAGCACACTCTAGTCCGTGCATTCAAAACAGTTCCCGACCGAATCACTAACTTCTGGAGACCATTTCCTGAATGAGAAATGGGGGAAATGGGTGACGAGCAGCCTCATTACGCAGGTTTTATATGTGGGCTGAAGAAAGACCATGCTGTGATCTGATCTGCCAAGTGGTGGCAAAGCAGAGGCACTGTTAGCATCCTTCACATAGCATAGAACAGATCCAGCGTCTTATCATCCCTTTTGGGATAGTTGACATAATACACAAACCCAGTCAGGTGGGAGGTGGGTGTGATGTTTAATCCTGTGATTTAAATCCCCTGTTATTGTGATACAACCATTAAGATATTAGGTCTGAACTTTTACGATTGTTTCATGGATGACATTGCATTCTACTGCCACTATCGAACATTGTGGTGGAATCTAAACAGTGATGGTGACAATGTATGAAAATGTCTTCAGTACAAAATATGGTCGAAGACTGACCGCCAACAGTTCAATGTCTTGACAGCAAATCACGTCATCCACTGTAACATGTCTGGAGTAACTCCATCTATTGTTTATCCACAGAATCAGACTTACACCTTTGCTCTTACCACACTTAATAAGGTCTCTGTCAGCTTACACAGATGTGAACTCAGGTAGAGTTTGGGGACCCCAGATACTGTGGGCAGGTGAGCTGGGCAAGGCTCAGTTAAAAATAAAAATAAAAACATGGCAGGATAGTATGTCATGTTACAGTATCTCAAGTCTTCCATCACAGTGTGACCTTATTTGTGGTAAGTAACTTTTAGGCCAGAGGTCTTTCGATCGAGTAAGTGAGTTTTACTCAATGGGATGCTCACTCTAGTACTTTTAATCAGGTAAAACATCTAAAAGGTAAAACTGAAGCTACTGGTGGTTGAGAAGTTTGTAGTGTGTGTGTAGTGCCACCAGTTAAAATGCATCTTACTAGTGATCGAATGCAGTTTCAGTGTCCTGGGTACAAAGACAGAGTAAAATTGGGGTGGGGGTCGTCAAATAGGACCTTGGCAAGAGAGACCGTAGCAGTCGATCTGTAGTTTAGAGTGGGACTAGGGTTGCCACCTTTCAGGAATGAATATAAGGGACATCCAGCATGACCAATAAAACCTGCAGACGCCCCATCTGCAGCAGTGGTTTTATTTTCTGCGAGTGTTTTTAGTAAAGGGCTGATCAAGAAAGCATCGAGTCATACTTAAATCAGGTGAAGTCAGGTCATCCAAACAGTTAAACCACACT
Organism: Odontesthes bonariensis; assembly: GCF_027942865.1. NCBI lineage: Eukaryota > Metazoa > Chordata > Actinopteri > Atheriniformes > Atherinopsidae > Odontesthes > Odontesthes bonariensis. The sequence continues at coordinate 39,885,093 of NC_134509.1, forward strand.
AATAAAATGATTTGTATAATGATTACTGAAAATAATGATTCCTAAAAATATGAACATTTTGACATAGAATACACATAAAACTGTACAAACATGTTTAATCAAGGAAATGTAGCCTATATATGTTAAAAAAACTTTTCTGTTAACAATATTTATTTATCATCTGTTAATCCATTAGTGTGATTTGTTATTTAAATGGCCATATTCATTTTTTCAATTCATTTTTATTTATATCGCGCTAAGTACAACAAATGTCATCTCAAGGCACTTAGATAATAAAGTCCAATTCAAGCCAATTGGAATTCAATTAATTGTAATCATAATTATTCATAAAATAATCCAATTCGTTCATATAGAGCCAATTCAAAAACACTTTCCTAGCTAAGGAAACCAACAGATTGCACCGAAACTTGTCTTCAATCCAATCTCCCGTCCTGAGCGTGCCTGAGGCACATATATAATATTCATATTGGCTAATACTACTATATATTAAATAATTAATAATTAACATTATGTCCCACACCGTACCAGTCTCAGGAGATAATTGGGGTAGGAATAACTGACACTGACGCTTGTGTCTTCGGCGTTCTGACTTGTCTGCAGTGTTGCTGTCCTGCTGCATGCTGTCTTATGTCAGACAAGCCTGCCATGCGCCACTAAAACCACGCGCCTGCATATTTTGCAATTTGCCTTGTGATGGTCTCCACTCCTCCCACTCATTTCTGCACTTCTGTAAGCGTTTTCGGAAACGCTGTTGAATCCAGTGTAGTGGACACTTTTAAAAGGCAGACTGCTTAGCCCAGGGGTCGGCAACCCCTGTGGCTCTTTCATCCCTTTCATTTAATTTAATCAGTATTTAATTTAAATTTTGTTTATATTAGTTTTATAAGACTGGTTTACCAGTATGCTTCATATGTGGTGAAAAATTGGTAAACAACAAAAAGTCACATGTTGCTGAAAAATATCTGGATGGATGTATGTAGATAATTTAAACACGGCTTTTAATTTCTTAAATAGGAGAAGGACTCAAGTAGACGTTGAGTGTTTCATTTGAAAGGAACCTTCAACCCTTCAAAGTTCGAGGTGAAAATGTTTTTGTTGCATGCAGAAATAAAATGTTGTTTTCTCTGTAGCAGTTCATTGATTTCATCAATGCAACACACTATTGTTTTTTTTATATATATATATATATATATATATATATATATATATATATATATATATATATATATACATAGGTAAAGGTAAAAAACAGTGTCATCTTCATTTTAGATGTCAAAAGGGTTTTGTGGATCCCGGCGTTTTCTTTTCTCTGGGAAACGGGTCCAAATGGCTCTTTGAGTGTTTAAGGTTGCCGACCCCTGGCTGAGCCAATCCCATTAACCCTGTAAACTGTGTGTTCCAATTGGAATTATTGACATGCTCATCTCGTAAACTCTTCATATGGTTCAAGATTTGTGTCGAATTTCCATCTTTGCCTGAATTTAGTGGGATTACAAAACAACATTCATCTCCTATTAGGTCACATACACCTTGATTATTGGCCATTAAATATTGTAATACGAACCTGTTTTGTAGGGCCATTTTTGAGGTAACATGGAGCTGTTCTTTCACGTTGTTAAAGGCAGCCACTGTAAACCTCTGCCGATTATACCACAATTAAAGCTGCGGTCGGCAACTTTTTTTTAGTCATATTAGCTTGAACTGTCATGGGATTCTGGAAGTAGAATATTAAATAGGCTGTTTAGGAAAAATAACGAAATCTGTAGCTCCCTCTGAAGCCTGTAATCATGCTTGCAAAAACCGAGCGCTCCCGGCTGTTTTTAACCAATCAAGTTAGGGTGGAGGAATCCTACCTGTCAATCACAGCTTGTGCACAAGCTGCTGAGCGTGAGTCTGCCCCAGCTTGTAGAGTTCTCAACAGGTCGGGTCGGCCCGAAAAACCCGACGGGACCCGCGGGTTCGGGTCGAAAATATAAGCAGATGACTCGGGTCGGGTCGGTCCTCGGGCTTAATCTTTTCCGCCCAGTGAAAAAAAAAAAAGTATTAATAATCGCTGCTGTTTACCGTGAATCATGGTGAATTTCCCCTTGGGGATCAATAAAGTATCTATCTATCTATCTATCTATCTATCTATCTATCTATCTATCTATCTATCTATCTATCTATCTATCGTAACGAAAGTCTGCATGGAGCGGGGACAGACATGACACCGCTGCGTGCATGCCTTTAGCGGAGAAGAAGATGAATTCACCGTCGCTACAGGAGTGGGAAAATCAGAAAAGTGTTTGGAGTGGTGCTGGATTCTGATGGAAATTCCACAGGTTATGTGCAATGCTCAAAATGCAAGGTGCTGTTAAAAGATGACAGCAAAAAACAGGGACATCAAGCCTGAGCTGCCATACAGTAAGCTGTGGGCATTCGGCCACCACCACTGCACATAAGTGCCGTAACGACCCACAGCCCGTCAGTCTCCATAGGATAACATGGGAAAACTCGACCCCCGGCGTCGGGCCGCAGGTCGGGTTCGGGTAGATAATTCATATTGATGTGTCGGGTTACATCGGGCTCGGGCTTTGAAACCCACGGGCTGGGTCGGGTCAGATTGTAATTTTCAGGCCCGTTGAGAACTCTACCAGCTTGTGTGCGCTCACACTGGTGTGAACTCACGTGCACAACCTCGTCCACAGAGGGGGAGGGGTTTGGGGGGCGATTCGGAGCTTGTTAGAGGTTGGGGGAGGGACCTGAAAGTTGTATCAGTTCGAATTTTCCAACTTTAGACTCGGAATTTTGAAAACCTGCCGACGGCAGCTTTAATTTATCCATCTGCTTATCTTTGCTGTGTATTCAGCATTTACTGTTGAGCCATAGACCCAGCCACTCTTCCTGAAATTATTCAGTCTTCTCCCACAACCAGATGTTCTCATATGCTCTATTAATCCAGAGGTTTTTTTCTATGCAAACAGTTTGAGTAAATACCACTTCAAAAAATGAGTTTTGTTACATTACTGAAACAGTATATGGAGAGTGTATGAGACTATGCTTAATTGGGTGTACTCATATTTCTAAGTTCAACAAACTAAAAATATAAAGTTTTACATCAGGCGTCATTGCTGCTCTGTTGTGATTAACTCAAAACTCAAGACCACTCTGGATTGATCCGTAGGATACAGAGAAAATGGCGCCATTTTCTTATTTTCACAGAGGAATTTAAGGCCTTTGCACTTTGCATGTTCCTTTGACAATACATTTGCATCTGCATGCATTTACTGTTTTTCACAAGTTTTTGCCCTTTTAAAGGACATGTGTCCGTAGTAATTTTCTGCCTGAATGAGGTGAGTTGTTTTCTCTATTCAAGGTAAGGCAAGGCAATTTTATTTATAGAGCACAATTCGTGCACAAGGTAATTCAAAGTGCTATTCAAGTTATACTTATTAGAAACTACTGGAATTTCCCTACTTTGAAACCTGCACTTTTGAATATACATACATTTCAGGTTGACTTAGGTGAATAATGAGCATTTGACAATTGCAGCATGATGTTTTTAGAGTAGCTCTCTAACTTGTGTGTTCTCCATATACAATTTTGCAACAGTAGTGTAAAATTCAATTTATGTCAATGTAGTTTTGAAAACTTGAATGCCCACTTTTAACATAAGCCTCATTATTGCCCTGCTGTTTTTGTTTAAAGCCACATTATCTATATATCTATACAGCTATAAAGCACAGCTTTTTAAACATTATAGGCTAAAACATGGGACTTATGCAAGAACTGAACCCTTTCCTTGCTTGCATCAGGAATGTATGTGTACATTCAAGTCTTTCATGCACTCCATAGCCATTTTATGTGGATCATTTGCAAGCTATGAAAGTTAGAAATTTCTTGAACCCTGTGTAACAGATGGGAAAAGAAGATTAGATATTTTGGTATTTTCTATTGTATTTTATTATTATTTATTTCACCAAAATCCATCACATGATGTGTTTTAGTTTATTTGTAATTTAAATATGAATTTTTGTTAATATAATTACATTTTTTTGTGGATTTATTTTTGTATTTGTGGCAGGAAATGCCCATGAGTTTCCGGCTTGTTGAGATTATTGGCCAATCAGGTCTCACCATCCTGGTTATAAACGCTAGATGGTGATTCATGTTTTACGATTGAACTCGGGTGTTGAGTGCCATCCGCCCACGTACTGTTGAATCTCTGATAGATCGTCTCCCTCTGTGACCTCCCGTGTGTCTGGAACGTTCCCAGTAAGTTTGATTCTCACCTGTCATCAGTCTCTGTTGGATGTATATTAAGCAGGTGGTTTTGCCTCAGGTAGATGCGCTCGTTTCCAAAGGTGGATAAGCCTCACGCTGCTGCTTGCTTGGATCACCTGCCTGATTGGTATGTAACATCCGCATCCCAGAACGTCCACTTACTGCAATCGTTTAGTAATACGTTTTATTTATGCCCAGAATTCTAGACTGGCTCCAAATCCGGAGTAATTGGGACATACCACCGCTTGCCTGACTGCCGCTGTGGCTTAAACTGCAGGAACGCTGCTGCTTTGCCTATAAATTTCATTTATGTGACCTGGATTCTACGCAGCCACTGGTTGCGCGGCGCATATGGTGCCGGATCGATTCGTATCATTGTTTGATAACTGAGGACGCCGCTGATGTTTGTTTGAGTCATCGTTTATTTTACGTCTTGTGTTAAAACTGTAAATATATTGTTTAAATTTCCTTTTTTTACATAAACTTCTTTTTTTTAATTAATTCTTATTTCAGGCGCTGGAGAGCTTCCAGTGGTGGGGATCAGGGTCCTTCTGGTGGCGGAGTCTCCCTAGTGTGGGTGCATGTGTCGCACATTTGGGTTTGGGCTGCACCACCGTGTGATTGTGAGTGTGAGAGTGTGACATGTGTGCTGTAGGGTGATTTTTGAGATGTCTTCCTCCTAACCTGCCTCCCCCACTGGTAAGCCTTAGCATTATTATTACAGCCATTTCCTCATTGTTTTTAACTTGTTTTTAAACCATATCTGTTTTAATAAAATATTTTTCATATTGGAACACGTCTACTGCTTTGAGTAAAACGGACCTGAGTGTCTTTGATTTTGGGGTTGCAACTGCAGCATCATATTACATTTTTGTTTAATTCATTTTTAGGTTAGTTCCCTGGGTGAAATTCCCAGGGTGGCGTTGTCGGGTTTTAACTGTCAGCTTATATTTCCAGTGAGCTCGGTTCGCCACATATTTCTTTTATTTTTACAAACCCAAGCTTTTATTTTCAAAGTCTGTGGATATGAGACGTGTAGCTTCCTTCCTCCTCAGTTTGCACTGTTGCTAATTGAGAGAGGTAAGTAGTTAGGCTCAGAAAGTATAACTTTTCAATTACGGAGTTATAATGCTAAGGTAATGAAAGAATGTTGGTGTACAAATGTTTGGAGATGTGTTTATGCTGTTTTCTGTCGAGTGGCATGTTTCAAGAGCCGTTTTGAGCAAGAAAGAGAAAAGGTATTTTGCTGCGAATTCTCCCTGTACGTGTGTACGTGAGCGAGTGTGTGCGTGTCCTCCATGTCGTAGCCTACATGTTCAATGTATTTTATTTTTTGTGTGTTAGGAATGATATGGAGAGGAGATGACCATTTCATTCACACTGTGTTTCATGTCACCGTCGTACAGGTATGTGTGTGGTTGTTCGGCCTCCATGTTAGAAATGTTCACTTGTGTTTTTAACCATGTGGAGAAGTGTGATGGTATAAGTGGGAAGTTTGCACTGTTGCTAATTGAGAGATGTAGGAATGGGTGGTGCAACCCACAACAACTTTGACACAATGTCACAAAAGACAATTCAACTCAACTGACATTAAAGCTGCAGTCTGCAACTCTTTTTCAAGCATAATGCCTGGAACTGTCCGGGGATTCTGAAAGTAGTACATTAAATACCCCAATACAAAAAAAAAAAGAGTTCTCTAGGTCCCCTATATGTCCCGCTAGGTCCCTCCAAATCCAGCAGGTTTGTTTACAAAATTGCAGACCGGACCGGTAAAAGGTAACCAATAAGGTTACGAGCTGGGCTCTGCTGCCTGTCAATCACCGATTGTGCACGCGCGATACAAGGTAGGCTCGTCCCCACGCTTATTTATCTGGACTATTGAACTTCATTACGGGCTAGTCTACTTACTGTGTCTTCCATGATCGCAAATGACAGGTGAGTTGATGAATGAGGAGTCGTGGAGACGCATCTGGCGTGCACGTCTACGTGCACGAGTTCTCATGTGTTTTGAAGGGGCGGGACAGGAAGTTGAATAACTTTTTATTTTTCGGTTAAAAAATAAGCATTTCTTGCATTTTGCGACTACGGAGGTCACCGTTTTCAACTTCAAGCGTTCTGATTGATCATGTAAACTCTTAAAATGCCAAAAAGTAGGACTTTACGTATGACAACAACAAATCTTGCAGACTGCAGCTTTAAGCAAAATTTACACATTTTGTAAAGTTAAGGAAAGCTAACATTCACCTTTTAAGCGGAGCAACACACAACTGCAGAAAAGACCGCGTTAAATTTAACCTGACGTATGTAGCAGATCTATGTAAACGTAACAAAACATTATTACAAAGCTTTGTTTGCTATCACACTGGAACAAATTGTTTACACATGCACACATAACTTTAGACAATAATTTTACTCACATGCTCTTTAGTCGCGTTGTGCCAATCCTCTCTGAAGAAAAAAACAACAAACTGCATCTCCGTGCAGAACTGCCGCGCAATTTGAATTGTGTGCACCCGCGTGCCTCCGTCACTGGTTGGCAGGCCTCACAGGTTCAGCAGGTACTGAACAGCAGACATTATGTCTATGGGTACAGCCCCCTCCTCCCTCTCCCCCCACGAGTCAACTGAGAGCAGATTGCACACAATATTGTCCACAAACTCTGCAGTCACAGCAGGCATGTTTGGAGGATTATAGTGCTGAACTAAAAAAAAATATTCAAAAGTACACATCTGGGGCGGTTGGTGGCGTAGTGGGTTAAGCAGCCACCCCATGTACAGAGGCTACAGTCCTCGCTGCAGCTGGCCCCGGTTCGAGTCCTGCGCCAAGCGGCCCTTTGTTGCATGTCTCCCCCCTCTCTCTGCCCCCTGCTTTCTGTCTCTCTCCAACTGTCCTATCATTAAAGGCATAAAAAGCCGCAAAAAAAAATATTAAAAATAAAACAAAAGTACACATCTGCAAAATCTAACATTATGGTATTTCACATTATTATGGTGAAAATGTGTTTTCCACAAATTATAACAGCAAAAATTAAAGTTATGTATCACTTCTTGACTTAGGGTGGGATATTATTTTTGGTTTCTGGTGTTTAACTGTCCATACTGACTATACATCCATCCATCCATCCATCCATCCATCCATTATCTGCCGCTTGTCCGGGGATCGGGTCGCGGGGACAGCAGCTTGAGCAAAGAGACCCAGACGTCCCTGTCCCCGGCCACTTCCTCCAGCTCTTCTGGGGGGACCCCGAGGCGTTCCCAGGCCAGCCGAGAAACATAGTCTCCCCAACGTGTCCTGGGTCTTCCCCGGGGCCTCCTCCCAGTGGGACGGGCCCGGAACACCTCACCGGGGAGGCGTCCAGGAGGCATTCTCACCAGATGCCCGAGCCACCTCATCTGACTCCTCTTGATGCGGAGGAGCAGCGGTTCTACTCCGAGCCCCTCCCGGATGACCGAGCTTCTCACCCTATCTCTAAGGGAGAGCCCAGACACCCTGCGGAGGAAACTCATTTCGGCCGCTTGTATTCGCGATCTCTTTCTTTCGGTCACTACCCACAGCTCGTGACCATAGGTGAGGGTAGGAACGTAGATTGACCGGTAAATCGAGAGCTTCGCCTTCTGGCTCAGCTCCTCCTTCACCACGACGGGCCGGTGCAGAGCCCGCATCACTGCAGACGCCGCACCGATCCGCCTGTCAATCTCCTGCTCCATTCGTCCCTCACTCGTGAACAAGACCCCGAGATACTTGAACTCCTCCACTTGGGGAAGGATCTCATTCCCGACCCGGAGAGAGCATTCCACCCTTTTACGGCCGAAGACCATGGTCTCGGATTTGGAGGTGCTGATTCTCATCCCAGCCGCTTCACACTCGGCTGCAAACCGCTCCAGTGAGAGCTGAAGGTCATGGCCTGACGACGCCAACAGAACCGCATCGTCCGCAAAAAGCAGAGACCCGATTCTGAGGTCGCCAAAACGGACCCCCTCAACGCCCTGGCTGCGCCTAGAAATTCTGTCCATAAAAATTATGAACAGAATCGGTGACAAAGGGCAGCCCTGACGGAGTCCAACCCTCACAGGAAACATGTCCGACTTACTGCCGGCAAGCGGACCAAACTCTGACACAGCCCATATCAAGGAGTCCGGCACTCCATACTCCCGGAGCACCCCCCACAAGAGTCCCCGAGGGACACGGTCGAACGCCTTCAAGTCCACAAAACACATGTAGACCGGTTGGGCGAACTCCCATGCACCCTCCAGGATCCTGCGGAGGGTATAGAGCTGGTCCACTGTTCCACGGCCAGGACGAAAACCACACTGCACCTCCTGAATCCGAGATTCGACTATCCGGCGGATCCTCCTCTCCAGTACCCCCGAAAAGACCTTACCAGGGAGGCTGAGGAGTGTGATCCCCCTATAGTTGGAACACACCCTCCGGTCCCCCTTTTTAAAGAGGGGGACCACCACCCCGATCTGCCAGTCCAGAGGCACTGCCCCCGATGTCCACGCGATGCTGCAGAAGCGTGTCAACCAAGACAGCCCCACAACATCCAGAGCCTTGAGGAACTCAGGATGGACCTCATCCACCCCCGGGGCCTTGCCACCGAGGAGTTTTTGTTGACCACCTCGGCAACCTCAGCCCCAGAAATGGGACACCCTTTTGCCTGAACATGGTGTTCGTTATGGACAGTCCGTGACGAGCACAGAAGTCCAACAACAAAACACCACTCTGATTCAGATCGGGGGGGCCGTTCCTCCAAATCACGCCCCTCCAGGTCTCACTGTCATTGCCCACGTGAACATTGAAGTCCCCCAGCAGGACGAGGGAGTCTCCCGGAGGAGCACTCTCTAGTGCCTCCTCCAGGGCCTCCAAAAAGGGTGGGTACTCTGAACTGCCGTTCGGTGCATAAGCACAAACAATAGTCAGGACCCGTCCCCCCACCCTAAGGCGGAGGGAGGCTACCCTCTCGTCTACCGGGGTGAACCCCAATGTACAGGCGCACAGCCGGGGGGCAATAAGTATGCCCACACCTGCTCTACGCCTCTCACCGCGGGCAACTCCAGAGTGGAAGAGAGTCCAACCCCTCTCGAGGAGGCTGGTTCCGGAGCCCAAGCCATGCGTCGAGGTGAGTCCTACTATATCTAGCCGGAACTGCTCAGCCTCGCGCATCAGCTCAGGCTCCTTCCCCAGCAGAGAGGTGACGTTCCACGTCCCAAGAGCCAGCTTCAGTAGCCGAGGATCAGACCACCAAGGTCCCTGCCTTTGGCTGCCGCCCAGCTCACACTGCACCCGACCCCCATGGCCCCTCCCACGGGTGGTGAGCCTGTCGGAAGGGGGACCCGTGTCGTTTCTTCGGGCTGTGCCCGACCGAGCCCCACGGGCATAGACCCGGCCACCAGGCGCTTGCCGGCGGGCCCCACCCCTGGGCCTGGCTCCAGGGGGAGGCCCCGGTGACCCGCGTCTTGGCGAAGGAACACGGTGTCCAATTTTCTTCATCATCATAGGGGATTTTATGAGCTGTTCTTTGTCTGGTCCCTCATCTAGGATCTGTTTGCCATGGGTGACCCTACCAGGGGCTTAAAGCCCCAGACAACATAGCTCCCAGACTCATTGGGGCACGCAAACCCCCCCACCACGGTAAGGTGACAGCTCATGGGGAGGACCATACATACATTTTTTCAAATTTTTTTTAACCATATTTTTAAAGGTGGGGTATGAGATCTTGGAAAAACGGTTCCTGCAAGCTATATTTTTGAAAATACACAACCTTGCCTTTCCCTTCAGCCCACCCCTCAAAACCACGCCTTCAAAACACATGAACGAGTCACGAGTCCTTGAACGCGCAGGGGGGAGGGGTGAGGGGGGCTGACGGTTGATTGGCATGTCAGAATCCAATAGAAGTAGATCTCATTACTTCTATTGGTCAGACATTTCCTCTTGCTACACCCTCTACAATGGACTAAAATATTAATTTTTTTTCCAAACATTCTATTGTAGTGGGTGCAATGGGGTCGTGAGGAGGTTTTCAGACAATATGATAAAAATTGCTCCAGAAAACATCTCATACCCCACCTTTAATATCTTATTTCTGTATAAATTAAGGCAGGGCCGCTGCTAAGCTTTTGGGGGCCCTAAGCATAAATGGTCAAGGAGGCCCCCGCCAAACACACACAAAATCTACTGAGTTCCCACTCAAACCTTCGCCTTTTATTTTAAAATTTACATGAAATATACATAAATAAACAAAATGTATATATTAAGCAAAATATATAAAGTAATATAAATATATAAATATAAGTAATATACAAAACTTTCTTAACAGCAGCATTACAATATAATATAATAACAACTTCAGGCTAAAAAGATGAATGAAAAAAATTATGCACACAAATAACGTATAAAAGAAAGCCAGCATCATAAAAAGAAACAAACACACACACATGCTACTATTTTTCACACACCCAAAAACTACCTTTAAGTGCAGTATTGTCCTAATCAAAATATTTTCCTTTGAACTTTGAATGGTCCTCTTCTTACTATCTCTACCCTGTCTGTGTCTGAAATATGTGTGGGCCAAAGGGCGGGGTCTGTTGGAGATGCCACATTCATCTCTTCGTCATCTGCTTGAAGATGGGTGATGCATGTGGATAGAATACCTTCTGAGGTGACAGTTGTGTGTTGTGTACCCAAACTTGTGGATGGTACTGAGCTGGAGCTTTCAGACACAGTGGACAGTTGCTGACGTTGTTCAGGGTGCTGGGGTTGTTGGCTGCTTGGAGTGCTTGTGGATCGTTGCTCATCATCTGTATCTTCCTCCTGGCTACGCGTTGGTCCTTGCACATATTTTAGCATTGACCCTGTGAATATTTTTGAAGTACAAAAAAAATGTGATTAGCAAAAGCTAAATAAATATACCAAAACATTAGGGTTTTCTGATTACAAAAATATCATGTCACACTACTGTTCATAATAGGATAAATAATGACTAAAAACATCATCATATGCACCATCTTAAGTCTGCTGTTAATCAGGGAACCACTTCATTATTTCATAGCTATCTAGTAGCCTGTGTATGTAAATTCTCAAATTATGGCCGGGATTCTATTTATAGCCTATCTGTTGAGTTATGCTACGTTGTCGAGATGGGCTACCATAGGACAAATCAATAGCATTTTTTATGAATATGGCACTGTTCTACAAGCTAAAGTGCTTCTGCAAGTCACACACTATCAAATGTATGATAGAGGAATACCAGGTGGTACATGACAGCACTTCAGAACACATATTTGAAAAAGGAGAGGTGAAATAAAAAAACATGAATATGTCCGTTTTTTTTTTTATATATATATATATATATATATATATTTAATTATTCTTAGCTTAGTGATGGATTGTGAGTTTTCCATAACATTACCATAATTCCCCGCCCATGGATGGCAAATGAGCTCCATATAGCTATAGCTTATTAGCCTGGAAAACCAGCGCCAACTGCTGGACGGCAAAATGTTTTGCCTGCGGTTGGGTCTGGCCTCGATCCACTTGTCATTTTGAAAATACTGCCCTGAATCTGGCAGATGGCAACTAAACCAATCACAACGCAGAGATGTGTTTTGAATCAACGCGGGCGGGCCAGAGGGTTCTGAGGGAGTGACGACAGAGCAGTGCGACGTTGGGCAGTGGAAGCGAACATAGACAAGCGAAAGCACAACAAGAAAGATGGCGGCGGCAATGGAACAGTGCTCGTTTGATTCAGCCTTGGCACACAGCCATTATAACGAACAGCCTTGCCACTCTCTATTAAGCCCCATTGTACCGGCTTTTTGGCTGCAGTTCCACCAGAATTCCACTGGGAGCGTCGGTGGAGACCAGAATGAATGGGGCCCAATGGAGCTAGATGCTACAAATGGTCAGTTTCACCTAAGTCTCCTCAAGAGCGCTCAGATTTGAATGTAGTTTCTGAGAGCTCAACATGGGTTTCAAGTAAAAAATCAACTGAACGAGTACATATATCCCTTTGATTTCTTACTGGTTGGCTTCTTGTTGTCCACAACGCGCTAGCATTGTGCTAATGACAGCTGGTCGACCAGCTATGTATGACGTCATATACACTTCAAATCCTTTTTTTAAGCAAATGAGTGGCTCTAAAAATCTAAAACTCAGCCATGGGTATTTTCTAAACACCCTCTTTCGAAAACAACATTCGAATTACTAGAGAAAAAATTCTATCTTGAGATAAGGGCACGAAAGGGCGTATAGCTCCATAGGACTCCATTCATTCTGGTCTCCAAAATTGGGCGCCCCACGTGGAAAGAGGGTGGAACTGCAACCAAAATCGCCTCGTTGGAAACCGGAAATGCACCGTGAGTGGCGTATCTGTCCTATTATAGAATCTGTGCTTGGCATCAGTTTTGGAAGAGTCCCCTCCCACCAAAGCTTTCTGTCGCGCTTACTACGTCACAGTCAGTTGCGCTGATTGGTCAGAGCGTTGGCCTATAGGCACAGACGCGGTTTGAAAGACAACGGGTTGTGCTCATCAACAATGTTCCGTTGTATCCATTGATCGGTGCCAGACTAAATTAGACATCCAATCCATTTAGGCTGGTTTATCAGGCTAATAGCTTATATCTGCTAACAAAAACTTTACACAAACTCTACACACGGTCGCCAGCATTCGTAGATTTTGTTCGTAACTCCAAACTTTTCGTCAAATCCAATCGCTAACCTAGCCTAGGTTGCTGACGTTAGCTGGCAGCAATATCACTGAACGTTAGGTTAGCAAAACAATTACACCAAAAACACGAACTTACCAGCAAGGGATGCACGAGCGTCATCTCTCCGTTTTCTTTTCTTTCTTTTGTCAGCACCAAAATCATGTGGCCTTTTACTTGACATTCTAAATCTTCTTCACTGTTAACGGGCATAACTCGGAAAACGTCAGGTAGGAGGATGCTCCACCACCTCCGATGCGGTAACTTTGAAGACTGTACCATTTCAGGAAGTGGGGGTATAGATAAGGTAAACACATCTAATTTGCCTGAATCGAGTAATAGGGCACACAATTAAGAAAAACAACACTGGGCCTGTTCATAACTAATTTATATAATTTCTTTAAAGCTGCAGTCTGCAAGATTTGTTGTTGTCATACGTAAAGTCCTACTTTTTGGCATTTTAAGAATTTACATGATCTATCAGAACGCTTGAAGTTGAAAACGGTGACCTCCGTAGTCGCAAAATGCAAGAAATGCTTATTTTTTAACCGAAAAATAAAAAGTTATTCAACTTCCTGTCCCGCCCCTTCAGAACACATGAGAACTCGTGCACGTAGACGTGCACGCCAGATGCGCCTACACGACTCCTCATTCATCAACTCACCTGTCATTTGCGATCATGGAAGACACAGTAAGTAGACTAGCCCGTAATGAAGTTCAATAGTCCAGATAAATAAGCGTGGGGATGAGCCTACCTTGTATCGCGCGTGCACAATCGGTGATTGACAGGCAACAGAGCCCAGCTCGTAAACCTGATTGGTTACCTTTTACCGGTCCGGTCTGCAATTTTGTAAACAAACCTGCTGGCTTTGGAGGGACCTAGCGGGACATATAGGGGACCTAGAGAACTCTTTTTTTTTTGTATTGGGGTATTTAATGTACTACTTTCAGAATCCCCGGACAGTTCCAGGCATTATGCTTGAAAAAGAGTTGCAGACTGCAGCTTTAATGTAATGATATAATAACTATCATGACATTTTTTTAACAACCTTAATTTTGGGGGCCCCCGCCAGGTACTTGGGGCCCTACGCGCTTCTGCGTACTCTGCGTATGCGGAGCGGCGGGCCTGAATTAAGGTGTGTTTTTGCTGAATTGTAAACAATTTCATGACGTAAATTTTAAAGTACACATCAGCTAAGTCTGTAATTTACTTACTTAATTTAAACACCATAATGTTAATTTTAGTGGGATTAATCATTTGTGACATTACAATATTTCCCCGTTAATTTTACCAAAGTTTTATATTTTCCACAGTAAAATGATGTGTTTTTACACATTGTTAAGGTAAAAATTAAAGTTCAGCACAGTTTGTTAATTTAGGGTAATTCCATGCATCTACTACACTGATGAACTGTTTTCAATTGTTCAGTCTTTTACTGTTGTTATTTTACAGTTTACTGTAAATTTTACGAACATTTCTTACAGTGTACAACACACATGTGGACTGGATTGTCAAACTCCCATGATCCCCTCAGTAACTCTGCAAGGGTAAAGATGTGGTCCTTTAGCCGCTTTCGGACAGAGCCGTTCTAAGAACGCAGTTATCAGAACTGTCCTACTCGAATTTCGTTCTGATAACTGTCCTTCCCCAGCGGAACTGTTTCAGTCTGCATTCGCACATGAGTCGGGACCAGGTCGGGACCGATGCGCCGTGCGCAGCCGTCTGCGTCAGTGACGTGTTACGTTAGCCGTTTAGCGCCACATTCAACAACAAAACAAAACAAAACAAAACCCGGTAAAAGTAAGGAGAGAAGAAAAACACCACAAAGAAGCTAACATGGAGAGCGAGGAGGCCACCGTGTTCATGGTCTGCATGATGGTGATATTAATCATGGACGATCACATCAGGCGTCTAACATGGAGGCTGGAAGAGCTCACAGAGAGAGTCAGGAGACAAAGGATGGAGCGCAGGCCATACTTCTTCATTTCATGAAGGAAGGAGAGCACAGCGCTGCAGACAAAGGAGACAATGTGTAAGTTTAACTTATTAAACACGCGCCGGTTGTGTCCGTGTTGTATGAGTAAACATTTCAGCCGTGGCAGCATGACATGGGGCGTAGCTACCGACCACCACAAACCTACGTCAGATGCGTTCTATAGAACCATGAAAAGACCCGACCTTGGAGAAGGAGCTGAAATGGTTATAAGAACTAAGGGAGAAGGCCCCGAGTTCCTGTGTGTCCGAACACAGGAGAAAACGGCCCCGCGGATTAAAAGGTTATTAGAACTGCCAAAGGTTCCTACAGTCCGAAAGCGGCTATTGTTTCACGAACTGAGCTAAAACCACACTGCTCCTCATGAATCTGAGGGAAGGTCTATTGCTAGCTCGGGTTTGGGTTATACAGCAGACAAGATCCGGTGTCGGTCAGGACACAGGAATGTAGACAGAATATCATTTCCTTGCCAGCAGATATGATGACTGCGGTGGTTTATTGAGCACTCAGTGTTGTAACAGTTCTGAAACAATAATAATAATAAATCACATTATACATCATATCCATAATAATAAATGTGCTTACATAAGCAGAAAAATATTTAAATCTCCTGTACATAATGTAACAATAATAATGACATAAATAACCAAACAGAAATACGTATTAGTCATTATAATAGGTTCACTGGTCCAAAAGCTCCATCTACTGGCTAAACCGGGTACTAAATAAACCATGGCGCACGGCACATGGCAGTCATGGCGGTCCGCTTCTGAGTAATTATCCACACAAACTATGTAAAAGTACTGTGCTAGCTCACTGGACTCTCAAACCACTCACAAACATCAGCATTTACATCATAATCCTAAACAATGTAAAACAACAGACACTCTTCTCCCGTCAGCCGCAAACACACGAGAAAGTTAACTAGTGCGTCGTAATAAACGCTATAAAGATATGATACTTACTTCGTGCATCCACTTAACACTCGGAGAAGCACAATAAAAACATACTCCAAACGAAAACAACCTTATTTCAGGCGAAATATACTAAAAGTAACCACAGGTGTATCAATGTGCAAAAAAGGAGAAATGTCTGTTGGGCCAACTGTCGGCTGTGCGGCCAACTGTCGGCTGTGCGGCTCGATGCTCAACGAGGGGTGACTGCATCACTTTGTTAAACGCAACTTCAAAATAAAAGTCTTTAATACACTAACTATAAGCTTTATCAAAAAGGAAAGTTTTAATCCTGGTCTTAAAGTGGAAAGGTGTCTGCTTCCCGGACATTTACTGGCAGCTTATTCCACAAGAGAGGGGCCTGATAACTGAAGGCTCTGCCTCCCATTCTCCTTTTAGAAACTCTGGGAACCACAAGTAAACCTGCAGTTTGGGAGCAAAGTGCTCTGTTAGGAAAATAACTTATAATGAGATCTTTAAGATGTGATGGAGCTCGGTCATAGCTTTATATGTAAGGAGAAGAATCTTAAATTCTATTCTGAATTTAACAGGGAGCCAATGAAGAGAAGCTAAAACTGGAGAAATAGCCGCTTTCGGACAGACCGTTCTAAGAAAGTAGTTATCAGAACTACCCTCCTCGAATTTCGTTCTGATAACTATCCTTCCCCAGCGGAACTGTTTCAGTCTGCATTCCCACATGAGTCGTGACCTGATAGGGACTGATGCGCCGCGCGTAGCCGTCTGCTTCAGTGACGTGTTAGCCGTTAGCCGTTTAGCGCTACATTCAAACACAAAATAAAACGGTAAAAGTAAGGATAGTAGAAAAAACACCACCAAGAAGCTAATATGGAGAGCGAGGAGGCCACCGTGTTTATGGTCTGCATGATGGTGATATTAATCATGGACAATCACATCAGGCGTCTAATATCGAGGCTGGAAGAGCTCACAGAGAGAGTCAGGAGATACTTTTTCATTTCATGAATGAAGAAAGGAGAGCAGAGCGCTGCAGACAAAGGAGACAACGTGTAAGTTTAACTTATTAAACACCCGCCGGTTCTGTCTGTGTCTTATGAGGAAACATTTCAGCCGTGATAGCATGACATGGGGCGTAGCTACCGACCACCAAACACCTCCGTTAGATTCGTTCTATAAGAACTATGAAAAGACCCGACCTCGGAGAAGGAGCTAAATAGTTATAGGAACTAAGGGAGAAAGCCCCGAGTTCCTGTATGTCCGAACACGGGAGAAAACGGCCCCGCGGATTAAAAGGTTATTAGAACTGCCAAAGGTTCCTACAGTCCGAAAGCGGCTATTATGATCTCTGCTGTTAGTTCTTATTAGAACTCTGGCTGCAGCATTTTGGATCAGCTGAAGGCTTTTCAGAGAATGTATGATTTTAACAATATTACGAAGGTGAAAGAAGGCAGTCCTAGAAACCTGTCTTATATGTGAGTCAAATAATAAATTCTGGTCAAAAATAACTCAGAGGTTCCTCACTGTAGTACTAGAAGCCAAGAAAATATCATCTAGAGTAACTATATAGCTAGACAATTTCTCCCTAAAGCGCTCGTGTCCAAAGATAACAACTTCAGTTTAGTCTGAATTGAGAAGCAGGTAAGTCATCCAGGTCTTTATGTCTTTAAGACATGCTTGTAGTCTGACCAACCTATTGGGTTCATCTGGTTTCATAGATAAGTACAACTGGGTATCATCAGCATAGCAATGGAAATTTATGCCATGCTGTCTAATAATGTTACCTAATGGAAGCATGTATAAAGTGAAAAGAATGGGTCCAAGCACAGAACCCTGAGGAACTCCATGACTTACTCTGGTTTGTGAGGAAGATTCCATCATATCTTAAAGTGAAATCTTTCAGATAAATATATCTTAAACCAGCCGAATGCAGTTCCTTTAATCCCAATAACATGTTCAAGTCTCTGTAATAAAATACTGTGATCGACCGTATCAAATGCAGCACTGAGATCCAACAGGACAAGCACAGACACAAGTCCGCTATCAGAGGCTAAGAGGAGATCATTGGTAACTTTCACCAGTGCTGTTTCTGTGCTATGATACACTCTGAATCCTGACTGAAACTCTTCAAACAGATTATTTCTGTGTAAATGATCACAAAGCTGAACTGCAACTATTTTTTCAAGAACTTTAGACATAAAAGGGAGATTGGATATAGGTCTATAATGAGCCAACACCTCTGAATCAAGTGTAGGTTTTTTAAGTAAAGGTTTAATTACAGCAACCTTAAAAGGCTGAGGTACATATCCTGTCAACAAAGACAGATTGATCAAATCCAATATGGAAGTGTCAATTAATGGGAAAACCTCCTTGAACAGTCTGGTTGGGATTGGGTTTAAAACACAAGTTGATGGTTTAGAAGAGACTATTGCTGTCGTTAGTTCAGAGAGAGGGTTGTCCTGTGGGAAAATGATTCAATTTCACCTATAGCATCCTCTGCTGTGTACCTATCATCTGTTCCCAACTGAAGCTACAATGCCTCTACCACCTGGTGATACAAGGACTGTACCACACCTAAATACGATGCAACACTATAAGAAAAAAACTGCAAACATTTTCTTCATGTTGGAGTCGAAATTTAAATGATTTTGGGTGATTGTTATTGGGTATGAAATTTGTTATCTCTTTAAAAGCTCAGGTCATCCAGACCAACCATTTTTGTGAGCATTTTAAATGGTGCATCTGAGCCTCTGTCTCCTTGTGAGTGATTACAAAACCGTTTCTTTGTTATTCTGTAATTCAGTACCACTCCTTGCCAATCTGAATTTGTTGGAATTGGCATTTGCTTTAAAAGTTGTTTATTGTAATGGTCATAATTTCCTTGTGACTTTGTTGCGAGACGCATTTTGAAGGAAAATGCCTCCAGAGCACTCGAATATGTGTATGTACGGCGCAAATGTGTATAACTTCAATGTTGTTCGATTTTCGCAGGAGTCATTGTTTGGGTTTTTTACCGTCTTTTGGGATTTGGAGTGCCTTGGAATTGGCTTAAGTAAAGCTGGAAAGAGTTATTAAAAACCTCCTGTAAGGCAACCTAAAATTGTTCTTAAAGCTTTCAATATTGCATTTTTTCTTGGGATGTATAGTCATATTAAAATGTTGCACTACATGTATTGACCACTTAAGCCAAGTTCTGGTTATAAGATTTTTTTGTGTTGTTGGATTGTTAAAGTTGTGCACACTACACAGCATCCTTGTTTTGTGAATTGTAGTTTTTATAGTTCCAATGGAACTATAACTTTAGAGCTGATTGCAAGCAAAAGGTTACACACAACAAGATTTTTCTCCCGACTTGATTGGTTGACTGATCTTTATCAAGAAGTCACAGTTGTCATGTTGGCAAGTTGTCATCAACCATTGTGATCCAAATTGCTTAGGGTCAGTCAACCTGTTTTTCTCACTTTGTTGATGATAACTGCCATTTTTTCTGCTCTTGTCTGGTATATTATATGTTAGAAACAGTTTGAGTTCTGGCAGGCTTTTTTTTCTCTTATCTACTCTGTGTTGTGTATGTACTTTTCCAGGTATCACACTCCTTAAAGGCAGCTCAGTTATACACTCATTTTAACAACTCCTTCCCTACCAACACACCCAACCGCCATGAGAGCCAACGCTTCGCTGGCTGATGAGCTCAACAACTTCTCTGCACGCGTCGAGTCGGACACCAGGCAAGAAGCTGCGCTCCCAGCCGGAGGAGAGGAAGGGCTCACTGGGACGGAGCTGGAGGTGAGGAGGATGTTTAGAAGTGTGACACCAGGAAAGCAGCGGGGCCCGACGGCATCAGCGGTCGAGTCCTCAAAGCCTGCGCTGAACAGCTCGCACCAGTGTTTACAATGATATTCAACCTCTCCCTCTCACAGTGTGTGATTCCCACCTGCTTTAAGAAGCCCAGTGACCCCAATGGCTATCGCCCCATAGCCCTCACATCTGTGGTGATGACATATTTTGAGAAGCTGGTCAAAACATTTATCATCTCCTCTCTGCCCCTACCCTGGACCCTCTTCAGTTTGCATACCGCCCAGACAGATCTACCGACGACGCCATAGCCTTCATGCTGCACAAGACACTCTCCCACGTGGACACTAGGATGGGGAACTATGTGAGAGTGCTGTTTGTGGACTACAGCTCAGCATTTAACACCATAGTCCCCTCCAAGCTGGTCACTAAGCTGTGTGATCTTGGACTGAACTCCTCTCTGTGTAGGTGGGTCCACAGCTTCCTAATCGGCAGACAACAGGTGGTACGCGTGGGTTCCCATAATTCATCTCCCCTCAAACTCAACACTGGATCCCTTCAATGCTGCGTGCTGAGTCCTGTCCCATAATAAGGAGGAGGCCTACAGGAAGGAGGTCATCCATCTGGAGAGCTGGTGCCGGGAGAATAACCTCCTGCTGTACGCCAGCAAAACTAAGGAGCTGATTGTGGACTACAAGAGGAAGCATAAGAGTGACATCTGTCAACTCTGCATCGGCAGGTCTGAGGTGGAGAGGACGGACAGCTTTAAATACCTCGGTGTGACCATCACACAAGACCTGTCCTGGTCACTGCACGTTAACAGGACTGTTAAAAAGGCCACCTCAGACGCCTCAGAGACTTCAGGCTCCCCCTCAGGGTGCTCAGGAACTTTTACACCTGCACCATTGAGAGCATCTTGAGTGGGAACATCACCACATGGATGGGCAGCTGCAAAAAACAGAACCTCTTGGCCCTTGGCCTTGGCCCTCACTTTCATCTTCGAGCTGTTAATATTGTACGTTTTAGACACCTTATACCTTATACCGGTCTGTTTAAACAGAGGCTCTTTTCTTATTCATATTAATCTTATTTTGTTGTTAGCAGGACAAGGAAAAAATTTACTGCACATTGTATTCTGTATGATTGTGTATATGACAAATAAAACTATCTTGAATCTCGACTGTACATTAATTTCTCATCTGAAATTATGTACATTTGGCATTATTGCTGTCATTAACTTGTGTTTCCCTGTCTCAACAGGTATCCTTTGATTGGTGTTTGTTGTCCCGTCTTTTCTGTCCTCTCAAACCCCAGCTGGTCTGGTCTGCCAGAGGTTTCTTCCCGTTAAAAGGGAGTCGTTTCTCTCTACAGTCGCCTCATGCACGCTCAGGACGGGAGATTGGACTGAAGACAAGTTTCGGTGCAATCTGTTTGTTTCCTTAGCTTGGAAATTGTTTTTGAACTGGCTCTATATGTATGAATTGGATTATTTTTAATTTTATTGGATTATGATTACAATGAATTGGACTCTGATTGGCTTCAATTGGACTGCATTGTCAAAGTGCCTTGAGATGCCATTTGTTGTGATTTGGCGCGATATGAATAAAACTGGATTTCATTTAATTGAATACATCACCAAGTGCAATGCACAGCGTCGGATGCAGCGGTGTAAAGCACGCCGCCACTGGACTATAGCAGTGGAGACACGTTGTCTGGAGGGAGTGACCAATCACGCTTCTCCATCTGGCAATCTGATGGAGGAGTCTGGGTTTGGCGGTTGCCAGGGGAACGGTACTTGTCTGACTGCATTGTGCCAAGTGTAAAGTTTGGTGGAGGGGGGATTATGGTGTGGGGTTGTTGTTCAGGAGCTGGGCTTGGCCCCTTAGTTCCAGTGAAAGGAACTCTGAATGCTTCATCATACCAAGAGATTTTGGACCATTTCATGCTCCCAACTTTGTGGGAACAGTTTGGGGATGGCCCCTTCCTGTTCCATCATGACTGCGCACCAGTGCACATGTCCATAAAGACATGGATGAGACAGTTTGGTGTGGAAGAACCTGACTGGCCTGCACAGAGTCCTGACCTCAACCCGATAGAACCCCTTTGGATGAATTAGAGCGGAGACTGTGAGCCAGGCCTTCTGTCCAACATTAGTGTCTGACCTCACAAATGAGCTTCTGGAAGAATGGTCAAAAACTCCCATAAACACTCCTAAACCTTGTGGAAAGCTGTTATAGTCTCAAAGGGTGGGCCAACGTCATATTAAACCCGATGGATTAAGAACGGGATGTCACTTAAGTTGATATGCGTGTAAAGGCAGATGAGCGAATACGTTTGGCAATATAGTTGATTTAGTACAAGTATGCACATGATTTTAATATGTAAGAAACTGGGTCAGCACTGTTCGCTTTACGACAAGAAGAAATTAAAGCATGAACATTTCTAAATTTTGATTAAAAAAATTTCAGAAATCAAAACAAAAGCAGGTTTAAGTTGTGTTGCAATGAAAGAGATTTAACGAGTTTGAAGAAAACAGAAATTGATTAAGGCACACATCCACAAAGATGGCCCCGACTCAACCCATTCTAACATGAATGCAGTTTATTTTTGTGTCAGAATAGACAGATTAAATCATTTGTTGTTGAGTCAGATTTAGAGGCAAGATCAGTGTGACACATTTTTAAATATGGGGCAGTACAAGTGTAGTCATAAAACAACTCCTACTAACACTCTTTGTCGGGGTGTGGGGCAATGGAGGCACATGGTGTGTGTGTGTAAGGGGGGGGCGGGGTGCACAGCTTTAAGCTATTACCAGGCTTGTCAGGCTTTATTTTTTTGTCCCTTTCGAAGACCCTGACCTTAGTGGTTTCCCTTTACTGACACACACTTCCTGTATCGTTGAAAGCAACTACATAGTAACTGCATCATCTGTAAATTACGGACTGGTTTAAATATATTGAGAGCAACCTGGTTTTTGGATGTGCATTTTCCCACCAACTTCAGTATCGGCAAACTTTTCCAGGTTTATTGAGAATTTATGAATATACAAAGCTTTGTAATTTTTCAGAAAACAGCTCTGTCATACGCATCATTCACATTCTCTGCATAATACATCCCAGGGTCGTGAAGGCCTGTGCGAAAAAGCTCTATGAGATTCTCTTCAACCTTAGTCAAAAGAAAGTTCCAGTACTGTGGAAAACATCCCGTCTTACTCTATTACCTAAAAATCGTGTGGGGTAACATCCCACATAATAAAATAAAATAATTTTGACATTATTGGCTAACCTCAGTAGGCAAATGAACCCCTTTCAGGACCGACTACTGTTTGTTTATCGTCCTGGGGTTAATGTGAAGAGGCAATTTTCTTCATGCTTCAATGAGCCCACTCTCAGACAGCCGTCTCAAGCATCACTTACTGTCAGGCAGACCAGGAAATGCAGCAAAGCCACATGTTAAGCTGCAAATTGATTCAATTGCGTCCATATCAAGAATAATCAATCAGTGTTGCAAATTGTTGTGCTGAAATATATAAAAAAAAATTGTGATGATATATAAATGATATTTTTGCTCAAAAAGTGTATAAGTTAAGATTTAAAATCTTAACTCTTTTTTTAAAGAACTATTTATAAGGCAAGGCAAGTTTATTTGTATAGCCAAATTCAACAACAAGGTAATTCAAAGTGCTTTATAGAGACATTAAAACAGTAGAAATAAAAAGCATGATTTAAAATTTAAACAAAAAAGAAAGAAAGAATAATAATAGATAAAATCAGTAGTTAAAATATGATTAAGTTTTGAAACTCAAGCTTCAGATTTGGAGCTTTATTCAAATGCAGGTGAAAATAGGTGTGTCTTCAACCTGAACTTAAATACACTGAGTGTTTCAGCTGATCTGAGACTTTCTGGGAGTTTGTTCCAGACTTGTGGAGCATAGAAGCTGAACACAGCTTCTCCATGTCTGGTTCTAACTCTGAGAACTGATAGAAGACCGGATCCAGATGACCTGAGGGATCTGGAAGGTTCATACTGGGTCAGGAGGTCACTGATGTATTCTGGTCCTGGACCATTCAGAGCTTTATAGACCAGCATCAGAACTTTAAAGTCTATCCTCTGATGGACAGGCAGCCAGTGTAAAGACCTCAGAGCTGGACTGATGTGGTCCACTTTTTTGGTCTTAGTGAGGACTCGAGCAGCAGAGTTCTGAATGAGCTGCAGTTGTCTAACTGACTTTTTAGGTAGACCTGTAAAGATGCTGTTACAATAATCAAGCCTACTGAAGATGAATGCATGGACTAGTTTGTCCAGGTCCTTCTGAGACATCAGATCCTTTAACCTTGATATATTTTTAAGGTGATAGTAGGCTGACTTTCTTACTACCTTAATGTGTTTTTCCAAATTTAGGTCCATCACTACACCCAAATTTCTGGCCTGGTTGGTAGTTTCTAGGTGTATAGAATGAAGCTCTGTGGTGACCTGTAATCGTTTCTCTTTGGCTCCAAAGACAATTACCTCAGTTTTGTTTTTGTTTAGCTGGAGAAAGTTGTGGCACATCCAGTCATTAATCTCCTCAATGCATTTACCAAGAGCCTGTACAGGGCTTTGGTCTCCTGGTGACATTATAATATATATCTGCATGTCATCTGCATAGCTATGATAGTTGATTTTGTTGTTTTTTACAATCTGTGCCAGTGGGAGCATGTAGATGTTAAACAGAAGAGGTCCCAGAGTGGAACCATGGGGAACTCCACATGTGACTCTTGTGTGCTCAGATGTAAAGTTACCTATTGACACAAAGTACTTCCTGTTCTCTAAGTATGTTTTGAACCAGTTTAGTACAGTTCCGGGAAAGACCCACCCAGTTTTCCAGTCGTTTGAGTAATATATTGTGGTCAACTGTATCAAATGCAGCACTGAGATCTAGTAAAACTAAGACTGACATTTTTCCACCGTCTGTATTCAGACATATGTCATTAAACACTTTGGTCAGAGCAGTCTCAGTGCTGTGGTGCTGTCTAAAACCTGACTGGAAGGTGTCATAGCAGTTATTTTTTGTTAAAAAGTAATTAAGCTGTTGAAAACTGCCTTTTCAATGATCTTACTTAAAAATGGGAAATTTGAGATGGGCCTGTAGTTGTTCATTTGTGTCTTGTCAATATTGTCCTTTTTCAGCAGAGGTTTAATTACAGCTGTTTTTAGTGGCTCTGGAAACACACCTGTAGCCTAAAAGGATACCTGCAGAAATGCATGGGGAGAGAAAAAACAAACTAATGGGAAAAATATAAGAGTAAGTGACTTGAAATATTGTCACAGATGCGCACAGAGGCAGTAAAGGGAAGCTGGTCAGTCCAATGTAGGAGGTATCCTATTAGCCTGGGTTTATAGCATTATTCACACATGGAGAAATAAGGGTTTCAAAGTTGTCAGAAAAGTTCCCTGTAAGGTACAGAAAAGGTCATTATGGTGATTATTGTGGACCTTTTATAAATTCTGAAAGCACACTAACTGAAAGCACTTCCCCAAGTGGAGGAGTTCAAGTATCTCGGGGTCTTGTTCACGAGTGAGGGACGAATGGAGCAGGAGATTGACAGATGGATCTGTGCAGCGTCTGCAGTGATGCGGGCTCTGCACCGGCCCGTCGTGGTGAAGAAGGAGCTGAGCCAGAAGGAGAAGCTCTCGATTTACTGGTCAATCTATGTTCCTACCCTCACCTATGGTCACGAGCTGTGGGTAGTGACCGAAAGAACGAGATCGCGAATACGGCCGAAATGCGTTTCCTCCGCAGGGTGTCTGGGCTCTCCCTTAGAGATAGGGTGAGAAGCTCGGTCATCCGGGAGGGGCTCGGAGTTGAACCGCTGCTCCTCCGCATCGAGAGGAGTCAGATGAGGTGGCTCGGGCATCTGGTTAGGATGCCTCCTGGACGCCTCCCCGGTGAGGTGTTCCGGGCCCGTCCCACTGGGAAGAGGCCTCGGGGAAGACCCAGGACACGTTGGAGAGACTATGTTTCTCGGCTGGCCTGGGAACGCCTCGGGGTCCCCCCAGAAGAGCTGGAGGAAGTGGCCGGGGACAGGGACGTCTGGGTTTCTCTGCTCAAGTTGCTGCCCCCGCGACCCGATCCCCGGACAAGCGGAAGATGATGGATGGATGGATGGATGAAAGCACACTAACTGTACCTTTAATAACCCTTAAAGTATAATAGGATAACGGGATAAACTAGGACTTTTTAATCTTGTATAAAACTTATAATGTCATTGAGCGTACTCTTTTATCTAATGTAACTAAGTAAGGAAAACGTTAGGGGGGCCAATATGGGCTTTTCTATTTTTCCCAAGAATAGAGGCTGTGGAAGTTGGGGATGGAATAAACAACTGTCTTTATTTATTTATTTTTTATGAAATGTTTATTAAGATTTTGAACAAAGGGAGACATTTATTTCAATATTGTGAAAAAAAACAGCATATAGATTTTCCCATTAACACATGAGGAGGGAGCCACTTTTGACCTACAAATTTCTTCCGTTTCAAATATTTTTATTGTGAAGCAACAGTAAATCAGCATTACAGTCTTTCTTGGCATAAACATTGCCTCATTTCCATTGTAAACAAACAAAATACAAAACTACAATGTAAATGCAAAATTTTAAAATACATAATTAAACAATACCTGGTGAGAAAAATGGTAATTAAAAATAGTAAATAAAAATTTCAAAGAATTAAAAAAATTAAAAAAACTCCCACCCATCAAGTGCTACTCAGGGTTTTGCTATATACTGTCCTAAATATGAGGTTATTGGTTTCCAGATCTTGTTGAAGTCGTCCAGTTCATCGTTCAGAGCATACCGAATCCTTTCAAGATGTAGTGTATCAGTCAATGCAGTTACCCAGGCCTTAAAAGTTGATGTCTCTTTCGATTCCAGTGTAATAGGATGAGTTTTTTCCCACACAGGAAGCCGTGAGACAGAAGGCAATGGTGAGTATTCTGCAGACTCCTAGAATTCCCTGATGCCTCCAGTACGATCAAGAGTGGATCTGGTTTTATTGAAATCCTAAGAACCTTTGAGAAAAATGAGAATATTTCTGTCCAGAAATCTTCTAGTTTGGGGCACAGCTGTGAAGTATGTTTGCCTCTGTGTGATTACATTTTTCACAGATGGGTGATATTTCTGGAATTTATGTAGTTTAACCCTTGAATAATGTAACCTATGCAGGCTTTTAAATTGGATCAAACAGTGTCTAGCATTCAGAGAGAAAATGTTGACATATTTCAGGCTTTCCTCCCAAATATCTTCTGCTATTCCCGTACCCAGTTCTGTTCCCCAACTTTTCTTTATGCCTTCCATATTTACTTGGTCCTGCTCTTGTAATAAATCATATACAAATGAGATTGCATTTCTTTCCACTTTGCAGTCTCTGAGACACTCTATCAGGTATAGCAATTTCAAGTTTCTGATTTGATATCTGAAGAAGTCACTTTTTGACAGACCATGCTTTTCCTGCAGTATTTGAAATGATGAAAAGGTATCATTAATGTATAGATCTCCTATACTTTGCAAACCCAATTCTTTCCACTTATCAAAGCTTCCATGAATAGTAGAAGTAGGAATGATGGATTTGCCGATATCGGTAGTTTAAATAATAATTAAATAATTTTCTAAGTTTAAGCTGTTTTGTCATGTGTCTCCAGAACTGAATAGTACTGTGTATGACTGGATTATAGTTGTAACATGATTTTTTAAGGTGGATGGGAGACATTATAATAGCACTAATTGAGTAGGGAATACAAACCTCTCGTTCCATGTCTAGCCAGCTGGCAAGCAAAATGGTCTCATCCAGCCAATAGGAGATGGAACGAATATTTTCTGCCCAGTAATACTTTATAAAATCTGGGAAGGCCAGCCCACCGTTTGTTTTCCTCTTGCACAAATGTCCCTTTTTGATCCTATGTGTTTTGTAATTCCAAATAAATTAAATAATCATAGTGTCTAGTCTTTTAAAGAAGGTTTTGCTTAGAAATATAGGTAAGTTCTTAAAGAGGTAAAGCAATTGAAATAAACGTACCATTTTAACTGTGTTTACTCTTCCTATCAAGGAGATGGGGAGGGTCTTCCAGAATTCTAGTTTACTTTTAAACCTATTCAATATTGCCATGAAGTTGGCTTCAAATTACCTGTTGTACTTTTTTGTAATTTCTAACCCCAGATAAGTAAATCTTTCCCATGCCAGTTTAAAAGGGCTCCGGTCCAACACACCCGGGTCACTGCATTGTACAGGCATCAGCTCACTTTTTCCCCAGTTCACTCTGTATCCAGAGAATGACCTAAAAAGATCAATTGTCTCCAATAAAAAAAGCATTGAAGTTTGTAGCTGTGTAATAAAAGTCAAAATGTCATCTGCATACTGTGATATTTTGTTTGAAGTGTAATCTGTGTCATAACCATGAATCTAAGGGTTCCAACGCAAGTCCAAACAGCAAGGGACAAAGCGTACAACCTTGTCTCGTGCCTCTATATAATTTTATTTGTAAGGATTCTGGCATTTGGATTAGAATAAAGTAATATTATCCATGAAATAAATTTTGCTCCCAAGTCCAAATTTTTCTTACACAGCATATGGATATGGAAACTCTACACAATCAAAAGCCTTTTCGGCATGTAAACTTAGAATAATTAGATCTTTCTTTGGATATCTAGGTGAATACAGAATATTAAAGAGGCGTCTAACATTATTAAATGAGTGTCTCTGGGTGTATCAATTTTGTTACCAGAGGGCTGAGCCTTGATGCAAGAGTTTTAGCCAAGATTTTTTTAGATCGGAATTTAACAGAGACACTGGTCTGAAAGACACCACTTGCTCCAGGTCCTTCCCCTTCTTCAGTATGAGTGTAATGGTAGCCTCGTTTAGTGTCGATGGTAACTTGGCAGTTTCCAGGGACTTGTTGTACATCTTAAATAGAAACGGAGTTATTACATTGGCACACTTCTTATAGAACTCGTTACAAATCCCATCTGGTCCTGGGCTTTTGCCATTTTTAAGGGAACTCATTGTTTGTCTTATATCTTCCTCTGCAAATTTCCATTTCCAAAGTATTTTGGGGTCTCTCTGTTAATATTGGTAACTGACATGCGCTTAAAAACTGTTATATTTGGGATTATTGTTATAATAACTTGTGTTTCCCTGTCTCAACATGGCATCCTTTGATTGGTGTTATGCTGTTTTTTTCCCCCTCTTTTCTGTCTTCTCAAACCCCAGCTGGTCGAGGCGGATGGCCACCCTTCCTGGTTCTGGTTCTGCCAGAGGTTTCTTCCTGTTAAAAGGGAGTCATTTCTCTCCAAAGTCACCTCAGGCACGCTCAGGACGGGAGATTGTACCGTAGAGAAGTTTCAGTATAATCTGTTGGTTTCCTCAGCTAGGAAATTGTTTTTTAATTGGCTCTGAATGTATGAATTGGACTAATATTTAATTTAATTGGATTATGATTACAATGAATTGAACTCTAATTGGCTTGAATTGGACTGTATCGCTGAAGTGCCTTGAGATGATATTTGTTGTGATATGGCGCTATATAAATAAAACTTAATTGAATTAAATTGAAAATTCGACCCTAAGGTAAGTCTTGAAAGTAAAGAAAGATTGAAAGGTCTACACAGCACCATTCTCATAGTGTTGGAATATAAGAACAACTTCAGCTGATGAGTATGACAGTGACTGAAATTTCTGATTATACATGTAATCAGTTAGAAACTGACCTTCTATTCTTTTGAAAGACCTTCAGTCTATGTTTAAGGCACAGATAACTTTTGTCACTTTTTAAATGCATAAAAAATGTACCATTTTCTTTTACATAGACAAAAAAATTATTCTAACATCTATGGTGTATACTGCTGTCAAATATTAAAAAAAAAGTGTAGCTAAAGGCGACTCTAATAGAAAGTCCTACTAAATCTCACTGATAACGATATTCATTGCATTGTTGTGTCACAACAGCTTTGTGCTAGCCCAATGCACCTGTTTCACTCTATTATACCCTTTATGTTAACATTAACTGTTTTTTAAAACAGCTGAATTCCCAGTAAAGCTAACTTGTATACGCACTTTTTTCTGTTTCTGTCATTACACAACACAAGAAGTCTGGATTTTTTTTTAAAAAGCGGCCTTTTAAGACCATCACTTTCAAGCTCTGCAAGGCTTAGAAAATGGATGAATGCATAAAAGTATCAAAAGAAAATTTACGAATGAAAACAAGATAGAAAGGTATAGGGCACTGATGTTTTAAACAGGGTGTTTTAAGGTTTGAATCTAAAGAAGCAAGTTTTTACACTGATCTGTAGTAATCTGGGAGTATGTTTTTTTTTTCCCACATACATGGTGCATAAAAACTGAAAGCAGCTTCTCCATGTTTAGTTCTAACTCTGGGGATCAACCTGTTCACGATGACCTAAAATATCTTGGAGGTTCATTACGTACCATAGGATCTGGGATGTACTTTGGCCCTAAACCAGTTAAAGGTGACATATAATGTGAAATTAATTTTTGTTTTTTAGGAACATAGATCAGGGTGTCTGTGGTCACAACCAAGTGTAAAACCACCCAAAAATCCCACACTGGCATTTTTTTAGTGACCATTTATTTGCATTTCGAAATTATGGTACTCGTCAAGTTAATCCACATCTTGTGCAAAGACTTGACCTCTGAGCACCACCCGTTCACATGCACCCTGCTGGACCGATGAAGCCAGCTTCACATGGAAATGTTTTGTTGTCAGCTGCACTGAGGGGCATACATCTTATATCTACCACCAGCTTCAAGAGATTCCAGAGGGCATCCCAAGCCAGCCTTTCTGATCACATTGTCCAGCCTATTCCTGTCAGCTGCTGTTTTGCTGCTCTCCCAGTAGATCACAATATAGAAATTGGTTGATGAGTGCCCCCAGCACTCCAAAATACATGAGCATTCTGAGCAGATAGAGCCTGCTCTGTCCTTTTTTTTAATAACATGCTATAGTGTTTAAAGCAGGGGTCTTCAACGTTTTTCAGGCCAGGGACCACCAAACTGATGGAGAGTTGGAGCAGGGACCCCCCTACTATTTATATGGCATACAATTGTGTTTTATATTTAACGGGGCCTAGTGCCGTGTATAAACATAGCTACTCTGTTATTGTACATTCAATACTAAGCTATTCAAATAATACACAGGTTAATATATTCATGTTTTTATTTTAAACATGTGCAAGGTACAGGGTGGCCGTGCCACTGCCATTTATAAACAAACATCTTGCATACGACACTGAGCTATTCAAATAATCCACAGATTTTAACTTTAAACATGCATGTAGATGGGACAATGAATCCTCAAACCATCTGTGGATGGCACACGTTTGCACACAATTTGTGAGAAAAAACTGTTTGGAAAAAAAAAAAAAAAGTAAAAAATTGTCTAATCAACCAAAGATTTCGCAACCCCCCTGCAGTACCTCCGCGGACCCCCTGTTGAAGACCTCTGGTTTAAAGTCCAGTCCAGTTTTTTGTTCAGATGAACACCCAAGTACTGTCACTATCACCATCCCAATGTCCTTTCCCTGAATATTCGCTGGTGACTGGTGTGGGATACAGGTCGTTTAGGCCATTGGCGTTTAGGCCGCAGTCGTTTAGGCCCCCCTGCAGTCGTTTAGGCCAACAGAGGAGTCGTTTAGGCCAGGCTACCTGAGCAGCTGAAATCTTTATTATTGTACATTCGTTATTATAAGATATAAGTCAGCTCTACTGGTCTGTCTGGGTAGCCTACATATCTATGGTAAATTATTTAATAACCAAAACTTTTTTTATTTAATAAATGGTGATTTATGAATTCATAAAATTGTGGAAATAATCATCCGCATTGCCACATTCATTGGACAATAATGCTGTAATTATTAATTAGGCCTATTGTCCAGCGAATGTGGTGGTTTCAGATCAGTCACCCTTTTGATGGCAATGCGGATGCTTATCTTATAGCCTAAATCGCTATTTTAATTCTCACAAACCGCGCGAATCTAACGGGCTTCTAAATAATTACAGCATTATTGTCCAATGAATGTGGCAATACGGATGATTATTTCCACAATTTTATGAATTTATAAATCACCATTTATTAAATAAAAAAAGTTTTGGTTATTAAATAATTTACCATAGATATGTAGGCTACCCAGACAGACCAGTAGAGCTGACTTATATAATAACAAATGTACAATAATAAAGATTTCAGCTGCTCAGGTAGCCTGGCCTAAACGACTGCGCCCTGTGGCCTAAACGACTCCTCTGTCGGCCTAAACAACTGCAGGGGGGCCTAAACGACTGCTCCCTGTGGCCTAAACGACTCCTCTGTCGGCCTAAACAACTGCAGGAGGGCCTAAACGACTGCGGCCTAAACGCCAATGGCCTAAACGACCTGCTCCGCTGGTGTGGAGCGGAAGACGGCAACCAGTTCTTTGGATTTCCCTGCACTGATCCAGAGCAGGAGTTGACAACACTCAAAGTGCCATTTGGAACTGTTTCCCATAGAAAAAAACACAGGGAGCTACAAAACCCATTTGACATAAAAAATCAAGTTAACACTCCATATATTTTTTTTTTACCTTTTAATATGTATAAAAAAAACTATAATGTGTTGCATTTATGAAATCAATGAACTGCTACAGAAAAAACAAAATTTTATTTCTGCATGCAACTCACAAAAATGGTTGGCCTACCAAGGGTGGAAAAGCTCAATAAATTGCGTGCAGGCGGGTGTCGCACATCAGTGGTTGTGACGCATATTTTGAGCAACAAAAAATTAAACATGTTTTGTTTTAATGTAACAATTTCACCATAATCTTCCAATTTAGAATTACATTTAAAAAAACTAACAAACTAAAATAAAATGAATTTAAATTTCCAAAGCCACAGAGAGCCACAGCAGAGGGATGAAAGAGCCACAAGTGGCTCCGGAGCCGCGGGTTGCCGACCCCTGATCTAGAGGTTGTTATGCTGGAACCAGTCCACAAAATCCTGGATTAGTCCTCTGTACGACCTGTCATCTCCATCTTGGATGAGGCCAACGATGTTGGTTATCAGAGAAATTCTGCAGGTTGCAGATTGGAAACTTATGGCTGAAGTCTGCAGTATAGAGGGTGAAGAGGAACAGAGCCAGAACCGTTCCTTAGAGGGCCACTCTACAGCAGATGATGGTGTTTGACACACAGTTCCAGGTCCTCACATACTGTGGGTGAAGTGTGAGGTAGTCCACAATCCAGCGTGAGGTCTACTCCCATGTGCTCCAGTTTGTAGTGCTGGCCTGATGATGTTGAAAGCACTGGAGAAATAAAAAACAAGTTGAGCTGAATGTTGCCTTCGGGGCAGTGAAGAGGAGGCTGGGCAGGGTGTAAATGGCTCAGAGGAGGGGGGCTGCTGCAGGGGTGATCCAGCCAGGAGAGGGGTAGATGTTTGATCAAATCTGGAGATGTTTTTCAGGCTTTCCAAACTCCACTGGTCTCATTCTGCTGCAGCTGCTCCTCCATCTTCATCCTGAACCTGTCCTTTCCCTCTCTGACCTTCCTTCATAGCTCCCTTCGGACAGCTTTAGCTTATGCTTGTTTTACATGGTTCATCTTCTCCTTTCTTATGTCAAGATTAAATCCAGGTTTGTTTTTGGAGAAAGAAGGTACAGTTGTGGTGGGTACAGGATTCTCCACACAGAGATTTATGTAGTTTGTAATACAGCCTGTGAAGCTGTCTATATACTACCAATGAGAATCTCTGAATACATCCCACATAGTTGTGTTGAAGCAGTATTTCAAGGCCTCTTTGGTCTCCTCAATCCACTTCTTCACTATACAGGACTCAACCGGTTGCCTGATGACAAGGGGTTTGTTTACAGGCAGGAGACCAACCAGGTTGTGATCAGATCTTCCAATGGGAGCGAGGGGTGATGAATGGCATGCTTCCTTGATGTTTGCATAAAACAGGTCCAGGATTTTATTTTCTCTGGTGCTGCGGCTCTCCAGTGCAGCATCTCCATTTCCAACTCTTGAGTTCACGGGGGGGCATCGAATTGCCCCTCCAGCCACACCTCTATGTTACGAAGGGCCAACAACTGATCGCTGCTGTAAACATAGGGTCAGCTTTCTGCTTATGGGTCACAGGTGCATCAGAAACTCAATCTAAGTACTTCGAAAATATCTTCAGCAGTACCAACAACTTGTGTTTAAGTGCTCCGGAGTTGGTAAAAACTGAAAATGGAAGAAAAAAAACTGGAAAAGCACAAAGGTTAAAGCAGAAAAAATTTAAAAGAAAGAGAGCTGTTGAATCTGCAGAGCTGCTGTTACAGGCTGCCATGGGTGGAGCGCCATCTTAAGAAAAATGAAACTGTCCAATGTATTGTTAAATCCTGGAAGTATAATGGTGAAACATCATATTCAAGTAGAAATGTGATAGGATTTATTTAGATGAAACTGAATAAAAGAAAATAGCATTTACACATGCACAATGACAAGAGAAATCACTATATTCTGACTGTGAGCAAAATGATACCCACTTATGAGTGAGGCAAAAAAAAAAGGTTTTAATGGAATGGAAGTAATGGAAACGATCAGTTGTTTTGTGTATAAATGTAGGAACACAAGGTACTGTTAGATTCCTCAGCTGTATTTTACTGTGTAACTATGAAGTTTGAACTCCAATCTGTTCGTACACCTAATAGCAACACAACACAGGCATTTGAAACCGTTTCACTCACCCCATGTGTTTCAGATTAGTGCTTTTACTGATAGAGTTGCCTCGACTTTTAGCTTCAGTGTCCTTGCAAAGCAAGCCTATTGTACCTTTTTCATTAAACTGTTGTTAGTGAAGTGAAGCGAACAAAACCAAAAACTTCCCTGACTGTATTGCGGGCTAGGAAAAATAAACCACATCCACAGATCCAAGATTGCCAAGTCTTTGGGAAAGCTTAAAAGGGTCAACTTGCCCTCACGACCAAATAGATATGTTCTTTAAAAGCACTAGTGGATCATTCATCGTGCAGCACGATAACTTCCACTTTTATAATGCTTGTGGTGGATAACGTGCATGTTCTAGCTCCCATTGGCTCGCACTCAAAAGAATTTCACCAATCTTACCTTTCACATGTAGAAAAAAAGTCTCACCACTGAACTTTTGAGACCACTGGATAAAATTTGATTTTTCTGTAGAAAATACTAAAACATGCATATACCTTTATTTCAAGCTTTGGTTGATGTTCGAGGTGAAAATACATCATTTTAATACTGTAGATAAGTCAGAAAGCATGGAAAGGCATATCATGGAACTTTGTTTTATATTTCAAATTATTTCTATAGTAATATGCTAATATCTTATTGGCATTCTCATTAGGTCTGTGCTGAAACCCCTCAGCTTTTTAGAGTTTGTTTTCATTTACTGTATCAAAGTCTTAGACACGAAAGACAATATTGTAACAATACTAATTTACCAAATTTAGTCAATCTGGCATGAATTGTACTCATAATCCGACAGAATTATGTGAAAATCTACTTATTAGTTTTGAAAAAAGAAAGAAACCGGTAGGAGAAGATGAGGTGAACAGTAAAAGCAGATAAGTAACAGGTCTGTGTTTTATGTCAATACTGACTACTTGATACAAGACAGATAATGATCTATATTTATAAGTTTAACCCTTATTTTTTGTACAAATGAATTAATGACATGAACAAATAAATCAGCTGAATAAAAATGCTTTAGCCACAAGCTATTTGAGATAATCATCTGTGAGTGTGTGAGTTTTTGAGTGAATGTATTGTGTGTATACCCCTTAGGCCACTGCAGGTGATGTCTGCACTCATGAAGCCCAAGTAGATATAATCTCAGAGACAGCTGTCAGAATACAGAGAGGCACCTTCCCGTCTGCTTGTCTGCTCTTTTTTCTTCTTTAAATCAATTTGCATTTGATGTAACCTCAGAGTCAGCTGTCACTATACAGAGGCACCGTCCTATCTGCTTATGGGCTCTTTTCTTTTATGTTCGCCCCATCTTCCTCCTCCAGCTGTCTTCACAATTTATACATACATATATATATATATATATATATATATATATACTAAATTGCACTACCACTGTTAACATTCTTTTTTGCACAATTCAGTGTATATATATTTATTATTTTTCTTCTGTTATTTGTATTTTGTATATAGCATATTTTTTTTACTGCATATTGCATTTTTTAGCTTTTTTTTAATCATTTGACTGGCATTCTTGCAGACAGCAAAGAAAGCTTTTCATTGCACAGGGAAACGTGTTTCCACTGTGCATATGACAATAAAAATTTTGAATCTTGAATATATACGTATATGTATATAAAATAATTTAGAATATATCATTTGGAATGCAACATTCGCATACTGTCCAAATAAGGTACTGCTTGATAATTGTAAACATCAGTAGTAACATTTGGCATACTTCTTTTCATTCTGTTCCCAGAAGTACTGCTAAAAAGATTATGTGGGTTTGTCAGTTTTTGAGAATTCCGACTGCAGTATCAAAATAGAATATTTACATAAAAAAAACATTTTAAATTTTAGGTATACAGTCATGAAAAGAGGAAAGCATGCCCTTTCAATTTTAAAGTTTTACATATCAGTGGGGAAAATTTTTAAGAATCATCTGGTCCTTTCCAAGTCTTAAAATAAGGTAAAAACAATATCCTATAAACCAAAAAAACACGATATACCGCTTTATCATACAATTAACAACAACCAAGCTAGAATGCACAAGCAGTGTGTAAATAAATTAGTAAACTTTACTGTTTCCATAGGAATTAAGATAGTTACGGTTAGAAGCATCTAAGTGCTGCTGATCGAATGGATTTGATAAACTAATAATCAGTGTGTCCACCTTTGGCAGCATGCTGGTTTGGAGCATTCACTGGGTTTGTAAAGTTTCATTCAACAAAAGTTACAAGTCATCTAGATCAATGTCCTTTGAACAGACGAGATAAGAGTGAAATAATTATGCCACAATGTGCAACATCATGTTTGGAAAAACAGAACAAACAAAAAAAATCAATTAAAAAAACAGCACAAACACTGCATACCAACTGTCAACGGTGGTGATACTTTGGTGATGATTTGGGCTTGTTTTTTTAGCAGCAGGACAAGGGCACTTTGCAGCAACTGATTTGACTCTGAATAGCAAAATGCATTGTTTTCTAGAGTCAAATATAAAAACATCTGTCTGACCTCAATACCTTTTGACCACATGCTATGTGATAATAATCCCAAATAACAGATCTGCAACAGAACAACTGAGAAAAAAAAATAAAGGTGTTGCAATGACCAAATTCAAGCCCATACCTCTGCCCAATTGAAATGCTGTAGTGGGACCTTAAGAGAGCTGTGAATAATTGGACTGAAAAAAAAAAAAAAAGTTTCAGTGCAATCTGTTGGTTTCCTTAGCTAGGAAATTGTTTTTGAATTGGCTCTATATGAACGAATTGGATTATTTTATGAATAACTATGATTACAATTAATTTAATTCCAATTGGCTTGAATTGGACTTTATTATCTAAGTGCCTTGAGATGACATTTGTTGTATTTGGCGCTATATAAATAAAAATGAATTGAATTGAATTGAATAAAAGAAGTCCCACAAAAGCTAAATCCAGCAACTTTAAAAATAACAGTAGGTCAAAAAGCCCTACACAGCCAAGTACATTACACACGTGCAAAGAATGGAACTAAAACTCAAGGAAACTACAGTATAATGAGCTATTTGAGAGTCATGAATAAGCTAATAAGGAGTCATAGAAGAGAGCAAACACATACCAACAAAAACACAATCAAAATCAAAAACACTCTACAACGAATGTATCTGGCGTGGTGATGTTGTCTCGCCCTCTGTTTCGGAAAGACGATGACAAAAAAACTACCAAAGTTGTAATGTATGCCGATGAAATACACGGAAGAAAAGGTACAAACTATATACTCTCTTCATGCTGGCTGTTTTTTTGTGTGCAGGAAAGTGTGCACATATTGTGAAAAGCTTCTTTGAAAGGTATATTTGTTTATACCCGAAACATGCACTATAAATAGACCACAGAACATAATCATTAAGACAGGAAGTGAGTGTTTGTGTGTGTGTGTGTCTGTGTGTGCGTGTGTGTGTGTGTGTGTGTGTGTCTGTGTGTCTGCACGTGTGTGTGTGTGTGTGTGTGTGTGTGTGTGTGTGTGTGTGTGAGTGAGATAGACAAGAAGGGTCTACACTTTTGGCCAAGACACAAGCCAGGGTCAAAGGTCCCCAACTCTCTGTCTGCCTGCTTTAACACTAAGACCTTTAATGACCTCTGCAACCCTCTAAACACACACACACTACATGTGCAAACACAGGATACCTTAAGTTGAGTACAGTTCAGCTGAATTTGGTATTCACTTTTCTTAGTTTTATGGGATTAAATAGGTCTTGTAATATGAAATAGCATATGAAAAAGACTTCATCATGTCATGAGTGTTATTTATACTCGGGTGAAATAACACCTAAAAGAGTCAAATTCACAGAAATGTGAACTGCTGTAAGTGGCGCAGTGTCAAGGTAAACACAGCGCCATGATGTCTCGCTAGGCTCAGTAGTGATGTCTACTTTGGTATAAGATGTGAAAGAAAAGAAAAGAAAAGAAAAGAAAAAGAAAAAAAGAAGAGTTTAAGCTCTTTATGAAAAAGACTTTCTCTTTTTTGGGTACTTATTTGAGTTGGTCTATTAAGAGCCTGCACAGTTTGGTAGTTATGCCTATTGGTCAAAAAAGGTGGGACGCAGCCATCCATAGCTGAGGTTCATCTCTGTCCTGCAGGATCCAATCTGTGGGCCCACACTGCTCTGTCTGTCATGATACGTATCTTTGTCTTTTGCTATGTTTTGTATTTTAGTTCATTTGTTAGATCGTTCATCTTGTATATCAGTTTTCCTTCATTCCTGTTTTACTTTGTAGAGTTGCCCCCATATTCATTCTGTTGAGTTTTACTTCCCCTCTTGGTCACACCAGGTCCTCATTTGCTGATTGCCTCACCAGTTTTCCATCCCATACTTACTCCCTCTTTATATATACTCCTGGTTTTCAGTTACTCATTGTTGGATCATTTTTATGTTTGAAGTCTCTCATGTTACTTGTGGTTTATTCATTTAGATTCTCAGTTTCCGTTGAGATCTCTGTGTTTTAATTCATAAAAGATCTTCAAGCTTGTTAGCTCCACTATCGCTCCCATAATATACCCATCATACGTTTGTACATTACGTTAATGATCAAATACCCGGCAGATATAGAGACGAACTGGTATTTTTGTTGAGCTGACAGCATCTTTGGAAATTATTATTGTTGTAATCACCACAGCACCCAAGTATATATCACTGTAAAAAAAAGTAGCAGTATTAAAAACAAGTAAACAAACATACACACAGATATCTTGTTTTTTGTGTTTTTCTCCAATGATGCTTGAATAGCTTATCTGATTTTTCTCAAAGAATCTTACTAAGATACTAAGCTGTGATACACTGATGGTGAAATCCTGATCATAGCAGCAGAGGATAAAGTGACTCAACATTAAACAGAAAAAAAAAATCCTGTCATAGAGACTAAAAGATAACGGATAATATTCCAGCTAACACCCATGCTAATATAAGAAGTCATACAGGTAACAGTTTATTGAGTTATTTTAGTGTTGAGCAACATCACAAATCCATGGAATCTCATTTAAAATTGCATTAATCAAATTCTTATTTCAGACTGGCGACCTGTCCAGGGTGTACGCCGCCTCTCGCCCGATGACCGCTGGGATAGACCTCCTCCACACAGTTTCCATCTTCAAAAGCTGGTATCACCGTTCACTGCAGAGTTGTTTGGCTAGCAGAGTGAGCCAACGTTGAAGAACAACTTGCCGATTTAGAGGCAAAGAATATAAGTGAACAATAAAACTAATTTGTACATCTCGTGGCATTACATTATTAACGACTTTACTTTGCTTTTTATTTTCAAGCTCAATTATCCCTGCTGTCACACTAAAAACCCATGTATGATATCTGGGGGGAACAGACCACAATATGTCAGAAATGAGAAATGACAAGACGGTGCTATATTTACTGAAAAAAATGTAACTTTTCAAAATCAGTTACACTAACAGAGTAATCGGTAAGATTTACTCAACTAACTTCCTTTAGAGTTTCACTTCCACTTCAAAAACTTCAATGAAACAATGTTGGAACTTTGTTTGGGATCACCAAGATCTAGAAATGTTCAGATTCGTGGGCTGTGTTGGGGTAACACTTTACAAAGTAACAAGTTACAGACTAACATGCCGTAATATTCATTTTTTTTTTTTTTTTTTTTGAGATAACTCAATGTAGCAAACCAGTTTTGCAATTCCAGTAATCTGTTCCGAGTCATTTGATCAAATAAGCTATCTTTTAGGCCAATACATTAAAAATTAAATGAGGGCTTACTTAAAAGCAAAATTACACCAGAAATTACAAAGGAGTGCTCATATTTGGTAACACAAAAGAACTCTTAAAAGTCACCAATTTCATGCTTGTATTCATAAATTTTCATCAGCAGTTACACACTTAGCTTTAAAAATGAAATGACAATTAAATTAAATGAAAAAACACTTTATTTTTTCCCAAAGGGGAATTATATAGTTACAGTAATTTTAGTTTTCTTGACTTTCATTATAAAGAGTTATTGTTGCTGACAGAAAGAACCAGCATGCCACACAGTGATTGAACAGTTCCCTGTACTCAGCCTCTTGTCCATCTCTAATCCGCCCGACAACTGCAGAGTCATCGGAGTATTTCTGGAGTTGAACAGTGAGAGGTCAGTGCCTTACGGTGATCCTGTGCTGCTGACCACCTTCTCAGACGCAACCCTTCAGCCTCACAACAGTCACAACCCTTGGTCCTTATGGTGGCAGGTGGCTGCTTATCTCTGGTGTATAGTTGAACATGAGGAGAACCAGATTGTGGACAGATTTTCCTAATGGAGGCATGGCAGAAGAGCTGTATGGATCTTTTACATTTGCATTGAATAAATCCAACTTTTTTTTCTCTGTAGGAGCACCTGTCGTCTTCCGGTGTTCCATCATTGTTTAAGGGTCCTGCCTCAAATATAAAACCATGACACAACTGCCCGAGTACAGATCCTCTTATTCACAGTGACATATCCAGGCTTACTCCATCTTTTTTGTGATACCTTAACCTTTGCTTTTGCCACTGCTCCAAATGTCTCTGTTGGCTCGTGTGATAATGTTATCGTCTCAAAGCTGGGCGGGGAGGCCATGTCTCACTAAAACACATAATACTGCATTCTAGATGCTCTTT
Source organism: Odontesthes bonariensis (assembly GCF_027942865.1). NCBI lineage: Eukaryota > Metazoa > Chordata > Actinopteri > Atheriniformes > Atherinopsidae > Odontesthes > Odontesthes bonariensis. The sequence goes on from NC_134509.1 coordinate 39,926,129, forward strand.
CTGTGTCCTCCTGAATGCTCCAAGCGCATCCATTTGGTTTGGACCTGCTCTGTACTCCCTCCACATATCTTTCTGTCTTGTTCCTGCCCGACTCTGGTGTTTCCTCTTCAAATTGTCAGAGATTTTGAGTCTTTTTTTGGGGTATTAGTTGACATTTGGAATGTTCAATTACCTCAATTAGTAAATGGAGGTAAAACTATTGCATTAATATGGCAACTCATCATAACTGATGTTTCAAAGTGTCAAAACTATGAGAAGAATTCATTCAAGCGGCAGATTCAAACCAGTGCAGAAAAATCTTTTTTTTTTCTTACTAAAAAACTTTAGTAATAAGACATTAGTAATAATGTTTAACTGGTACTGCATGGTGGTGTGGTGGTGAATGCTCTCGCCGTCACAGATGGGGCCTTTCTGTGGAGTTAGCTTGTTCTCCCTGTGCAAGCATGAGAGTTCATCAGTTTCAGTGCAATCTGTTGGTTTCCTTAGCTAGGAAATTGTTTTTTAATTGGATTATTTTATGAATAATTATGATTACAATTAATTGAATTCCAATTGGCTTGAATTGGACTTTATTATCTAAGTGCCTTGAGATGACATTTGTTGTATTTGGCGCTATATAAATAAAAATGAATTGAATCTGGTCTCTCCAGTTTCCTCCTGCAGTACAAAAAGAGGCATCTTAGCTTAATTGGTGATTTCAACTTGACCATAAGAATAACTGTGAGCATTTTTTTTTCATGCACCCTTGACATTATACATACAGGATACATGGTAAACTGGCTATTTATATTGTGCTTTTCTGTCTGTATTTTGGATGAAAACTGCTCTCATACTGCAGGTTTACGTGTGGTTAATAGAGTCTCTAAAAGTAGAATGGGAGGCAGAACCCTCCTTTATCATGTCTCTCTTTTGTTGAACCAGCTACCAGTATTGGTTCAAGGAGAAAACGCCCTCTGTACCTTTAAGACCCCTCTTTCCTGTCCTCCCAACCCCCAACCACTGTAGGCAATTGGCCGCGATCCTGAGCCTGGTTCTGCTAAATGTTTCTCCCTGCTAAAAGGGAGTTATCCTCTCTACAACTCTTATAACTCGTGCATACTCAGGTCAGGGAATCGAATCAAAGAGAAGTCCTTATGTGATCTGTTGGTTTCCTTAGCTGTGCAGCTTTTTTCTAAAAATGGCATTGTATGAAGTAGAGTAATTAGAATTTATTTGATTTGATTTTATTGGATCATAATTGGATTACAATGAACTGGAGCATAATTAGTTTGAATTTCATTATATCTATTTAAATATAAGTGCCATAAGATGACATTTGTTGTAATTTAGCATGGGATAAAACTGAACTGAGTTGAAAGAAGCCAGAGCGCCTGGAACAAACCAATGTATGCACAGGGAGAAGATGCAGACTTCATGCAAGCTGGGATTTGAACTAGAAACCTTTGTGTTGTGCGCCACCATACCAACATGTAGCCTCCAACAAAATTTCTATTTATATGTTTTAGATTGGATTTATGTGCTGATGGAACTGTCATCCAGCAGATTTTTGTAAAAGACAAGAACAATGATATTCCCTTACAAAGGAGAAACCTAACGAGGTAAATGTGTTCACATTAGAATGGAAATTAAAAACTGGGAATACAAGAATCACATGGCACACATCTAACTTTGGTAAATTAACACTATGTTTTTGTTGGAAAAAGAAAACCATAGAAACACTGGCAATTCCTGGCTGTCTTGTGTCCCCGGCTATTTAGTGTGAAGAGGATTTAGCTGCAGACAGATTACTTTTGAGAGGCTAATTGCTAAACATTGTTTTGTGTGTATGTATGTATGTGTATGAACACGTTCATGCACGCTTGCTTGTTGCAACATATGGTTTTTGATGACAACCGTTTAAAGGTGTCAGACTGGAGCCACAGCAAATTGTTAAAGGCACACATTAGGACAGAAAGGGAGCAACTCATACATCTTCTCTCTCTTTTTGTCTCTGTAGTCTAAACAAGCCTGTTAACTTGTCAATTATTGGATAATGCTGGACAACAGGTCACATGACCAATTAAGTTGGCCTCCGACATGGTAATAGCTCTTTAAAACTATTGTAAAAGTAACAGAATATCTGATACAGAATTGTGAAACGTTTAATATGTCACGATTGATCTTTTTTCCATAAATACAACGTGAAAATGAAAACCTTCACTCTTGTGAAATATAAAACATTGTTATTGTTTACTATGTTCCTTTTTCTTTATTTGTTCTAACCAATAGAACACAAAACAAGTAGTTTCAGAAGTTATTGTGAATGCCAATCATTCATTGCTTCTTTTAAATCTAAATGTGGCATTCTATTTGCACTTTTATTTTGTTTTTCAGATTGGAAGTTTCCATGCGCGCACACACGCACACACCCCCACACCCCCCCCACACACACACCAACACACACACATTCACACAGGGACATGCCCTTGGCTCCACGTCTGGCGCCACTGATTACGCTGTTAAGCCAAATAAGTTTCCTGTGTTTTGTTTGATGGATGCAGTCATCTTCAAGGATCTAAAACAGGTAAATGTACTACTACCACTGCACATATGCAGAAACAAACCAAACTCTCTGAGAATATTTATTTGATGTTATGTGTCTCATGGCAAAATGTGAAATTGTAAAAAAAAAATCTAAATTTGTTTTTGTGTTGATGAACAAAAAATCTTCGCGTTTTGTGTGTTTAGAGGAGGGGGCAGGACTCGGCTGCTAGTAATTCATGAAGAGGCTATTTCGTGCAATATGTCATTAAATTGCCTATTTTAAAACAGGCCCTTAAACACGTCATTTTAAATACTTAAACATGTCATTTTAAATACTTAACCTGAACCAAGTACGTAAGTAATTGGTAAAACAGAGACAAAACCGCAAGTGAAAGCACAAAGAAACAACAAGTATATGGAGAAATTAAAAGCGTCAAAGTGTGACAGTATGCTCGTCGCATAACATTTTGAGTTAACAACATTATCAGGAAGTACAGGGAGCAGGGTGCATGCTTTTGTACAACAACCCAACATCATTTTCCAATGTTTGCTAGTGATAACACATTTGGTGAAAGGCCATCTGGTATCAAGTAAGGTCAAAAATGCTTGGGATTCCAGAAATGCTGTAGTATGTTTAATTAAGTCTCTGCTGGAGTCATCACCTCTATACAGTGTATAGTAAAAATATTTCTTGAGTTTAAAATCATTTGTCTCTTATCACATTGCAGTGCTAAGTGCTGCAAATCTTTCACAAACAATTTTTCAAATTTTTTTCTTGCTGTTTCACAAACATATTAACATATGTGACCTCCTCTTTTCCATGCGCATTGACCAGTAATCACTGACTGAAAACAGAACATATAATATAAGGATAAGTGCATGTTAAATTAAACCGATTGGCCCATTGACCCTACTCAAATTTAGAATTAGCTAAAAGTGAAACTGATCTGTCACAGAAATGCATAAACAATATATTTCTAAGATGACTAGCCGTCCCATTACTTCGCTGGTCCAACATTGAGAAAAGACTTTGGTAAAGAAAGTGGGTCATAGTCCACACATTTATATGTTATAACAGTGCTGTCATGTTTGCCATTGACTGGGAGTGTATTCAGGATTGAAATGAGGTATTTACACAACCAGAGGTGTCAAAAGTACCTACATCCTTTACTGAAGTAGAAGTATAGACACTGGGGTTCAAAATGACTCAATTACAAGTTGAAGTATCAACTCAAAATTTTTACTCAAGTAGAAGTGAAAAAGTAAAGGCTTAGAAAGATACTTTTTAAGTATAAAAGTAAATAAAAAGGGTGAAAAACTGCATATGCACTGCATATCTAATTTTATTTATGGATATGCGGTCAAAGATGACCAAACAAGTTTTGGCCTGATAATATGCACACGTTATTTAAATGTACAAATATGTTTGTTTAGAACACACAATGGATTTCATCATACGACTACCAGAACCCTTTGTTTAGCCGCAAAAGAAGTTCTGCAGGCTGCAGAGGCTGGGAGTGCTGTGTTGAGTCTCAATGACAGATTGAAGACTGGTGGGAAAGAATTAAGTACCACTACTGTATCACCTGGACACCCAAGGTAGCTCTCCAGCTTTTTGGCATTTCCTTGGCAACTGTTGTGTTTGACTGCAGAAAAGAAGTCCTCCTCTTATGAAGAATGGGAGTTCTCAGATTGCCGTTCAACATCTTGGTCTTTCAAGTGACATTTTATGTAGTCAAGGCCTATGAAATCACATGGGATTACTATTGGATTACAATACTTAAATTGCAACAGTAAATGATGATGGGATGACTGACACACTTTATAAGCTTAAAATCAAGAAAGGACAATATATTTCAAATGCAGGCTTTTCCTCTATTGCTATCATATATAAAAGTTAATCAAGAGCCGCACTAGAAACAATATGAATATGTCCTAGCTTCAGTATGAGAGAGGCAACTTTTAGCTCAACATTATGTGGCAAGTCATTTAAATCTTCAAAATCAAAACTAGCATCACCAAAGTCCTTAGTGCTAAAAATATCTAGGGCTTAGCACTATCAGTCTTGATACTGTCAGAATAATTATCTTCAAGAGAAAGACCTGAGCTTGACTGCTGTTTCTCAAGTATTTCAGGCTTTAAGTCATTTACTGAACAATCCTTATGAATTCTGCTTCTGTGAGCTCGAAATTAGCCATAAATATTTGTTCTGTATGAACATCCCTGAAACACACAAACCACTGTTTCCCTGTTTTTCAGATGCTGTGCTATATGTTGAAAATATTCTTTTAAATTTGAATGCTGATTGCTATTGCATACAAGACATTTAAATGTGGTAACTTCAGTTTGTGAGGATGGTTGATGAAATCTTTACAAGTGGGTCAAAAGTGCCTTCCAAGTCTTGCAGGCACAGGGACAGTTCAAATGAATGCATGGATAGGAATGGTGGCATCCATGTCTGTGTTCAAGCTTACTATAGTCCAAATGTTACTTTCAATTTATTCCAAGGTGTGTATTATTTGCTTTGAACCAAACTGAAGAAAAAAAAAATTAAATCAGAAACCACAATTTTCAATTAGCCAAATGTAAAACTGTAATTTAAATGAACGAGACAGTGGTTGCACTCTTTTCAGTGTAGTATACATGGCATTTAGTAATCCAACGGATTTACTGTTATTATGCTTAAAACATATTAGATATTGTGCGCTATTGCAAGTGTCCTTCCTTCCTTCCTTCTTATTTTCACTTTTTAGCGTTGTGTCTGGTTCTCTAGCTTAGCATGGCTACCAGTTCTCCCTCCATCTCCTGCTTTCACCTGCTCCGTGTGTCAGATGTTTAGTTACTCCTCTGTCTCCTTTAGCGATAATGGTACATGTAACAAATGTAGTCTTTTTATAGTTTTGGAGGCAAAGTTATCTGAATTTGAAGGTCGGCTCTACACCGTTGAAAACCACCCAATAGCGAGCCAGGTCCCTTTAGTCCCTTTGCTGAGCCACCTAGTGTAGCTAGCTCCATTAGCCGCCCCCAAGCAGAACCCGAGCAGCTGCGACCCCAGGTTGGCTGGGTGACTGTCAGGAAGAGGAGGCATAGTCCTAAAGTCAAGCCCGTGGTTCACCATCAACCTGTCCACATTTGAAATAGATTTTCCCCACTCAGCGACACACCCTCTGAGGTCAACCCTGGTAATTGGTAGCTCCCAGTATCTAGTCTAGTACAGGAGTTTAAATGTACTAAAGTTAGGACAGAGCTCCTGTTAGCTTGGAGTAAAGATTTGGTAGTTAGTTAGTTCCAAACCCAACCAAGGGGAGGAAATTGAATCCAAGAATGGCAGCTCAGGAGGCAGAAGCAACTCTTAGACATGCAGAGATTGTGGGTAATGTTCAAATAGGCCGGAGAGGCTTGAGGCTTTGCTCAGGCAAACCGATGTGGAGTAGAGCAGGTCCCAAGGAGAAGAGAAAGCTAGTTGTTGAGCAGGTTTGTAGACAGGGGGAAATGTTAATACATTTATAAAAAAAAAATTTTGTAATTTTTTATTTTGTTTGGAAAAGGCATTTACAAGCAAGTATCAGCACAGAAATATAACATCACTGGTTTCCATAGACCTATTCCATTTTTCCATTTTTCCCCCACTGTGCATACAGGAGATCAAAAGAGTCTACAGGAGTCAGAGTTTGTGTGGTATAAGGTAGTCCTCCTGGTCCTTTGTGAACCTCCATATTCATAATCCTGGAAACGTGTTGTTGTATAGTCCATTCGATATAGAAGGTTTAGTACATTCAGATAGACACGCACACCCACACATTCGACCCTCCCTTTTTCCCACATGTTTTAAGCCTGTATACCTGGGGTTATCATTTGGTAAACATCAGACTAACAGTCTTAATATGACAACTATATACAATTTAGTGAGGAAGCCTACTTATTTTGATTTTCATCCAGGGGAAGGTGGTAAATGAAGGGATAAATACTTCAGAGGGGTCATATAAATTCTGCTCGAGTTGGAGTTATGAATTCAATCCATTTTTCCTATATTTGGTCAAATTTATCTTTTTGGGTCCTCAAACGGTAGGTCAACTTTTCCATCTTGAATATTTCCAGAATTGTTTCGTGCCAATCATTAATTGTAGGTGGTGTTGGATTTAACCACTTTCTGGTGATGGATTTTTTACTTGCAGCCCAAAGGGCCTGAAGCAGCTTTATGTCCCTCCTTAGTGTCATGCACACAACACGACCCAGATACAGATTTTCAAAATTGAAGGGAACTTGACACTTAAACACTGTATTTAATGTGTTGTGGATGCCTCTCCAGTATTGGTTCAATTTGGGGCATCCCCAGAACACATGAAAATGGTTTGCCTCTGAAGAACCACATTTTCTCCAGCAGTTTGAGTTTGTATTCTTGTATTTTTCTTGATATGGGGTCTTAAAATATCTTATAACATTTTTCCAACAGTGCTCCCGCCAGTTCATTGAGTTTGTCGAAGACCACTGAAAAGTGCAAATTTCTCCCCAATCCTCCTCAGACAGCCTCATTCCTGCCTCTTTTTCCCATTTTTCTTTAATATGAAGTGTGTTTTCATTAGTGGCATGAAACAGTGAGTCATATAATCTAGAAATGCTTTTTTTCAGAGTTGAGCTGGAGGCTGATTTCAAGATTTTGTAGAATGCTAATTCTGCTGCTGATAAGTCTGTAGTTTTACATTTTTGGTTGATATAGTCACGAATTTGGACGAATCTGAAAAAATCATTTTGTTGTAGATCATGCTTGGCTTTTAAACACTGAAAACTTTGTATTGCGCCTTTATGTGTAAAGGAGAGATAGGTTGTGAGAACCTTCTCGACCCAGGATACAAATCTTTTATCTCCCCTACTGGGTAAAAATTCTGTATCATAGGCACACCATCTAAAAAGTTTTAGCATCTTCTGGATTCCACAAGCTTTAACTACTTTCTGCCATATTTTCAGTGTTTGATTAATCCAGGGGTTGTTTATTTTTTCCAATTTAGCTGCCAGTCCTCTATCAGCAATTGTGGCTTCAAGGGGAAATGTAGTGTTCAAACCAGATCTGTTTCGACCTCACTCTGACCGTCACTACGGTCTTAAAAAGGAATGATCACCTTCGTTCTGCCTATCACCGAAACCATATGTCAAAAAAGTCACGCCCGTGACCTCCGGAAGCAGAACGACCTGCGTTAACAAATAGCAGGGATTGCTCCCGGTTCAGTCTCTCACCTTGATCGCCTCAAAACTGGACCAGATAAGAAGCAGATATTTTTTGCAGACGCTACGTAGTCACAGAATTCACTACCCGAGGGTAACAGGTGCCTTGTGTCCCTGTGAATTGGACTGTGCAGTTAAGCTAATATCACATTGCCGTGAGCCTGCTTTAATTGCGTTCGCGCTCTGTTGCAGATCACCGTAGCGCTTCACTTGTTTTGTTATTTATTGTTGTTATATATACGTTGCGTGCCCTATACCGCTGTACGCAGCCGTGGGGTTAGTGTGCGCCTACTAGGTACGTTCGCGCACTGGTGCAGGCCGCCAGAGGAAGACTATTAAGTTTTTTGTTGCTGTTGGTTACCACTAAGTGAGTCTTCTAAACGCGTTTGCATACGTTACAGGCCACCCTAGCGCTACACTTGCATATATTTTGTATTGCTAGTAGCATATTGTTTTCTAAGTGTAGAGTGTTGGCGCAAGCAAGATGGCGTAAGATGGCGGCGCGCAAGGGTGCAGCGGCTTTCTGCTCTCCGAATTGGTGCTTAGTTTTGTGTGTTTTTGTGCTATTATTTCTAGAGATTTACAAGGCAACCCATAACCTGAGTCGTCAAAACCTCATAGATATCGGTCTGAGGTACAATCTGACTGTTACCAGCGACTTTCATAAGGAATATAACATTCCGGAGGAGATAGCGAGACTGCCAGGCTCCCCATGGATAACCAGCGTGCCCAGCAAGCAGAAAAGACGGCGGCGTGATAGGAAACAAAAGCGAGGATGCCGGTCGGGCTCTGCTGCTAGGCTACGTAAACAACCTCATAAACCTGCATTACCGAGCCTCTTCCTCTCGAACGCAAGATCTTTAACTCATAAAATGGACGAACTGGAGCTACAGCAGCGTTATTTGCATCACAGAGACATGGCTACACCCGCTGATCCCAGATGCTGCAGTCGAGCTAACAGAACGCACGCTACACCGGCAGGACAGAAACAGAGACTCAGGTAAAAGCAGAGGTGGGGGCCTTTGTGTGTACGTGAACCGCGAACGAATGGTGTAGTAACAGCAGGATTATTGTCTCTCACTGTTCTCCTGATTTAGAGGTTCTTGTAGTCTCATGCAGACCTTTTTATCTACCGAGGGAGTTCACAGTAGTCACAGTGATAGCTGTTTACTTACCACCCGACGCTAACGTTAGCACGGCCCTTAGCCTCTTGCTAAACCTTGTAAACAAACAGCTGCTGGCTCACCCGGAGGGCGTCTGTATTGTTGCCGGTGACTTCAACCAAGCGTGCTTAAAGTCTGTGCTCCCTAAATTCGTCCAGTACGGGAAGTGTGCAACCAGAGGGGAAAATACTTTGGACAGAGTCACTCCCCTCCCCCACCTTGCTGGATCTGACCATCTTTGTTTGTCCCTCACCCCCACCTACACCCCCCTCCTGAAACAGACAAAGCCACACCAGAAAATAATTCGTACCTGGCCTGAGGGTGCCCTCACACAACTTCAGGACTGTTTTGATCGGACTATATGGGATTTATTTTCCAGCCACAACCTGCAGGAGTACACAGATACTGTACTCTCTTCATTAAAAACTGCATCGATCAGGTTACCACCCAGAAAAAAATAAGAGTTTTTCCAAACCAGAAACCCTGGATGAACAGCAAAGTCAAATCCCTATTAAAAAGCCGTAACAACGCATTTTAAATCGGGGGACAGGGCCCTGTACAGCGCGGCTAGAGCTGAACTGAAAAGAGGCATCAGGGAGGCAAAGGAGGACTATAAAGCAAAGATAGAGGATCACTTCGCTGTAAATGACCCCAGGAAGATGTGGCAAGGAATAAATCATATCACTAATTACAGATGCAGAAACCCGGCAGACGCTAGTACTGACGCCTCATGGGCAGAGGAACTGAACCGCTTCTATGCCCATTTTGAAGCAGATAGACCAGCAATCATCCCCCACCAGACACACCCATCAACCCCCAGCACCAGCGTGCTTATACTCCAGGAGCATGACGTTAGACATGTGCTGAAGGCGGTGAACCCCAGGAAGGCGGCCGGCCCCGATGGTGTACCTGGCAAGGTGCTAAAAGCGTGTGCTGACCAACTGGCTGGTGTTTTCACTGATATATTCAACCTGTCCCTGTCGCAGGCCATCATCCCACTCTGCCTCAAATCCTCCACCATCATCCCAGTCCCCAAGAAATCAGTAGTGGAGAGCGCTAATGACTACAGGCCTGTTGCACTTATGCCGGTGGTCATGAAGTGCTTCGAGAGACTGGTCTCAAAACACATCAGAGACTGCCTCCCTCCCACTCTGGACCCTTACCAGTTTGTCTATAGGGCAAACCGCTCCACAAAGGATGCCATCATCTGGAGTCATCTGGAGCAAAGGGAAAGCTACGTGAGGATGTTCTTCCTAGATTTCAGCTCAGCCTTCAACCACATCATCCCAGAGATCCTAGTCCAGAAACTCTCACTCCTGGGCATCTCGACCCCCATATGCCATTGGATTAGGAACTTCCTCACAGACCGCCCTCAGTCTGTGAAATTAGGCCCTCACCTTTCCTCCACTATCAAACTCAGTACTGGCTCCCCTCAAGGCTGTGTCCTGAGCCCTCTCCTGTTCACCCTGTACACACATGACTGCTCTCCGACCCATCTCTCAAACACCATCATAAAGTTTGCGGATGATACCACCGTGATTGGACTCATCTCAGGGGGAGATGAGTCTGATTACAGGAAGGAGGTTAACAAATTGACACTGTGGTGTACAGCAAACAACCTGCCACTGAACACCACAAAAACGAAAGAAATAATAATGGACTTCAGGAAGGGAAGAGCTGTCCCAGCCCCACTTTACATAAACGGGGTCTGTGTGGAAAGGGTGAGCTCCATAAAGTTCCTGGGAGTGCAGATCTCCGACAATCTCTCCTGGTCTGCTAACAGCACAGTGGTGGTGAAGAAGGCACTGCAGCGACTCCACTTCCTGAGGGTCCTCAGGAGGAACAACTTGGAGGTAAAGCTTCTGGTGCTGTTCTACAGAGCCACCATTGAGAGCATCATCGCGTACGGCATCACAGCATGGTACGGAGGGTACTCAACAGCAGACAGGAAAGCGGTACAAAGGGTGATCAACACAGCCCAGCGGATCACTGGCTGCTCCCTGCTCAGCCTGGAGGACATTGCCACTTCTCGCTATCTCAGCAGATCGGACAGCATCATAAAAGACACATCCCACCCCAGAAATTACGTGTTCGACCTGCTTCCGTCTGGACGACGTTACAGGTCACACAAATCCAGGACAAATAGGCTCAGGGACAGCTTCTATTCAAGAGCCATCACTTTACTGAACAATAGAAATAAATAGTTACCAAATCTTCACAGTTCATTCATCACCACACGCAATGAGAACTGCAATTTCATACCATGCAATTCCGGAAAAATTTGCAATATTTTATATTTTATTACTGTGCCTTCATTTTATTTCATTTTATTTAAATATATTTAAATTTACTTTAAACATAGTCTTGTTTTAAATTCTGATGTCTTATAAGCACCTTTGGAGTTGCAACCAAATTTCATTGTAATGCAAATTATAATGACAATAAAGGCGATTCTGATTCTGTTGTTTAAGTTTAACATTACTCTACCGCTGTTGTAACTGGTGAGTTTGTGTAAGCCAGTAGGTGCATGCGTGCACTGTTGTGGGTAAGCAAGTGCATTTGGGCATTTTTTGTTGTTTTAAAACACTCAGTTCTGCACCTGTATATTTGTTTGTTCTGTGTGTTACTTTGGCCACTGAATTTTTCAGGTAAGTAGCCAGATAAAGTAAGGATTATTGTTATAAATGTGTTGTTCAGGTAAGTACAGATTGGTGCTTACTGATTATTGTTTACTGTTTCAGTGGTGAAATAAATAAAAATAAATAAATAAATTAATTAAGTGGTTAATCAAACAGCACCCTATAGCCGCTGTTCGCAGCCGTTGGGTTAAGTGTGTGCCGGTTAGGTGCGTTCGCGCGCTGTCGCCGGCCACCAGTTAAACTTTTTTTCCTGCAACTCGCCATAATGGCCTCGCACCACTGCAGAGTCTGCATGGTTGCGATGAGCACCGCAGACGGGCACAGGGAGTGCCCTACTTGCCTTGGGGCCACCCACGTGTTGGAGGATATGGACAACCCCTGCAGTGCAGCAGTTGACCTGCTTAGGGGGGAACAACTTCGCCGTGCCAACCAGGTGTCTGGTCACGTGCATGAAGGCAGGGCGGAAAGGCGACGCTCACCCCATCGGTCGGCCCGTAAACATGGGCGTGGGCGTAAGCGTAAGCGCAAATGCTCAAGAGACCGGCGGCGCGAGTCCCCCATAGGTCTGACCAGGAAGAGGCCTCCAGAGCTGCGAAGCGCCCTGTTCCAGCTGAGGCAGCAGAGGGCGGTAGTGCGGGGTTAGCCCAAATCCTCTCAGTTCTCCAGGGGCTATCAAGGAGGATGGACAGGCTAGAAGGCCATCAAGGCCCGCCATCCCTACCGCCGGGCCAGGAGGGTCCCCCCTTAAGCAGGCCTGAGAGCCATGGTGAGGAGGAGGACCGGGCTGATACAGACGTGCTATCCCTCCACGCGTCACAGACCACTGACACAACAGGTGGAGGCAGCTTTGGTGGTGAACTACACACTGGCTCTAGAGGTGAGTCCACAGTCGTGGGGGAGATACCTGTAAGCCATCTGCTGTCAAGGGTATTGTGTGCCTCTAACATTCTAGGCCTTCAGCCCCCCACACCAGACACAGCTCCTTATGGGGGTGTTTGGGAGGGTGTATCTCACGCTAGCACCCCACCTTCTATTCCCGTGGCGGAGGACTACACCAAAATGCTGAGGACCGCTTGGGGTAAGACCTTACAGCGGCCCCAGTTTAACCCAGGCTGCCGTCAGTTGGCAATGGCTGTATACCCTGCTGAAACAGGGCTGGGAGACATGCCACCAGTGGAGGCGTCAATTGCCTCTTGGACATCACTTGGCCCTGCGCGGGCATCCCCTAATCCACGTTGCCCGCGTAAGGAGTGTGCAAAGACAGACCGCCTGGTCACTAGGTCTTTTAACGCTTCGGCATGAGCAGCCCGTATGGGCAATGCCCTTGCTATGACGCTGGCGGCTCTGCGTAAGACTCTAGACCCGGCAGATGGAGATACCATGGCCCTGGTGGAGGCTGCTCTATCTGCTCACTCCCAGCTCACACGGGATGTACTTTTTTTTTTTTTTTTTTTTTTTACTTTTTTTTTTTCAGGACATTGCACATTAATGAACATATACCTAGTGTACATACATGTAAATGTGCCAGATTTTAGCACAAATGCTAATTTCCATCTGGTGTCCAAATAGACAGGCTAGGTGGAGCAAAGAAATTAAAATCAAAGACAAGCATTACAAACAAGAACACTGTTAGTAACAAAAGAAATGGTACAAATACAAAAGCAATAAGCATGTTAATAGAAACAAAGAGACCCCAAAATAGGGCTATGTATTAGTGATGTGCGTGTGTGCGTGTGTGCGGGTTCAAACTAGTGGTGTGTACATGTTTGTTGAGCTCGAAGCCACGTTTTAATCTGGCTCTTGAAGGTGGCTAAAGAGGGACATTCGGTGGTAAGAAAGAGGTTTTTTATCTAAGATTTTGAGTGCTTTTTTAAATACAATCTCCACTGGCTTGAGTGTGGTAGACCCCACCATAGTCCAGCTTGTGATGCAATAACTTAGGTGAGAAAAAATCATTGCATGGAAATTTTTTCAGGGCAGCACTATCTGACATAGCACCTCTAATGTGCTTAAAATTATGAAGGTGAAATTTAATTTTATTAGTTATCATTTTTATATGTTTTTTAAAAGAAAGATTGGAGTCTAGAATGACTCCTAGATATTTAAAATCCGTGACCACTTCTAGTTTTTCCGTACCTAAAGTGACACCAGGCAGAGCCATAAGACGGGAAGGTTGCTTGGACAGATACATGCAGACAGTTTTTTTTGCATTCAATATGAGACATGATCTGTTTAGCCATGTTTGTATATGTGTAAGAGATGTAGAAAGTACACGTGCTGCTTCTGCAGGGTCTTTGGCTTTGGTGAAAATGACTGTGTCATCAGCATAAAGCTGGACATCAACATGTGGACAATATTCAGGTAAATCATTAATGTAAAGAGAAAATAAAAGGGGGCCCAGAATGGACCCCTGGGGGACCCCTACTGGACAACTTATGAAGGTGGACCTAGAACCATCCACAGACGTACATTGTTCTCTATTTGACAAGTATGACTGGAACCAAGTTATAGATTTAGCAGAAAAATTAAAAAGAATAAGTTTTTATAATAATACTTTATGGTTAACAGTATCAAATGCTCTTTTTAAGTCCAAGAAGACGGCCCCAACACAACCATTTTTATCTAGGTGGCATTTGTTCTTTTCCATGAACATGGCCAGTGCAGTCTCAGTAGAATGGTGAGGACGAAACCCAAACTGCATTGGGTGCAGAGGTGTTCGACTATTACTGAGGTAATCAATGATTTGTTTACAGACCCATTTTTCAATAATTTTTGAAATGACAGGTAAAATGCTGATTGGTCTATAATTGTTCACATCAGTTTTATCGCCTGCTTTAAATATAGGGATAACAGAGGCCAATTTCCATGCCTTAGGGACAGTGGAATTTTCTATAGATAAGTTGATGAGGTGCGTGAGTGGGGGTGCAAGCACCTCTTTGTGTAATTTTAGAAAGCTAGTATCAAGACCATAAACATCTTTAGCTTTGGAGTTGTTCAAGGCAGTTATGATCTTGATAATATCTTGTTCTGTAATTTGTTGGATGTAAAAATTATTTTCATTGTCAGTGTGATCACTCAACAGCTCAGAGCCCCCAGTGAGTGTGAATTGCTTGACAAGGTCCTCTATGGATTTAATAAAGAACGAGTTAAGTTCTTGACATAGGACAGCAGGATCACTTACTAGCTGATTATCAATTGTTGATTGTAAACCTTTGTTTTCTTGTTTAGGACATTTCCCTGTCAGTTTATTAATACTTTGCCATATTTTTTTACCGTCTCCTCTGGCATTGTCAATTATCTGAATAAAAAAATTTGCCTTGGCTTTACGTAATTCTGATGTTACTTTATTTCTCGCGCATGTAAAGTTCAGTCTGTCTGTGTTAAGCCCAGACTCGACTGATTTTTTGAGTAGCTGATCCCTTTGTTTTATTAGTTTTAAACATTCAGGGTTAAGCCAAGGAAGAGAGTTGGGATTCCTCCTTCCAGGGCGCCCCCTCCTGGAGAAAGAAAGCACAACCTCATTTACTACTTTTGATAGGAATAAATCACAGCTAGTACTCGCGTCTTTACAGGCCAAGAAGACACTCCAGTCCACATTTTTTAACGCATTATCCACGTTTTCATGTTGGTTATTGGGAATGGTCATAGTGTTAGTAGGCCTGTGTTTGTTCTGAGAAGGAAGTTTGTCTGCTCGTTTCAGCTTCCTGGAGAAGAAAATAGCGTTGTGGTCTGAGAGACCTGTTAATAAATTATGAGTGTTTGTGATACTTTCCGGTTTATTGGTGAACAGAAGATCAATTGTGGACTGCGTACGGCATGTGATTCTTGTGGGTTTCTTTATTAGCTGTGTGAGATTAAAATAGTCAGTTATAAGTTTAAGTTTTTTTCTGTCTTGTTTGTTCTCCCAGTTGACGTTGAAATCGCCAAAGAGGAGTATTTCACGTTTATGATTACATGCCGCAAGGAGAGCTTTCAATTGGTCATAAAATTCTGGGCCAGCTGTGGGTTTGCGATAAACACAAATAGCTGTAAGAGACATCTCTTGAGCGAGGTGAACGTCCACACCAATACATTCAAGGAAAATGCCACTGGGAAATTTAATCTCATTACATTGGAACTTGTTCTTTCCATACATGAGAACTCCCCCTCCCTTCCCCTGCCCCCTATCTTTTCTGAAAGTTATGTACTCTGGTAATGATACCGCTGCTTCTGGTGAAGAGCTAGTGAGCCATGTTTCAGTTAGACCAATAAAATCAATGTTGGAATTACATAATAAATGTTCAATCTGTTCGCATTTTGGGACCAGGCTGCGAACATTTAAAATGTAGGAGACTCGATGGCCTCGGCAGTGTTGTGCCGTCGTCAGGTATGGCTTGCGCAAACCTCTCTGCCAGAGGCTATTAAAGCAGAGCTGATTAACCTCCCTGTGGCACCTGGGCGTGTTTTTCATCCAGGATCCCAGGAGTTCCTGGACCGTGCTGAACGTTCTGCAGCTTCAAGGGAGGCTGTCCAACGTGTATGCGTTAGAGCAGCTCCCGGCGTCGACCGAGCATCAGTGGGTAGGTTCAGGCAATGGCAGCCCGGCCGGCCTCCTCAGGCTAGTATCACTCAGGGCCAGCGCCATCCCCAGTTCAGGGGGAGGCGGGGATCAAAAACAAACAGGGGCAGAAACGCAGGCCGGGGCGGTGGTCCGGCGTAGCAGTCAGGGGCTGCCCGTCGTATGCCCTTCCCAGCTATCTCGGATCTCCTGGGAGGGGATTGTGCCAGACCCTTGGGTCGTGGCAATGGTAGCCCACGGGTACCGGCTACAATTTCGACGGCGGCCCCCAGCTTTTTCAGGGGTCAGAAGAGACCCAATTTTAAAGTCCGTGCTCGACAACGAGGTTCCAGAACTACTTTTAAAAGAGGTACCACCCAGCGCACAGCGAGCTGGGTTTTATTCCAAATATTTTATTGTGCCCAAAAAGGACGGCGGTCATCGGCCTGTCCTCGACCTCAGGCCCCTAAATCAATACCTCAAGGTGCTGCCATTCAAAATGGTTCACACCGCAGTGGTGATACGATCAATCCAGCAGGGGGAGTGGTTTACGTCTCTGGACCTGAAGGACGCATATTTTCATGTCCCAATCTGCCCAGAACACAGGCTAGAGTCCTGCACTGGAGCCCCAGGCCCGAGGGGCCCGACGGCCTGACAGCCCGAGGGCCGGGCTTCGGGCCGACGACCGTATAATTACCTCGGACACGGGCCGGGCTCGGGCACTTTTATTTTTCAATTTAATTATAAAAAAATAAATAATTCAATTGAATTATTAAAAAAACAAAAAACCTGCTAATTAAAGAACTGTGTTGTGTTTAAATGAAAACAATTGAACGCAGCAGCAGCTGCTCTGCCCCGCGCCAGCACCTCCCTTATATAGGCATACGGACTCACACAGTCCTCCGACATGCCTTAACCCATTGACGCCGGATGTTGCGTAGCGCAACATTGTGCCTAACGCCGGTTGTTGCGTTGCGCAACATGGTCCCTAACGCCGGTTGTTGCGTAGCGCAACATTGTTCATTTATCATTATTTTCAAGGCGCATGTAATGCACAATGATTGGTATTTGTTTGGAGAGGATGAGGACGAGGACGAGGAATTTTTTGGCTTTCAAGTAGACTGGCAGTCCGCTGGATTTCGCCCCCGACGTCAACAAAAGTTTACTCGTACACCGGGGCTGAAGGTGCCAATATCTGAAGATGCAAGTCCTTTAGATGTGTTCTCGCATATTTTCACTGATGAAGTTTGGGATATGTTGGTGACACAGACAAACTTATATGCGGATCAGGCGCGCGGCCACACACCACCCAACTCGAAGTGGAGCCCCGTGTCAAAGCAGGAGATGAAATCTTTCATCGGTATCTGCCTAACTTTTGGAATAATCAAACTACTAACTCGCCGGGATTACTGGAGGCAGAGCAAGTGGCTGTATCAGACAAATGTCGCCCGAGTGATGGCACGAGATCGTTTTGACATGATCTGGAGGTAATTATTTATTCTTGCGCTGCATTCTGACGACTTCTCATTCTTATTTGAGTGGCGTTGCCCTTATGTAAAAAAAAAAAAAAAAGAGAGCCCGGTGCGAATTACTGCAGTATAACTATGATGTTTTAGAAGTCGTGTCACTGAAGTTTACAGTATAACTGCAAAATGCAAGATATATTGCAGTTTCTTTTTATCATTCATTATTATTGCTGATATTATAATTTTGCAATGACGTCTCTATCATGGCCAGAAATGTAGCTGAAGTGGTGCCTACATTTACTACTAATACTAATAATAATAATGATGATAATAATAGTAATGATGATTAGTTATAGTATAGTAATAGTAGTATAATAAATAGCAGCATTGGGTATTATCCTGAATCATGTGTGTGTCTGTGTGTGTGTTTGTGTGTGTATTGACTCATCTTTTTCATTTTTTTTTAATGAAAATGTGTTGGTGTTAATGCTGAATGAACATGACGGAATAAAAGCAGAGAATTTAACCTTTAAAATGCAAATTATTTCATGTCTTTATGTGTTTCAGAGGCTGAGACTATTGAATTGTTCTTAGGTGTTTTCAATTAATTGTTTTTAGTTAAAAAAAACCTCAGGCATTGGGGACCTTTTCTAAAAACTGGCTTAGGCATTGAGCAGCTTTTTTTGCAGGTGCTTTAGGCGCCAATGGGTTAAACACAGATGAGCTGGCTGAAGTAGTCCCAGTAGCAACAACAAAGCAAGGCTGCTCAATTTCTCCATTGATAAAATAAATTCACAACTCTACAACATAAACATTGATGTAGAATATAGCATATACTTTGTTGTCTACAGTAGTAGATCAACTCTCATCTTACTTTGAAGCAGAGTGGTGCTTTGAAGCTCCCAGCTCCCAGAAGTGATGTCAACGCAGCTTTAGCAGCACAGAAGCTATCAGGCTTGTGTTGATAATAATAAACTCCTGGACTATGTACAATCTTCCAAATGCATCGTTTTGTGAGTACAGACCATATTTGTACTACTGTAGAAGTTTGGTGTCATGGCATGGGATTTTAGTGTGGTAATTTTGGAGATACTGCCAGGTTCCGTTAGCGCTTGTACTAAGCTATTCGGGATAACTCGGTAACTCAGCTGATGTTCAGCCAAGATCGGAAAAACTTCGGGTGGGCTACTTGGCTGGATGTCACGGTTCAAATGACCCTAGGGTGAATCTACTCCGAGCCGTGGTGAGAGCGCACGATTGCGTGATGTCTCCACAGATGGTCTGTGCCTACGAGTTCTCAAGCTGCTGATCGAAACATGAGCCCCTATTTTAACCTGCTCTTTTATGTCCATTTTGATCTGTCAGAAACCGTTTGCTTATTCACAGAAAAATAGAATGCTGTTTTTTTCTAACTGCAGAGCGTTATCCCATTTTCAGAGCGGCAGATTGAATTTACGAACGCACTCAATGAATATAGCGTTCTATCGCTAAAACATTGTTATGGGAGGTTAAAAAAAAAAAAAAAGTCGGGCCGGGTTCGGGCCTGAGAATTCTGATAACCTGTCGGACCGGGCCGGGCTGGGGCTCCACCCCCTCGGGCCAGGGCCGGGCTCGGGCCCAGATAATAGGCCCGTGCAGGGCACTAACACAGGCCATACCTCCGTTTCGCCTTTCAAGGCAGGGCGTTCCAGTTTCAGGTCCTTCCTTTCGGCCTCTCCCTGGCCCCAAGAGTTTTCAGTCGTGTGGTGTCCGCTGCACTAGCCCCCTTCCAGGCACAGGGTTTGAAGATACTACCGTACTTGGACGATTGGCTCGTTTGCACCCTTTCTCAAGAGCAAGTAGTGCGCGACACGGAGACACTGCTGGCCCACATCCAGTTCTTGGGCTTCGTGGTAAATTGGAAGAAATCCAATTTGCGGCCCCGCCAACAGGCAGAATTCCTGGGTATCCTCCTAGATTCAGCCCACATGAAAGCGTCTCTCACTGGTCGGAGAGCAGACAGCTTAATAGAGACCCTGAAGTGCTTTCGGCTCGGCGGACTAGTTACCGCCCACAGAGTCCAAAGGTTGCTGGGCTTGATGGCTGCGGCAGCCGTAGTGGTTCCTCTTGGCCTGCTGAGGTCACGTCCCTTCCAATGCTGGTTCAATGCGTTCCAACTCCACCCGAGAGACGACAGGCAGGTCAGGCTGCGTGTTTCTCGGGCTTGCATCCGAGCCCTGCGTCCTTGGAGGAACAGGGAGTTCCTGCTCAGTGGCGTCCCCCTGGGGGGTCATCCTCACAGGAGACAGGTCATCTCGACGGATGCATCCCTAACGGGCTGGGGGGCTGTCTGGGAAGGACGTTCAGTGTGGGGCATTTGGCAACCTCCATGGACGTGGGAACATATCAATGTTCTCGAACTGAAGGCCATTCACCTTGCGCTACAGCGGTTCCTGCCAACATTACAGCACAGCCATGTTCTGTTGAGATCGGACAGCACCTCTGCGGTGTATCATATCAACCACCGGGGGGGACAAAGTCCCAGAAATGCCTCCAAGTGGCGGAGGAGCTCCTAACATGTGCATGGCCACGACTGGCGTCACTGAGGGCTGTGCACGTCCCGGGCGTGGAGAACGGTGTGGCCGACATGCTCTCCAGGACTGGTCCACTCCCGGGAGAATGGAGACTGCACACAGATGTAGTCAACCAGATCTGGATGCGGTACAGGGTTGCGCAAGTGGACCTGTTTGCATCAGCAGAAACAATCCACTGCCCGGAGTGGTACTCCCTCAGGGGGGCAGTTTGGGCCTGGATGCTCTAGCGAAAGAGTGGCCAATAGGCTTACTGTACGCTTTTCCTCCACTCCCTCTCATCCCTCAGGTTCTACAGAGGATCAAGGAGGGCCAACACACAGTCCTGCTGGTTGCCCCACGTTGGCCAGCGAGACCCTGGTTCTCGGACCTGCTCCTATTACTGCAGGGTCAGCCATGGCAGTTGCCAAGCAGAGCAGATCTGCTGTCACAAGCAGACGGGAAGGTCTGGCATCCGAACCCAGCCGCCCTGCGCCTTTGGGTTTGGCCGTTGCAGAGCCGGTCGCTAATCGCTTAGATGAGTCTGTACAGGAGACACTCAACAACGCCAGGGCCCCATCTACTCGAGCCAGTTATGCGCTCAGATGGG
Organism: Odontesthes bonariensis; assembly: GCF_027942865.1. Classification (NCBI taxonomy): domain Eukaryota; kingdom Metazoa; phylum Chordata; class Actinopteri; order Atheriniformes; family Atherinopsidae; genus Odontesthes; species Odontesthes bonariensis. The sequence continues at coordinate 39,946,836 of NC_134509.1, forward strand.
GAATCTTTTCTGACTGGTGCCGTAGTATGGATATTGAGCCAGCAGCAACTTGCCCTGTGCCTCATGTGTTACGCTTCTTGCAGTCCCAACTGGATCAAGGCAAGGCGGTTAGTACGGTGAAAGTCTATGCTTCAGCCATTTCCGCTTTCCACCAGGGGGCGAACAATGGGCCTCTCGGAAGGCATCCTTTGGTTGGCCAGTTCTTGAAAGGGGTGCGCCGGTTACGTCCAGCTCGTACCCTACGGGCACCAGGCTGGGACCTTCAGATGGTTTTAACTTCACTCACGGAAGCTCCGTACGAGCCCATTTCGGATTCCGATCCACGCTCTTTGTCATTCAAGACTGCTTTCCTTCTGGCTCTCTGCTCAGCAAGACGAGTCGGGGAACTGTGTGCCCTCTCTGTCAGTGACGACTGCCTCAGATGGAGGGAAGGCGGCACTGGTGTGTCACTGTGGCCAAATCCAGCCTTTTTACCAAAGGTTATTAACAGGCAGTCCATCAACCATGTTCTGGAGGTGGATCAGTTTCAGCCTGCCTCTGCCTCACAGGCAGAGCAGGAGAAGTTACTCACCTTGTGCCCAGTGAGATCCTTGAGGGCTTATCTGGCCCGTACACAGCCACTGAGGAGAGCACACTCCCAACTTTTTGTCTGCTATGGGGCAGCAAAAAGGGGGTTGCCTCTTTCAAAGCAAAGGCTTTCCCATTGGCTAGTAGAGGTTATTTCCCATGCCTATAAGGCACGGGGGATGCAAGCCCCTCCTGGTATAAGAGCTCATTCTACCAGAAGTATGGCAACGTCCTGGGCTGCCCTCAGGGGAGTACCAGCAGACGATATCTGTGCAGCGGCCTCATGGTCTACGCCATGCAGCCTGAGGCTGGGAGTATAACATCTTGTAAAACGTTTCAAAGCTCTCTTGAATTTTTCCTAACTTAGTTTCCACAACCTTTGTTATCGGGTTCTTTATTTTATAAATTGTGTTATCCACCTGTTGTTTACGTAGCTTGTATGCTAAGAGTTTTGCAGATTTACCCCCCACTTCATAATTCCTTTGTTTCAGGAATATCAATTTCTTCTGTGTTTCTTGAGTATAAATATAGTCAATTTCACTCTGTAGTTTTTTTTATTTCTTCTTTCGAAGTTGAGCTGATTTTTTTTTTACTGTTAGAAGCTTGTAACTGTTTTAATTTTCCCTGAAGGTCAGACAGTCTCTGTCCCGTAAGTTTCTTCATCTGTGTGGTAATGGATATAATTTTCCCTCTCAATACGGCCTTCAATGTGTCCCACAGGATTATAGGCGACACCTCCCCCGAGTCTTGAATAGACGGAATGAGCAAAGGAGAAATGTGTGTAGTCTCTACTAGTGGAGTGTAGTTCCCTCCATACATCTATTATGCCCAACTCACTCATCAGTGATTTCACTCTCTTAATAAGGGGTTTGTTCTGGGTACTCGCTCTGGATGAATCCAGTGCAGGGTTCAACCTGATGTTAAAATCACCCCCACAGATCACCATACCCTGTGAGTTTACCATTAAGTCAAAAACACGTTTATAAAATATCCACTCACTTGCTGGAGGAGCATACACATTTATCAATGTTATTTCATTCCCTTCTATTCTCCCTGTGATTTTGACAAATCTCCCATCCTCATCCCGAATTTCAGATATGTGTTCATAGTTAAGTGTATTTGATACAAGAGTGGCTACTCCTCTTTTGGGACCTGACTTAAATGAAGAGGAAAAAACATGTCAGAAACCCATCCTTTTTAACTTCACGTGCTCAGATTGACTCGTGTGTTTCCTGGAGGAAAGCGATCTGAGCTTTTTCTTTTTTTAACTTTGATAAAATTTTACTTCTCTTGATTGGATTTAACACCCCGTTTACATTAAAGGAAATTATTTTCACCGACTCTCCCTGCATTTTGTACTAATCAAAATCAAGTATTCATTCTTTACATTTATCAATATGCCATAGCCCTACCATATGTCTTTGTTAAAGAGCATAATACAAATTATCTTTAATATATGACTGTGTCCTTTATCATAACTAAATCTCTGCCGTTTGTAACAAACCAAACCGTGTGAAAATCATAAATTTTCGGAGAGTTATAATAATTGTAGTTGGGGATGTACACCTTCCTCAGTCGAAATAAATGCATTGGAGACCCATCCAAGATGGTGGCCGCGCTGATACTTCAGCTCCAATAGACAGCGTCAGTCTATGAGGCATCTATGTATATTGTGTCTATGGTGTGGCCCATGTGAGCCTTTAGAAACCAGGCTGCCATTTCAGGTGAGTTGGCCTGTATGGCCTTGTTTTTGCTGGCTTTTTTAGTGACTTTAGGACTCTTTAGGTCAGTTTGTCTGCTGAATCTGCTAGTGTGTCTTGTACTGCCTCCACCTCTGGCACCCTCTTTATTTTCATTACCCCCTACCCGAACCAGGGTTTGAATCTCAGTCCTAAAAACTGCTTCACCGCCGACGTGAATAACTATTTTACTGTATTTACGCTTATCCTTAGCCAGCAGTTTTAAATAGGATTCTTAACCTGGATTTAAAAGTGCTTACAGTTGGGGCTGATTTCAGTTCTGCTGGTAGTTTGTTCCAGTTGTGTGCAGCATAACAACTAAAAGCTGCTTCACCGTGTCCAGTTTGAACTCTGGGCTCCACTATCTAACCTGAGTCAGCAGATCTCAGAGCTCTGCTCCGTTTATACTCTACCAGCATGTCATTCATGTATTCTGGACCTAAACCATTCCGTGATTTGTAGACGAGTATCAGAACTTTAAAATCTATTCTGTATCTGACCGGGAGCCAATGTAAAAACTTGAGAACTGGGGTGATGTGATGTGATCTCTTCGTTCTGGTTAAAACTCAGGCTGCAGCGTTCTGAATGAGCTGCAGCTGTTTGAGACTCTTTTGGGGGAGTCCAGTCAGAAGACCGTTACAGTAGTCAAGTCTGCTGGAGATGAAAGCATGAATCAGCTTCTCCTGATCTGTTTGGGACATGAAACCCTTAATTCTGGATATGTTCTTAAGTTGATAAAAGGCTGATTTGGTGACTGATTTGATATGATTGTTGAAGGTCAGGTCTGAGTCTATCAGCACGCCAAGGTTCCGGACTTGGTCTTTAGTTTCTAGAGACAGTGACTCAAGATGTTTACTGACAGCAAACCTCTTCTCTTTGTTGCCAAACACAATGACCTCAGTTTTTTCTTGATTTAACTGAAGGAAATTTTGGTTCATCCACTTTTTGACTTGCTCTAAGCAGTCGCACAAGTAGATCTTTACAGACAATCCTTTCGGTGTACCAAAGTGCTTTACAGCAGGTAATAAATAAAGGGAAGAATGAGTAAAAACAAATAAAAACAATAAAAGAACAGTGAAAACAATAAAATACAACCAAATCGAATAAGATAAAATAAGATAAAAGTGTCATCATACTACTGGGTATTAAAAACAATCCTAAATAAATAAGTAGGTTTTTAGCCTAGATTTGAAGAGGCCCAGGTCAGAAATAACACACAACTGGACGGGGAGCTTATTCCAGATCCTGGGGGCAGCGACGGAAAAGGCTTGCTCACCCCAGTGTTTGTATTCTGACCTGGGCACTTCCAGCAAAAATTGATTTGTTGACCTCAGAGCTCTACCAGGATGGCGGACTGTTAAAAGCTCAGATAAATATGATGGGGCGAGGCCGTTAAGAGCTTTAAAAACAAACATCAAGAGTTTAAAATCAATTCTATAAAGGACAGCAAGCCAATGGAGGGAGTTAAGAACAGGGTTGGGGAGTAACGGATTACATGTAACGGCGTTACGGTAAAAGGATACAAAATAAAAGTAACTGTAATCCGTTACAGTACAAGCAAAAACGATGTACTCAGATTACAGTTACATTCAGTGAGAATGGGGGTTACTTAACAGGATTACAATTTGTGCGAGGTTGCAGTGACAGAAGTACAGAGCGGCAGGGTCGGACTGGGGAAAAAAAAATCGGCCCTGGCAATTTTCCCCGGGACCAGCCCCCCCTCAGTATTAATGAGTATCTCCAATCTAATTAAATAAAAATAAAAAAACGAGCACAGACTGCTCATACAGTCAATGGCATGTACCCACAGAAAAAATACACTCACACACACATCACACAACCTGACTATCGACTGCTGACAACCATGATCAGTAACCTACACAAACCCAGACACATAATGGCTCGGCGGCCAGCAATCGGATAAACCAATGAAGTGAATCAATCCTGTGAAAGAATGAAAACAAGTGAATGAAACCTGCACTCACCCATTATGAAGTTAACTCTGCCAGCCCCATAATCTTGCCCATTAGGCTACTGAAGAAAGCTAGTCTTTTTAGCTACGTTATATTATCATCTTTCTTCTCGGCTATAAGTTAACCTTTGTTTACGGCCACTGGCCCTAACCTGACGCGCTAGCTGTCAAATCATCTGGAAGTTTTCACCGGAAGTACTGGCGCACACACACAAGCAAGGGTGTGCAAAGAAAAATAAAATGTGATGTAAAAGTCTTACTTTGCTTATTTATTACTAAAGTAGAGCACTTCATTGTCATTGCACATGTATTAATGAAATGCAGTTTGGCATCTTCTCAAGTGTAACGCGTGCAGATTGTACAGCATGCAGTATTTAGAGATAAAATGCAGTTATTTACAGCTAGTGTAAGGAAAGATGGTTAATAGATATGTGCAGAATAGATCAATTACCTAGGGAAATGCATGTATGTGCAGAGAATGTATAATGTAGTTATGGCAGTACAATGAAAAGAAAAATAGCATGGTATAAATAAATGTGATAAATACAGATGGAATCATACAGATAATATACAGATTATCCTATACCATAAATAGGTAAAAGTAATCCAAAAGTAACTAGTTACATTACTTTTTTAAGTAATCCAAAAAGTTACACTACAATTACATTTTAAACAAGGTAACTTGTAACTGTAACGGATTACATTTTTAAAGTAACTTACCCAACACTGGTTAAGAACAGACGTGATGTGCACACGTCTGTTAGTGTTGGTTAAAAGACTAGCAGCAGCGTTTTGCACAAGTTGAAGGCGACTGAGAGAAGACTGGGAGACGCCAACATAAAGCGCATTGCAATAGTCTAACCTTTAAAGGTCCTATGGCATGACATTTTCACTTTTTAAGGTTGTTTAACATTAATATGAGTTCCTCTAGCCTGCCTGCGGTCCCCCAGTGGCTAAAAATGACGATAGACCTAAACCATGCACTGGAAATTATTCTCCGCCTTTGGAAATGTGACCATGCAGATGGCCTGATCGGGAAAGCCGCCGCTTATGACGTGGGCGCCGCTTATGACGTGGAGGTTGTTTCCACCCAGAGCCCATATATGGCTATGCCAAAACTGCCTTTCCCCGCCCACAGCTCTTTGGCCAGCTCATTGCGCTGTACATGGATGTAAAAAATCTGTTTAGAGCTCCTGCATCAGAACCTCTGAAGAGCCAGTGGACAGATTTAGTTTTTTCTGGGAAAGTGACAACAGAACCGAAGAGATTTGTGTATGTGTGTGCCAAATATTTCACCGACGAATGTTTCCAGAACTTGGGCCAATACCGAGCCCAAGGAAGAGCCCAGACACCCTGCGGAGGAAACTCATTTCAGCCGCTTGTATTCGCAATCTCATTCTCTCGCGATCTCATTTGATGCAATTGATCACGGTTTCCTACTCCAAAAATTAGAAAAATATGGCATACGGGGAGTGGCCTGCAACTGGATTAAAAGCTATTTAACAGAGAGACAGCAATTTGTGAAGTTGGGTGAGTTTGAGTCTGAACGAATGAGCATTGTTTGTGGTCTGCCTCAAGGTTCTATACTGGCCCCATTGCTGTTCAACTTATACATTAATGACATATTTAAGGTCTCTAACGTACTAAATATGGTATTATTCGCAGACGATACAAATTTATTTCACTGTGATGAGAATTACAGTAAGCTAATAGAAGAGGTAAATCATGAATTAACTAAAGTACAAACATGGCTGAATATGAATAAATTATCACTCAACCTAAACAAAACAAAAGTTATCACATTTGGAAATTATAGAGAAAAAGATAAATCAGCAATTAACATAAATGGTACTGAAATAGAGAAAGTAGCCGAAATCAAATTCTTAGGAATCATAATTGATAATAAACTGAGCTGGAAATCACATATCAGACATATACGGAAAATGGCAGCAAAAACTATTTCAATAGTGAACAAAGATAAATATGTTCTAGATCCTAAGGCTTTGCATATATTGTACTCCTGCCTGGTATCACCATACTTAACCTATGGAATTGAAGTCTGGGGAAATAACTATAAAAGTTCGCTTCAGTCCCTAGTAACAATACAAAAGCGAGCAGTGAGAATCATTAATATAGTGGGTTACCTTGAACACACAAATCCATTGTTTCTGCAGTCCAAATTATTAAAACTTCAAGATTTAATTGATTTCTATACAGCACAGCTATTGTTCAAAGCAAGTAAGGAATTATTACCGACAAATATACAAAAAATACTTTTAAAAAGAGAAGGTAACTACAATTTGAGGGGCTGTGGCAAATTCAAAGTACCAGCAGTGAGGACCACGAGGAAAACCATGTGTGTCTCTGTATGTGGCGTCCGTCTATGGAACAGTCTATGTGCCAATATTAAAACTAAGATACAAAAAAATTATATTATTAAAGTACAGTGCGCAAGAAGATCGCTGCGTACGACAGTAAAATATGTTATAATCAGTTACTCACAGGCCTTACCCATGGGGTATTCTTATTGCCATTGCTGGTATTTTTTAAGGAAGCAGAAAGGGGGGAAGAGAAATGTATGTATATATGTATGTATACATATATATATATATATATATATGTATGTGTGTATGTGTATGTATTTTTTCCTTTTCTTTTTTGCAACTGTACTATGTACACACATTTGATGGAGAACTAATGATGTAAATGGCGGCAGCCTTATTATTTATTAAGAACTGAATGGGAGTGGGAATCTAAAGCTTGTCTTCATCCCACTCCTTTCCAAGCTTATTTGAATTTGCACAAAAAAAATAAATAAATTGTAATGTACTTAGCTGCTTGTTCTGTATATTATTTTTGCTTGGAATAAACTAAACTAAACTAAACTAAACTACCCACAGCTCGTGACCATAGGTGAGGGTAGGAACATAGATTGACCGGTAAATCGAGAGCTTCGCCTTCTGGCTCAGCTCCTTTTTCACCACGACGGGCCGGTGCAGAGCTTGCATCACTGCAGACGCCGCACCGATCCGCCTGTCAATCTCCTGCTCCATTCGTCTCTCACTTGGGGAAGGATCTCATTCCCGAGAGTAAGTAATTTAACGCTCTATTATTGTGTTGCTTTCCTGTACGTAAAGTATAGTTATATAGCTTGTTACCACAGGATAGGGTTTGTATCGTTAGCAGCTAACGTTAGCTAACGGTTAGCTATGCAGCTAATAGCATCTGCAAGCTCTTATCTCTGTCAACTGGGCTGTTGGAGGTGTTTGCATGCCCATGAGATGGTTAGCTCGCTCATTTTAGACCAAAACCCCCTACTTCAAGCTTCCTGAAGAAGAATGAATCCGCAAATTCAGTGCATTTCATCAGGATAATGATTCATTCATGGTTCCAGAGTCAAAATGGTCAGTCTGTCTGCGTCGTTAGCTCTGCAGCTAATAGCTCGGTCACTGTCGCTAATGTAACGGTAAATAGCATGAGGTATGGGAGTGGACACCTCATTTACTGTAACGCGAGTGTTGTGTACTTATTTGTTGTTTTGATAGCCGTCCTACTGTTGGTGTTATGGCGCGCACGATATCTGCCTTTCCCCTGATGGAAATGACTCGCGCTACGTGCATCTTTGCAAACCAGAGCAATCAGATGAGAATGTCAAAATCCTCACTCCTGCTTTCCCCTTCAAGCACGCCTTTTTTGCTGTGTCTTGTGTAGCACTTGCTTGATGTTTGACTGTGTTAGGAGAGTTGTTCAGTAACTAGTTCGTCATATTGTCAAAGTAAGCTCATTTCAACAGGTTTTGCTAGTTTTACGGCATAGGGCTGCCGTGCCATCTACGTGCCATAGCGATTCACAAAACATTTGCGCAAGGTACCACGGGCGTAAGTAAGGCCACACCCCCACTAAACAGCTCATTCTGAGGATCCTAAGGAAAGCTAATTTTTGGGACTGGCTGTAATTCTACACCAAGGCAGAATTTTGGGGGAAAAAAAACTCAGATACAGTATTAGGGGACCACTAAAGCCTATAAAAATACATAAAAGCCTCCATTTATTTTCATGCCATAGGACCTTTAACTTATTAGGGCATGGATGGCTTTCTCAACGTTATGACGACTTAAAAACATTTTAACTTTGGCCAGGAGACGCAACTGGAAAAACTAGTTCTGACAACATTGTTAATTTGTCTGTCCAACCTGTCAACGGTCACTCCCAGATTTCTGACGGTTGAACTAAGCTTTGAAGACAAGGCAAAGGTCCCATGGCATGAAAATTTCACTCTCAGAGGTTTTTTAGCCTTAAAATGAGTTCCTCTAGCCTCTTTAAGTCACCCCAGTGGGTAGAAATTGCGAAATGTATTCACTAAGCAGTACAGCATTTCCTCCATGTTTTGAAAAGAGCGCCTCCAAGTGATTCAAGGCCCCTGGTTTGACGTCATGCCAGGATAGAGCTAATCAAAATTCCCCACGCCCTCTCTCCGCCACGCCCTCTGTCTCCACCCACACCTGTATTACCTTACCCGCCCAACTCATGTGGAGTAGACCGAGACTCGCCAAAGAAGAAGACTCGCCAGTTACGACTGAAGACAGAAGATACAGGAATGGCTTCCAAACGACTTTACCATGCGAAATTTACTATTCCAGGATGTAAAGATGAAGAGAAGAGTCTGTTTGCGCTTCCATCCTCTGTCCCTTTGAAAACGGAATGGCTTAATTTCATTTACACGGGACAGGTGCCCATGCATGTCACAAAGAGCGTCAATGTTTGCGCGACACATTTCACAGAGGAATGCTTTTACAACTTGGGACAGTACAGGGCAGGTTTTGCCCTACACCTGAAGTTGAAGCCTGGATCAGTGCCAAGCCTTGCCGGTCCATCAGCTACCCACACCGATCAAGTAAGTCATAATTATTTGCTAGCCGCTAGCTACTTTATGGGTTGCCAGCTAACTAGCCAACATTAGCTGTGGAGGTATTTATCCATGAAACCTACACTGCGCTACAAAACCAATACTCTGTTAAACTGGTTAGATTTGGAAAATTGGTTGTAAAACAAGACATTTTTCTTTTGACCAAGTATATTACGTGTAGGGGACTACATAAAGCATGAATACTTAGGTAAGCAAGTCTAGTTATTGGCATGTTCTGCGGCTATACGTCTGTTACACGGAAAATGATGCCCGACGAAAACAATTCATATTTTGTAAGCCTTTCTTTCGATTGGTGACTTTATATTTTGTAAGCCTTTGTTACGGTTTGGTGACCTTTTAGTTTTTTTTTGTTTTTTTTACGTCGAGTCGTTTCTGCGTCTTTCGTGTGTGATACGCGATCGGGTGTGAGTGTTGTGGCTAGGTGAAGGGTAGGGATGTTTAGCAAACGTTTGCTGACTACCCTCGAACATACACCATTATGTATCTGTCAATTCGAACACAGTTTTGACTTCAAATCTGTCGTGACTCGTCAGTTTATCACGAGTGTAATGCTCGGCTTTCGAACCATGAGATGTGTGCTCTCTGTCTGCATCAGGTTCACTCTTCACTGGCCAGCACATCAAGTGCTCACGTCCAGACATCCCGGACCAGGGATGCTGCCTGCCAGACTGACCCCATTGTCACTAGGACTGCAGCCACACCGAAGAATGTTGTCTTTCCCTATATTGGAATGCTTTGCAGGTGAGATTTTTTACCTTGTAGTTGTTGAAAGTTCTTGTAGTCTGAAATGTCATTATTGAGCCGGGTTTCTCTAGCACTATAAGGCACGAAACACCTAGACCAGGTCCCCCGAAAAGATTGTCTTGTGAATGTAATTTATATTTGATTTACCAAAAAATTTATACTTTTAGGGGGTTTTCAGATCATAGTTCCTATGAAACTTCACAATATATGAAAAGCTTTTTCCAAAATGCTTTATACCTACTTTCAAAAATGTTGTTTTATTTGTTACTACCATTAAAAGCAGCATTTAAATTAGTTTCAACATGTTATGTAAATCTCAGCTAATATCACTTTTCCTGATGCTTGAAATCAGATTTAAAAAAAGTAATGAGAACGGCTTTTATAGCATTTTGGAAAAGAGCTTTTCATATGCTCTCCCATGATGATGCATGTGTCTCTACCAGCTAACCCCCACCACCATGACAAATGAAAATTCTTTGAGAAACACTGTTTACACATTGTTTCTTGTACTTTCAGACTGTACTTGGCGGCGATGAAAATGAAAACCGACCACAGGCCCAGACAGCAGACGGTGTACCTCTCTTTCAAAATCTCCTTTCCCAAATCCAAGACGGGAGAGTGCACAGTCAAACGTAAAAAGACTAAGCCAACCTTTGGTAAGACCTAAAAAGTTCAAGAATTCAAGTCCAACTACTTTTGCCTTTATCAAATTTACTGAGGTTAATTCCAACAAATAGGAATACAAAAAATGTGAGAAATAGAAATCTAAACAGACATAAATATATAGAAAAAATATAAATATATAAATATAAACATTGAAATGTACAAATGACTAACTGAAATATACAAATGTTGTGCGTGTGCGTGTGTGTATGAATGTTCTGTGTGAAAAGGGTACGTGGATGTCCTGATGGACCTCATTTTTCACACGCGAGGCAGTCTAAACCCGGTGTAGTGTCCTTCATCATCGGGGTACTCAGCACGGATACGCAGGACCACACAGGCAGGAATGACCACTATGATCCGGCGACCCAAAAAGCCCCAGCACCACGCCACAAACTGCCTGTAGGCCAAATACCTGAAGCGCCTGGAAGAACAGATAGAAAAAATGACTTGCAGAGAATGTTGTTGTTCTTCTGTCATCGCTTTGTTGTACATATTTACATATTCCTATGGATTATTCTTGATTGTGTTTTAATAATGTCTTGTAAATAAATCTACAAACACTCTTCATACTGTCTGCATAGTTGAATTATCAGGCTCTATTGGGTGGGTATACTGTAAACTCTATGTATGTGGCTATGAGTAATTATTTAACAACGCTTACCGATGCTTTTTCTCAGGCGTAAACTGCCAAAATGGTGCCTGTAGACTTGCCCAGCGGTTTGTAGCGAATATACATTGAGACAGACCGGCTCAAACCCTGGATGATCCAGCATACATGCTGGCTCTGCCGCCACTTCTCCTAGTAGTGCTGTGACCTAATAAAGATTAGAACTAGACATGGTAAGTGTCATTTCAGGAACAGGTAGATCCAAATGTTTACAGTGTTACCTGAGGGATCTCCATGCAGCATCTATTCTCCCTTTCTGTGGGCATTGTCTCGCAAATTCCACATTGACACCTATTATAAAAAAAAAAGACAGTGTAATGATATTCTGTTTTCAGGTAATGCCGGCAAATATAACAATGAAACATCTTTAGTGGCAAGTAAATGAGTTAACAGGTGAGCATGGAGAATAATTACATGCTGGTCAGAATACTATCATGTTTTTTGCATGCCATAGGCTACTGTATAACTACATGGGCAACGAACAGCTGGCTGTTCCCAGTGAAGACAGGCTACTAAAAAGGTGTACACAGAAATATGTAGCATAAGTTTCACTTCGTGTAGTTACACTTTGGATCCAGCACATGGTCAGGATATGATGAGGTATGTTTTTTTTGTATATTATAGCATATAAACCTTTTTGTCTAGAAAACTTGGTTATAAATCGCTCCCCTTATGTCAACACTGGGTTGATCATAAGCGGGTGGAGAATCATTTGCCAAACAGGACAGTGTTTGTGGGGGTAAAAAGTCCATTGCAATTTTCATGAAATTACCCACCGGCGTTTATTACAGTTGTTTTTCATAACATGTTGGCAATGTGTACTATGGGAAATACTTTGGCAGTGTTACTGTTGTACAATGCAAGGCGACATTGAGAAAGTTACTTGGTGTAGAGACTGGAGATGCCAGCAGCCACTAATGTTAGCACTGCAAATACGTGCCCACATTGCAAAATAAGTTGGGAACTTATACGTTTTGTAAGCAAAAATAATATTTTAGGTAGTCCTGATGTAGTGACTAGAATTTCTGCTCCAATTAGGCTACCGTAGGCTAAGCGACTGCTAGTATCTGCGCACCTCAGTGGTTCGGACCAACCCAACTATAAACGTTTCCAGACATAACATTTCAAACTCACCATTCTGAGACGTTTTGCTGAAGGCGCTGCTGATCTGCAGTTTGTTGCTGAACTGCCTGAGCCTCGGCTTCAGGGTCCGATTCCGGGTCGAAGGCGAACGGTACGATGGTTTGCTCACCTGCCATTTCTATTTTTTTTTTTCTACTAGCAGCTAACATGCGCGTAGCCAAAACAGAGAATCAGACACGCCCCCATTCAGCCATGACACACCCCTCGCGCTCCTCCTTGCTTCTCATTAGGAAAACAGGGCACTGGAGAAAGCGCTGAAATGCGGCTTTCTTCTAAGAGGCCAAATCTGCGTTTTCCGGGTGAATTTTGAGAACGCCTGGGGGTATAACATCCTGAAGCCTCCGAAAGCCCATTTAAAGCGCCGCTACTATACCATGCCATGGGAACTTTAAATGGTGTCCACACAGTGTCTTGGATCCTTAAGAAAGAACTCCTATCCACCATCCCCATTCTCATAAACTTGAAAAGGAGTGATATTTTTGCAGTTGTTGCCAGAGAGCAGAATGTTACATGCCCATATAATGTCCAATCAGCATACCATATTTTAAGTGGAGTGGGAAGTCCATTTCCATACCATTTGACCCTGGGAACACAACACAGGTTGCAAAGACAATACAGATCCTCAGTTAAAAAACTCAGTAGTAAATGTACAATAAAAGTTAATAATTTATTTACAAAGACAAAAAAAAGGTTATCTGTGCAAAAACGGAGACTTTCGGTAGCCGTCCACTATTCCGGCACGTCAACTTAACTCGCCGGATTGGATGCCTAGTCTCGCCGTGTTGCTACTGCAGTGGGCGTGTACAGAGGGGCTTGTATACGAAGTTGTAGATAGAACATACGGGCTCCGGGGGAAAGTAAATAACTTGTGATTTTAACCAACCGAAGTTTCTCCCTCTAAAAATTTGAGTTTTGGAGGGAAATGAATGTGTATAAATCGTCAGCAATGGAACATTATTTCGTATTTCACCATGGCTGTGGATCATTCTGCGAGCGAGGAGAGCTGCTGTGCTGCTGCGACACAGGAGATCACATGATCTACTTTCATTGGATAACGCACTCCGTCTGCCGTGGCAAATTTGCATAAAGTTCGGCCGAGCCCAACTTTTTGACGTGCCGCAGGTCCGCCGCTCGCCGTGCCGGAATCCCAGCATGCTTTGCGAGCACGGCGACAACGATCGGCCGGATTTCATTGAAAATGAATTGAATGCGTTGGATACGGCTTGACGTGCCGGAATAGTGGACGCCTACCCTTACCCATTCAACAACAGCAGCTGTTTCCCTGAACTTGACACTGATCTCAAATGATTTAGTTGTACTGCACTCTATCTTGGTGTTTAGGTCTTTGGCAGTGCAATGGTGGATAGGGAGAACAATGTATTCAGCAAGCTGCTTCAGACATTCGTGGTACGTTATTGATGCAGGATGGTCACTTATGTCATCTTCAACGAGGACTTAAGCTCTTTCTGGGAATTTAGGTAGATGTCTGTGGTAGATGGATTGCTCGTTGTCTGCTCCATCGTACACTGTGTCCTTCATGCTGACCGTTGGAAGTGCATCCAAGCAAATGTTTGTCTTAAGAGTACCACCACTCCAAATACTTAAGTAAGAGGAATGTGAAACAAAGTATAGTAAATTAACTTGAACTTGTAAAACCGAGAGTACAGTTTAATAATCCATGCACACGGATTTCCAGCATTTTTTTTCTCTCTCAGTAGGGCTTTGTAAATGCGCCTTCCCTTCAGCGCACGGCAATCTCAGGTGATTTGAAGTGAATGCACGGGCAAGGAGCGAGCAGATGAGAAGATAAACAGGAAGAGGAGCTTCAGGCTGGACACAATGATTGGTTTGAACTTTTTACACTTTTCCTCTTTTTTTAATTCATGCTAAATTATTGATAGCTATCGGGATGTAAAGAGAATGTCAACACATCTGACAAAAAAAGTGTAGAGGAGATCAGGCACTGATCAGAATCTTTGCATTTGAGGTAAGGAGCTGGGGAATGCATTATTCCATTGGTGAATTATCAAAAATATGGAAAAACAAATTTCTGTGTGTGTGAAAGAGAGTGAATGAAAGAGAGAGAGAGAGAATGGGAGAGTGGCAAAGGAGAGGCAGCTGGACTTTGTCAAGTCTGATGAGGGACATTCCTGTTAGTGTAGTATAACCTTCTGACAGCTGTCATGATAACAGTTGCACCTCTCTGTCAAACAAAAACACACACATGCACGGACATCCACACACACAAGCTTGCACAAACTGTCCTTGTTAGGTCATTGCCATGACTTTGATTCATTTTGTATAACCTAAATCTTTCTCAAACCCTCATCTTTAACCATTATCAATTCATACCTAAATCTAGCCTTATTCTAACTTTAATATACATGCTGTCCTAGCCATAGCTAGGGCCTCAGATTTTTTTTCTGCTTCAGAAGGACCAGGTCTTGGTCCTCGTGTGGATTGCTAGTCCCAGCAAGGTTAGTGATTATACCAGAAAAGGTCGCGATAAGGAAACACAAACAACAATTCACCCACATACTCATATCACTGTGCCCCCACATCTAATACCATGGGAACCAGACAATGGATCTCACTGTGTGTCCACTCTGACATGCACAAACATACAGATCCTGTGTGTTTCAATGACCTCATAGTGGAAAGATTTAGTCGAGACAGAATCTTTTATCCTTTGTGTGAACACATACTCTTACAGCACATTCTCACAAGCAGACACATACACAAAATGTTTTGGATTAACTTAGAGTAAAATCTCTAAAATGTCACAAATTAATGCGATATAACAGTATGTTTAACATATATGCATCATAATGCTAAATACAATATCAAGTGTGTATTATTAAACTGTTTAAACATTCTCCAATGTTGCCTCCATAATATCAACCATCTGTTGCAAAAAATCTTCCTTACAAATAATTCTGACCTATGGGTGCAACTTTTCATCACTGTTCTCCTTACTCCATCAATCACCCTGGAGCAGGGTAAATCTTGACACTGAAATCAGATTAAAGGTTATTGTTTGGTCAGCCTCACTTATTGGTGGTTTTCTTAAGTCTGCATATTTTTTTTCTTACAAATATATGAGTTCCCCTTGCATTGTGCATGTGAAAATCTGTGTTCTTTGACTTCTATTGCTAATTTCTATTTGATTTCAGCAAATGTTCAATTAATCTCAATCACTCATTAAATATATTCTCTATTCAAGAGTCGCCCTATTCATTATCTATGTCCAACGCCACAACACTAAGGGCTGTGTGGGGAAAGGTTGAATACATTCTACCACCTCTAACTTTCACTGTGGGAGATTCTTGTACATGTAAGTATATGTACATATAATATGTAAGTATAACCATTCACTAAACTGACATTGTCTTTGAGTTACTTGAATGGTGAGTTTGTCTGTTGACGCAGCAGTTATACAATAAGGCAGAGATACTCATTGCGCGGCTCGCGAGCCACATGTGGCTCCTCAAGCTTTAATTGGTGGCTCGCACTCGCATAATAGCTTATAACAATATGGTAACAATAAATCTTTTCAAATAACATACAGCGAATACTGCACAGTATTAAGTATTTTTAGTAAGTATTAATTAAGGCTTAATGGTGTTTCCTAAAGGGGGCACTTAAGGCACCGCTTAAACCACCTAGGACTTGACAGCAGTGCACGCTAGCTCCTTTAGCCAGCGCTAAATACAGGCACAATGGATCGGTTTTCAATCAAAAAAGGGCAAAAACCATCACAAAAACCAAACGAAAATCAGCATTAAAACGCCAGAGAGGGGACGAGCAGGCAAACGTCAGGTGTACCGCGAGATGGCAAAAACCAGCACAAAAACCATGCTCATCCTGAATGTCTCACTATGATTACAACAACGAACTACAAATACAACATGAAGAAAGTCAAGGACATGCATGCCAAGTTCCGCTAATCCCAGTATTAAGGTAAATGTGGTCTTAATTGAAAATGTATTGGCTGGGTTGTACCTTTTTTTATGGGATGTTTTGTAGAAATGTATATTTGCAAAAGGGGACTTAATATGTTGTTGTAAAAGTGACTCTTCCCTTGATTTTGCTCTGCCAATGTGGCTCTTGTGAAAAAAATAGTGCGTATCACTGCAATAAGGTATTTCTAAGGCAAAATTGCAATCTGGAAATGCTTATGGGGCCTATAGCAGTTTAAGTGCTGTCAGCCCCAAACGTTGCTGAGTAGCAAAACATTCAACTATGGCTGCTGCGACTAGTCGTGGGATTAAGAGCACAACCAATTAATATAATTTTAAATTCAAGGCTGTTGAACTGAACTGGGATCTGCAACCAGTAATCTGTGAATTATGGACATCTTGGGCCTCATGTACAAAGGTGCGTACGCACAAAATAGTGGCGTACGCACTTTTCTACAGCTGTTGATTCTTTGGCGACACCTAAGGGGATATTGGGAATCTGTTATAATAAATAAATGTGAAAACAATTAGTCCACAGACAGTGATGTGCACAATTAAGACACATGAACAATTAATACTGTTAGACAATTAACACACCCATATGTCTGCAGTTACACGAGTGGATATAAAAGCATGCGCAAAGTGGTTTAATGCACACCGTTAAAAACTATGGCTGCTTTAGCGGTATTAGAAGACTTTGCAAATAGTGCAATTCGAAGAGAGCGTGTGTTCAGAGACAGAGAGGATTCGCTGGCATATGATGGCGACTGGCTCATTAGCCGTTTTGAGGGAAATCCTCCTGGAACTGTGCGCAGAGCTGCGGCCGGTGTTGGAGCGCAACACAGCAAGG
The DNA here is from genome assembly GCF_027942865.1 of Odontesthes bonariensis. NCBI lineage: Eukaryota > Metazoa > Chordata > Actinopteri > Atheriniformes > Atherinopsidae > Odontesthes > Odontesthes bonariensis. The sequence goes on from NC_134509.1 coordinate 39,964,069, forward strand.
AGCCATGCGCTGCCTGTGCCCACAGGTGATGTGCACACTGGGGTTCCTATAGCAACCGGGGCATTCCAGAGGGAGCTGGCCAACCGATTGGGCCTGTGCCAGTCGACCCTGACCCGAGCCATGCCAGCCGTGTGGGACACAATTATCCGCATCTCAGCCACATATATCAAATTCCCACAATGCAGTTGAACAGGCCAACATTAAAGCTCAATTTGAAACGAGAGCCGGTTTTGTAATCGGAGCTATCGACTGCACACACGCTGCTATAAAAGCGCCATCACATGATGAATTTGTATGTCAACAAGATACATTTTCATTCGATCAATGTACACATCATATGTGATGCGTAAATGCAATTAACCAACATTGTGCCTGGTTCAACGCACGATTCATACATTCTGAGTAACAGCATTGTTGGGAACAGACTACAAGCTGGCACTGTGCGCGATGGCTGGCTTCTTGGTGAGTAACTTTATTCGTGTAATTGTCCAAATATTATTCCCCCGTGTCGCGCATTGAGTATGTGCGCCCCCAATTTCTATCCCGTCTTCACAGCATCAGTCGGTGGTTAAAGTTAGTTTCTTGCTGTTTTTTGCTGGTTAAACTTCAGCTTAACTTCAGCTTGAGTGTTAGACATGTGTAATTACGTTCAATAACATCTTTAACATCAACGATGTTTATATTAACTGATTGAATAATAAAAACACTATATACTGTATTTTAGAACATTTGGTATTTATTTGAACTCAATAGATTGCAGCCTGCCATATGATAGGCATAGAGTTGCGAGTTGCTTGAGGCAGACATGAATAAAGTCTTTTTTCCTCGACATAGGGTGCATGTTACATAAATATTCTTGCCTTTAATTTCAATGATCGAGTTCCAGTTTGAGAACGCTACCTTTGAATTTTCCTGCCTCATCGCCATTCAAATCAAATCAAACTTTATTTATATAGCACCTTTCATACTAAAAAGCAGCACAAAGAGCTTTACATAATAAAATCAAAAATCAAATCAATTCATGCATAAACTCACACACATCACACCGACAACCACACTGCACACATCCCACCCCTCACCACCCCCCAACATGAGCAACATCAATATCAACAACAATCAACATTAAAATCTGGCTTGACGCTGAAGTGAGGAAACAGTATCTTGGGGATCTGTCCACATCGGGAGCCAGCCCACCAATGACCACAGAGGCCGCCACCACGGGGAACCGCCCAGATCAGGGCAGGCTGGCATCCACACCACAGCCAGGGCTGCAGTGCAGGATCCCCCAGCCACTCCGAACCAGGGCCATCCCCACAGCAATGACCCCACAGACCGAGTGGGCATAGTCCCCGGTGTGGAAGATCCCCATGAGGAAAATCACTGAATAAATAAGTGTATAATAAGTATATAATAAAATAATAAAAAAAAAATATTTAAAATAATGGACGAATAGATAAAAGTAAACTAAACCAAAACAAATAAAAAAAAACATTGTTGCTGTCTTGTTGTGTTTGGCAGTCAGAGCGTGCAGTGAGGCATGATCCGCCTACCCAGCCAATCATCATCGCATTTGCAACGGTGTCATCTTACCCCACCCGTGTTCTCTCCAGGCAGGTGATGTGTGGCCAAAACCTGACACCTTACCCAGCTTACCCCGCTGCTCTAAGGAACAATACAGGAAATTGTTCATCCCAACCCAATCAGACTTTATAACTCATCTACCTCTGTCAGAACTATATCTATCTGTCATCTTTTGCACTCTGTACCTCAAATACTGGAACATTTACTTCATATCATATGTGATTAAGATTAAGATTAAGATCAGATTTTTATTGTCATGTACATTACAGGGAACATGAAAGGGGAAATTTTTCCTCGGCTTTTAACCCATCCAGGTTGGCACCTGTTGAACACACATGTGCACATGCACAGGCTCACACACTCATAGTGACAGATACATACATTGTACTAATATAACCATATTGATAATATATATCGTATTTATACAAATGTCTAATCTTTTGCAGATTCTAGTTACATATTCATGGTATATTATTTGTCCCATTCTGTGTTAAAATCTATCTATCTATCTATCTATCTATCTATCTATCTATCTATCTATCTATCTATCTATCTATCTATCTATCTATGGGATATATTACAGTGCCATACTGACATTTCATCCATAAGGCTATGATAATATATATATGTATATATATATATATATATATATACATATGATAAGGTTACAGCTTTTGCTTCAACTTCAAATAAAAATGTATGCACTAAAGTTAATGTCTGGAATATATTAAAATATTGTATTACTTCTATTATAAGGATCAACCACAGCTTTAATCTCCTCTGATAATATTGTGTCTTAGTGTGTTGTCCTGCATTTTATTAATGCATTGTTCAGACCCCTCTGAACAAATATGTGTTTTAAGACAAGAGAATGGATAAACAGATGTATTTTTGATTGTAAATTCTGACATTAGAATGTAACTGAACCAAATCTTTACACCCCCAGGCCAGGACAAAGGGGGTGATAAAATTTCCAGTCATCTCATTAGCTGAAATTGGAGCCTAAGCCTGCTTCATGCTCCACTTCATGCTTCACCTGTGCGAATCCAAGCCCAGAGCTGAGGAAAAAAAGAGGAGAATTTGTTATATGTTTTATACATTGCATTATATCTTTTATTTTTCATAACTACTGTCTGACCAGTTTCAGATTTTCTTGAGTGCATATGTGTGTCAATGGGCTATGTCTTGCATTATGGAGGTGCATTTGGGACATTTTTTGGGGGGTGGCCAAGTGCAGTGTGTCGTACTCGGCGTCGCATTAGACTAAGGGGAGTGAGGGACCTGTAGACTTTACCTTCACCTGCTGCCAGGTACGCTTTTGGCTGTTAAGATTGCTCCTGTTGAGATGTAACAGTGAAGAATTAATATGTGGGTCACACACTCACGATAATATAGTCACAAAGTATGATGATGCGTGTCGATCATTGGGTTATTAATAAAGTGAGCAGGGCCAGTATATTTGTGCAGTACATCTCATACAGAGACAATTCAGCATGCTTTATGTAAACAAATTATAACACAAAGAGGAGAGTATAAATAAATGAGGACAGTAAAATAAACATATAACAATTGAAACTTTCAGAACTTACGCGTTTAGTCTGTCTGCAGTTGTTTGCCATGCCATTTCTTCGCTTTTTTGATCGCAGCAGTATTACCATTTCTTTTGATGACACTTTTAAAATCCTCATACAGCTCCATCAGCATTATTTGTTCAGCTGCCGAAAAAAATAACAGCGCTTCTCGCTCTCGTTTTCACACAGATCTCGGTTTTTCCACCATCCACTCGTCAGAACTTCTTACGTTCCTCGTGCACTCGCACTAAGCTAGGCTATGTAAGCCTCGCTTGGATTAGCCTCACCGAGATGCAGCTAAAATATCTTTGAGGAACGACTTGAGGCTTAAATGGGAGATGGCGCTAGTTCAAGCGACGCTTACCGGCTATAGCCTGGCTTTCTTTAGCTACTTTCTAGGAATAACCCCCCAGGTATGGTTCATTTTCATACATACACACAAACGTATTTTGAATGCAAAAAATGCAAACTAACCCATGAGTGTACAATTGGAATTTGATTTCAAGTTAATTGACATGCAGCTCTGTGTAAATTGAATGTGAACTTTGTAAATGTTCAAGTTTGATTTCCAGAGCAACATTCTGATGTGCTTGTCTGCTTACAGGAGAGCGATGTGTTTGGAAAAGACTGCACGTTACAGGGATTTTATTTGATTTACTTTGTACAGGTATTTGCACTCTCTTGTTCATTTGCTCATGTAAAAAACGCATTTATGTAGTGTGTAATATTTACTTTGCTCAGTTCAAGCCTTGCTTCGGAGAGCAGGAGAGCCATAACCTGTGTGTTTGGAAAAGACTATGTTACAGGGATTTGATTTTATTCACTTTGTACAGGCTTTAACAGCTCTTGTGAGAATATTACTCTTTGCAGAAGTGAATGCAGTTTCTCGTGGCACCGATATCAACTCCATGTGGCTCACAGAACACATTCCAGTCTGTGTCCTCAAATCATCCCCATTGGTAATCTTCAGCTTCCTCAGTACACTTTAGTGTGGCTGTATGCATCCTTTACATTTGCATAGAATAAATCAAACGTTTTATTTTCTTTGGTGGAGCAGCTGACCAACTGTTTGAAGTTAGGAAGTGTAGCAGAATGGGAGACATAATTGAGATCTCCAGAAATCGCCGTGAGTGGATTAGGATGTTGTATTTGTGGCCTGGCAACAACTGAGCTTATGACATCACAGACAGTGTCAGGTAATCCATCCATCCATCCATCCATCCATCCATCCATTATCTTCCGCTGGTCCGGGGATCGGGTCGCGGGGGCAGCAGCTTGAGCAGAGAAACCCAGACGTCCCTGTCCCCGGCCACTTCCTCCAGCTCTTCTGGGGGGACTCCGAGGCGTTCCCAGGCCAGCCGAGAGACATAAGCCCCTTTGACACTGCGACCCGCTATCTTAGCGGGTCCAAATTGCACCTTCGACCCGCGTCGAGCAATGTGAACGCTTGGCGTGTCAGGGTGACCCGTGTCGCCTGAAGCCGAGTTCAGGGGGAGTTGCCTAGTGGCAGAGCGTCACACGAAACACATAAAATGCTGGGTGTGTACAATGACATAGGCACAAGCCATGCGTCGGAGGTAGGGTTAAATACACCTGTCTGCATCAAATTTTTCAAACAAACGATGGCGGGACACCTTGAGAACTCATTTTTGCAATGCAGTTCATGGAGATGTTACTTTACGGTGCGTCTTGCTGCGTGGGAAACCGCGCACTCCCATCTTTCTCGCCAGCCCTTCCAGCAGAGGTCCATCCTTCACCGTCCCTGAAATGTGGCGGTAAATAACGTCCTCTGCTCGGGGGCTGAGGAGCTCGCGGACCTCCTTGTCTCCCCAGTTGGCCATATTAAAAAATGTCTCCAACATGATGTAGGCTAAAACAGAGTAAAACTTGTCCTCACCTGTCGCTGTTGTTCTGAATCAGCTGTCCATTCTGTTTTTTAAACTCCTCACGCCACGCCCACGTCCGACCCGCGTCGATTGTGTTCACATCAAACTCGGCTCGGCAAAAAGACTAGGGTCCGACGCGGGTCGAAAGGCGAGTCGAGTTGACGCGGCAGTCCGTGTCGGCAGTGTGAACACAACAGCGGACACGCTAAATTCGCGAATTAAACGCGGGTTATTCGGCAGTGTGAAAGGGGCTATAGTCTCTCCAACGTGTCCTGGGTCTTCCCCGGGGCCTCCTCCCAGTGAGACGGGCCCGGAACACCTCACCGGGGAGGCGTCCAGGAGGCATTCTAACCAGATGCCCGAGCCACCTCATCTGACTCCTCTCGATGCGGAGGAGCAGCGGTTCTACTCCGAGCCCCTCCCGGATGACCGAGCTTCTCACCCTATCTCTAAGAGAGAGCCCAGACACCCTGCGGAGGAAACTCTTTTCGGCCGCTTGTATTCGCGATCTCGTTCTTTCGGTCACTACCCAAAGCTTGTGACCATAGGTGAGGGTAGGAACATAGACTGACCGGTAAATCGAGAGCTTCGCCTTCTGGCTCACCACGACGGGCCGGTGCAGAGCCCGCATCACTGCAGACGCCGCACCGATCCGTCTGTCAATCTCCTGTTCCATTCGTCCCTCACTCGTGAACAAGACCCCGAGATACTTGAACTCCTCCACTTGGGGAAGGATCTCATTCCCGACCCGGAGAGAGCATTCCACCCTTTTCCGGCCGAAGACCATGGTCTCAGATTTGGAGGTACTGATGGTCATCCCAGCCGCTTCACACTCGACTGCGAACCGCTCCAGTGAGAGCTGAAGGTCACGGCCTGACGACGCCAACAGAACCAAATCGTCCGCAAAAAGCAGAGACCCGATTCTGAGGTCGCCAAACCGGACCCCCTCAACGCCCTGGCTGCGCCTAGAAATTCTGTCCATAAAAATTATGAACAGAATCTGTGACAAAGGGCAGCCCTGACGGAGTCCAATCCTCACAGGAAACATGTCCGACTTACTGCCGGCAATGCGGACCAAACTCTGACACCGGTCATACAGAGACCGAACGGCCCATATCAAGGAGTCCGGCACTCCATACTCCCGGAGCACCCCCCACAAGAGTCCCCGAGGGACACGGTCGAACGCCTTCTCCAAGTCCACAAAACACATGTAGACCGGTTGGGCGAACTCCCATGCTCCCTCCAGGATCCTGCGGAGGGTATAGAGCTGGTCCACTGTTCCACGGCCAGGACGAAAACCACACTGCACCTCCTGAATCCGAGATTCGACTATCCGGCGGATCCTCCTCTCCAGTACCCCCCAAAAGACCTTACCAGGGAGGCTGAGGAGTGTGATCCCCCTATAGTTGGAACACACCCTCCGGTCCCCCTTTTTAAAGAGGGGGACCACCACCCTGATCTGCCAGTCCAGAGGCACTGCCCCCGATGTCCACGCAATGCTGCAGAGGCGTGTCAACCAAGACAGCCCCACAACATCCAGAGCCTTGAGGAACTCAGGACGGACCTCATCCACCCCCGGGGCCTTGCCACCGAGGAGTTTTTTTGACCACCTCGGCAACCTCAGCCCCAGAAATGGGAGGCCCCACGTCCGAGCTCCCCAACTCTGCTTCCTCATCGGAAGGCGTGTCGGTAGGATTGAGGAGGCCCTCGAAGTAATCCCCCCACCGACTCACGACGTCCCTAGTTGAAGTCAGCAGAGCCCCGCCCTCACCATACACGGTGTTGACGGTGTACCGCTTCCCCCCCCGAGCCGCTGGATGGTGGACCAGAATCTCCTCGAGGCCGTCCGGAAGTCGTTCTCCATGGCCTCCCCGAACTCCTCCCAAGCCCGAGTGTTTGCCTCAGCAACCGCCGAGGCTGCGTTCCGCTTGGCCTGTCGGTACCCATCAGCTGCTTCCACAGTCCCACTGGCCAAAAAGGCCCGATAGGACTCTTTCTTCAGCTTGACGGCTTCCCTCACCACTGGGGTCCACCAGCGGGTTCGGGGATTGCCGCCACGACAGGCACCGACCACCTTACGGCCACAGCTCAGGTCGGCCGCCTCAACAATGGAGGCACGGAACATGGCCCATTCGGGCTCAATGTCCCCCACCTCCCCCGGGACATGGTTGAAGCTCTGCCGGAGGTGGGAGTTGAAACTCCTCCTTATAGGGGATTCCGCCAGCCGTTCCCAACAGACCCTCACAATACGTTTGGGCCTGCCAGGTCTGACCGGCTTCCTCCCCCACCAGCGGAGCCAACTCACCACCAGGTGGTGATCAGTTGACAGCTCCGCCCCTCTCTTCACCCGAGTGTCCAGGACATACGGCCGCAAGTCCGACGATACGACTACAAAGTCGATCATCGAGCTGCGGCCTAGGGTGTCCTGGTGCCAAGTGCACATATGGACACCCTTATGCCTGAATATGGTGTTTGTTATGGACAGTCCGTGACGAGCACAGAAGTCCAACAACAAAACACCACTCTGATTCAGATCGGGGGGGCCGTTCCTCCCAATCACGCCCCTCCAGGTCTCACTGTCATTGCCCACGTGAGCATTGAAGTCCCCCAGCAGGACGAGGGAGTCTCCCGGAGGAGCACTCTCTAGTGCCTCCTCCAGGGACTCCAAAAAGGGTGGGTACTCTGAACTGCCGTTCGGTGCATAAGCACAAACAACAGTCAGGACCCGTCCCCCTGCCCTAAGGCGGAGGGAGGCTACCCTCTCGTCTACTGGGGTGAACCCCAATGTACAGGCGCACAGCCGGGGGGCAATAAGTATGCCCACACCTGCTCTACGCCTCTCACCGCGGGCAACTCCAGAGTGGAAGAGAGTCCAACCCCTCTCGAGGAGGCTGGTTCCGGAGCCCAAGCCATGCGTCGAGGTGAGTCCGACTATATCTAGCCGGAACCGCTCAGCCTCGCGCACCAGCTCAGGCTCCTTCCCCAGCAGAGAGGTGACGTTCCACGTCCCAAGAGCCAGCTTCAGTAGCCGAGGATCAGACCGCCAAGGTCCCTGCCTTCGGTTGCTGCCCAGCTCACACTGCACCCGACCCCCATGGCCCCCACGGGTGGTGAGCCTGTCGGAAGGGGGACCCGTGTCGTTTCTTCGGGCTGTGCCCGACCGAGCCCCACGGGCACAGACCACCAGGCGCTCGCCGGCGGGCCCCACCCCTGGGCCTGGCTCCAGGGGGGGGCCCCGGTGACCTGCGTCCGGGCAAGGGAACACGGTATCCAAAAATATCATTCATCATAGGGGTTTTGTGAGCTGTTCTTTGTCTGGTCCCTCATCTAGGATCTGTTTGCCATGGGTGACCCTACCAGGGGCTTAAAGCCCCAGACAACATAGCTCCCAGACTCATTGGGGCACGCAAACCCCCCCACCACGGTAAGGTGACAGCTCAAGGGGGAGGTGTCAGGTATTATATAGGTAATATAAACTCCACTACTAGAACAACACAGGTAAACTCTCTCTGTAGATAATATGGACGTAAAGTCACAGCTACCAGTTCAGTGTCCCTGGTACAGATTCACTCCTTCACAGTGACATGTCCAGGATTTCAACATCTGTTGTTAACAAGCACTGCACTAATTGCTTTTGCCACTGCTCCTCTGCCTCTATCAGCCTGTATATTCTCAAAGCTGGGTAGAGATGCTTTGGAGCCTGGCATAGGCTTTTGCACAGAACACAGCATTCTTGATTTTCTTTGCTTATCTGCTTGGGATCTGCCATTCTTAGTGACGATTGAGGGAAGACCCCATACTGTTTGCCTGCAGTTATGATTTGATTGTAGTATTTTCCTTTTTTGGCACGCTAATTCGTTAGAACAGATGTTGAAAAGTGGCCGAAACACGAGGAGAATCCACTCAAGCTGCACAGCTTCCAAACTAGCTCAGAAATATCCCTCTGAAATAAATAGCTCAGTATAAACCTCAAAAATACAAATTGCACACAATAAGATCTACTATAACTTTGGTTACAGAAAGTCTTTCGCAAATTTAAGCTGCATATTAAAGACATGCTTTGCAACTTTTTCATGTTCATAAAATTGCTTGGCAATCATCAATTTGCTTGGCTGACCCGTTCCGATGAAAACAGTGACATTTCCATCTCCATCTGGTGGCCCTAGCCCGAAACAGCGCTTGCAACTTTGCCTGTGGCGCAGCGTGCTTTGTTTAGCTCTGGAAGTCTCGCGACACACGAGAGCCGAGAACTACTGCTTCACGGCAGGTCGTAAAGGGCTCTGAGCCAAGCCAGGTATGATATAGTACAAGACAAACATGCACATATGGTTTACAATTCATTCTTTGCTTTTATACTGCTTTGATAATTACTTTTACTACATACCTTTGAAGACATCGCGAACCTCCGTCGTCTTCTCCAACTCTCTGCCAGTGTCTTGAAAAATAAACCGTAAATTGCCTCTGGTGGGTTTACGACAGTCTGGCTAGACTGTCGCCTATTTTCTACGGAGCTCCCCCTACAGCTTTGGGGTGTGTATTGCATGGTAAACAAACCCCGTATTACTGAGCCCTGCTTTAAGTAGTTGTCCGGCTATACTTCTCTACCTCCATTTTTTTGACCATGTACATATATAAATAAATCATTTTAAAAGTAGCTACAGAGTACTTTGTTATCTAAATTAACTTATGGTGTCTGTTGTTTCCCCAGTAACGTGAAGCACCATTCTAGGTTTTACCTATTAGCTGTTTCTGTTTTCCCTCAGGTAAGGTCAAGCAACATTGTAGTGTTTTACCTTCTGGTTCATTATTCCTATAGTATAAACACAGAAAATTCAACAGTGTATTCAATTCAGATAATTTATATAGCGCCAAATTACGACTCAGAACTGTCTGCTGCTAAATTCAGACAAAACTGAAGTCGTTATCTTTGGACCTGAGCGTTTCAGGGAGAAATTGTCTAGCTATATAGTTACTCTAGATGGTATTTCCTTGGCTTCTAGTTCTACAGTGAGGAACCTTGGAGTTATTTTTGACCAGAACTTATCATTTGACTCGCATATAAAACAGGTTTCTAGGACTGCCTTCTTTCACCTTCGTAATATTGTTAAAATCAGGAACATCTTGTCTCAGAGTGATGCAGAAAAACTAATTCATGCATTTGTTACTTCAAGATTGGACTACTGTAATTCTTTATTATTGGGCTGTCCCACATATTCTCTGAAAAGCCTTCAGTTGATCCAAAATGCTGCAGCCAGAGTTCTGATGAGAACTAACAGGAGAGATCATATTTCTCCAGTTTTAGCTTCTCTTCATTGGCTCCCTGTTAAATTCAGAATAGAATTTAAGATTCTTCTCTTTACATATAAAACTCTTAATGACCGAGCTCCATCATATCTTAAAGATCTCATTGTAAGATATTTTCCTAACAGAGCACTTCGTTCCCAAACTGCAGGTTTACTTGAGGTTCCCAGAGTTTCTAAAAGTAGAATGGGAGGCAGAGCCTTCAGTTATCAGGCCCCTCAATTGTGGAATAAGCTGCCAGTAAATGTCCGGGAAGCAGACACCCTTTCCACTTTTAAGACCAGGCTTAAAACTTTCCTTTTTTATAAAGCTTATAGTTAGGTCTGTTGAATCTGATAGTGTGTCTGCTAGTGTGTCTTGTTCTGCCTCCACCTCTGGCACCCTCTATACTTTCATTACCCCCTACCCGAACCAGGGTTTGAATCCCATTCCCGCTTCTCTTACCTCTTTTATTTCTCCCCCTACCCGAACCAGGGTTTGCATCCCCACCCCGCTGTGACTGGTGTGCAGTTGGTGAGAGGCTGAGGTAGCTTGTGGCTGTAAAAAGATGGTTGTTGTGGTGTGAGGAGCAGATCTATATAGGGAGTATAGGGAATTACTCACTGAGTCTGGTCCTTTACTTTATTTTATTATTTATTTTTTCGTTAGCACAAGTTTCTTGTGTTTACCTTGAATAGGGATGGCTCATGTGATCCTGAAACATCCCATAGTTAAGCTGCTATAGGCCTAGACTGCTGGGGGGCCTCATCTGACACACCTTTCCTCACTTTACTCTCTTTATGTATATGTGATATTATTGTGGTCATTAACTCGTGTTTCCCTGTTCCAACAGATATCCTTTGAATGGTGTTACAGTGCCGCCGTCGCGGTGGCCCCCTGCCCCCCTCCCCATCCCCCCCCCCCCCTCACCCCCCCTTTTTCTGTCTTCTCAAACCCCAGCTGGTCGAGGCGGATGGCCACCCTTCCTGAGTCTGGTTCTGCCAGAGGTTTCTTCCTGTTAAAAGGGAGTCGTTTCTCTCCACAGTCGCCTCAGGCACGCCGCTCAGGCCGGGAGATTGGACCGAAAAACAAAAAGTTTTCAGTGCAATCTGTTGGTTTTCTTAGCTAGGAAATTGTTTTTGAATTGGCTCTATATGAACGAATTGGATTATTTTATGAATTATGATTGTTATTAATTAATTGAATTCCAATTGGCTTGAATTGGACTTACTATCTAAGTGCCTTGAGATGACATTTGTTGTATTTGGCGCTATATAAATAAAAATGAATTGAATTGAATTGAATTGAACAAATGTCATCTCAAGGCACTTAAATAGTATAGTGTAGTGCTCTCAACACTGACGGCATAATTCACTTTCTTATATGTGTTCTGTTATCTGTTATGTTGTTGGTTCATCGTCTTTAATGTTATGATGCATTTAATAGTTGCGGTCTCTTTAAGAGATCCGGTGACGTTTCATGATAACAGCTGTTCTGTTGATGCGCGAGCTGTCAGTTGGAACTGTCAGTTTTTGTCAGTTGGAACTGTCAGTTTTTGTCAGTTGGAACTGTGAGTTTTTGTCAGTTAATAAACGCGTCTCACAGAGTCTTAATGTGAGAAGTTTTCGGCTCATCTTTTCGCCTAAAGGCAACTTCCACACTGGTGACCCCGACGTTTGTTTACTGGACGTATCCAGATCGCCATGACCGCAAACGCTGTGTCTCTCAAGCTCCCCGAATTCTGGGAATCGTCTTCTTCTGCCTGGTTCGCTCAGACTGAGGCACAGTTTGCCTTGCGTCAGATAACGGCCGACGAAATGAAATACTACTATGTGGTATCTGCTCTCGGAAGTTCTACGGCATCGAGAGTAGTGAGCCTTCTTAAACGTCCTCCTCTGACGAGAAAGTATGAAACTCTGAAAGAATACTTACTGAAAACATTCGAACTATCTGACACAGAGAGGGCTAGCAAGCTTTTCTCTCTTCAAGGGCTCGGTGACAGCAAGCCCTCAGAGCTAATGGACCGAATGCTCGATCTGCTCGGTGACAACAAGCCAGATTTCCTTTTCCTCCACCTTTTCCTGCGCCAACTGCCTGCTCATGCACTGATTGTAGAGAACTGGCTGCTGAGGCTGACAAGTGTTTCCTGGCTAGTCAACAGCCCTGCGCAGCTGCCCTTCTTCCTGCTGGTGCTGTTGCTGTATCAGAAATATCCGATGATCACATGCTCATCGCAGCAGCAGCCCCGCGTCGGCAGCAGTCTTCAGGTGTGTGCTACTACCATGCCAGGTTTGGCCCCAAGGCCAAACGATGCCGCTCTCCATGCAGCTTCAGTGGAGCGGGAAACGCCAAGGCCGGCGCTCACTAGTGGCCGTGAGCGTCGGCCATGCCGGCGGGCTGCTCTTCATCCACGACTCCATCTCCGGCCGGCGATTCCTCTGCGACACAGGGGCACAGTGGAGTCTACTTCCTGCTTCACAGGTGGACGTGGTGGCTGACACCCACGGCCCCCCCATGGAAGCCGCCAATGGAAGCCCTATCCGTACATACGGCACAAGGCATGTTGAACTGTGTTTTGACGGCCAATGCTTCGGCTGGGACTTTGTGACTGCCAAAGTCGCTGTTCCCCTCTTAGGATCAGATTTTTTGTGTGCATTTGGACTGTTAGTGGACGTTAAAAATCAGCGCTTGATCGACGCCGTCACTTTCTGTTCTTATGCCTGCGCGCTCAGCGACTCTGGTGCAGAACACCTCTCCAGCCTGCTCTCTGTCACGGACAGTTTCCAACGGCTGCTCGCCGAGTTTCCAGCACTCACCCAGCCCACTTTCTCCTCTTCTACAGCCAAGCACGGTGTAGAGCACCACATCGACACCACTGGCCCACCTGTGTACGCCCGCGCTCGACGCCTCGAGCCGAACAAGCTTGCCGTAGCCAAGACAGAGTTCGAGTCCATGGAGCGCCTGGGGATTGTTCGACGCTCCAACAGTCCTTGGGCCTCTCCCCTACACCTCGTCCCCAAACCAGGGGGGGGCTGGCGTCCTTGCGGGGACTACCGACGGCTCAACGACGCGACAACGCCTGACCGCTACCCAGTGCCGCACATCCAGGATTTTTCAGCGCACCTGGCTGGTAAGGTCATGTTTTCGAAGGTGGACCTGATCAGAGGATACCATCAAGTGCCCGTACACCCTCGCGACATTCCAAAAACAGCTGTAATCACACCGTTTGGTTTGTTTGAGTTCCTGCGCACACCATTTGGGCTCAAAAATGCTGCTCAAACATTCCAGCGGCTCATGGACTCTGTGTTACGGGATCTGCCTTTTCTGTTTGTGTACCTTGACGACATCCTCGTGGCCAGTTCATCACCTCCAGAGCACCTTTCGCACCTTCGCACTCTGTTCGAGCGACTTACCGAGCACGGGCTCATCATCAATCCAGCCAAGTGCGAGTTCGGTCGGTCCACCATAGACTTTCTGGGGCACAGAGTCACGAAGGACGGGGTTGTTCCCCTTCCGTCAAAAGTGGAGGCCATCACCACTTTTCCACGCCCAGTCACTGTCAGAGCCTTACAGGAGTTCCTTGGCATGGTTAACTTTTACCACCGTTTTTTCCCCAGGGCTGCCCAAACCATGCATCCCCTGTACGAGGCTCTGAAAGGTGCCAAGCCTAAGCACACTGTGGACTGGAACCCGGAAAGAGACAAGGCTTTTGTGGACGCTAAGACAGCCCTGGCTAAGGCTGCCATGTTGGCCCATCCCGCCTCCTCTGCCCCAATCGCACTTACCACGGACGCCTCGGACTACGCGGTCGGTGCGGTTTACGAGCAGTGGGTGGGTAATGCTTGGCAGCCTCTCGCCTTTTTCAGCAGGCAGTTACGTCCCAGTGAACGGAAGTATAGCACTTTCGACCGGGAGCTACTTGGAGTGTACCTCGCCATCCGACACTTTCGTTCACTGCTGGAAGGACGCCAGTTCACCGTTTTTGTGGACCACAAGCCTCTGACCTTCGCCATGTCCAAAGTCACTCAGCCATGGTCCGGCAGGCAACAGCGGCAGCTGACTTACATCTCAGAGTTCACGACGGACATTGCACACCTTTCTGGGAAGCACAACCAGGTTGCAGACTGCCTCTCCCGTGCTGTTGCGGGGGCGGTCCACCTCGGTTTGGACTACGGCAGCATGGCAACGGAGCAGGCCACAGACCCGGACGTGCAGGCTTGCCGTTCATCCGCTACTGGGCTGCAGCTTCAGGATGTGGCATTCGACGACGCTGGCACCACTCTGCTTTGCGACATCTCTATGGGCTCCCCTAGGCCTGTTGTGCCTGCGAAGTGGAGGCGGCCTGTTTTCGACGCCATCCATAGCCTCTCACACCCCGGAACCAAGGCCTCACAACGGCTGGTGGCAGCAAAGTTTGTGTGGCACGGTCTTAAAAAGGACGTGAGGGACTGGGCGAACACCTGTGTGGAGTGCCAACGTGCCAAAGTACACCGCCACACCAAAGCGCCACTGGAACAATTTCAAGTGCCTGAACGACGTTTCGACCACGTCAACATCGACCTAGTTGGCCCACTTCCACCCTCGCAGGGTTACACTCATGTACTCACTATGGTCGACAGGACCACACGGTGGGCAGAGGCTGTTCCACTGTCATCCATAACATCAGCGGACGTGGCACGGGCATTTATTGGCACCTGGGTGTCCCGTTTTGGCGCCCCTTCAGACATCTCCTCAGACCGTGGCGCACAGTTTACTTCCGAGCTTTGGAACGCTGTTGCAGGGAGCTTGGGAGTTAAACTCCACCGCACCACGGCCTACCACCCCCAGAGCAATGGCCTCTGTGAACGATTTCACAGGTCCATGAAAGCCTCCCTGCGTGCCAGCCTGAAGGACAGTTCCTGGGCTGACAAGCTCCCATGGGTCATGCTGGGCATCAGGACAGCGCCGAAGGAAGACCTCCAGGCCTCCTCCGCAGAGCTGGTCTACGGTCAGCCACTGCGGGTCCCCGGGGATTTCGTCCCCAGCACCACGACCCCTTGGTCAGCCACACTCCAGCGCTCCAGCCTGTTAGACAATGCCAAGCTGTTTGCTCCACTTGCTACCTCCTGCCATGGTCTACCAAACTCTCACGTCCCCAGTGGCCTACAGTCTGCTGGGTATGTTTTCATTCGTGTGGATGGGCACCGCGGACCTCTCCGTCCACCTTACGAGGGCCCTTTCCGTGTTGTGGAAACTGGGGACAAGCACTTTGTGGTGGACATTGGGGGCAAACCGGAGTGTATTTCTGTGGACCGCCTTAAACCAGCTCACCTTGATCTGGCCAGGCCAGTTGAGTTGGCGCAGCCCCCAAAACGGGGACGGCCTCTGACTAGGCCCCCCCTTTCCGTTCCTCCTGCCCCTCAACCATGCCGCAGGGGAGCCCCACAGACAGCCACTGAGGGGGCGGTTCCGCACTCTCAAATTCGGCGGAGCCGCACTGGACGTTTGATTCGCCCCCCACGCCGTTGATATTTTTTTATCAGGTTTTCTGTTAGAGTGAATTCTGGGGGGGCATGTGTAGTGCTCTCAACACTGACGGCATAATTCACTTTCTTATCTGTGTTCTGTTATCTGTTATGTTGTTGGTTCATCGTCTTTAATGTTATGATGCATTTAATAGTTGCGGTCTCTTTAAGAGATCCGGTGACGTTTCATGATAACAGCTGTTCTGTTGATGCGCGAGCTGTCAGTTGGAACTGTCAGTTTTTGTCAGTTAATAAACGCGACTCACAGAGTCTTAATGTGAGAAGTTTTCGGCTCATCTTTTCGCCTAAAGGCAACTTCCACAATAGTCCATTTCAAGCCAATTGGAGTTCAATTCATTTTAAATGTACTTTATTTATACAGCCCTTTACAGACAATCCTCACGGTGTACCAAAGTGCTTTACAGCAGGTAATAAATAAAGAGAAGAATAAGTAAAAACAATAAAATAACAGTGAAAGCAATAAAATATATAACGAAATCGATTAAGATAAAATTATAATAATTGTAATCATGATTAATTTCAAAATAATCCTATTCATTCATATGGAGACAATTCAAAAACAATTTCCTTGCTAAGGAAACCAACAGATTACACAGAAACTGGTCTTCAGTCCAATCTCCCGTCCTGAGCGTGCCTGAGGTGACTGTGGAGAGAAACGACTCCCTTTTAACAGGAAGAAACCTCTGGCAGAACCAGACTCAGGAAGGGTGGCCATCCGCCTCCACCAGCTGGGGTTTGAGAAGACAGAAAGGGGGGGACAACCAACACTGTAACACCATTCAAAGGATACCTGTTGGAACAGGGAAACATGGGTTAATGACCACAATAATGTCACATGTACATATTATCATTTGAGAAATTAAACGGGGGGAAAAGAGAGTAAAGTGAGGAAAGGTGTGACAGATGAGGCCCCCCAGCAGTCTAGGCCTATAGCAGCTTAACTATGGGATGTTTCAGGATCACCTGAGCCATCCCTAACTATAAGCTTTATCAGAAAGGAAAGTTTTAAGCCTGGTCTTAAAAGTGGAAAGGGTGTCTGCTTCCCGGACATTTACTGGCAGCTTATTCCACAAGAGAGGGGCCTGATAACTGAAGGCTCTGCCTTCCATTCTACTTTTAGAAACTTTTCGAACCACAGGTAAACTCGTAAACCAATCAGTGTTGTGTAATTATAAATGTAAATAATAAGATTAAAGGATTTGAGATGAAAAAGTGATTATTTACATTACTACATTACTTTCTGTGAAAGATAATTCTCCAGAATACTATTGCTTTGTTGTTTCATACCATATTATATGATCTTTGAACCTCTGCAGGTAAGTAACAGGAATGGTAAAAGCAAAATGCCCTTAACAGTCATTTGTAAATGATTACATTTCATATAAACATAAACTATCCTTATAAACATAAACCATCCTCAACTAAGCATTTACTGTTCAACACAGCTACTCCATTTTAGCTTTATTGTTGTTATATAATTGATAACTGGATGGAACGTGTTACGTGAATTTATTCATGTGAGGTAATATTTACCTAGTTTTAAGAATTCTTAAGTATCAGATATTTTATCATTATAATATATTATGCCCTGATATATAAAACATCAAAATTAAGTGTGTGTCAACAAAACTTTGAAATTGGCTGTGTATGCACATTAATGCAGATATTATTTTAGTCATGTGCATTTTTTTCATTGACACAAATCACAAAATAACATACAAATAATCTCAAAATTAGTATCTTACATCCCTACTCTTATTTTTTTACACTCTTCTTTTCCTGAAAATTTCTGCTTGTTTAAAATATGGAGCATTTATTAACATTACCTAAAGTTCTTTTCTGGAGAATGTAGCCTTGAGTCAACAATAGACCAATAAGACAGAGACATAGACGGGCATCAGCAGAGAGAAGCAGTGCTTACCAGATGCTTCAGTGACGATGTCCAGACTAGGTTCTGCACCACTGTTAATTCATTTACTGTGTAGGACAGGCTTTTGTGTGTTTTAGTACATTTTTTCATGATATACATGAGTGTTTGTTGAATTACGGTTTGCCCCTGGCAATGCTGCTGTGTTTCTGGCTTAATAGACTAAAGGTTAACTGAATCTAGTTAAGATGTAATTGATGTATCCTCCCTATGTATGTGTTGCGTGTGTTTGAGCACTGGCTTATAAACCAAACCTTTATGTCATAGATGCACTCTGACAGATGTTAAAAGAAGTCTTACTGTCTGTGTCTTTCTTTCTCTTCTAGTTTCTTGTAGTAGGATAGTGACTACACAACAATAAAATACAGAGTCTAAATAAAACATGAGTCTTGTCTTTTAAATATTTTTTTTTGTTTACAAAGTTAAACAAGTTAAAACTTAAGTACTGTCAAGTTTCTGGTATAGAGTTATATTAAACAGCAGCCATAACAAGTCTCAATCACTTTATTTAAGGAGACATTTTTTAATTCAACTGCGCCGAGCCACTGGGGAGCACGAGCCAGTGTATTTCCAGTGCCGGTCCTAAGCCCAGATAAATGGTGAGGCTTGCGTCAGGAAAGGCATCCGGCGTAAAACGTGCCAAATCGATGATGCGAGATCTGATAAAGGGAGAGGCTGAAAGAAGAAGAAGATGTTGATAATTCAACTCAGCTCAACTTTCTTGTTGCATGTGGCTTTCTTCCACATACGGTACATAATATATTCAGAGGAACAAAATGATGTTTCTAGGGAACAAGGTGCTTGGGCAGTGCAACAATGAATATTAATTTGCATAAAAAGCTCAAGAAAAAACGACATGACAATATTCAATTCAAATTCAATTCAAATTCAAAAATACTTTATTTATCCCAGAGGGAAATTAAATGTTGATGTAACTCAATTAAATCAAGGAGTTATTATAGATGCTGATGGCTGTAGGCAGGAAAGATTTAGCGGTCGGTTCTCCAGAGGTTCCACAGTCGTCCCCGGAACAGAACCAGCCTTCCTTATCAGGGTGTTGAGTCTTTTTAGGTCCCTGGTTCTGATGCTGCTGCCCCAACAGATGACGCAAGAGGAAATGATGCTCTCAACAACAGACTTGTAGAAGATCTGCAACATCTTGCTGCAAACCTTGAAGGACCTTAGCTTCCTCAAGAAGTACAGTCTGCTCTGTCCTTTCTTGTAGATGGCTTCACTGTTGTGTCTCCAGTCCAGTCTGTTGTCCAGATGAACACCAAGGTATTTATATTCCTCAACCACCTCCACTTCTTCCCCCATGATGGAAACAGGGTTTGATCTGACCCTGTTTCTCCTGAAATCTACAATCATCTCCTTTGTTTTGTTAACATTCAAGATGAGATGATTGTTCCCACACCATGCCACAAAGCGGTCCACCAGCTCTCTGTACTCAGCTTCTTGTCCATCTCTGATACACCCGACAACTGCAGAGTCATCTGAATATTTCTGTAGATGCCAGGAGTCTGACTTGTACTGGAAGTCTGAAGTGTACAGAGTGAAAAGGAATGGTGAGAGTACAGTCCCCTGTGGTGCTCCTGTGCTGCTGATCACCTGGTTAGACACACAATTCTTCAGTCTGACAAACTGTGGTCTGTTTGTCAGGTAGTCATTAATCCAGGTGATTGTTGAGGCCTCCACCTGAGTCTTCTGGAGTTTCAGACGAAGCAGATCAGGCTGAATTGTGTTAAATGCACTGGAGAAATCAAAGAACATGATCCTCACAGTGCTGCCTGCTTTGTCCAGATGACAGTGGATTTGTTGAAGCAGGTGTATGATTGCGTCTTCAACTCCAACTCCATGGCGATAAGCAAACTGCAGGGGGTCCTGATATGTGCTGGTTTGCTTACACAGGTGGGTCAACATGAGTCTCTCCAGGACCTTCATGATGTGGGATGTCAGGGCAACAGGTCTGTAGTCATTGATGACTGAAGGGTGGGTTTTCTTTGGTACCGGAACCAGACAGGATGTCTTCCACAACAGTGGTACCTTCTCTTGGATCAAGCTAAGGTTGAAAAGGTGTTGCAGAATCCCAGAGAGCTGCTCTGCACAGGCCTTCAGGACTCGGGGGCTGACACCATCTGGACCTGCAGCCTTGTTCCGGTTCAGTCTCTCCAACTGCCTCTTCACCTGACTTCTAGAAACAGAAAAGTGGGAGGGGGAGGCAAAGGGGACAGCAGCATCTCCTGATTTGGTTGAAGACAAACTAGTGGAAGCAGAAGAATCCATGACTGAGGTGGAGGTGGAGATGTTACAGGAAAGCTGGGTCAGAGGAGGGTGGGATGTCTCTTTGGCTGGGAACAGGAGGGGAGGATGGTGAGCTTGTTCCTGAACTGAACCTGTTGAAGAATGTGTTCAGCTCATTTGCTCTGTCCAGACTTCCATCCATCCGATCCTCCCTCTGCTTGAGGCCTGTGATCTTCTTCATTCCTGACCACACATCTCTGATATTGTTCCTCTGCAGTTTACTCTCAAGCTTCTTTCTATACACCTCCTTGCTCTCTCTGATCTTGACTTTGAGCTGCTTCTGTATACTCCTCAGTAACTCCCTGTCTCACTCCCTAAAGGCTCTTTTTTTCTTGTTCAATAGTTCCTTTAGCTCACTGGTGATCCAGGGTTTGTTATTAGGGAAGCATTTCACTGTTCTGGTGGGGATGGTGTTCTCCACACAGAAGTTTATATAGTCAGTCACACACTCAGTCATGGCATTAATGTCCTCTACATGTGGCTTACAAAGAGAAATCCAATCGGTTGCATCAAAACAACCCTGTAAGGCTTCTTCAGCTTCCTGTGACCACTTTCTAACAGTCCTTTTTGTGACAGGTAGTCTCTGGACAAGGGGTTTATATGCTGAACAGAGAAAAACAAGGTTGTGATCTGATTTACCCAGGGGAGGTCTTGATTTGGAAATGTATGAATCCTTGACATTTGTGTAAAACAAATCCAATGTCTTGTTTTCTCTGGTAGAGCAGCTGACAAACTGTTGAAAAGTTGGCAGTGTAGCAGAGAGTGAGGCATGATTAAAATCACCAGATATTGCCACAAAAGAATTGGGGAGTTGTGTCTGTCTCTTAGCAACAACGGAACTGATGACGTCACATGCAGTGTCGGCAACAGCTGAGGGTGGAATGTAAACAGCCACCAAAACAACACTGGTGAACTCTCTTGGCAAATAATATGGACGAAAACTTACTGCCAGTAGTTCAATGTCAGGACTGCAGAGACAACTCTTCACAGTAACATGTCCTGGGTGACACTATCTGTTCCACCCCCTTTCCTTTTCCTGCTCCTCTTTAAATCTCGATCTGCTCGTACAGTCAGGAAGCCCGGCAGAGAGACGCTGGAGTCGGGGATATGATCCTGCAGCCATGTCTCAGTAAAACACATAATGCTACATTCCCGATATTCTTGCTGAGTCCTTGTCAAGGCTAGAAGTTCATCCAACTTGTTAGCTAACGATCTTACATTGCCCATGATGATGGATGGCAGAGATGGTTTGAACTTCTTCTTTCTTTCTCTCCTCTTTGCTCCAGCTCTGCAGCCATGACGCCTCCTTTTCAATTCCAGTGGGATTTCTGGCTTCAGTTGTCGAATTATTTCTGCTTTTCCAATGTTAATCAGCTGCTCCCTGTTGTAAACCACCCTGTTGCTATGGTTATGCATCATAACAAAAGAGCAAAATATACAAAAGTATTGGGAAAAATCAATCCAGCTACACAGCATCCAAGGCAGGAAGGAACAGTTGTCCAAAAAATGCAATTTCTTCCAAGAAAAAACAGGAATGAAATTTAGAAAAAAGAAAAAAATCTCAATGTGAGGTATAGAGCTACTCCAACATGCTGCCACCCTCAGCGGCGCATTCTAGAACATATAAATAATGCAGGGATTATGAGATAGCTAGGGAGTCAAGTGCAAGTATACAGTATACAGAAATTGTTGTGTACAGAATGTCTATTATCTTGTGCAATGTGACTAACACTGTAGGCTAAGACTGTGTAGGCTAACACTGTGTAGGCTAAGACTGTGTAGGCTAAGACTTTGTAGACTAACACTGTGTAGGCTAACGGTAGTCGTCCACTGTTCCGGCACGTCAACTTAACTCGCCGGATTGGATGTCTAGTCTCGCCGTGTTGCTACTACAGTGGGTGTGTACAGAGGGGCGTGTAGAATGGCTCCGGGGGAAAGTAAATAACTTGTGATTTTAACCAACCGAAGTTTCTCCCTCTAAAAATTTGAGTTTTGGAGGGAAATTAATGTGTATAAATCGTCAGCAATGGAACATTATTTCATATTGCACCATGGATCCGGATCTGCGAGCGAGGAGAGCTGCTATTGTGCTGCTGCTGCTGCTGCGACACAGGAGATCACATGATCTAATGATCATAATCAGCTCAGCTACAACACATCCTTAACTTTTTGAGGCTGCGTGTTTCTGCACCAGGTAGTCACAACCGGAATGGGTCCGAAAAAATCCGCGAAAGAGTTTGCTACAGATGAGGACTATGTCACTGTTAATGTCCTCACAGAAATGTTAGATCAACAGAAATCGTTTTTTAAAGAAATGATGGATCTCCAGGAAAAGAACTTTAAAACTTTCCTACAACTAATCATGGAGACCACTAACAAGCGAGTCGACGATCTTGTGAAAGAGTTCAGTGAATATAAACACAGCCTGGACTACACCCAAACACAAGTCGACAATCATAAAAAGATTAACGACGAGATCACTGCTATGTGTAAGGACGCACGGAAAGACATCAATACTGTTTGTGAATCTGCCTTATCACTGGATGGCAAAGTTGATTACCTTGAGGCTCAGTCTAAAAGGAACAACTTAATCATCGATGGCATTCCCGAGTCCAAACGAGAAACCTGGAAGGAAACGGAGAATAAGGTGCGCCAAGTTCTCGCTGAAAAGTTGCAAATGGACGTGGAATATATCGAGATGGAACGAGCTCATCGACTGGGTGAATTAAAAGAAGACAACAGACGACACAGACCGATCATCGTCAAGTTCTACAGGTGGAAGGATAAGGAAGCTGTGATGGCGAGAGCTAACCATTTAAAAGGAACTAACATCTACCTTAACGAGGATTACACTGAGGCCGTGAGGCTGAAGCGAAAAGAGCTCATACCTGTCATGAAGGCCGAAAGAGCCAAAGGAAACATAGCCTACATCCGCTATGACAAACTCGTTGTCCACCTTCCCACTCAGAAGCCGTTCGGAGTTGTAAAGGGACCAAGAGATCTCCCCCAAAGTGCTGTTGGAGTCACAGAGGAGACGCCAGCGCAAAGTGACGGTTCGTAACACGCATGCACGCAAATCTGTGAGTTTTGTTTCTCCGATTCTTCTTTCATATGGCGATGTCATCACTGCCCAAGAAAGGACTAAAATCTAGGCTACTGCGTTTGAATGACAAATCAAATAGGCCTACAGTTATATATTTATGTGTTTATGTGTATACGTGTGAGTTTGTTATATGTGTCTATGTGTGTGTTTGTTTGTTACACCTGTCTATGTTAGTAGGCTTTATGATGAAAATTAGTTTTCTTATCTGTTAAATGGTATTGTTTGATAAGTTGCCCAAAAAAGGTTTGAGAATTGCCCATCTTAACATATGTAGCATTAGGAATAAACTAACTGAAGTCGGTGATATATTGTTTAGTAATGCTATACACATATTAGCCTTGTCAGAAACTCGTTTGGATGATACATTTGAGGACTCTTCATTGATGATCAGTGGATATAATGTTTACAGAAAAGACAGGAATGCTAATGGAGGAGGGGTGGCTTGTTATATCCAGAGTCATATACCAGTCTTAATAAGACATGATCTGATGTCATCAGATATGGAAGTTCTTTGGTTACAAATTCACTTGTCACATATTAAACCAATATTACTAGGATGCTGTTACAGACCCCCTAATGCCAATAGTAGTTATTTGGACTTAATTTGTGACTTGCTGGATCGTGTGAGTAACACTAATCAAGAAGTGTACTTTTTGGGTGATATGAATGTAGACTGGAACTCTTCATGTTGTCCAATGAAGATAAAACTTATGAATGTATGTGCCGCTTGTAGCTTTTCACAGGTTGTAAGAACACCTACCAGAATAAGTTTTAAGTGTGATGGTACTAAAGTTGCTACATGTATCGACCACATATATGTAAACTTACCTGAGGTCTGTTCTACTGCTATATCTGTCCCTACTGGTTGCAGTGACCATAACTTGGTAGCAATTGTAAGGAAAACAAAAGTCCCCAAACCTGGTGTTAAAATTGTTAATAGAAGATCATTTAAACATTTTAATACTGATTCATACAGCAAAGATATAACTAATGCTGACTGGTCAGAAGTGTTTTTAAAACTAGATCCAGAGGAAGCACTTAACGTTTTTAATGAAACACTCACTGAAGTGGCTGACCATCACGCACCAGTAAGAAAGTTTACTGTAAGAAATGTGAACACCCCATGGTTGGATGAAGAACTAAAAGGATACATGACGGAGAGGGATGAGGCAAAAAGATTAGCAATTTTATCAGGTCTTAAATCTGACTGGCAAGCTTATTGCAAGCTGAGAAACTTCGTAACTAAACTGAATAGAAAGAAAAAGAAAGTGTTCTATGAAATGAGAATTAATGCAGTTAAACATGATAGTAAACATTTATGGAAAACATTGAACGATATAGTAAGAGGAAATACAAAACTTACACCATCCTTCTTAAGGACAGAGGAGGGTTTTCTCACAAAGCCAGTTGAAATTGCTAATCATTTAAATAATTATTTCATGACAAAGATAGAGAAGTTAGATAGTAGTATCACCACACAGTCTGACAATAGAAAATTATCTGGTAGATTGATATCGAAGCTCATGGAGGGTAAAGACTGTAGCTTTGAATTTAGAGATGTCAGTGTTGCTAAAATTGAACTTTTGTTAATGTCATGTAAAGACAAGCCTCCTGGAGCTGATCATCTTGATGTTAAACTTCTTAAACCGATTTCTGCATTTATAGCACCAATGGTTACACACATTATTAACTTGTGTTTTAAGGAAAATAAATGTCCACAATTATGGAAAATATCCAAAGTTGTGCCTTTACCAAAAAATAATAAAATGCCTTTCTCTGAGACAAACAGCCGACCCATTAGCTTGTTGCCGACCTTAAGTAAAATTATGGAGAAAATTGTACACGAACAGATTCAGTCTTATTTTGTAAAAAATGAACTAATGACCTATTACCAACACGCATACAGGAGTAAACATTCAACTGCTACTGCCTTAACACAAATGGTGGATGACTGGTTGCAGGGAATGGAACAGAGTCACATTATAGGCGCTGTTCTTTTGGATTTCTCTGCAGCATTTGATATTCTCAATCATGAGCTTATGCTGGAAAAATTGAAACATTATGGCTTCACTGAGTCAGCTCTGCTCTGGGTCAATAGCTATTTAAGTAACAGGAAACAAATGGTATATTTTAATGGAAGCTTTTCAGACATCATACCTGTGAAGCATGGGGTGCCTCAAGGTAGCTGCTTAGGCCCTCTTCTTTACTCGATATTTACTAATGACCTGCCATTGGTATTAACTAATGCTAACATTTCAATGTACGCTGACGATTCCACTATATATTTAGCTGCAGCGACTGTGGATGATTTGAAAGAAAAACTGGCAAGCGAGACAGCAAAGGTTGTAGACTGGATTAACAATAATAAGCTGATACTAAATGTGTCTAAGACCAATTGTATAGTAATTGGTACTAATCATTCTTTGAGTTCTAAACCAATGTTAAACATTGCAATAAATAATACAGTGATAAAACAATTAGAGGAAGTAAAACTTTTAGGTGTCATAATTGACAATAAATTATCTTGGAACAAACACATACAAAGGGTTGTTACGAAAATGGGAAATGCATTATCAATAATTAAAAGATGTGCTAAGTATTTTACACACTTACTGGCCAAGCAAGTAATTCAGGCTCTGGTATTATCAAATCTGGATTACTGTTCTATTGTCTGGTCTTCTATATCAGGTGGTAATATAAGGAAATTACAATTGGTCCAGAACAAAGCAGCAAGAGTAGCTCTTTCATGTAATTGGAGAACAAATGTAACTAAAATGCACAAATCGTTAGGTTGGTTAAATGTAAGAAATAGGCTTTTGTCTCTACTAATGGTTTTTATCAAGAATGTCATAATTACAAAATCACCACTGATAATATACAGAAAGTTGTGTTTTAGCTCACTGGTTCATACTCATTCAACAAGACATGCAGTTGGAGGGTGTTTCACCTTACCTAGATCCAAGACAACAATGCAACGTTCAGTTATGTATAGGGCAATGCATCAATGGAACCTACTGCCTCAGAACATTACTCAGTTAAATATTCATGCCTTTAAAATACACATAAAAAAGTATTATATGAATATCAACTTTATGTAATGCAGCTGTTTTTTTGTTTTTTTTTTGTTTTTTTTCCTTCTTTCTTTTCTCCTTTTTTCTTGTGCTGCCTCTGTCTCTTACGTTATTTATGTTTGTAACCTTTAGTGATAATTTATGAGGAAAACACTTATGTATTGTTTGTGTTATTTATTTTCCCTTGTATTTTTGTTCTATCCTTTATGTATGTAGTAGGTTGTTAATTGTCAATTGGAAGGACCCTAGGAATATTAGCATGTATGTCATGTTTACCGCCACTCTGTGTGGCTGATATTTGTATCTGTAAAAGATTAATTGGAAAGACCCCAGGAAGAATAGCTGCTGCTGAAAGCAAAAGCTAATGGGGATCTAATAAAACAAACAAAATACTGTCATTGGATAACGCACTCCGTCTGCCGTGGCAAATTTGCATAAACTTCGGCCGAGCCCAACTTTTTGACGTGCCGCAGGTCCGCCGCTCGCCGTGCCGGAATCCCAGCATGCTTTGCGAGCACGGCGACAACGATCGGCCGGATTTCATTGAAAATGAATTGAATGCGTTGGATACGGCTTGACGTGCCGGAATAGTGGACGACTACCGTAAGACTGTGTAGGCTAAGACTGTGTAGGCTAAGACTGTGTAGACTAACACTGTGTAGGCTAAGACTGTGTAGGCCAGGGGTAGGCAATTAGCGGCCCGGGGGCCAAATCTGGCCCGCCATCAATCATATCTGGCCCGCAAGATTAATTTTTTAAATATGATTTTTCAAATATATTTTTCAAACCTTATGTTTTATCGCCTGTTTCATGAGAGACGCCAGGAGATGCAACATTCAGCCTAATAACAGTGCATAGAAGAAAAAAATGTTTTAAATTTAAAAAAATGAAATGCATTTATGTAAATCCAGAATAGAAAAACATGGCCATGGCCCGTAATACCATTGTCAGAAAAAAAATTGGCCCGGTTCCAAACTTAATTGCCGACCCCTGGTGTAGGCTAAGACTGTGTAGACTAACACTGTAGGCTAAGACTGTGTAGGCTAACACTGTGTAGGCTAAG
The DNA here is from genome assembly GCF_027942865.1 of Odontesthes bonariensis. Classification (NCBI taxonomy): domain Eukaryota; kingdom Metazoa; phylum Chordata; class Actinopteri; order Atheriniformes; family Atherinopsidae; genus Odontesthes; species Odontesthes bonariensis. The sequence goes on from NC_134509.1 coordinate 39,991,377, forward strand.
ACTCTGTAGGCTAACACTGTGTAGGCTAAGGCTGTGTAGGCTAAGACGTGCTGTATGGGTTTGTGTGTGAATGTGAATGTGACTTGCAGGATTGAAGTTCTTTGTGTGGCCAAAAAGACTAGGACCTCCTGCATCTTAACTCTTTCAGTGCCATTGACGTCTATAGACGTCAATTTAAAAAAAAACGTTCACTGCCAAAGACGTCTATAGACGTCAATTGCGTTTTTAACGGAGCGGGCTGGGGGACAATCTAGCGGAGTTCATCACTAAATCTTAGGCTTGTAAACACTAAACAGAGAATATACTGGCAAAATTACCCGCTAGGTGGCAGCAGTGCCACTATGCACAAAAAAAAAGAGCTTGTTTTCTCAATTTTTTGGGTCAAACAGCTGTTTTTGGTGAAACCAACCTATGTTCTACTGTCTATTACTAAAAGACTGAAAATGGTAGAAACAAACTTTTTTTCCTGATCAAAGAACAGAGTCTACTCTTTCTTTTGGTAATTTCGGTGTGTACATAGTCATAAGACACACTTTTCTGTGGGTCTTGAAAAATCAGTCAAAATACTGAAAAACACTTGGCAGTATGGGTGTCTCTGAACTGAAAATGGCTGGCAGCCAATGAGTTAATTTTTTGGATCAGAGCTGATTACAGATTTTTTCAACATAATGTTATGAAGAGGATGGTCATTGTTGTTCTTTATATTAATCAACTGGTTCTTCTTTTAACAGTCAGCTCCAGGGGCTCCAGAACAGACGCTGAACCCCACTGATGCCTACTGATGCATTCATGTATGAGTGTGTGTGAATGTTTAGAACAAAGAACTGTGGCCAGAAAAAAAACAAATATACACTAAGACCTGTATGAGTGTGTTAATGAATAGGTGGCATGTAGTATAAAATCACTTTAAATACTAAGCTCGACAAGAAAAGCGTTAAGTAGTAGATACCATACATAGTATAGTATAGTCCATTTACTGAGGTCGCTTTGAAAAACATCAGATATGTATCTGATTTAGGACTAGATAAAGTGGCACTGATATGAAAAAAGAAAAAAAAAAATCAGATTCATGATGTTCAGACTCTTGAGAAAATTAGATATGGGCCACTTTTGCCTGCTGTGTGAACATGACTAGTGGTGTGCAATGATTCAATACTAAGTAAAAATAAAGGTGATTTTGTTTATACTGATACCTTTTGCAAAGAAAAAGTGTTTAAAGAAAGGAATTGTAAAAATGTAACTTTTTTTTATAACTATAGCCACCAAATGACCAGAAACTCTGATTATCTTTCTTATTCTTTAGAGATTCTAGATGTATTCGGATGTAAAATAGCTCCGCACTAGCCTAGCAAGCCAGACCCGTACAGCAAAAAGCTGTACAGGGGTCTAGTAACGCTGGATAGCAGTGTGGGCGGGATAAACGGTTGTCTGTCAAGTTGCCTCTGCACTCAACGCCACGCAATAGGATGGCGCAACAACCAATCGGAGCGATGAAGAAGGATTACGTAGTCAGCGCAACGGACCAACGGAGCAAGCTGGTAAATTAAACTTTTACCGTACCCGGTGGGCAAAACTCGTCCTTTTTAAAAAAAAAAAACTTAAGTGAGTCACGTGACGCGCTTGGCAAGTATGGCTGCTTGAGAGCGCTCTACACCTTCCCCGCACCTGATTCTACATTTTGATGCAACGAGGAGCGACCATAATACACATGGTACCCTTTTTTATTTGCTACTATGCCGAACAACACAAGAAGCACAACCAAACCGGCCGCAAATACGGGAACCGGGAGCACTAAATGCTCCGAGGTTGCTGGCACGAGTCAAGCTAAGGCTAATGCTAACCAAAGACCTCCCTGTTCCCCACCATGCTCCGAGATGGAGGCGGCGCCCGCGGTGGAGCCTCCCGGTGTACCTGGTGAGGTAGCACGGGAGCTGGCTAAGCTCACTGCGCTTATACTGGAGAAATTGGACAGCCATGACAAGAAACTTGAAGAGATTCGCATTGCAACAAGTGCCACAGAGAGTAGGCTAGCCGACATCGCTAACCGAATCAGCAACGTTGAGAGCCGCCTGGGGTTTCTGGAAGACGCACAAGGAATGCTAGAAGCTAACCCTCCGGCCACCAGCAAGGAGGTTGAGGCCCTCAGGGAGAAACTAGATGATGTTGAAAACCGTGAACGCAGATGTAATTTACGTTTCGTTGGCTTTCCGGAATTACTCGAGAATAATGACGCAGTCTCTTTCCTGGAGGGGATTATTCCTACGCTATTTGACATCAACTTTGCCAAAGGGTTAGAAATTGAGAGAGCACATAGACTTGGAGTTATGCACAGAAGCCAGGATGGTGCACAGTCCACTCGCCCCAGAGCCATAATAGCTCGATTTTTGAGGTTTCAAGATCGTGAGCGAATCGCCGAAGCTGCGCGAAAGAAGGGGAATATAAATTGGGAAGGACGGCGCATTATGGTTTTTCCGGATTACTCCAAGATGCTGAATGAAAAACGGGGAAAGTTTAAGGAACGTAAGAAACTTCTACACGACAAGAACATCCGTTTTGCACTAAACTACCCAGCTGTGCTTGTTGTGAAGACTGCGCAGGGTCCCAGGCGTTTTGAAGACCACAAAAAAGCCATGTCGTTTATCCACTCACTCGACTGAGGGGTTACTGGCACACGAACTCCATGAAGATACACTGGTGTGCGAACTCTGACTTTTCACTGGACACTTCTACCAAGGTTGGTCACTATGATGGTATGAGGACTTCTGGGTGAGAGAAATTGTTTCATTTTTTGGTTGTTGATCTTCAACAGTTACTTTGAGAAATGCAAAGCTCGTTGTTGCAGCTAAAGTTATCATAAGTTGGAATGTGTAATATTACTGATCATTTCATAATACTTACTATTAGCCAACCTGCAAATGTGCGGGGGGAGGGGGTGGGATGCCGTGAGCAGCGTCAGTTGAGTGCATGTCCGCGGACCTTGATAAGGGTGGGTTTGGGGGGACGGGGGATGGGTTGTTTCATTCTGTCTTGTTTTTTTTAAGTTTTGTTTTACTTTTTTTCTTTATTATGATGCCAATACAGTTATACTCACAGCACCACTTGTTGATTGTCCATGTGATCAATGGCACCAAATAATTTAAGTCTAATGAGCTGGAATGTCAAGGGTCTCATTAATGCCATAAAGAAGAGTAAAATTTTGTCTTTCATTAAATCTAAAAAATGTGATATTGTCTTTGTCCAAGAGACGCATCTATCTCGACAAGAATCTCAAAAACTGGGTCTTGGTTGGGTAGGCTATGTTGGCTCATGCAGCGGAATCAGCAAAAGTAGAGGCGTAGCAACATTAACTAACAGGAATTTACCATTTACATGCCTAAAACAAAGGACAGATGAGGCAGGTAGGATGTTAATTATGTTGTGTGAAATCCAAGGCACAAATATTATTTTAGCTAATATTTATGCTCCTAACATTGATGATCCGTCCTTTTTTGGCCAATTAGAAAAGAAAATTTCAGATCTGGGGGATCACCCGGTGCTGTTGGCGGGTGATTATAATGAGGTGATGGATGGGACACTGGATCGAAGCAAAAGTTTGACTCGCACAACAAAAGGTAGCTACTCACTTAGAGCAATGGCTAATGCTTGCGCCCTAGTAGATGTTTGGCGGTTACAAAACCCAAATGGTAGAAACTACACTTTCTATTCCACCCCACATGCATCCTTTTCGCGAATAGACTTTTTTTAAATCTCCCAATCATTAATGCCAGCTATTGTCAATAGCAGTATTGGTAATATAATACTATCGGATCATAGTCCAATTTATCTTTCCTTGATTGCATTTAATGCCATAACCAGAACCCCTCGGTGGAGATTAAACTCCAGTCTGTTAATGGAGGACAATTTTAGAAATTCTCTTAAATCCCAAATCAATCTATACAACGAGACAAATATTCCATCTGCTCCCTCAGCTGGAATTGCTTGGGAGGCACTGAAGGCTTTCTTGAGGGGTTATATTATTCAGCAGGCCTCCTTTAGAAAGAATAAAAACATTAAACAGCTTGCTGAGTTGGAGAAAAAAATTGAGATCACGGAGCATACTCTCAAAAGAGATTCCTCTTCAATCAATCTAGTCAAATTAACCAAATTAAAATATGAATACAACACAATAACATCACAAAAAGCTGAATTTTGTCTTTTTCGGGCAAGACAAAAGTACTTTGAGGAGGGAGACAAGGCAGGAAGGTTACTGGCAGGTATATTAAACAAAGGGAGGCCATGAGTGCCATCTATGTTATCAAGGACACAAATGGACAACTCTTTACAGATCCCCAGAAAATTAATGCTACTTTTACAGATTTTTATGCAAATCTATATAGTTCTGAGTCACAGACTTCAGAGGATGACATCACAACATTTCTGCAGAGCTTAAACCTTCCCCAAGTAACCCGGGATCAAATTGAGAGGTTAGACGCACCAATCACTATAGCAGAAATAATTGCAGTAATTAAACACCTTCCCTCCAACAAAACCCCGGGCCGTGATGGCTTTACGACTGAATTTTATAAATCTTTTTCTGAAGAACTGGCCCCAATGCTACTAGACCTTTTCAATGAGTCATTTAAAAGACAAATGCTTCCACCTTCGCTATCTGAAGCTATTATAACACTTATTTTAAAGAAAGACAAAGACCCCGCAGATTGCCGTAATTATCGGCCCATTAGCTTAACCTCCTATGACAGCAAAATATTATCTAAAATTCTGGCCAATCGCTTAGATCTTGTCATGACCCACCTGATCCACCCTGATCAGGTGGGCTTTATACGCTCCAGATATTCAGCAGATAATATCAGAAGGCTACTGGACATTATGTGGGCTGTTCAAGATAGTCAGAACCCTATTGCAATCATCTCATTGGATGCTGAAAAAGCATTTGATAGGGTCGAATGGCAATACTTGTTTTTAACACTGAAATATTTTGGTTTTAGTAGCAATTTCATTAATTGGATACGGCTTTTATACATAAGCCCAAAAGCCTGGTATTATTGGTCCATCGTTCCAATTAGGAAGGGGCACAAGACAAGGGGACCCTCTGTCCCCCCTCCTTTTTGCAATAGCTCTTGAACCACTGGCAGAGGCAATTCGAAGAGAAACTAAATTTCTGGGCATCTCTATTGGTCAAAGTTGTCATAAGCTAATGCTATATGCAGACGACATTTTGTTATTTGTGTCTGATCCGCAAAATTCCCTTCCTGCATTGTTCTCTCTAATTAACATATTCTCAGATATTTCAGGTTATAAGGTCAACTGGAAAAAGTCAGAGGCCCTTCCACTCACGGCTCACTGCCCCAGAACATTTTTTTCCGCTAGTATGTTCTCCTGGCCCGCAACAGGTATAAAATATTTAGGTATTACAATACCCCCACAATTATCTAACCTTATAAAAATAAATTTTGATCCTTTACTTGAGAGTATGAAGGTGGACATAGAACGCTGGAATCAACTCTATCTTTCAATGTGGGGTAAAGTGAACATAATTAAAATGGTGTGTACTCCCAAATTCAATTATTTACTACAGGCTCTACCAGTATTTATTCAACCATCATATTTCAAAAAATTTGATAGGCTGTGCAAAGAATTTATATGGAACTATAAAAAACCCAGGATTAATTTGAAAAAACTACAGAGACCAGTGGATACTGGAGGATTGGGAATCCCTAACCTGCTATATTATTATTATGCCTTCTCTCTCAGGCATTTATCCCAATGGTTTATGCCTCCAGAGAGAGCCCCCCCTTGGCTTGCCCTTGAGACTGAGGTTTCGGCTCCATTTGCTCCATTCTACTGTTTGTCCACTAACCTTGCCCCTCAGAATAGACTACACGCTGTCATGTCGCACCTTCAAATATTGTGGAAAAATATATCCCAGATTTTTAAATTTAACGTACACCTTAATTACAATTCAGGTTTGTGGCACAATCCAAAACTTTGTATCAACAAAACTCCGTTTCTTTGGAAATCTTGGTTTTTGAAAAATGTGTCAGTATTAGGAGACCTATATGACAACGGCATATTAAAGTCATTTGAAATCCTGGCTGGGGAATTCAATCTACCTAGACAAGATTTTTGGAAATATATGCAGCTGCGACACCTATTACTAAAAACTTTTGGCTCGGCTTTGGTAGCCCCTTCAACTTGTGGCTTCTTGGAAGATCTCAAGAAGGCACTAAAGCAAGAACATGCAGCCTCCACTTTTTATAAGATGTCATTAATGGAATCTGATACCTCTCTATCACCCCTTAAGCGAGCATGGGAGAAAGATTTAAATTATACCTTTTCAGAGGCTGAATGGTTGGGGATACTTAGGAATGGGAAGAGGGTATCGAGAGAGTTGAGGACTCGACTATTCCAATTTAAAATATTACATAGAATATACTGGACTCCTGTTAAGCTACACAAGGTGGGATTAGCAAACAATGGTAAATGTTGGAGATGCCAGCAGGATAACGGCACATTGTTACACATGCTGTGGGAATGCCCAGATGTTCAGGTCTTCTGGGCAGCAGTTCATAGGACAGTGGGGGAGATCCTTGGCAAAGATTTTCCTTTCTGTAATAGACTCTACACTCTTGGTGACCCTTCAGTTATGAGTGCTCTGCCTTCATTTCTTTCACAGTGGGTCCAAACAGCAATTATGCTGGGTAGGAAACTATTAATATTAGAATGGAAATCCTCTTCAGCTCCATCGCTTAATCACTGGCATACTTCTCTCGGCCAACTAGCTTCTTTAGAAAGGGTATCATTTAAATTATTGAATAAACTAGATGATTATGATCGAAAATGGGTCCCCTACGTGGCTTATATTCAGTTAGCGACCCTCTCCAGCTCAAGTGCTTAGGCATCTGAATAGGCTTATACAGCTGAACTTTTGAAACTTCATGTCCAGATTTCGTTTGGCATCACTTTTGTTTGTATTTATCTATTTTATTATTATTCTTTATTTTATTTTTACTAATATACTAATACTGATGTGTATGATTATATTTATACATATATTTTTTTTATTTGTTAATTTTTGTTTTATATACATTCGTTCCTTTTACTATTTAATTTTGTGTGTGTGTAATGCTGTATAATTCACTTGAAGTCACTTGTCAAGGACTGAATTTATATGGTATAATAATATAATGTGGATTATTTTTTGGTCATTGTTACTATTTGAAAAATAAAAAAAGTTTAAATCATAAAAAAAAAAAAAAACCTTAAGTGCAGTTATCTGTTCGTCTCGCAAAGAAAACTGTATACAGTGAACCCTCGCTATAACGCAGTTCACCTTTCACGGTCTCGCTGCTTCACGGATTTGCATCGTGCATTGTGTTCTGCATTCTGATTGGCTAAACAGTCTCTCCGCTTCTTCTCTACCTGTGTGTCAATAACGTTGCGGTTTAATATGTACATGTACACGTTCATTACAGTTCTCAAACATAATCGATGGTGGCATGTCGGTATATAAGAATCTTTTTGCCCAGAAGAAAAAAGAGCGACAACAACTACCGATAACTATGTTCTTCTCACACACCTGCACCGTGGGCTTTAGAAGAAAAAAACGCTACAGAGCGGAGTCAGGATGCAGCGGCTCAGTCAGAAGAGCAGTGAAATACACGTGAGTCACTGTTTGTCCTACTGTACTTTGTATTTTTTTTCATAATCATTTTTCATTTTCTCCCGTTCTAATCCAATGACTCGGGTCGCGGTGCTGATTTGTTTGTTAAACAAATGCTTGGGCCTGTAAAAATGTTTTGTTCTTTGGTTTCAATCAGTGGTGTAGTCTACCTTTTTGAGGTGGGTATACTGTATAGTTGGCCAGTCATAGGCCCGTGGTACCAAACTAGGGGTTGGGACTCGGGACCAATAGTAGCCCCTTAATGCACGCCGTACCTCCAGTGGCGCGCTGTAATAGTCATTGAAAAGTTAAGTACCATAGTACTACAATACTATGACATAACACAGGGCTTTTAATAATGCACTACGACTTGGTCATTGCCATTCGGGTAACAGCACATTTATAATGCTGTCTTAACGTGTTAAGGGACAAACATGTTTGTGGGGTCGCAGCTTTGCACTTACCTGCCCCTTGCATGCATGAGGGACAGCATAAACTCACTTTGATTGTGTGGACTGTGTGCTGTGTATCTCAGTGGCAATGGGACTCCCTGTGGCACTTAATCTTTGTACTCATCCCTCATAGAGCGAGGCCTAACAGAGTGATTGTTTTAAAGCAGCAGAACACCATCACATCTTGAGACAGGTTGTTTTATATATATATATATATATATACACAAGGGCTTTCAGAATTGATTAATTGTAATATATATATGTGTATTACATTCGTTTATATATGTAATATACGGTACATAAAAAAATATATATATACACACACATCCATTTTAGTTTTCCACCTTCCACTCCTATTGGGGACGCTGTTGTGCGTTAGAGAATCACCGCTTTCAACTAATACAAAGAAGAAGAGTTTCTATGGGACGGTATTGTCAAACAACTGATAGTGAATCCCTGGGAGATTGACTGACTGCCGCAATTTCCGAATGAATGCTATTCTGAAGTGTTGTCGTTGTATTGTTAAATTATAACAAGGCTTCCATGAGAAGTGGTAGTTGATGAAACGTGGCTGTGCTATTCTAAATATTGAAAAACGAATTTTAAGTGGGTATACGGAGCATTTTAGGTAGGTATACGGAAATCCCCCAAAAAAAGAGGTGGGTATACGCCGTATAACTGCGTTCAACGTAGACTACACCACTGGTTTCAATGTATTATGGAGGCTGCATAGCAAAGTGGATGTGTACATATGCACCCAGCACTTTTATTTATGTATTTATTTTGAAGTGGTTTTTCAATTTTACTTCACCAATTTATACATTTATCTAGTTACTGAGATTTGTTCTTGATTTATATAATAAAATAAAATAATTTAAATAATAATTTTGCAACTGTATATCCCTGTGAAAGATCCATCAACCCATCTTCTATTCAGAAGTCAAAGAATTAAGTATTTTGAAGGTGGAACAGCTTAGAAATTAATGGGACACAAACAAATTCACACAAAATCTAAAGAAGGAATGGATAACACTTAAATAAATGTAAATTATTTAACACTTAATTTAGAAATGATCACTCATAATGTATGGAAATACAATCTTTAAGCATGTTATAGATTAACTTTTTAATGAAGAGTGAAACATTCATAACTGTGTTTATAAACTACATACATGTGCTTTATAAATGATGAATTCAGTATGTATTAATGCTTATCTGATGCTGCTTATTAATGAAGAGTAAAACATTTATAACTGTGTTTATAAACTACACACTCATGGTTATTGATGAATGAATAATGCTTTATAAATGATAAATGCAGTATTTATTGGTGCTTAACTAATGCTTAAAAGTGTGTAGTTATTATAAAGTGTGACTGAGGAATGTACTACTAACTTGAAAATACAAAGTTTACATAACTTTACATAGCTCGTTTGTATGTTCTTACTCTCTTGCAATTTTTGTCTAGACTTTGTGTATGAGGTGATGGTCACTGTTAGAGCTCCCGGGTAACTGTGCTCGGCCCCTCCCTCTTCACCCTGTTCTTGTCAGACTTTAGGCAGAACACAGACAGTTGTCACGTGCAGAAGATGTTCGATGGTGATCGCACGCCACAGAAAGGCCACCCCCAGGAGTATTTCATTGTATAATAATTGTAAAAAAAATAAAGGTTACTGGTGAGGGCGGGGCTCTGCTGACTTCAACTAGGGACGTCGTGAGTCGGTGGGGGGAATACTTCGAGGGCCTCCTCAATCCTACCGACACGCCTTCCGATGAGGAAGCAGAGTTGGGGAGCTCAGACGTGGGGCCTCCCATTTCTGGGGCTGAGGTTGCCGAGGTGGTCAAAAAACTCCTCGGTGGCAAGGCCCCGGGGGTGGATGAGGTCCGTCCTGAGTTCCTCAAGGCTCTGGATGTTGTGGGGCTGTCTTGGTTGACACGCCTCTGCAGCATCGCGTGGACATCGGGGGCAGTGCCTCTGGACTGGCAGATCGGGGTGGTGGTCCCCCTCTTTAAAAAGGGGGACCGGAGGGTATGTTCCAACTATAGGGGGATCACACTCCTCAGCCTCCCTGGTAAGGTCTTTTCGGGGGTACTGGAGAGGAGGATCCGCCGGATAGTCGAATCTCGGATTCAGGAGGTGCAGTGTGGTTTTCGTCCTGGCCGTGGAACAGTGGGCCAGCTCTATACCCTCCGCAGGATCCTGGAGGGAGCATGGGAGTTCGCCCAACCGGTCTACATGTGTTTTGTGGACTTGGAGAAGGCGTTCGACCGTGTCCCTTCGGGGACTCTTGTGGGGGGTGCTCCGGGAGTATGGAGTGGCGGACCCCTTGATATGGGCTGTTCGGTCTCTGTATGACCGGTGTCAGAGTTTGGTCCGCATTGCCGGCAGTAAGTCGGACATGTTTCCTGTGAGGGTTGGACTCCGTCAGGGCTGCCCTTTGTCACCGATTCTGTTCATAATTTTTATGGACAGAATTTCTAGGCGCAGCCAGGGCGTTGAGGGGGTCCGGTTTGGCGACCTCAGAATCGGGTCTCTGCTTTTTGCGGACGATGTGGTTCTGATGGCGTCGTCAGGCCATGACCTTCAGCTCTCACTGGAGCGGTTCGCAGCCGAGTGTGAAGCGGCTGGGATGAGAATCAGCACCTCCAAATCCGAGACCATGGTCCTCGGCCGGAAAAGGGTGGAATGCTCTCTCCGGGTCGGGAATGAGATCCTTCCCCAAGTGGAGGAGTTCAAGTATCTCGGGGTCTTGTTCACGAGTAAGGGACGAATGGAGCAGGAGATTGACAGACGGATCGGTGCGGCGTCTGCAGTGATGCGGGCTCTGCACCGGCCTGTCGTGGTGAAGAAGGAGCTGAGCAAGAAGGCGAAGCTCTCGATTTACCGGTCAATCTATGTTCCTACCCTCACCTATGGTCACGAGCTGTGGGTAGTGACCGAAAGAACGAGATCGCGAATACAAGCGGCCGAAATGCGTTTCCTCCGCAGGGTGTCTGGGCTCTCCCTTAGAGATAGGGTGAAAGCTCGGTCATCCGGGAGGGGCTCGGAGTAGAACCGCTGCTCCTCCGCATCGAGAGGAGTCAGATGAGGTGGCTCGGGCATCTGGGGAGAATGCCTCCTGGACGCCTCCCCGGTGAGGTGTTCCGGGCCCGTCCCACTGGGAGGAGGCCCCGGGGAAGACCCAGGACACGTTGGAGAGACTATGTTTCTCGGCTGGCCTGGGAACGCCTCGGGGTCCCCCCAGAAGAGCTGGAGGAAGTGGCTGGAGGAAGTGGCCGGGGACAGGGACGTCTGGGTCTCTTTGCTCAAGCTGCTGCCCCCGCGACCCGATCCCCGGAGCAGCGGAAGATAATGAATGGATGGATGGATGGATAAAGGTTACTACTTCACGGATTTCGCCTATCACGGGTTCTTTTTGGAACGTAACCCCCGCAAAAAACGAGGGTTCACTGTATGTAATCTTCTGGAGTCGCTGCCAAAGCCAAATCGAAAGACTGTTCGCTGGGCGCAGCCATTGTTTACCTCTCTCTGGAACTACACACTGAAACGTCGCACCTCTGTCGTCACTAGGTAGCCCGGCCTCCGACCCCGCTCCTCACGATTTGATTGGCCCGATTAAGTTTCGATTTGCAGCCTCGCAAAACGACCACAAGTGACTAGACTAGCCCCGGAGCAAATTCAATTTGCGGTCGCTAGGGGCGTCTAGATTTCTAGGCTAGCTCCGCACATGACTTTGCTTTCACTCAACAGATGGCTGCAAAGCATATTGTACTCTCCACCACAGACTTGTAGAAGATATGTAATGTTAAAGGACCTTAGCTTTTTCAAGAAGTAAACTGTTATGTCCCTTCTTGTAGACAGCCTCAATAGAGCAATCACACTAGTTGCGGATAAAGCGGCGATAGAAATTTGCAAAACCAAGGAATCTTTGTAGTTGCTTACGATTAGTAGGAGTTGGCCACTCAGCTACTGCCTTTATCTTTTCTGGATCTGTCCTCACCTGCCCGCCCTGGAATATGTAACCGAGAAAGGACACTGATGGGACGTGGAATTCACATTTCACGGCTTTAATATCCAAAGTCTCAAAAATGGGTTGAACCTGACATGGTCTGCCATACTTTTAATTTGTTTTTTATGTTCACTTTGACCATAAGAAGTAATAATCAAAGTGTCTGCTCTGCCTGAAACATCGCGAAAAAAAAAATTGTGGCCATTTTAGTGTATATACCCTTCATTTTTTCATAGAAAATTACAATTTTCCAAAAATCCTCAATGGGTTGGGTAAGCTGTCAATAAATGCATTCCAGATGCACAGTACACATGTGGAGACGACATCCAATGAAATTATAACTCTTAAAATACATTTCTACATGATTTTGGCTCAATTTAATCCGAAGAAATCAAGGGCCGGATTCACAAAGCATTCTTAAGAAAAAAAAAGTTCTTAACTGGTACTTTTATCTTAACTTTTGTCATAAGAAAAAAGCTAAGAACATTCCATATTCACAAATAAAATTCTTAAGTTTTTTCTTAACTTTCATGTTATCTTTTGTCTTAAGAACGATGTTAAGAATAATTGATATTCTTGAAAGCTTAGTTCTTAAGATTCTTCTTAGTTTTCCTCTTAACTTTAAGACAACCCTTTACCACATCTTAACACAGCAACAGAAAAAAGGTAAGCCTCTAATATTATTTATTTGAACACATTTCTACAAAAAAGAGAGAACCTTTGTTTAAACTTATGTTATGTAAGTTTGTTACCAATGTTTTTGTGTATGTTTTATTAATTATATTGGGTAGGTTATATACATTAGGCTCCAACTTACTGTTAGCTATTATTTACAATGGGCCTTAGCCTTAGCATGTTTAGTATATAGGCTATTGAATGTAGCCCACAGCACTGAGATATGTTGACCATAGATCATGAGGCCAAGGCCTATTTAAGTTAATAATTTAATCAGTCATTTCATGACATTTGGATCACAGTCATTTCATTACGCTACAGTCGTATTGTGTGGATTATTTATTAATGACTATAATGTACATACTGACTGACTTTTAATGACTATGTAGAGGCCTACACATTAGTTGATTACTGACCTTGTTGTCTCTTCCAATTTCTAGATGGAGATGTTATGGCTTGCAGCTAGGGAGGAAAATCCACGAAGGCCTCTAAGAGACAGGATGGACCCCCTTAGACTGCCTGACCATATGTTAATGAGGCAGTACAGGCTCCCCAGGCCTGCAATTTTATTTGTCATACGTCTACTGGCGAATGATCTACAGAGGCCGACAAGACGCTCATCACCCCTCCCTGTAGCCTTACAGGTTATGCTGGCCTTAAGGTTTTTTGCGTCGGGGACTTTCCAGATGGTGCTAGGGGGCACTTTAGGGGCCAGCCAGTCCTCAGTGTGCCGTGTTGTGAGGGATGTGACAACTGCTTTGTGTAGGAGAGCGGGGATGTTTATTAAGTTCCCCACAACTGCAGCACAATGCATCACCACCAAGCAGCAGTTTTCAGATATTGCGGGTTTCCCAAATGTGTTGGGGGCAGTTGATGGGACCCACGTTGCAATTAAAGTAAGTCAGGGTTGTTTTGTAAAATGTGCATACTCCTTAATTGTATTGAGAGTTAAAGATTATTTGTTTTATTTACAAAATGCTTCTGTTTTATAGGCACCACATGAGAATGAGGAGTTGTATGTGAACAGAAAGAACTATCATTCCATCAACGTCCAAGTCATCTGTAATGCAACACTCAAAGTGATTGACCTTGTGGCAAAGTGGCCAGGGAGCACCCATGACTCCTTCATGCTGAGCAATTCCGGGACCGGCATAAAATTTAATGAAGGAGAAATGCCAGATGGGTGGCTACTAGGTATGGAATTATACCACATATTTCTAAATGTACTTTATGTGTTGTTATTTACAGCATTATCATAATAGACCTTCATGTCATACCGATATAGGTGACAGTGGCTACCCCCTGAGACCGTGGCTCATGACACCAATTCTGCACCCGGCCTCTGTGGCAGAAGAGCGCTACACCAGGGCACAATGTAAAACAAGGAGTGTTGTTGAAAGATGCATCGGTGTGGTTAAATCCCGATTTCGCTGTATAGACCGCTCCGGAGGAGTGCTGCAATACTGCCCTGGAAAGGCATGCAAAATTATAGCATGTGCATTCATATTGCATAATGTCTGCTTAGCATATCATGTTCCCCTACCCAACATCCCCCCCAATGATGACCATGAGGAAGAGGAAGAGGAAGAAGACGGCCTTAATCGCCAATCAGGAATGGAAGTAAGGCAGGATCTCATCCGACAACGATTTACATTGGCCTAATGTACATAACTCTTTGTTTTGGCATACAATAAATCCATTAAACATTCAATATGTGCATCATTGAAATTTTTATTTTAATATTCTCTTTTTTTTAGTTCAAGTTTTTCTTTGGCAATTTCTAATTTCTGTTTCTCCACCTCCAAAAGCTGCTCCTGTACTCGGCGTAGTGCAGAGAGTTCTTGCAGGATTTTGGCCTGCAGTGACAACATCTCCTCTGTCTTGTTGTTTACTGTGATGTCAGGCAATAGGCCTGAAAATGACAGGACATCATCGTGGGTTCTGTAACAATATACAAAACAAATTCCTAAATGGTTAGGTGTTGAAGAAAAGAAAACACTTAAAGCAACACAATGTAGCAATAGCTAATCGTGATGATTCACGAACGATATACTAGCGACTAAAACTAGCAAAACCGGTTGAAATTAGCTTACTTACAAAATATGACAAACTAGTTAGCCAACAACTGCCCTAGCACAGTCAAACATCAAGCAAGTGCAACACAAGACATGGCAAGATGACACATAAGACAGCAAATAAGTTAAGGTCTGAGAAAAACTCCAAAGTGCAGAAATGAGGTCATTCTCTACACTAAACGTAAATGTCGCGGCTCATTTTTTTATAGCCGTTTTTGTAAGGTAAAATCGCTAACCCTAACCCTATTTCTTAGGGTAAAAGAGTTACATTGGATTGATTTAACACAGGTCAGTGTGTGAAATCAGGTGGTGCATAACCGCTTTAAGTTAACTTACTTCTTGTTCCTCGGAGTTGGGGACTTGCGTTGCAAAGGACTGGATGGGGTCTGCTGGTACATCGTACAGAAATACAACAGAATCTGTAACAGAATCAAGGACACTATTAAATATGACAGGTACATCTGTGTGATAACAACTGTGTTGTACTGTGTTAAACTCGGCAATAGTACTATCTAGGCATATTGCCTAAAGAAACAACGTCTTTATACATTGTAACAAGTCATCGATATGGCTAGCTGAGTTAGCATACCTTCGTTGCTGTCTGTTGCTGCTCCAGTGTCCAGTCCTCCCTCCTCTCCCGTCACGGACCTCTCCCCGATTATTGACACTATTTTCTCTTCGAGGGGATCAAGGTGAATAGTACACCCCCCCCCACCCGTCTTCCCCTGTTCCCTAGCCCTTTCGGCTCCCTTTTTTTTGGCCAGCGACTTAATGTCCGCCCACTTTTTTTTTACAGCTTCGGCGTCTCTGCTAAACCCTCCCACAGATGACACAGACTGGGCGACCCTCGCCCACCCCCTCTTCTTGTTTTCGGCAGTCACCCCCATGCTGTCAAACTTCCCTAGAAGAAGTCTCTTCCTCCCCGCGACCTCCTCCACCAAAACCTCCAATTCCTGCTTGGAGAAATTTCTCGACCGCTTTGCCTCCATCTTCACAAATATCGTTATTGCCGTTGGTCTCGCGCAAGTTTTTTTCCCAACATTCTAAGAAGTTCTTAAGTCATAAAAATACGAAGTTCCTAAGAAATGCCATTGTTCTTACAAAAATATTGAGGAATTTCACTTAAGATAAATCTTAGGAACTTCCTAGTTTTTTTCTAAAGAATCTTCCTAAGATTTATCTTAAGAATAGTTTTGTGAATCCGGCCCCAGGCGTTTTTTCACTTTTTTCCAATATTTTCATCTTTACTTCATTTACTTCTGTACTTCAATTATTCCCCCAAATAATGACATCAGTCAATATGCCATTCTATTCACCAAACAGTATACTCATTCCATAGAAAAAATTGGAAAAATCCAACTAAAATCATTGGATCTGTGAGGATTTCACTGTTAGGCCTAGTTGGCGATCAACAGGCTCAGAACCTCAATAGAATTTTAGACTATTCTCAAAATTCCAAAAGACATTCTGGATATTTTAGCATGGTTGTTAATGTCCATATTATTAAATATCATGGCCTTGGCAAATTAAACTAATTTTAATATAAACCTATTCTCCCAATGGAAATGTGTCACACAATAAATATAATACAGCAAAATTAATTTATTGTTATATATTGATGATAACTATTCCAACTTTAACTGAACAAAATAATTTAACATGACTTCCGCTGATGAACAGCAATATTTAAGTCATGCCACAGATTCTTAATTGGACTAAGGTTAAGACTTTTTTTAGTTCATTCTTGGGGTGATGAGAGGTGATGAGACATAGTGTTCCTTGATGGCTAAAATGTTCAATTTTAGTCTATTCTGACCGACCGACCGAAGGAAGAACCTTTCTTTCATACGTTTGAAGAGTGGTTGGCTGTGGCTCATTGGTTAGAGTCGGTCGTCCAATGACCAGAAGCTTGGCAGTTCAATTCCCACCCTCGCCACTCAAAAAGATTGGTGAAACTGAAAGCTGAAGGGGTGTCAGTCCACTTCCTTATCACTGCTGAGGGGCCCTTGAGCAAAGCAGTGTACCCCCATGCTCCACGGGCGCTGCGAATGGCTGCCCACCGCTCCAGTGTATGGCATCTGTCTCTATGAGTGTGTGACCCTGTGCATGTGTGTGTCAACAGGTGCCAACCTGGATGGGTTAAAAGCAGAGGACAAATTTCTTGTGTATGCATGACAATAAATCTGATCTCAATCTTAATGTTTTGTGAGCCTTCCACATGTCTTTTGGTGAACTCCTCTGTAAGCAATAGCTTTATTCTGGCCACTCT
Organism: Odontesthes bonariensis; assembly: GCF_027942865.1. Taxonomy (NCBI): domain Eukaryota; kingdom Metazoa; phylum Chordata; class Actinopteri; order Atheriniformes; family Atherinopsidae; genus Odontesthes; species Odontesthes bonariensis. The sequence continues at coordinate 40,008,518 of NC_134509.1, forward strand.
TCCAAGAAGCCCTGCACTGTGGAGTGTATTGCTTATAGTGTTTATATGGACATATGCACCAGTCTTCACAGGGTCTTCTCTGAGGGGCTTTGCAGCTCCTTCAGTGGGAGACAGTGTTGTCTCTTTGGAATTATTACGTTTTCTAATATGTTTACAATCCAATCGTGATTTCGATTTCTCCATGACTTTGCAGGTGCAAATAGGTGCATATATACTGAGATCATGTGACATTTGTATTGCATACACATGGACCTTATTTACTAATTATGTGACTTCTGAAGTTTGTGTAGCACCAGGTCTTATTTAAGGCTGCATAGCAAAGTGGATGTGTACATATGCACCAGCACTTTTATTTATGTATTTATTTTTAAGTGGTTTTTCAATTTTACTTCACCAATTTACACGTGCAGAAGTTTTCTGATGACACAGCCAATGTTCGATGGTGATCGCACGCCACAGAAAGGCCACCCCAGGTTGTACCAGTGCATATTGATGGTTTGGACATTGAAATCAAAGAGGAGTACAAATAGCTGGGTGTTCACCATATTAACAAATTGGACTGGTCCACTAACACGGACCTAAGAAGGGCCAAAGTAATCTCTCTCTGCTGAGTAGAAAGGCTTCTTTGGAGTGTGCAGGAAACTGTTAATGACCTTTTCCCACACTGGTATTTTTTATGCTGGGGCTGTTGGCTCTCTGGGGGGGACATTACATACTGAATAAACGAGCCATTTCGTTACTTGACTGTCCTACAAACTTCATAGTAGAAGAGGAGGATGTTGGTAAAACTATTATCCTTTATGGACACACCTCTCTTCCCTTGCATGACACTGTGGGGGCCTGTGGGGGCTCTTTCAGCAGCCCACTGTGATTGTATATGCTAAACTTAGAGACATACCCAAATAGACTAGTAGCTATAATGGCTAAAAATGGAGGATCACAAGTTATTGGCCAAGGAGGGATGTCTTTTACGTTTTGATTAATACTGTGAATGGTTACTAAGTCACTGCCCTTCTGATAATTTAATCCAAAAGATATTGCTAACCTCTTAAGCGTCTTTCCCACTACATGATTTTAAATCTGATTTTCATGTTGCAGACCATGTTGGAGGTCACAGACACCAGATCCCAGATTGCTAAATGTAAACACTACAAAAATGTGAATTTTGAGACTCCTGGAGAAGTTCTATCTTCCACTAAATATGTAGCATGTTTTATATTTTCAATGCGTTTGCATGGGAGGAATTATCTGTCAGCGAGGATCTACAACCGCTGAGAGCACAAGAGATGGGGTCAGATGAAGGCAAAAACCAGAAAAGTCTTCTCAAGAAACTGAAGAGAATTTGGTTAAAAATTGGCAAGAACACGACTGCCTTTCTGACGTTTCCAGCTTGCAATATCATGACAGGTTCAAGAGAAAGAAGCAGTGAAGAGAAACAGTTGTCTTTAACAACCAGGTGAGCAAAAGAGATTTAATGGCCAGGAGCTACTTTATCATGATAGTGTAACATCAATGATATAAGACACGTCTGAATGACAGCTGGGAGTGCTTGATAGAGATCAGTCAGATGAGCCGGGGGTTCAGTCTGATGAGGAATCTTTTAGAGTGTGACAGTGTTTGACCCTCTGTGAGAAAACACTATGACTTCCAATCTCAAAAACATACACAAACTACTTTGTTTCGTAAAATCTCGAGACCAATAGAAAGTGAGACAATGTAAGAATGTCAGCAAATACTCTGGAGCATTTGTCAGTTTGTCCTTTCTACTGACATGTATGGTGCTTTCAACTTGCTCCCTACTGTTGTGGATCCATATGGAAACATGCAATACTCATGTGAACACAGAGTGAGCCTCATCTGCTATTTTATACATGTTGAAAAGAAAGCACAAAGATTTCCACAGCATATCTGTCAGCTGCACACGAGACAGCTATCCACCTGAACCCATTCTCATGCATTTCCAGCCAGGAGTGCATTTCCCCAGCAGAAATCCTCCCGCTGTGATGTCTGTGTGAACATCAACTGCAGACCAAATTATCAGCATTTTCTCCTGAAAATCTTTGGGATTCATGCGTTAAGACTACTTCAGATCGTAAATATTTCTGCAGGTAGAACAGGTTTCTTGTGATTACGTGATATGTGCCTGAAGTGATGCTCGATTTAGCATCTTCAGCTTAAAATGAGATCCATTTTGTTGGATTTATTGTGTGACAGGGTCAGCTAAATAGCCCATTAAGCTAGCTAGTAACATTTCTCCAAAGTGTGTGTGTGTGTGTGTGTGTGTGTGTGTGTGTGTGTGTGTGTGTGTGTGTGTGTGTGTGTGGGTATGTGTGCACTTCCATGTGTAATAAACCATGTAATAAAGCCACTATGGTGGCCTCACTGCGGTGGCCTCAGTCATGTGTTTTTACTTGTGTAGTCTGTGTGAGGTCACTTCAAACAAGAATGCATTCCTGGTATTTTAAAACCTCTTTATTTATTTTTTTATAGTTCTATTTTTATGTATCCAAGCTTAAGTGAGTGTTTTTGTTAACATAGACCAAGTCACCCCCCCACCACCAACACACATAAAATTCACATTTAAGCTGGTTTTGAAGCTCAATTAATTGTGGACATAAAACACACAGACTGACATAAACATATTAGGGCGCTTTTGTTTTTTGTTTGTCATTTTGATGCTGGGATAACTACTTATAAAGATAATATAATGCATTGTACAATACCACACTGCAGTTTTACTGTTTCTTTTTTGGTTTTACTTTGAGAGGTAGATATTAACAGGATCTGCAGTTTTTTTTTTTTCCAGGGACCTCTTTTAAGGTTAATAAATATGCTTGTAAAATGTGTAATGCATTTGCTTTACAGGCAACTTTTACATATCAACTGATAAATGGGAACTGTAAAAACTAACTTTGATCATTCTACAAAAAATGAAAACTACATTTAGACAAAACTAATTAATTAAGTCAAGCAAAACTATTTGAAACAGATACACCAAGACAATGACTAAATGAAACAGTATGCAGGATAACTGGCTGTCATGATTAACCGGTTTTTATTTTCTTTGTTTCTTTTTTAGTTGCAAAGAGATAATATTTACAGTGGTGTTATAGTGGAAGTGACCAAAAGAAAGAAAGAAAAATGGAACATCAAAACAAAAAGGAGTGAATAAGATGTGGTTATATTTATTTTAATATGGTACATTGAGAAAGTGGGTATTTACTAGGTATTTATCTGCTGAATGGACACACCATACCAACTGAAACAGTAACAACAACAACACTAGATAACAAGTAATAATAAAGCTGATGTACAAGTACTACTATTAAAAATAACTGTAATAATTATATCAATCTAATAAGTATTAGTAATAATAAAACCAAAAGACAAAAAAGAAAAATTCAAAGAAGAAGTAAGATAAGCAAAGGAGAAACAAATAACATTGACTGCCTAGGTGTTCTGGCTCTGAAATCCCCTCAGGTCCTATTTTGGCCAGCCAAAGTAAATGTGCCACAAACAAAGAAGGATGCAGTGGAACCCAGGGCTCACCTGTAAACCCCACCCCCATACAATGTCACTTACCCAGACAGACCACTACCACTATGCCCTGCCTGCCTCATTATTTTGTCTTTTTAAGAATGTGATTATTATAAAATACTCCTGGGGCACTTGGCCAGGGGCACTGGGGCATGCGCTGGCCCACTATGCTTGGCTGTCTGGAGTGCCTGGGCCTCTCGGGTATTGGGTGGGGCCTCTGCCAGGGGCTCGTGGGGCCCGGGTCCAGCACATGGCCCATGTCTGGGAGGCAGGGGTCTGGTGGGGCCGGTGGTGCTGTTGCCCCTGGTTCCCGGGGGACCTCTGCCCTATGATTGTGGGGGCTCTGTGCGGGGGCTTCCTCTGCAGTCTTCTGGGTGGATGCATGGTTGTCCCTGCGGTGGGCTTCCTGGGTTCTGTGCTCCGTGGGAGCTGCTGGTGGCCTGGGTCTTGGGGCCCTCTCTGCCTGCTTCTGATTGCTGGGGGGTGCTGTGGACCGTGGCCCTATACACTTATATACTCATAACTAAGCACGGTTATCACGTGGGACCTATGCCATGTGTATCACATGTTCATGCAAAAACACACACACACACTCATTAGCCCAGTAGCATGCTAGCTAAACAGTTGATGTGTTGTCCTGTGGTTTGAGGTCATCCATATCCACAGTTGTGTTGTATGTGATTGCTGCTGCTTGTGCTTCTTTTGTTTGTTTGTTTGTTGGACCTGCTTTGTGAAACGGACCCCAGGAGCACCTGTAAGCAGACAATCAGAGAAAAAAAAAAACTCTGAGTCTATTCCTGAACTCTGAGTTGACCTACTCTGAGATAGAAAACTCTGAGTTTTCGGTTCCAGAAACGCTGATTTGAGTGAGTTTATTCAACTCTGAGTAGTTTCACCTTGAGTTTAGCGCGTACAACACAACTTTAAAAAGCCAGCATCACACACACACACGCACACACATTAGATCTTGGGGGGTGGTAGCACTGAGTGGTATCTGTTGGGCGGGGCTCTTTGGGTATGTAGGCTGCCCGGAGGGCTGCGCTCCCAGTTCCACAAGGTTGCCTGCCCCTCAATTTTAATTGCTCACTATTAGAAAATATCAAAGAGCCAGAGGGGGGAGGGGAGGGGTCTTCCCGCACCCCTGTTGCTTGGTTGCTGCCTGGGGCGGGAGGGGCCAGGAGGAGGAGTTGTCCTGCTGGTTCGGGGTCTGTGGTGGCTGCTGGCCCCCGGATGTGCCCACTGCGCCATACCCCAGCGGAGTTGGGGGATGGATGCATGTGCTGTGCGAGTGTGTGTGTGTGTTTATTTATTTTTGTATTATTATTTATTTTTTTATTATTATCAGTTTTTTTCAGGGGTGGGGTTCTTATATGATTTATGGGGTGACTGGGTCTAGGTCTTGCTGTCCTTTGGCCTGCTTGTGCTGTTCCTGATTGGGGGTGGGGGGGGGGGGGGGGGGGGGCATTGCCTCTCCCCGCTGCTCGCGGCTTCACCCACCTGTGGGCACATCTTGACTCCCGGGGAGCTTGCCCAGGGGCACTGGGGCAGGCGCTGGCCCACTGCAGTTGGCTGTCTGGGGCGCCTGGCCCTCTCGGGTGTTGGGCGGGGCCTCTGCCCGGGGTTTGGTGGCGCTCGGGCTCGCGGGGCCCGGTTCCGGCGCACGGCCCATGTCTGGGTGGCGGGGGCCTGGCGGGCCTGGTAGGCTGCCACCTCTGGTCACCGGGGGGCCTCTGCCCTATGCTTTTGGAGGCTCTGTCCAGGGGCTTCCACTGTTGTCTTCTGGGTGGATGCGTGGTTGTCCCTACGGTGGGCTTCCCGGGTGGTGGCCTGGGTCTGGGGGCCCTCTCGGCCTGCTTCTGATTGCTGGGGAGGGGGTGTGGATATTTAAGCATGGTTATTATGTGGGACCATATATGTGTATTGCATGTTCATGCACAGTCACACACACATTCATTAGCCCAGTAGCATGCTTGCTAAGCAGTTGTTGTGTTGTCCTGTGGTTTAAGGTCATCTGTATCCACAGTTGTATTAAGTGATTGCTGCTGCTTGTGCTTTTTTGTTTGTTTGTTTGTGTGTTTGTTCTCTGCTTGTCTGCTTCCAGGTGCTCCTGGTGGCTCTAAGGTTGGATTCCCCACAAAATCCGTGGATTGTCTTCAGTTTTGTTTTTACAGGTGTAGCAGCTGGTTGTCTGATTTTTCATTGTTTTCTGTTTGTCTCTTCATATTTCTGTTCTTTGTTCTTTTTTTTTTTCTTCACTCTCCCTCTCTCTCTGTCCCCCGGTCCGGTTGGGCACTATCACATGTTAAGTATTGTAACAAAAATAAATGTTACATTGGCATAAACGGTATTCAGATTACAATTCTGCTGCTATAATGCTGGACAGGACAAGGAATTTTTTTTTTAACTTTGTCTCTACATTTATTATTTTAACTTTGACTTTACTCACATTTCCTTAAATTTCCCTTGGGATTAATAAAGTATCCATCTATCTATCTATCTATCTATCTATCTATCTATCTATCTATCTATCTATCTATCTATCTATCTATCTATAACAAATTGATTCCAAATGAAATAAAAGCTGTTGGTTTTAACCTGTCCATATACAGCCAGAATGTTGATTGGGTGTCTTTGTCAAACAAATCCTGACAAATCCAGAGGGGTGTTCCACGAAGCTGGATTAAGAGAAAGCCTGGTTTATCTTGATAGTTCTGGCTAATCTAAGAGAGAGTTCCGTTCCACCAACGTGGCTTATTTGAATGCCCGCTGAGTAACCATGGTAACTTATACCGCAGAACTAGCCTGCTCCTGGGGAGGCTAATGTTCAAGCTAAGCTTAGCTTTGTCTCAAAGAATGCCCGACCGGCTGAGACAGACTCCCGAAGGAAAGTTCCACCGCAACTCATGTCTTGTATAAAAAACAAACAAAAAAAAAATTGTGGTTATCATATCACCACTTTCACTTTCAAAATCAATATCAATCAGTCAGTGCAACTAAAGAAATGCAACTATACACACGTACTGAACATGAAATTAAATGAAAAAGAACATGGTATTCATTAAAACTGATTGATACCTTATCACATCTCCGTCCCACATTTCACAAACACCCAACCTTCACCCACCCAGGACCAGACTCAGAAAAATGGGGGACAGGTCCTTTCAGGCTGCTGCTCCACATTTACAGTAGCCGATAATGTAAAACAACCTACTGGCTGAAGTATTTGCATTACGTTCTTCATCTCCCTCAGGCTTCCCCATGTTATCACTGCACTACACTGTACCCATGTACGCATCCAGGCCCCTGCTGGACCTGTGGAGGCCGACGACGTAAACCAAAACCTTTTCCATAGCCTAAATGTACAGGTACACTTGGGGATCATTGTCCATAGACTCTGAACTGGATTTCTCATTTTGAAAAACACCACATCATTGCAGGTTCCAGTAACTGAAAGGACTCAGTTTCTCCTGGCACAGTGAGGACCTATATACAGGGACACATATTTCCGTTGATCCTTGTTGTTGTGACCTTTGAGTTAGAACTTCTTTTCATAATTTAGCATTGACACAGTAGCAGTTTAAGTCAGAGCAAGTGTAAGAAGGCTAAATGGACAGAGATGATTTATAACTTTCCACACGTTAGGTCATGGCACCCCACTGTGAATATAAATGTAAAAACACATTTCTAACACTTTGCATGAACCGTACAATAATGACAAGTTTGAGTTCAAGTTGTGTTGAATTGTTTAATTATTATTACATGTTTCTCAAGCTGTGGAGAGAAAACAGAATTAAATACAGTTCACAACACCAAATTCTCCTTTATCTGAATTTATACTAACATCCCTCTCCAGTTTCATGATCTCTAGCTTGATCTTTTTTATTTTCAGTTTCTTCCATATCTAGTTTGGTGCTCTCTTTATTGGACAAACACATTTCTTCAAAGGCTAATTACCACTCTGAAATATGTTCCTGTACTTTACCTTCACCTGCTGCCAGGTACGCTTTTGGCTGTTAAGATTGCTCCTGCTGAGATGTAACAGTGAAAAATTAATATGTGGGTCTCACACTCACGATAATATAGTCACAAAGTATGATGATGCGTGTCGATTATTGGATTATTAATAAACTGAGCAGGGCCAGTATATTTGTGCTGTACATCTCATGCAGAGACAATTCAGCATGCTTTATGTAAACAAATTATAACACAAAGAGGAGAGCATAAATACACGAGGACAGTGAAATAAACATGTAACAATTGACTGTATGAAACTTACACATTTAGTCTGTCTGCAGTTGTTAGCCATGCCGTTTCCTCGCTTTATTGACCGCAGCTGTATTACCATTTCTGGTGATGACACTTTTAAAATCCTCATACAGCTCCATCAGCATTATTTGTTCAGCTGCCAAAAAAATAACAGCGCTTCTCGCTCTCGTTTTCACACAGATCTCGGTTTTTCCACCATCCACTCGTCAGGGCTTCTTACGTTCCTCGTGCACTCGCACATAGCCAGGCTATGTAAGCCTCGCTTGAATTAGCCTCGATTAGATGCGGCTGAAATGTCTTTGTGGAACGACTTGAGGCTTAATTGGGAGATGGTATTAGTTTAAGCGAGGCTTTCCTGATTCAATTCAATTCAATTCAATAAATTTTTATTTATATAGCGCCAAATACAACAAATGTCATCTCAAGGCACTTAGATAATAAAGTCCAATTCAAGCCAATTGGAACTCAATTAATTGTAATCATAATTATTCATAAAATAATACAGCCTGGCTTTCTTTAGCTACGTTCGTGGAACACCCCTCTGCTATAAACTACAATCAGAAATCCAAACTTTTAGTATTTCAGACTTTGCTTCATGAATTCTGCAGGCATTCAAAACAGGAAGTATGAATACCATTGATTTGCAAGGTATTTATCTATATTATTGTTATACTAAAAGTGTCATATTTGAATAAGAAATGTCTGAAATGTCTAATAAATAGCTTTTTTACATGTAATAGTTTTTTGCTCCAGGTTACTTTCCATGTTTTCCTGAAGTTTTTCTTGGATGATGGCCATTAAATAATTCTATCTCTGATTACTGTTTTTCCTGTTTTCAGTCATTAGGTATTTGACTGAATGTGTAGAATGAGAGGCAATGAACTGCTAGCTGTGAGTTTACACTCATACTATCTTCCAAGAAAGTTCCCCTGTTATTCTGGTAGTGATTTATATATAACCTGCCGATAGAGTCTATGACGTCATCAACTCAGCCATTGTCAGTCTACAAACATTACATTACATTACATTACGGTCATTCTGCAGACGCTTTTATCCAAAGCGACTTACAATAAGTGTGTTTCACATCGGTAGGCAAAAGAACTTCAGGTCACAAGAAATCACAAGTGCATTTCCTTCCAAAACCAAACAGCTAAGAGCAAACACATTATCCCAGCGCATTCATGGGGATTTCAGGAGATTTCAACCGAGTCTCCCTCTCAGCTACACTTCAACAGTTTGTCAGCTGCTCCACCAGAGAAAATAAAAACGTAGATTTATTCTATACAAACATAAAATATGCATAAAAGATGCATACAGCTCCCCTGCCTCCACTGTCATTGTTGGTATTTTCCAGCCGAATTGCAGATCAACAGCAGGAAAACAGTGAATGTGCTGATAGCTGTCCACTGTAAGTAAGACACTGACTAAAATCTTGGAGTTATACATATTATAATTCACTTATTTGACAAAAAATGTATTTAATAGAATCAATAGATTTGATTTCAGCAAAATGCTGGCTGATTGATTGGATCTTGTATTCACTTGATTCCATGGTAAGGTCCATCTTCTTTCTCACTTTTCCTTATTCTGTCTTTTCTCTTCCATCCTTTTGCCATTAGATTTGGTTTTATTTTAGCTAAACAAAACAAAAACTACCATGGCAATGGCAGTTGGCTGAGGGAATGGGATAGCAAACTGTAGAGTATGGTGCTCCTGTCTTAGGATGCAACACGGCATGTTGGACCTTCACACTCACTATTTTAAATTCACACATATACATAAAGAGATTAAAAAAAAAAGTCTTAGCCTTGTGGTGGTTAACTGAAAATTAGTATAGCAAAAATTCCACATTTTTACACAGTTCAGAATTACTTGAAAAAGAAAGTAACTACTGGCATGCATTTAAATTAAATCACATTGTTGGCAATTTATTTCAGTCAAAGAAATTATATTAAAGAAATTTAAAAAAAATTATTTTTGATAATAATAATAATAATGTAAAATGCAGAATTTTCATTATGGGGCCATTTTCAGTCAGTTTAAAGAAGCTGGGCTCATGAAACTGCACCAGTATACACAAAAGTATGTTTAAAAGTAACGGAACAAATAACTGGATATTTTAGCAGTGAATTTTTATTGTTTACAAAATTAAAAGCAACTTTATTTTTCATTGCTTGTATAGACAAAATTTTCTATTAAATTGGCGTAAAAGAACGTACCCTTGTTAACCAAAACAGGTACATACAAAATTTATGAAATACAACATTTCTGAGTTGCCTTTTTGTACCCAGAAATTTGCTGGAAATTTCCTCCATAAATGTAATGTTATGTTACGCTCATACTACATGTTACTTATCTTGCAACATATTTATTATTGTCAAAATAAATAATACATTTTATAATTTGTGTATTTTTTTATAAAGGATATCATGATAGGAGTGACAATAGCAGTAGGTCCTATTTGCCATAATTAAAACTCTTGCAACTAAAAATGGCTGTAGAAGGGCAAACATTATCAAGAGTTTTCTTGTTCTTTAACCTTGGGAGTCTCTATCCCCTGCTGGTCAAAAAGGATATTGCACTCTGACTAAACTTAGTATCCGATGGCTTCTTTTGTAATCAGTATGATCTTACTTCATCCCACCAAATCCTCTCCCAAATTCTGCCTGAGCCAACTTCAAATGCCCCTTAAATATTTTATTAGTAATAATCATCACCTTAACTTATCGTATCTGCCATTTATGAGTAAAAAAGATTTGAAATTTTGTTTAAATGAAAATTAATATTTTTGATTTTAAAAAAACAACACTATTATCAATGATCATCATATTACAGATTACATTACACAGTTGCTGGAGAGTTTCATGTTTGCAGCCTATAGTAAACAATTCAAATATATAGTAACAAAAAAAAAAGTTTTCCATAAACATTTTTGTATGTATTCCATAAAGAAACTTTTCTTGGCTAAGGCTTTTCAGTTTCCTGCTTGTAAGGCATTTTTGTATTTGTGTGTGAGTGTGTGTGTGTGTGTGTGTGTGTGTGTGTGGGCGTGCGTGTGTGTGTGCGTGTGCGTGCGTGAGTGTGTGTGTGTGTGTGTGCGTGAGTGTGTGTGTACTTGCCTGCATGTGTGTGGAATTCATTAGTTAAGAGGAAGCTCTATGGCGCAGTCTGTTTTCTGTCAGTCTGTCTCACACTAAATTTGTTTCCAAGGCCAAGAGGATATCCCTTACACACACACTGAAGTCGCCACACATGGCAACGGGGATAAAGTAACCCGAAAAATTCAAGAAAATTCACACAGAATGAAGACAAATAACAGGAATTCACAGAAGCTTTTTGTATTTCCTGGCATTTAAAAGTAAATCAAACAAAAATTCAAAATGCAAGAGATCCATACTTTGAATTAGTTGTAACATGAATCAGAAAACACTCCGTGTTATTCTCAACATGGGAGAGGAATTGAATTTGGCTTTAAATAAATCAGAGGATAATTAGGTGCATTAAAACAGTGTCATGCAACAACAGCTCTGTGTAACACTATACTGACAATTGTGTGTGTGTGTTTCTAACTGGGGCTGTAGTTAGTTGTGGTGTTATAAGAGATATGGGATGTTGTCTTTATTATGCTGTTAAGTCTTTTAATCCTCTGAGCTGTCAAAACAAAACTTGTGTTCTGTTAAATTGAATCCCATCAGAGAATCACCTAATCCTACATTTTGCCAATGAATTAGGGGTGGAACGGTACAAAAAACTCACGGTTCGGTACGTACCTCGGTTTGGACCCTACGGTTTGGTACATTTTCGGTACAGTGCCGAAGGAGGCGTGTAGCGAGGTTCGAGCACATGTAATAGATATCTGAATCCTGCCTCTTCTACAGTGGAATATGGGTGCAAAGCAAATGCGATGTAAATTCCAATTGCTTCGGTAATTTTTTTTGCTCTGCATGTATTCGTATCCAGGAGTTGTTGTAATACATTTGCGAGACGTAATTGGTCGGGTCTTTTCATGGTTTCTATAGAACACACCTGACGGAGGTGTGTGGTGGTCGGTAGCTACGCCCCATGTCATGCTATCACGGCTGAAACGTTTCATCATACCACACAGACAGAACCGGCGGGTGTTTAATAAGTTAAACTTACACATTGTCTCATTTGTCTGCAGCGCTCTGCCCTCCTTTCTTCCTTCATGAAATGAAAAAGTATCGTCTCCTGACTCTCTCTGTGAGCTCTTCCAGCCTCGATATTAGACGCCTGTGATCGTCCATGATTAATATCACCATCATGCAGACCATAAACACGGTGGCCTCCCCGCTCTCCATATTAGCTTCTTTGTGGTGTTTTTTCTTCTCTCCTTACTTTTACCGGGTTTTGTTTTGTTTTGTTTTGTTGTTGAATGTGGCACTAAACGGCTAAAGTAACACGTCACTGACGCAGAGGGCTGCGCGCGGCGCATCAGTCCCGACCTGGTCCCGACTCATGTGCGAATGCAGACTGAAACAGTTCCGCTGGGGAAGGACAGTTATCTTACTTAGTTACTGCAGCGAATCATCAACTGGCTGACGAGCTGAATGTGTTCTACTGCAGGTTTGACACATTCACACCTCTCCACCTCCCCCCCCCCCCCCCCCCCCATTGACATCACCTGCCACTCTGCCACCTCTCCCCTCTGACCCCCCACCAGCACTCACGATCTGTGAAGAGGATGTTCTGTCAGTCTTTCACAGACAAAAGATCAGGAAGGCACCCGGCCCAGACGGTGTGTCACCTTCCTGCCTGAAGGTCTGCGCTGACCAACTGGCCCCCATCTTCACCCGGATCTTCAACAGATCCCTGGAGCTGTGCGAAGTCCCCTCATGCTTCAAACTCTCCACAATAATCCCGGTCCCCAAGAAACCCACCATCACAGGACTGAACGACTACAGGCCTGTTGCCCTCACATCTGTAGTCATGAAGTCCTTCGAGAGACTGGTGTTGGGGTACCTGAAGGACATTACAGACCCCCTGCTGGACCCCCTGCAGTTCGCCTACCGAGCGAACAGGTCAGCGGATGATGCCGTTAACATGGGACTGCACTACATCCTGCAACACCTCGACTCTGCAGGGACGTACGCCAGGATCCTGTTTGTCGACTTCAGTTCGGCGTTCAACACCATCGTCCCAGCCATCCTCCGCACCAAACTCACCCAGCTCACTGTGCCCTCCTCCACCTGTCAGTGGATTACAAACTTCCTGACTGACAGGAAGCAGCAGGTGAGGCTGAGGAGCATCACATCCAGCACCCGGACCATTAGCACAGGTGCCCCCCAGGGGTGTGTACTCTCCCCACTGCTCTTCTCCCTTTACACCAACGACTGCACCTCAAGAGACCCGTCTGTTAAACTCCTGAAGTTTGCAGATGACACAACAGTTATCGGCCTCATCCGGGACGGTGATGAGTCTGCATACAGACGGGAGGTTGAACGGCTGGTCTGCTGGTGTGGTCAGAACAATCTGGAGCTGAACACGCTAAAAACAGTGGAGATGACAGTGGACTTTAGGAGAAGCCCCCCCACTCTGCCACCCATCACCATCACCACCAACGCAGTGTCTGCTGTGGAATCCTTCAGGTTTCTGGGCCCCACAATCTCTCAGGACCTGAAGTGGGAGACCAACACAGTCCCTACCATCAAAAAGGCACAGCAGAGGTTGTACTTCCTGCGGCAGCTCAGGAAGCTCAACCTACCTAAGGAGCTGCTGATCCAGTTTTACACCGCCATTGTTCAGTCTGTTCTCTGTTCATCCATCACCGTTTGGTTCGGATCAACCACCAAACAGGAAAAAAACAGACTGCAACGGACAATAAGGTCTGCAGAGAAGATTATTGGTGTCAGCCTGCCCTCCATCCAGGATCTGTACCTGTCCAGAGTCAGGAAACGGGCAGGTTACATCTCTGCAGACCCATCACACCCTGGACACAAACTGTTTAAACTCCTCCCTTCTGCAAGGCGCTACAGAACTCTGTACGCCAAAACAACAAGACACAGGAACAGTTTCTTCCCTCAGGCTGTCTCTGTGTTAAACAGCTAAAACCGGACTTCAGTGTTTCATCCTTGCACCATGCACCAATTTGCAGTTCTGATTTAATCTTGTTCTATGTCTATTTTTTTGTCTATTTCTTTGTAATTGTTGCACTAAAGAGAGTGAGGTGTAACCGGAGTCAAATTCCTCGTGTGTGTCCACATACCTGGCAATAAAAAAAAAAGCGATTCTGAATTCAGTATCTTGTTTTATCTAAAAATGTATAGGCTACTCGCAAATTTCAAGCAGCTGTAACAGGTTGGGTTTTTCAAATTTACTCTCAAAGTCTTGGGATTTGTGCGGATTTACTATTGTTACAATACAACAAATATTCAGTCTATGAAAATATTCTCAAATATATTTGAAACAAATAAAGAAACTAGAACCAAACACTTATCACAATAAGTGATTGAAGTACATGTAGACCAGTTTCATTCATGGGGAAATGTGGTTTGGTGTAATGACCACCCACATGCAGTCATACAACATAACTGTTTTCAAGTATAAACCTTTTATTGCCATCCATCCTATTTCTATACCTGCTTAATCCAAATCAGGATTTCAGGGTTCTGGAGCTTATCTCATCTGCCATTAAGCGAGAGGCAGAGCACACGCTGGATGGGTCACCAGTCCAACACCCTTTTATTTCCATTTAGGATGAGATAGAAAACTTGCCTTGTTTTGCTGGATCCATGTCTAGTCTTGTTATAGTGCAAAGGATTCAGAAAAAGACAATTATTTATGAACAAGTATATAACCATAAAATAAAAATTGAAAATACAAGGTTTCCACTGATTACAAACTTTAGAACAAGTGTGAGTCTAGAGCATAACGTATATTATTTCTGAGTTATGTATGCTGAAACAAGTGTCCTTGGTGACTGTGTTGTATTCTGGAAATGTTGACCGTGTAGCTGTGTTCTGTAATTCTTGTTGCAGGCTGCTCTGCGCAGGTCTGTCTCAGTAGTGCTGCAGTGGCTCCACTTTGACACCCCAGGAAAGAACAAAAGGTAGGTCACAAACCCATTGAACTAAAACCGCAGTTAATCTAACATACAGTATAAGAGTGGGCAGCAAGGACTGTCAAATAAAAAGATGCACACAGTAGTGAAAACTCACTTTAAAACACTCTTTAAGTGTAGCTTGTAACAGAGATCAACATGTTAACATGTCTTAAACCCACTGTCATGTGGACAAAGCAGGCAGCACTGTGAGGATCATGTTCTTTGATTTCTCCAGTGCATTTAACACAATTCAGCCTGATCTGCTTCGTCTGAAACTCCAGAAGACTCAGGTGGAGGCCTCAACAATCACCTGGATTAATGACTACCTGACAAACAGACCACAGTTTGTCAGACTGAAGAATTGTGTGTCTAACCAGGTGATCAGCAGCACAGGAGCACCACAGGGGACTGTACTCTCACCATTCCTTTTCACTCTGTACACTTCAGACTTCCAGTACAAGTCAGACTCCTGGCATCTACAGAAATATTCAGATGACTCTGCAGTTGTCGGGTGTATCAGAGATGGACAGGAAGCTGAGTACAGAGAGCTGGTGGACCGCTTTGTGGCATGGTGTGGGAACAATCATCTCATCTTGAATGTTAACAAAACAAAGGAGATGATTGTAGATTTCAGGAGAAACAGGGTCAGATCAAACCCTGTTTCCATCATGGGAGAAGAAGTGGACGTGGTTGAGGAATATAAATACCTTGGTGTTCATCTGGACAACAGACTGGACTGGAGACACAACAGTGAAGCCATCTACAAGAAAGGACAGAGCGGGGGTCCCGTGATGCATTCGGGTTAAGAGGATCGCTTTTGCCGACCTCCTGCTTCCTCAGCCAATAAATCATATTTTTGACGGACTAAACCTCAATTAATTTGGCTATCCTTGCTGATGAACATGTCCGGCACTAAAGGGAATACTAATCCTCGAGAGACAACGCGTAGAGCTCGTCCCGAAACAAAAAAATCATTTGCGGCTAACACTGCGGCTAGCATGGAAGACGATGATAGCATGGCGTTTGAGGAAAGTGTTTCCAAAACTGTTACTGAAAAGATCGGCGCTCTCATGGAGCTGAAGTTCACCAAGCTACACTCTGCATTAGACAAACTAAGCAGCCGCATTGAAGACAACACAAAGCGGATTACTGAGGCCGAGAACCGCATCTCTGATGGCGAGGACCGCATTACTACCTTGGAAAACGAGCAAGCTGAACTTGAACAGAGAGTGAAGATCTTAACCGACCGGGCCGAGGACGGCGAGAACAGGAGCCGCAGAGACAACATACGAATCATCGGCCTCAAGGAAGGTGCAGAGGGGAATCAGGCCATCAGGTTTTTTGGAACCTGGCTTCCAGACATGCTGGGTCTGGAGACCAAGCGAGGCTCGATTAAAATTGACCGGGCGCACAGAGCCTTAGGGCCGCCGAAGAAAAATTATAATCGACCTGTTATTATTAAGCTGCACAACTTCGGTGACAAACAACAGATCCTCGCCGCTGTCCGAGAGAAAGGCGAGGTCACCTACCAAGGCGACAAGATTTACATCCGACAGGACCTGTCAGCCCAGGTGAGGAATGCACGGCGTCAGTTCAACGGGGTGTGTGAGCGTCTCATCCAGAGAGGATTACGATTCCAGATGCGCTACCCGGCCAGCCTAAGCTTCACCTTCAACGGGGAGGAACGCTCCTTTAAGAGCCCAAAAGAAGCGGAGGACTTTCTGGACAAGAATGACTAATCTCGAGCGCGGAATAAGGATAACTTTTGTCTCCTTTACCTGAACGGTTTTCACAGCAGACGATGACTGGACTTTTGCCGAATGGAAGATAACTGCAGTCTGTGTCTGACACGAGGACTTCATCGCGGGAGATACGCACTGGACGAATATGTTTCATAATATAACTGGTTTGATACTCCTGACCATTTATATGGATCATTCAAGCCTCACCTGTTGGAAGTTTACGTTCAGAGCTGTGTGACACAGAGCACAGGTACCTGTCAATTACTCACGCTTACATGTTTAGTTTTTCTCCTAATCTTATTTCTTTTTCAGATTCAGATTTCAGGTTTATCAATATTCTGGTACTCTGTTTAGCACCTACAACAGGTTTTTTCTTTTTTAGAATTTTTCAAAACATTTTTATTTTATTTTATTTTATTACTTGCCCACTCGTTTCTGTGATAGACACACTCTCAGGTAATGTGTCTATGTTTTGTTTTCTCGATGATGTTTAATTACTTTGAATCTATTGTTTGCCACGTCAGTTGTTTCGCTGGGGGGCGGGGGGTCTGGGGAGAACGAACTTTGGCGGCTGGATGCAGGTTATTCCTGCGGCTGGTGTGGTTCTTTCTCTCATAGGTGGGAGGATACCTCTCTGCATCGCCTACCCTAAAACTTTTAACGCCTTTATAAGGCTGTTCTTCGTTCTTGATTTCTCGTTTGGGGATCTCTATTTTGTTCAGGGGTTAGAGCCGTCGTTTGGGGAGGGGATTTCACAGACAGCCTTACTTATGTTGTTATTTCTGTTTATATGGTGTATGTTTGGCTCCAGTCCTTTATTGATTATCAGACATGGGTGACATTAAGGTTGTTTCACTCAATGTGAAGGGCATTAACCATGTCATTAAACGCCAGAAAATCCTGTCCTTCCTTAAAAAAGAGAGATGCCAAATTGCCTTTCTTCAAGAAACTCACCTTTCAGACCTAGAACATATAAAATTGAGAAGAAGCTGGGTGGGCCAGGTATTTTACTCCTCCTCTTATAATTCAAAAAGTAGAGGCGTTGCAATTCTCCTACACCGCTCCCTGCCTTTCACCTTCGATAAAACAATATCAGATAAGGAGGGACGTTATGTACTTCTGTCTGGCTATCTTTACGGAGAACATGTCGTTGTTGGTTGTATATATGCCCCAACAGTATATGAAGCCTCTTTTGTCCCACAGCTTATTTCAGATTTGGCAGTATTCTCTTCTCCATTCTTACTTCTAGGAGGTGACTTTAATTGTATATCTGACCCAAATATTGATATACACCCCCCCCAGTCTACTCTCTCCAAGAAAGGTGCAAAAATGGGTGAATTTTGTAAAGACTTAGACTTATATGATGCATGGAGGGTACTACATCCCCTGGATAAAGACTACACGTTCTTCTCAATTCCTCACCAGGTGTTTTCCAGAATAGACTACTTCTTGTCCTCGAGGACAGTTTTGGGCAGGATATTGAATTGTACAATTGGTACCAAGTTTCTTTCTGATCATTCCCCTATCAGTGTAACTGTCTCTCCCCCTTACAGAGATCCAGACTGCAGGCATTGGAGGTTTGATCCTACTCTATTAAGTAACCATTCATTTACTGAATATATTAAATCTGAGTGGCAGCAGTTTATTTCTGTAAATAAAAGCCCAGATGTTAGTCCTTCTTTATTGTGGGAAACTGGTAAAGCGTATTTACGTGGGGCTATTATATCCTATACGTCAGCACAGAGGAAAGAGGCTCTTAAAAGACAATTGGATTTAGAGAAGACAATAAATAATCTAGAAGCTCAATTCAAGAAGTCTCACAGCAGATCTTTAGCAAAACAGCTGGATGCAGCTCGCTCAGCTTTAAATCAGCTCCTAACCAGGAAAGCAGGGAGACAGATTTTTTTTGCTAAGCATGGACTATTTGAATCGGGCAATAAACCAGGACGGTTACTAGCTCGCCTCGCTCATGGTAGAACTGAATCCAATGTGATCCCTTCTCTCATAGACAGAGATGGATTGAAGTGCCTCACTTCATCTGATATAAACAAGGTAATGAAACTGTTTTATATGGACCTCTATAGCTCTGAATGCACAGGCTCTTCCGAGACCAGAGCAAAATTTCTTCACAAGGTGAAACTACCGGCTCTTTCAGATTCACAGAAAGCAGATTTATGTAAGCCAATTAGCAACGAAGAAGTCTTACAAGCCATACGCACTCTTAAGGGGGGTAGGGCCCCAGGACCGGACGGTTTTGGCCCTGAATTTTATAAAACTTTCAGTCAGGAACTAGACGGTGCTCTCACAGATATGTATTTAGACTCCTTTAATGGGGGTTCTCTCCCCCATACTTTATGCACTGCTAATATCTCGGTAATTTTGGAGAGGGACAAACCTCCTGATATGTGTGGTTCCTATAGATCAATCAGTCTCATTTCTGTGGATAGCAAACTGCTATCGAAACTCCTGGCTGGGCGCCTGGGGAAATTACTCCCCACACTTATAAATTCAGATCAAACTGGCTTTGTTTATGGACGCTATTCAACCAGCAATGTGAAAAGGCTCTTGAATATTATACAGTTTACTTCACAATACAAACAGAAAGCACTGGCCGTTTCTCTAGATACAGAGAAGGCCTTCGATAGGGTTGAATGGGGCTATTTATTTGATGTTCTGGGGAGATTTGGTTTGGGGGGGGATTTCCTTAAATGGATCCAAACCATGTATAATTCACCTACAGCTGTTGTTATAACTAATGGACGACGTTCTTAACCCTTCCCAATAGCAAGAGGTGTCCGCCAGGGATGCCCCCTTAGTCCGCTTCTCTTTGCTTTAGCATTGGAGCCGTTGGCTGAAACTGTTAGACTGCATACCGATGTAAAGGGAATAATAATAGGACATAAAATTGCCCTGTATGCGGACGATATCCTTTTCTTTCTGTCCTCCCCTCAGTTATCAATTTCTGCAATTATGGATATTTTTAATAAGTTTAGTAAAATATCGGGCTATAAAATAAATTTTGATAAGTCTGAAGCTATGCCACTGGGAACCCTAAATTCTAAGGATGTTCGGGAGAGTTTTCCTTAGATGGTCGAGATCTGGCTTTACTTATTTAGGGATAAAAGTATCCTCAGACTTGAGAGATCTGCGAAAATTAAATTTTGCCCCAATCTGTGCTTCAGTTAAGAGAGACCTGGAGCAATGGCAAAACTTGCCCCTTTCCTTGTTTGGCCGAATTAGTCTAATTAAGATGAATGTGCTCCCTCGACTTTTATACCCTCTGCAAATGCTCCCTTTATATCTAACAAAGAAAACCATCCTAGACTTAGAGAAGGCATTTTCCAGATTTATTTGGCAAGGCATAAAACCTAGGCAGAGGCTTAAGACATTACAATTACCTATGGACGCTGGCGGTCTTTCTATGCCTAGTATATTGTTTTACAACTGGGCCTGTCATGCACGCCATCTCTGGCTTTGGTTACATTCATATCTTAGCAGAGAGACCTGTATTGACTCTTGGGCCTGTCACCCTTATTCCCCATGGAGCTTAATCATATGTGAGGCAAAGAAGATAAATCCAGAAGTGAAGCGCAATCTTATCATCTACAACAGCATCAGGATATGGCATGATATATCCAAATACATGGGAAGAAGAAATGTGAAGTCTCTACTGTCTCCCATAACCCAAAATCCTGATTTTCCTGCAGGTGTCAGCTCACACAGGTGTCAGCTCCCTCAATCTTGGAGGGACATGGGCATTCATATATTCGGCGATTTTGTTAGAGATAATGTCTTGCTATCCTTTCAGCAGCTACAGGAAGCATTTAATATTCCCAAACACCACTTTTTTGGGTATTTACAGGTTAGGCATTTTGTGTCCTCACACACCACCTCTCTCTCTGCTAACACTTCTTACAGTGAGGTTGAAAATTTTCTTCTAAAGCGCAAAAACAGAAAACATTTTATTGCGGCATTCTACTCACTTCTTGGCTCTTCTACCACATATTATTTACCAGACATTTCTCATAGATGGGGAAAAAGATTTGAATAACGAATATTGAGGATGATTGGCAGGCAGCTATACGTTTGATCAGATCTGCATCTACATGTAACTGATTGAGAGAAACTCAGTACAAGATACTTCATAGGCTGCATATTACTCCTGTTATTCTAAATAAGATCGATCACTTCATTTCTCCACTGTGTACCAAATGCAACTTAGAAAGAGGGACATATTTCCATTATTTTTGGGAATGTAAACATATTTCCAGATTTTGGTCGCTTATTTCAAAAGTGATTAGTGCAATATTTAGAACAAAAATTGAGAAAGACCCTGGGGTTTTCCTCCTAGGCCTTCCCTATAGAGACTTACATCTCTCCACATTACATTATAAGCTACTTGAAAAACTACTTTTAGCTGCTCGAAAGTGTATACTGCAAAACTGGATCAAAACTCTTCCACCTAGTGTTACCCTTTGGTACAGGGAGATCTTTAATATCCTCCCTCATGAAAGGTTACAAGCTGTTGTGAAGGGTAAGGACGAATTATTTTTAAAAGTTTGGACTCCCTTCTTAGATTATTTACCTGTGGATCTGAAAAATCTGTTATTGATGGGCAGACAGTTTTCTGAATGGAAGAAGGCTTCCCCCTGTAACCCTTAAAGTGTGAGATATGGAGATAGTGGGCTGTGGATGACTGGTGTCTTTTTATTCTTTATTTATTTTTTTATTATTATTACTATTATTATTTTATGTATGTATCTCTTTTTGGACTTTTGTTGATAGGAGTCATTATCACTGTATTAGTCACTATGACCTTTCTTTCTGTATATAACTGCATTGTATGCGCTGTCTGGGGGGTTGGGATGGGGAGGGGGTTGTTTTTTGTATTTTGTATAACAATAAAATGTGTTTAAAAAAAAAAAGAAAGGACAGAGCAGACTGTACTTCTTGAGGAAGCTAAGGTCCTTCAAGGTTTGCAGCAAGATGTTGCAGATCTTCTACAAGTCTGTTGTTGAGAGCGTAATTTCCTCTTGCGTCATCTGTTGGGGCAGCAGCATCAGAACCAGGGACCTAAAAAGACTCAACAACCTGATAAGGAAGGCTGGTTCTGTTCTGGGGACGACTGTGGAACCTCTGGAGCCAAATAATGCAAAGAAGGATTTTGCATAAAATCAAGAGAATTATGGACAACCCTGAACATCCTCTCCATGAGACTGTTATCGGAAAACAGAGTCTCTTCAGTCAAAGGCTTCTTCAGTTTGGATGCAAAACGGACCGCTACAGGAAATCTTTCCTGCCCACAGCCATCAGCATCTATAATAACTCTTTGATTTAATTGAGTTACATCAACATTTAATTTCCCTCTAAGAATAAATAAAGTTTTTTTTTTTTTTTTTTGAAGTTACACAGGTTTCTATTAATATTTCACTGTGACATTTTTTTTTATCTTGTTTTGTTTATAAAATCTTAATGTGGAATAAACCAGACAAATATAGCTGAGAAAAAAATCTAAGCAATGTTTTCCAAAACTGACATTCTTAGGTAAACCTTTGACAAGGATCTTGGATCTGTCAACATGGCTTAAATATTATTCAATTCAATTCAATTCA
The DNA here is from genome assembly GCF_027942865.1 of Odontesthes bonariensis. Classification (NCBI taxonomy): domain Eukaryota; kingdom Metazoa; phylum Chordata; class Actinopteri; order Atheriniformes; family Atherinopsidae; genus Odontesthes; species Odontesthes bonariensis. Next base: position 40,030,735 of record NC_134509.1, read on the forward strand.
TTTTTATTTATATAGCGCCAAATACAACAAATGTCATCTCAAGGCACTTAGATAATAAAGTCCAATTCAAGCCAATTGGAATTCAATTAATTGTAATCATAAAATAATCCAATTCGTTCATATAGAGCCAATTCAAAAACAATTTCCTAGCTAAGGAAACCAACAGATTGCACTGAAAACTTTTTCTTTTTCGGTCCAATCTTCCGGCCTGAGCGTGCCTGAGGCGACTGTGGAGAGAAACGACTCCCTTTTAACAGGAAGAAACCTCTGGCAGAACCAGACTCAGGAAGGGTGGCCATCCGCCTCGACCAGATGGGTTTGAGAAGATAGAAAGGGGGGGAGGGGGCCGCGGCGGCACTGTAACACCATTCAAAAGATATCTGTTGGAACAGGGAAACACGAGTTAATGACCACAATAATGTCACATATACATAAAGAGAGTAAAGTGAAAGAGTAAAGTGAATATTATGCTTAGAATTTCTTCCCCTGTTAGTAGAATCCAAATGCATACTACATTTATGGTCTCTAGTGACAAAGCCATTATCTGGTTAAAGATAATTAAAGTTCAGATGAATTTATTTCAACACAAAAGAGGACAAACAGTGTACATGATGAACAACAGCTAAACCTGACTAATTACCTAATTTGCTCCTATTAAGGCGGGTTGAACCACTCTCTTATATGCATAGAAATGACTGTAAGGTTTTAAGTGAGACTTGGGGACGTGCAATGCTTGAGCATGATGAGCTCGATAGTAGACTAAAAGAAGTCTAACAAGAGATCCAAGTTGGGTCCTAATATTGTCCAACAACTATAAAAACTGTACAACATATTATTAAAAAATTATGTTTGGCTTGCAAAATTATATATATTAAAAATTATATATTAAAAAAACACAGTAGGGCCTTAATATCAAAATATGCTTAGAAGTATTCATCATGTTGTTTGAATATCTCCCTATACAAAACAAAGGTCGGTAAAAAAATAGTATCATCTTACATTTTCATGACCTCTAAGATTAAGATCAGATTTATTGTCATGCATACACATGAAATTTGTCCTCCGCTTTTAACACATCCAGGTTGGCACCTGTTGACACACAAACTCAGAGACAGATGCCAACCTGGAGCGGTGGGCAGCCATTCACAGCGCCCGGGGAGCATGGGGGTACGGTGCCTTGTTCAAGAGCACCTCAGCCATGAGAAGGAGGTTGTCAGTTCCACCAGTTTTTGAGTGGCAAGAGTGGGAATCGAACCTGCTAACCTTCCGGTTATTGGACGACCGACTCTAACCACCGCCTCACTATTGTGTCACTATTTTGTTTTTGGAAAGCTGGCCAATCGCACCAATTACACGTTTAGGCACGGCATGGTTTTGGAATGACAAAACATACTACTAGACCAGTGGTTCCCAAACTTTTTTGGCCTGAGTACCCCCTCACACTTACAACGCGTGCGATGATTCTCCAAAAGTAGAGCAACACAGTGGTTATTACATGAAAATCATTTTATTTAATATCCTTAACTTGAACATAAAATTCTCAGGCTTTCTCTCTCTTTTTTTTTAACCTCAGTTGAATTCAACATAAGAATAAAAAACTTTTTCTTGAAATATAAATAATTAACCAAAATAGCATAAATACTAAATCAAAATAATCTTCCTTTGTTATCTAACTTAAAGTGATACTCCGGAGTAGATTCAACCTGGGGTCATTTGAACCGTGACATCCAGCCAAGTAGCCCACCCGCAGTTTTTTCGATATTGGCTGAACATCAGCTGAGTTACAGAGTTATCCCGAATAGCTTCGTACAAGGGTTAATGGATCCTGGTCCGTATCTCCAAAATTACCACACTAAAATCACATGCCATGACACCAAACTTCTACAGTAGTACAAATATGGTCTGTACTCACAAAACGATGCATTTGGAAGTTTGAAAATAGTCCAGGAGTTTATTATTATCAACACAAGCCTGATAGCTTCTCTGCAGCTAAAGCTGCGTCGACGTCACTTCAGAGAGCTGGGAGCTTCAAAGTAAGATGAGGGTTGATCTACTACTGTAGACAACAAAGTATATGCTATATTCTACATGTTTTTTTATGAATTTTTATGTTGTAGAGTTGTGAAGTTATTTTATCAATGGAGAAACTGAGCAGCCTTGCTTTGTTGTCTACAGTAGTAGATCAACCTTCATCTTATTTTGAAGCTCCCAGCTCTCTGAAGTGACGTCGACGCAGCTTTAGCAGCAGAAAAGCTATCAGGCTTGTGTTGATAATAATAAACTCCTGGACTATTTTCAAACTTCCAAATGCATCGTTTGGTGAGTACAGACCATATTTGTACTCCTGTAGAAGTTTGGTGTCATGGCATGTGATTTTAGTGTGGTAATTTTGGAGATACGGACCAGGATCCATTAACCCTTGTACGAAGCTATTCGGGATAACTCTGTAACTCAGCTGATGTTCAGCCAATATCGAAAAAATTGCGGGTGGGCTACTTGGCTGGATATCACGGTTCAAATGACCCCAGGTTGAATCTACTCTGGAGTATCACTTTAAACAAGTAACATTTCTCTCTCTTTTTAAGAATACATGAACAGGCCTAACTCATGTAACATTCATCACAAAACTGGAGTCTTCTTCATCAGTCCTCCATGAAAGTGTGACGCCTTAAAAAAAAAAAAAAAAAAAAAAAAAACTATCGTGCGCCGCGTACCACTAGGGGTACGCGTACCACAGTTTGGGAACCACTGTACTAGACTATAAAAAAGTCTGGACATGAATTAGCTTTATATTCTACTAGATAGTGTCTTATCGTGTACAATTGAAAACATGTTAAAATTTCAATTTATCCTGAGTTGAATTTGATCAGCCAGGTTTTGGATGATAATGTCATGATCCAGCAGTTTCTCGGTCTGGCTCTCCTCCATGTTGTGGGTGTAGCACCTCTGCATTCCAGGCAGGCTCTCCAGGGCAGCTATGGCTTATCTCCTCATTACCCTGGAGGTATGTATTTACCAGTCTGCTGCCCACTCTTTCCCAGATTGTTGCAAACATCTGTGGGGTTGCCTGCCTCTCCCTGTTGCTGACATATCAGTTCACTCTCCGGCTTGCCTACCGACCTGTCAGGATTACTCCGATATGATGAGGAAGGTCATCCCAAAATTTCTATTTCTGTTCTTTAGCCAAAAATTGATGGCCCCGATCATAAAAGTTGAAGGTTCAATTATTTAAGGTAGTCATGAAGGGAGAGCTCAGGTTACTTACATCATGGTTCCTGTTAAACTAGTTCTGTCTGGTAATCGCAGTGAAAATGTCACATTTCACAGTTTGTTATTAAGTCACTGGTAGTGCTTGGTCAACCCTTGTTACAAGACTACAACTGCAAAATTGGCAGAATAAAGAATTGGAGCCTAAAATATCATTCCTTCTGCTTAACGTCATCTCTGCCCCCCTTCAGGTGATCCTGTCACCGTACTGGTCCAACCAATGCCCCTGAAGCTCCAGATATCATCTCAGTACGGGTGTAGTGAGGAGAATCATGATCTTTCTGAGGCATTCAGTGGACACAGTCCAAATGATTGTGCCTTTACCCTTTGCCTGGTTCTACACTGCCTTCAAGCTGGCTTTACAACCAGTCTAAACCCAAAAGACTTGCCATGGAGAAGTACATAGACAACTCACTGGTCACTCATTAGGCCATCCTTCTCTCCTCTGGATGTGGGACTTTCTCTGTTGGAAAGAACAGAGAAAGAACTGTTTGAAATGAGTATCTTCTGCTGCTCAGTGATTTGGCTTTTACAAAAACTATCTGTGTAAGGCTTGGGTTTCCTTTGTTTTGGAGAGGGCAATGAATAGAAGATGGTGTTTAATACAGACATTTTCTAATGCAGTCATGCCTTTCGGCTTCACCAATACACCTGCTATTTTCCACTCCCGGGCGAATAATTGTCACATCTGGTTGTGGTCGAGGCGTAGGGAAGGAGGACCCGGATGCAGATATTTCACAGAAAACACTTGATTTATTCCAAAAAACAAAAGGCGCGGCTGAGCCGGAATACAAAACCTAAACTATGAAAAAAAACTTGACAAAACAAATCTGGCTATGACTGTGAAAACATGAACAAACCTGACTTGACATGAATGCTGTGACTTCAGTGATGGTGAGGATCTGGCAATGTGCATGAGAAAACCTGGAAACTAAATACTGAAGAGGGTGATTGGTAAGTGAGTGCAGCTGAGGGGAGAAACACAGGTGATGTGAGCTGATGGCAGGGCAAGAGAAACTAAGGAAACATGGCAAAAACTAAAGACTAACCAGGAACTTAAAACCTAACACAACTGACAGACATGACAATAATGTCCTGTGGGACTTCTACCATTGCTTTGTCTTTGCCTTTCTCGATGACATACATATTCTCCCAAAGCTGTAGCACATTCGCCGTGTTCGTCATGTCTTCCAGAGACTGTTGGAAAACCAACTTTAAGGACAGTCCAAGTTTCAGTCAGACTGTCTTTTTTTCTGGGATATGTGCATGAGCAGGCAGATGAAGACTGACCCAGGAAAAGTGAAGGCAACTTTTTTACTTTTCAAGATTTCAGTTTAATTGCAGGACCACTCTTTCACCATACCTTGCATAAAACTCCCTTTCTATGATCAAAGGAAGCAGAGCAGGCTTTCCACAACCTGAAATAAAAGTCCTTCTATCAGTCTGTCATGGGACTTCTTCACCCCTTTTCCATCCCTAATAAACCATGGTCCAACATTTCCCTGGATTTTATCAGTGTTACCAACATCCAAATACAGTAATTCTCAAAATGTTTTAATACTCTCCCAAGGCTGTGTATTTTGTGTCTCTACCTAAACTGCCATACACTTTAGAGACTGCGAACTGCTCATTCAGCATGTTTTTCACTTCCATTGAATATCAGCAGACATTGTTTGGGACCAAGGACCAAAGTTTATATTCCAGGTTTGGTACGCCTTTCCTTAGGTACTAGAGGCACACTCAATGTAACCTCTGGTGTCCACCTGCAGACAGGCGGAGTGGGCAAACCAAGACCTGGAGGAAGCTCAATGCTGCATCATTGCAGCCTACTCTTCCTCCTGGAGTGAGCTTTTAAACAGAATGCAGTATGCTCATAACACTCTTACCTCATCTGCAACTGGTTTATGCTATCTTGAATATCAGCCACCACTGTTCTCAGACAAAGAGTGGAGCAATTTCTTTTCAGTCCAGTCTCCTCATGAGCATGCATGAGGAACCTCTCTTTGAACAGGAAGAAACCTCTGGCAGAACCAGTCAGGAAGGGTGGTAATCCGCCTCCACCAGCTGGGGTCTGAGAAGACAGAACAGAGGGGACAACAAAAACTGTAACACCATTCAAAGGATACCTGTTGGAACAGGGAAACACGAGTTAATGACCACAATAATGTCACATGTACATACAGGGTTCCCGCGGGGTCTTAAAAAGTCTTAAAAGCATTGAATTTATGAATTTGGAAATAATACCTTAAAAAGACTTGAAAAAGTCTTGAATTTTGATATCTGAGTCTTAAAATTTGTGCAGTAACTTCTCCGTATCACATTCTCCTCAAACGTTTCATTTGTCAACTAGGCTACTATTATTTTGAAAAGCCTAAATAACGTAACCTAAATGAAGAGTGGCGGAACCAATCATTGAGAACGCAACGCTGCCGCTACCGCTCCGCCCCGGGTCCGATCACATTGCTACAGCACTGACACAGACCACAGCAACAAGCCAAGCAGAAGCGTGAAAAATCAAGGCAAATCTCAGCAGAAAACAAGAAAGTGTAACTTACGCCGTTATGTTGTTTTTTTAACATTTGTTTGCGTTTCCTTGCTTCCCATTTCTTGCTGGGATTATGGGGAAATGTAAATGTAATGAAGCGTGGCGCGAGAAATAATCATTTTGTCACTGGTTAAAACCAGTGGACAATAATGTATACGAGGCTTTTTGCACAGTGTGCAAAAAGAGGATTCAGCTTAGTACCATGGGCTTGAAGGCTTTAGAGTCTCACGCCAAGTCCTCCAAGCAAATGAATAATATCGAAGCGAAGGATCAAACTCCTTCCATCGCCGGGGTGTTTCAACCGGCCAACGCTAGCAAGTTAGCTATTAATGTATCTGAGCTAGCAGATAACGTTAACCAGCCAACTGCTAGTACAGCCCCTCAAGTTACGACCGTCACCGCAACTAGAGTAGATCTGCGAACAGCTTTTGGGTCCACACCAACCATGAAAGCAGAGGTGTTGTGGACTCCTAACACAATCGCCAAACACCATTCATATAATGGAAACGAGGGTATTTCAGAGTTGTTTAAATGCATGTTCCCCGATTCCGACATTGCTGCCACAATTACTTGTGGTCCCGACAAAACGGCGTACATAGCCAAGTTTGGTTTAGCTGTGTATATTAAAGAGGAACTGGTGTCCAAGGTAAACAAATCACCGTCCGTTCTTATGTTCGATGAGAACCTCAACGAAACGACAAATTTTTTAGTTGATTTTCATTGTTTATAGTTCTCTCTACTCCCCATATTCCCAGCATGGAATAAGTAGCCAATGTTAAAAAACAACTTAACTGTGTCAGTTAAACTTTTATGTGGTCTGCTGAAATTTTCTTTGATTTTTCACACCTCTGTTTGGCTTGTTGTCTGTGTCTGTGCTGTGGTGTTGTAGAGTTTACTACTACTATGCTGCAATGTTTCATCAATGCTTTACACAGTCCACACTTTCATTTGTTTGAGAAATAAATGAACAAATTAAAAAAAAAAAAGTTTTTCTTTGCCGGTAGGTCTGTGAAATAGGCCGTGAAATGGGTATTATTTTTTTTATAAATGGTCTTAAAAAGGTCTTAAAAAGACTTAAATTTGACTTGAAGAAACCTGTAGGAACCCTGACATAATGTCAGAAAGAGAGTAAAGTGAGGATAGGTGTGACAAATTCAATTCAATTCATTTTTATTTATATAGCGCCAAATACAACAAATGTCATCTCAAGGCACTTAGATAGTAAGTCCAATTCAAGCCAATTGGAATTCAATTAATTAATTAATGATGAGATGAGGCCCCCCAGCAGTCTGGGCCTATAGCAGCTTAACTATGGGATGTTTCAGGATCACCTGAGCCATCCCTAACTATAAGCTTTATAAAAAAGGAAAGTTTTAAGCCTGGCCTTAAAGTTAGAGAGGGTGTCTGCTTCCTGAAGCCAAAGGCTCTGCCTCCCAAACTGGCAGCTGGTTCCACAGAGAGGGGCCTGATAACTGAAGTCTCTGCCTCCCAAACTGGCAGCTGGTTCCACAGAGAGGGGCCTGATAACTGAAGGCTCTGCCTCCCAAACTGGCAGCTGGTTCCACAAGAAAGGGGCCTGATAACTGAAGGCTCTGCCTCCCAAACTGGCAGCTGGTTCCACAAGAGAGGGGCCTGATAACTGAAGGCTCTGCCTCCCAAACTGGCAGCTGGTTCCACAAGAGAGGGGCCTGATAACTGAAGGCTCTGCCTCCCATTCTACTTTTAGAAACTCTGGGAACCTCAAGTAAACCTGCAGTTTGGGAACGAAGTGCTCTGTTAGGGAAATATCTTACAATGAGATCTTTAAGATATGATGGAGCTCGGCCATTAAGAGTAAGTAAGTAGGTAAATGTTTATTTATATAGCACATTTACAAGCGGCACCAAAGTGCTTTACAGTCAAAAAGTGCTAAAAAGTGCATGGAAGAAGAGAAAAAGAAACAAAAGAAAATATCAAATAATAGATAAAAAGGGCTAGAGAACAGTGACTGGTGGAGATTTAAAATAAGAAAAAGGAAAAGAAAAACATTTAATAAGGCAACTAGGGGACACTATATACAAGTGTTTAAAAACAAGGGAGGACCCTAACCAAAGGCCAGTTTAAAAAGGTGGGTTTTTATCAGGGATTTAAAACTATCTACCGAATCGGCTGCGCGGATGTGGAGGGGGAGACGGTTCCAGAGAGTGGGGGCCACTATGGCAAAGGCTCTGTCACCTTTTGATTTTAGCCTGGACCTAGGCACTTCCAGAAGCAGTTGGTCGGCTGAACGAAGTGCTCTAGGGGGGATGTGACGGTGGAGGAGGTCGGACAGATATGAGGGGGCCAAGCCATGGAGGGATTTGTGGACTATGAGTAGCAGTTTGAAATTGATACGGAAGTGAATAGGGAGCCAGTGGAGTGATTCAAGGACCGGGTGATGTGTTCCCGTTTTTTAGTGCGGGTGAGGAGACGGGCGGCAGAGTTTTGAACCAGCTGCAGACGGTGGATTTGGGATTTGTCAATGCCAGTGTAAAGGGCATTGCAGTAGTCCAGTTGGGAAGAGATGAAGGCATGGATGGTTCTCTCAAGAGCACTCTGGGGCAGGTATGCTTTGATCTTTGCTAGGGTTCTTAGATGGAAAAAGCTTTTCCTAATCACTGCACTAACCTGCTTATTGAATTTGAAGGCACTGTCGAAAATAACGCCCAGATTTCTGACAGAAGGCCTGATGTTAGAGGCGAGAGGGCCCAGGGCATCGGTGGAGAAAGCCGGGGGAGGATTGCCAAAGACAATAATCTCAGTCTTCTGCTCGTTTAGGTTGAGGAAGTTGGCACTCATCCATGACTTGATGTCTGCCAGACAGTCAACTAAAGAATGGATCGCAGCCTGCCCATCAGCCTTTAGGGGGAGATTTAGCTGAACGTCATCAGCAAAGCAGTGGAAGGAGATGTTATGTCTAATCAGGATTTCCCCTAAGGGTAGGATGTATAGCAGAAACAGGATGGGACCTAGTATGGAGCCTTGAGGGACCCCGCAGGTTAGGGGGGCAACAGAAGAGACATAGTCTCCGAGCTGGACAGAAAAGGTCCGGTCGGCCAGATACGACTGTAAGAGTTTCAGGGCTGTACCTTTGATGCCTATACGGTGCTCAAGCCGAGACAGCAAGATCCTGTGATCCACCGTGTCAAAGGCGGCTGTAAGGTCTAGCAGCACAAGTATCACAGGGCAACCTGCGTCAGCAGCTAGGAGCAGATCATTTAGCACTCTCAAGAGAGCAGTCTCTGTGCTGTGGGCTGTTCTGAAACCAGACTGGAATTTCTCGAAGATGGAGTTTGTGGTTAGGAAGGCTTGCAACTGGACATAAACTACACGCTCGAGGACTTTGGACAGGAAAGGCAGTTTTGAGATAGGCCTGAAATTTGGCAGAATAGAGGGGTCGAGATTTGGCTTCTTTAGTAATGGCTGCACCACGGCATGCTTGAAGGCAGCTGGGACGCAACCAAAGGACAGGATGACGTTGAGGAACAGTAGAAGGAAGGGGGCAACTGTGACAAAAGCGCCAGCGAGTGGGGATTTGAGGACGATGTGGTCCAGACAGCGCTGTCGGGACGGCTTGCGGGGCAGGGAACAACAGCAGACGAGGCAATATACCAGCATCACAGTTAGGGAAGGCTTCAACAGGAGTAGCAGGCGAGACAGGACGGAGCCATCGCTCTAGACGCCGGCAGCAGTTCGGCCTGGGAGTAGATGGATCTTGAGTTTCACCAGCAGGCCTCCTCTCCTACCACGTCTCCTGGAGCGCTTCTTCCGTGGTCGGGCTGCGGGCGAACGACGCAGGTAACCTGAGATACCTGTCAGTACTGGAGGGGGTGGTGTAATCCAGTGTTGTTTTTGACAACCATCTTAGATTTAGTCTTAGTCTTAGTCTTTTGGACTAAAATGCTTATTAGTTTTAGTCACATTTTAGTCACTTCTATATGTGATAGTTTTAGTCCAGTTTTAGTCGACGAAAACTCAAAAGGAATTTAGTCTAGTTTTAGTCAACGAAAAGTCAAAAAGGTTTTAGTCTAGTTTTAGTAAAAAAAAAAGAAAAAATAAGTATAGTCTACCGTGTTAAGAAAATAGTATGGTCTTAACTATCAAACAAGCAGAACAAAAATACATAGCTTATTAACTGACCCTGTACTAAAGCTTTCTGATTTTTCATTCTGTACTGTGCGTGTGTCCCAACTTTACTGTAAGCGCACTAAACGCACAGATCCTGGTTAGGGCTGCACAACGTCACTTGTGGCTTTTAGGCTAAAGCTAGCAGACTCTACGTATAACAGTAACTCGACCTGTTTAACATATCAAGTTACGTGCTGACAGAACGTACACACAAAGAGATAACCACACCGTCACTGAATGTAAACAAGGCTAAACATGCTGCTAAAGTAACACACACATGATGAATTGACGTTAGCGTAACAAAAGCTAACTTTAGCCTGAAGTTAGCAGCCCATTTGCGCCAGGAGTATGTGGAAAACGTACTAATGTATTAGCTTACTATGAAATTTATCGATTATGTTAACAGCATTTGTAACTTACCTTCGAAAAAATATCCCTGTGGCGAGCCTTAAGGTGCCGCAGCAGATACTTTTTAGGTTTTAATTGACACACACAATAAGCAGAAATGTCATGCATTTTAAACGTCTGACAGATCACCCACTAACATTTTCGTCCATTCTCGTCTAGTCAACGAAAACTCACACACGTCTCATCATGTTTTCGTCATCAGAGAGCTATGTTTATCTCGTCACCGTCTCGTTATCGTCATGAAAAAAAGTGGCATCAACGAAATGATTTTGTCATCGTCATCGTTGACGAAAACAACACTGGTGTAATCCAATTTCCTGATTCGGATCTTGCTGTTGAAGCCTCACGGAGAATTTGGTCGCGGATGTAAAGCAAGGCTTGATGGTCGTAGTGGAGTAGAGCAGACACATCCGAAAAAAAGGCAATGATCAGGGCTGCAGCAAACGTCAAACAGAGCGCCCGAGGTAGACGAATCGCCAAACAGACTGGCGCCATCTTGCCACTGCATCATGTGAGCTTTATATGTGAGGAGAAGAATCTTAAATTCTATTCTGAATTTAACAGGGAGCCAATGAAGAGAAGCTAAAACTGGAGAAATATGATCTCTGCTGTTAGTTATCATCAGAACTCTGGCTGCAGCATTTTGGATCAGCTGAAGGCTTTTCAGAGAATATGTGGGACAGCCCAATAATAAAGAATTACAGTAGTCCAATCCTGAAGTAACAAATGCATGGAGCAGTTTTTCTGCATCACTCTGAGACAAGATGTTCCTGATTTTAACAATATTACGAAGATGAAAGAAGGCAGTCCTAGAAACCTGTTTTATATGCGAGTCAAATGATAAATTCTGGTCAAAAATAACTCCAAGGTTCCTCACTTTAGAACTAGAAGCCAAGGAAATACCATCTAGAGTAACTATATAACTAGATAATTTCTCCCTGAAGCGCTCAGGTCCAAAGATAACAACTTCAGTTTTGTCTGAATTTAGAAGCAGACAGTTCTGAGTCATCCAGGTCTTTATGTCTTTAAGACATGCTTGTAGTCTGACCAAACTATTGGTTTCATGTGGATAAGAAGCTATTTATATAATAAAACTGCAATTGTGAAATAATTTTTTGTATTAATAACCAGTAACTATGCTGAGCAGTGATAGGCGATGCAGTCAATATTTCTAAAAACACAGGGCTGCTGAGCAGCATTTTTTCAGTCTACCCCTTGTGTGAGTGTACGCACTGGGAGGGGTCTGAGAGAGCGAGAGAACAACACAGACATCGTGAAAATATCATTCCACAGCTGGTTCACAGATGGTGGGAGCAAAAAATACAGACATGACCATTCTTTATCATCAGCAACAGAATATTTCCATTTACAAACATGCCTGTTTAGCTCTGAGTGGCAACAAACATTCCACATACCATGTGTGCAAGTTCACGTTAACATGAACAAGTAAAAATATTACACAGTAAGGTTTGAATGTTCTCCAAGACTCAAACCCATCATTTTTTCATCATCTCAGTCAAATACAGACATTTATGAATGTACCCCTATTTTCTTGCCATGCTTGGGGCACATCTCCAGGAATGCCATTGTCCAGTGGACCACCTTGGATAAAAGCATATACTTAATGAATGTATAAATGTACCATAAATATATCATGAAACTTTGCACATAAAGGTAAAGGATGATAGATAGAGGATGAATTGCACGTGATCTGTTCTTTGCATGTTTTTGGCTGAGCATCATTTCTGAATTGGTAGCATATTTCTGTTAAAGCAATCATGTTGACATCCTGTGGTGTCATTTTTAGTCTATTCTTGAATCTTTGAATATGAAAAAGAAAAATACATTTTTGAAAAGATGTCTGTGATTAGACATCCTCTTGAAATGCAATTCACTGTCTCAGGTTTCTTTTTTTTAATTCACAAAATGCTAGTCCTCCCCTCTTCCTTCCAGCCTGTGAAGAAAACATAACCTAACTGCTCTTTGTTGTCTTGGAGCCGCACTTGTAGTGGTGAATCCACCAACATGTAGACACGTAGAGAGATGGAAAACGTGATCAAACAGTGACCTTGTCATTCTTTTTCCTCTAAATAATGTTGTCATCTTTGAAAGCATTTCCACTAGTGCTGCATGACAAGAGCTGAAATGAAGACAGCATAGTCTTCAGTTGGGAGCAGGAATCCTGGACAAAAGCCACAGAAGAGTAACATACAAAACTGAAACTAAAAACTGATGTTCTCGTAAGAGAGGATATGCTTTTTTTTGTCTTTTGCACTTTGGTATTAGCAGCAATATATTCTTCTCGTATATACTTTGTAGTGCAGTTTGGTTCAACTGTAATACAACAGTGCAAGTTTTCCAAATATGTTGTGTGTGGTGGATCTTTTAACAAACTATTTCAACAGTATAAGATAACATATGTTTAAAGCTGCAGTCTGCAGGATTTGTTGTTGTCATACGTAAAGTATAATGCAAGAAATGCTTATTTTTTAACCGAAAAATAAAAAGTTATTCAACTTCCTGTCCCGCCCCATCAAAACACATGAGAACTCGTGCATGTCTACGTGCACGCCAGATGCGCGTACACGACTCCTCATTCATCAACTCACCTGTCATTTGCGATCATGGAAGACACAGTAAGTAGACTAGCCCGTAATGAAGTTCAATAGTCTAGATAAATAAGCGTGGGGACGAGCCTACCTTGTATCGCGCGTGCACAATCGGTGATTGACAGGCAGCAGAGCCCAGCTCGTAACCTGATTGGTTACCTTTTACCGGTCCGGTCTGCAATTTTGTAAACAAACCTGCTGGCTTTGGAGGGACCTAGCGGGACATATAGGGGACCTAGAGAACTCATTTTTTTTGTATTGGGGTATTTAATGTACTACTTTCAGAATCCCCGGACAGTTCCAGGCATTATGCTTGAAAAAGAGTTGCAGACTGCAGCTTTAATGAACACCTCTGCCTGGTTTTTAACCTTCTTGGGTTGCATGTGGGTTCTCAATTTTTTATTTTTTTATTTTTTTATCACATTCCCAATCATGAACTGACACTTGGTTAGGAGGTCTTTGTGCCAGTATTCATCATGCACAGTGTGTATCAATTGTAAACTGCCAAAAGAAACTGCATGAAGTGTTATTCAATAGTGCTAATTTATTAACAAGCATCTGGTCCCTCGAATGAGCTTAGAGGCGGAAAGAAGGAAAGTTGAAAGAACTGAAAATAATGGACTTGTGTTCAAGACCAACAGTTTTCTTTAACTTCCTCCAGTGAATTAACTTGTGCTGCTACTTCTTACGCATTTCAAGGACTTGATTTGGTTTCATTTTCATCATCAAGACTACTCGGTTAGAGACCGCAGGGTGGGGGGAGGGGGGTTATGGACACGTGGGAGGGCGGTTGGGAGGGGGGGGACCTTGTTTTGTTCATATATCATTCTGTGAATAAGGAGAAAGTTAATACAAAAAGACATCAATATACTCTACCTGTACAGGAAGATCTTGTAAATGTAAATGTACCACAAGCAAAGATATGTAAGTGTTGAATTTCATAATTGATGTCAATAAAAAATTGATCACAAAAAAAAAAAAGACTACTCGGTCAGGAATTGGAAACACACCTTAGGGATGTGTCCTCTGACAGTAGGGTCACCACTGTGAGATACTGTGTGCTTTTTGATATTGTCAGATTTGACATTGTATTCAACTCGATCATGCAAATGTAAGGTTTTATTGCATATCCCCCTCCTTTGTTGAAAATCCCACCTCTTCCCATTCTATAGTCTTTTGTGTGTTTGTTTTTGGGACGAGTGGCCTCTGTTGGAAAGTTACTGACACTCAGCGAAGGGCTCCAAGCCGGGACTCCAAACCAGGGTGACTTTAAGGGAACTTATCCCCTTGGAAGCAATGACCTACTGGCTTAAGGACAAACCTTTGTTATTTTATAAAACTTGGAATCCATTTTTAAATTATATTGGTATGGAGAGTGCACAGACTCTACAGAAGGGACTCTATGGACTTATCTGGTCTGACATTCCCCGAGGGAGCCACACTTGAGTTATGAAAGTAAACATCATAGTAACACTGCAATACCTGGATATCTGTTTATCCCTTTAACTGAAGAACAAATCTGAGCTCTTTATGTCGTTGTATGGTTTCTTTTTGTTTTGGTCCTCGTCTGTACTTAATATTAATCTGTTTTGAATAGATTTTTCAGGTTTTGCTTTTTTGTTTTTTTGGTTGTTTTTTTAACTCTTTCCTTTCACTGTGTGGGTTTTTGCTGTTGTACGGTTGTTTGTTTGCTTGTTCACCTCGTTCTGTGTATTATAAGGCGCTTTCATGCTTCTGTACAAAGCTTTTCGTGTATAATTTCAAAAAGCAATAAAGATATGTTTAAAAAAAACAAAAACAGGGTGACTGCACTGAGGAGCCTCAGCCTCTCTATACGGGGCGCCTGCTCAAACAGTTGAGTTTCGCAGCACCCCACATGTTCTGTCTCTAACACACTAAGTTACTGAAACACATGCAGATAGTCTTTTAAGGAATTTAAGATTAGCAACTTGTAACATGTTCTTTCCTGAAAGACAATAATTAGGCAGCTTGTTTGATCATTGCTAAAAGTGTGACGTCATCAGTGAAACTTCATTATAGAGGTTTAAGATGTTAGTTCATGTTGTGTGCTCGAAGTAAGTATCCATTTCAGCAAACCCCTGTCATTTGAATGCTCCTAAGCACGGTAGCTCCTTTGTTGAGATTAGTCTAATTTGTGTACTTCGGTACATTTTCTCCACTGTTTATGTTACTTGATGTGAGTTTTCATTTTAAGGGGAGATATGCTGTTATTTCTCACTCCACCGTTTCATATATAAACAAAAGTCCCTTTAAAATGGGTTCCTCATGCTGGTTTACTGTATTTCATCAGTAGTCAGAATCTCAAAATCCATTAGCCCTCCCTAATGTAAATTACTCAGGCTCTTAGGAGTTTAAAGTGAACTCCCTGGTCACCATTAGCTAAGACACCTGGAGATATATACCACATACACTCTTTTTTTTCCCCCATTTAATTTCTCATGTGTTTCCCTGTCTCAACAACAGGTATCCTTTGAATGGTGTTACGGTGTTTGTTGTCCCCTCTTTTCTGTCCTCTCAAACCCCAGCGGATGGCCACCCTTCCTGGTTTTGGTTCTGCCAGAGGTTTCTTCCTGTTCAAAGGGAGTCGTTTCTCTCCACAGTCGCCTCAAGCACGCTCAGGACGGGAGATTGGACTGAAGACAAGTTTCAGTGCAATCTGTTGGTTTCCTTAGCTAGGAAATTGTTTTTGAATTGGCTCTATATGAATGAATTGGATTATTTTGAAATTAATGAATGAATTGTGCCTTGAGATGACGAATGTTGTGATTTGTTGCTGTATGAATAAAACTGAATTGAAAAAATGAATTGAACACTCTCTTGGAGAACCGTTCTGACTGGTGGAGCTATGTGTTGGACAAACCTGCGGTCCCTACATACAGGCAAGGCAGCACTTTATCTCCAGAGTTTTCTTTGTCTAGAAAACAGCGAGTGATTTTAAAGAGACTTAAAGGATATATCTACCCCAACTCTGATTTCTTAGTGATCAATGAAGGATGGCTTCTATCATTTCAATGGCTTTGTTCCAAGGGCATCAGCTTGTAAATTAAGCCTGGAGTAATAAAAAATAGAAGATGTTTTTAAGGCATGTGAAAAATGCCTCAGACCTCATGCTGGTATATCACACAATATTCATGATATCATTTAATCATAACTTTGATTTGCAGTTTTACCATTGGGACATATTTGGTTCAACATTCTAAACTCTTTGTCTTTATACTGAATGATAATCTGTCAGAAAGAAAATGATTCTAAATTTAGACATGCTGATGCCATTAATGATTTTGCAGGTATCCTTTTTTTCTCCATTTGCATTGCTTTCAGTCACCATTTTAAAGTGACACCATTAACAGTAACAAAAGTGGTTTGTGTAATTGCTAGTAACTATAGCCCATTTAAATACATGCATTTTATTGCATTTGCTCACGAGAGATTTCTGTAACATTAAAACATTATATATAGAAAGAATATAGAACATTACACAATCTTTTACGACTCATATGTTTGTTTATGTTCTTTTTTTTATTATTAGGGTTTGGGATTCATTTTCACCTCTTTGCTTTCAATTATCTTTTGAAGTAGTTTTTATCTACGTACATATTGTTTAAAAAGTTCTCGTTACACTTTTAAATTGCAATCATAATCACATGAGCCCATGTTATCCCGTACTATGTAAAAAACAGCACCATTTTCATTCCTTCTCTTACTCTTCATATCAACACGTTGAATAAGGCTTAAACATCATGATGACTTTGGATGTCTGAGGATTTTCGATGTATTGTAGATCATTTGTATTTGGGTCTCCTTAACTAAAGGAAGCAGTTTATAATTGGCCTTTTATGTGACTAGTGACTGATTGAAGTGCTGAATGTATTTTTGCAAACTGCACTTAATTATGTACGTTTTACTGTTTATCAATTAAGCTGGCAACTGCCAAACATCTTTTGAACAAGGGATAAATTCTGCAAGTCAAATACTTGCATAAAAAATTTAGCTGAAAAGAGAGCTTGGTTACACAGCAACAAGTTTTTTTTTTGGACTGAGAATATGTGTTTACAGTTTTACAGTTACAGTTACAGACAACACTGCCCTTTACATTTGACTCAAATCACAATAAAAGTTGTAGTAATAGTAGGAAATGGATGAGTATTGATCGTAACTGTTGTGAAAATAGCATCAGTACCCAAGTATGGTAGAGGAAGAGTTGTGCCCTAGGTTTGAGTGTGTGTGTGTGTGTGTGTGTGTGTGTGTGTGTGTGTGTGTGTGTGTGTGTGTGTGTGTGTGTGTGCGTGTGTGTGTGTGTGTGTGTGTGTGTGTGTTGCAGTGTCAGGACAAAGAGAGACTGCTCCTGCTGATGAAGTGCAGAGGTTCTGGGGCTCAAGGGGCCATCAATCATTTCCATCAGGCTTAAATGAGGCTCTCTGGAATGGAATGCCACCAGACTACGACACCCTGGACCCACCAGTCTGAATGGGACAAAATAAACATCAACCCCTTCATCATCATCATTATCATCATCAGTATCCTCCTCCAGAGACTAATTTTGGGTCAACATCATCAGTAGCAGTAGGGAGAGCCGGTGGGTTATGTTGTGGCTCCATTCTTTTTTCCATAACACAGCACCACATATTTCTACGGTCCGAATGCCCCAAACATACCTCATGTTGTCATTGTGCATGGTGAAACCACCGGGAAATTGATGTTTTCTAACTTGTTGTTATAAATTAATATATTGCAAACACGCACTCAGAAGAGGAAAACTATATCGCTAACTAAATCTTTTTCAATGACATGCCTAATACAAACCAACGTTTACTTCGCTTGTTGTTCAATGCATTTACAGCATCAACAGATGCTTCAGCATGGTCAATAATTCAAGCTGTTTTGTCTGGACTGGATGTATTAGCATCTTGAAAATGGTCCTGAAACATAAATTCAACACCTACCATAGAGGTTTGATTATTTAAATTCAAATTTGGGGAATTAGCGTATTCTATACAAACTCTGATCCAGATCTTATAAATGACTTACAGCTCTGTAAATTCAGCCAATATTAAAAACTTAAGCTGCTACTGCTGAAGACACTATTCCATTCCTCCATTCTCTTTCATTCCTGCCCTAATTTCCCTTTCAAATAAGGTACATAAAACAAAGAAAAGAAAGAAATCATTCACACACATTAGATCAAAGGGACAAAGATCATGTTGTGTCAACAGATGATTTACTCTTTGCTGGTTTGATATTCAATTATTATCACTTCTATTCTGTAAGGACCTTTTCCCTCTAAACCTAACCATTCTAACTATGCATTACCCTCACCCAACTGAAATGCACTCACACATTAATGTTTTCATTACATTAAAGAGTATTACACTGACTTTATGGACGCTCAGCTCAACCTCAAACTGTGTAACAATCATCCCCTAACCTTCATCCTCACACGTCCTCATCACAATTTTACCCTTCCCTGAACTAAAACTAAAACTCCTAAAATCAAACTATAATAAGAATTGAAACCAAACATCCAAATACCTTAAACATGAATTAACCTTGCCCTAACCTAAACATACAATCCTACCAAGGCCATATCCTGTTATTTTGTCACTTTCAACAGTAAATTAGCAAACCTTATTGTCACACCTGCTGTTTATTAGCCTGGAAACATACATGTTCATGTTTTGTTTCCTTTTGTCTTGCGCCTTTATTTGGGGGGGGGGGGGGGGTGAATGTGTTCAGGTATGCAGATACAGTGGAGTGAGAACAGTTTTCAAAAGAGCTAGGATGTTGTTGATTTTGTTGAAATAAAAAACTATTGATTTAAATATTAAAATCTATCATTTAAATTGATAATAAAACTAAACAATAGATCTTGAAAACTGAGACTATTTTATTCATTCAATTGGAAACTACATCCCCAGTTTAAATGTGATGCTCAGAACATACGAGTGGAACATTTCACAACTCATTGGAATAATTCAGGGCTGAGGCTGCCTGAAGTAAAGATAGGAAGAGGTCACTTCTCTTAAAGACTGCATGGACAAATGTGTTCTGTAGTTAAAAAAAAAAAATAATAATTTAGGTAAATTAACTTAAGTACACAGCCAATGATTTTACAAACAAAAAATCCATTTGGCCCATCAAATGGTTTTTATTTATCTACAGAAGCTGAGAAATCAAACTTTTAGTGGCCCAATCTGATAAACCTCCAGATTTTCTAAAGCTGAACGCAATCAATGCTCTGGTTTTCAACACTTTTTAAAAATGTATTCTAAGTGTTAGAAGTGATTATGTGATGGTAATCCCTTAATAAATAAGTCCTATAAGTAATATATTCTGTGCAACACGGTATATGCAGTTTCCAAACAGTAAAATGAACTGTAAAGTCAGTATAGCAGCACAGTTACACACATGTAAGGTATGAATAATTCTCAAATTCAAAATGTGTGTATTTAAAAAATTTTCTCTACAGCCATCTGGACTTAATGAGAAGCTAACTAG
The DNA here is from genome assembly GCF_027942865.1 of Odontesthes bonariensis. NCBI lineage: Eukaryota > Metazoa > Chordata > Actinopteri > Atheriniformes > Atherinopsidae > Odontesthes > Odontesthes bonariensis. The sequence continues at coordinate 40,050,226 of NC_134509.1, forward strand.
TCGTCCCCCCATTCACACACACACACACACACACACACACACACACACACACACACACAGCTGGGGCCTTATTCTGTGTGGAGTTTGCACGTTCTTCCCGTGTATGCGTGGGTTCTCACCCAAAACCATGCATGTTAGGTTGATTGGTGAGTGTGTGCGACCAGCCACTGGGGAGCACGAGCCAGGGTGTGTCTGGTGCCGGTCCCAAGCCCGGATAAATGGTGAGGGTTGCGTCAGAAAGGGCATCCGGCGTAAAACGAGAGCCAAGTCAATGATGCGAGATCGAGTCGCTGTGGCGACCCCTTATAAAGGGGGAGGCCGAAAGAAGAAGAAGACTGTTCTAAGACTTGCAACAACATCAGTATGATTTTTTTTTAATATATATTTTTTGGGGGCTTTTTATGCCTTTAATGATAGGACAGTTGGAGAGAGACAGGAATGCAAGGGGCAGAGAGAGGGGAGACATGCAGCACAGGGCCGCTCGGTGCGGCCCTTTGCTGCCTCTGGACATGGGGCGGCTGCTTAACCCACGACGCCACCGACCACCCCAGTATGATTTGAATCACCCGAGTTGGAAGATGTTCATTCAGCTTTTTTATTTAGTTAAAAAACACAAATATTATAGCTGAACATTCTGGCTTTGTAAAACACAATAAAAACATTTTAATAAAGGAAAAGGATGTTGGAATCCCTCAGAGGTCCAGGATCATGCTCCCCCAGAGTAAAACTTTCTGAAACAAATCATTAAATACAGATTTGTCGTGAATTTGGGAAGAAGACAGTGACAGTTTGCAATGATCAGCAATAAATTACAAAACTGAGCTACTTTGCTATACTTCCTTCTACTGTATTTCAGAGGAAAACATTGTACTCCACTTGACTATTTGACAGCTTTACTTATTCGTTTCCAAACAAGAGTTTGCTGTACAAATGTATGGAGCTCATTAAATATTGGACAATATAATGACAATATATTGAATCTTATGTAGAGGTGAAACGCTTGGTGTTATTAACCATGGGGGAAAACAGTTGTGTAGGAGGTAAAATAACTCTTCTTTGTTGTAACTTTAATTTAAAAAATATATATATATATATATATAAAAGACTGAAAAAAAATATGTTAAGTCATCTGTATAATATAATGACATATTTAGAAATGAATGAGAAGCTAAATATACTATGTACAACGTCTTAATCATTATTACCAAGCACATCACAGGTGGTTTTTCATTTTCCTGAATGATTTTGTTGGAATTAAATGTATAGTACTAAACCAACAAAGGCCTTTTTGAGATTTACATTCAGCCTGTGTTTTGGCTGCTGTTGCTGGTAATAAACATGTCATGTCAAAAGAAAGCGCTCTTGGTACAGTGAGGCTTTAACCTCAGAGGCTCAAGCCGCTGATGAGCTATTTGCGCCGGTGCTCTGGGCTCCTTGCTGAAGTTTCAGCTGGCCATGCACAGATTTAGGAACCCGTGCACACTGGGCTGTGAGTGTGCAAGAGGGGCTCACTCTGTAGGTATGAATAGGTACAACTATAGTAAATGTTTAAAAAATTAAAATAAAAACACATGAAAACAGCTGAAAGTGTGAAGTTACATTTGTTTAGGCATAGTGCATTTCTTGTAAAGCTATTCCAGTTATTTAAGGCAGACATTTTCTCAGTAGTGACACCTACTGTTCATGAAGAAAACTGCAGTCAGTGTTCAATGTCTCTGGGGCTCCGTATTTGTTAAGACACAGTTGACGTCATAATTTGCTCATGCAACGGGCAATTTTTTTGGGGGGGGGGCTGTCCCGTCTGACATTCCTGCTCAGTTGTGACCTGGGATGGACCTGGGATGGACCTGGGTCATGGCTGACCCTGTTGAGCGGAGGGTCCAGAGGACGGAGGGGCTTGGTGGAGCAGCTGTCTGATGTAAAGCCCATCCTCCGGCTCCCCAACATGAGCGCGTTTCTTCATCCAGTCGTCCCGCCGGTCAGTGCAGGCGGAAAGCCCGGAAAAAAAACCCAATGACATCTTCTGTGAAAAGAAGTGAAACGGAACGATATTCTAAACTATTCAAGTCGGAATTCTTTGTTGGAGCCTGGTTTTTAATGAGATGAATGTGCATGTAAAGTATTTGATGCCATATTTTTAGATGTGCAAGTCTGAGAAATGTTTCAGAATAATTCTTGGTTTTAAATATGAACAGATTGTTTGTGTTAATGGAGCACACCTTAAACTGCAGCTGTTGCGGGTTCAGACTGCCGCGCGGTCCTGATGGCGCATAAAGTCACACGCGGGCAGCTGAAGGCACATCTCATGGAACTATCACTTGGTCACGGTTAGAAAACAATGCAGCCGTGAGCTTCATAGCTCACCATTTCGCTTGCAGGTAAACAACACATTACGATTTAACTCAGTCACGTTCTAGTTGGCTTTAGAAAATAACATTTCTTTGATTTGAAATCAAAGTGTTTGGGTTTGGTTAGAAACATTCATGGTTTGGGCCTTCTTTTTACTCTGTATACTTATTATATTACACTGTAATGGAGACATTTTTATCCTTCACATGCAGTTGCATTCAATTTCTACATTCTTTGAGCGTATCATGTTCAATGTTTCAGGCGGCATGAAGGGACGACACATTGGCACGTTTTGGGAAAGACGACTGTTTCCTGTTTTTTTTTAAAAAATGTGTGAATTTGCATTTCTTCGTCACTTTTGTTAAAGCTGCAGTCTGCAGGATTTGTTGTTGTCATATGTAAAGTCCTAATTTTTGGCATTTTAAGAGTTTACAAGATCTATCAGAACGCTTGAAGTTGAAAACGGTGACCTCCGTAGTCGCAAAATGCAAGAAATGCTTATTTTTTAACCGAAAAATAAAAAGTTATTCAACTTCCTGTCCCGCCCCATCAAAACACATGAGAACTCGTGCACGTCTACGTGCACGCCAGATGCGCGAACACGACTCCTCATTCATCAACTCACCTGTCATTTGCGATCATGAAAGACACAGTAAGTAGACTCGCCTAGCCTGATAAACCAGCCTAAATGGATTGGATGTCTAATTTAGTCTGGCTCCGATCAATGGATACAACGGAACATTGTTGATGAGCACAACCCGTTGTCTTTCAAACCGTGTCTGTGCCTATAGGCCAACGCTCTGACCAATCAGCGCAACTGACTGTGACGTAGTAAGCGCGACAGAAAGCTTTGGTGGGAGGGGACTCTTCCAAAACTGATGCCAAGGCTGAATCAAACGAGCGCTGTTCCATTGCCGCCGCCATCTTTCTTGTTGTGCTTTCGCTTGTCTATGTTCGCTTCCACTGCCCAACGTCGCACTGCTCTGTCGTCACTCCCTCAAAACCCCGCACCAGAACCCTCTGCCCCGCCCGCGTTGATTCAAAACACATCTCTGCGTTGTGATTGGTTTAGTTGCCATCTGCCAGATTCAGGGCAGTATTTTCAAAATGAAAAGTGGTTCGAGGCCAGACCCAACCGCAGGCAAAACATTTTGCCGTCCAGCAGTTGGCGCTGGTTTTCCAGGCTAAGACTCGCCCGTAATGAAGTTCAATTGTCTAGATAAATAAGCGTGGGGACGAGCCTACCTTGTATCGCGCGTGCACAATCGGTGATTGACAGGCAGCAGAGCCCAGCTCGTAACCTGATTGGTTACCTTTTACCGGTCCGGTCTGCAATTTTGTAAACAAACCTGCTGGCTTTGGAGGGACCTAGCGGGACATATAGGGGACCTAGAGAACTTTTTTTTTTTTGTATTGGGGTATTTAATGTACTACTTTCAGAATCCCCGGACAGTTCCAGGCATTATGCTTGAAAAAGAGTTGCAGACTGCAGCTTTAAGGAACCTGAAACATTATGATGGAGTCCCTGAGCTCAGAGATTATTGTGTCTATATTACCAAGTGAGAAAATAAATGAATGACAAATAAATGACAATAATCAGAAGCTGCAGCCTGACGTGTTGAGCTTTTTTTTTTTACATTTCCATCATATAAATATTTTCAAAATATAAATTCAACAGGTAAAAGTCCCAAGTGAAAGTCAATATGTGAAGGAAGTTTTGCAGTGTTGTTGCACTGGTGACCCACTGGGCACTGCTATCAGTTCATCTGAGCAATATGTAGTAACAAAAAATTATGATACACAGACACAGTTTGAATACATGCGAATACGCACCTTTGATTGTCTTAACTTATCAATATTATTTTGTTGGTATAAATTTATTTCTATAGATTGACTTTTATAAATGTCTTCCATTGGAAAACCATAATCATAGCATATGCATTTTCCTGTCAGATGCCATATGTTCAGGGTAATATGCTAACTATAGAAAAAAAACTTTGTAAGAAAAAAAACAAATTTAATCCATCACTTTAAATTCTGCTTGTTTTATAAATAACCTTACAGCTAATTATGTTACTAAATAAAAACTTGTCTAATTTAAAATGATGGATAATGCTTTCATAGCAGTGTGATGATACATTTCCTCAGTGTAACATGAAAAATGTTCAAACACATTCAATTAGAACATTTCAGCTAGATGAAAATACTACATTTATATTTCACTTGGTCTTCGCCGGTGAGACCATGAAATACAAGATGAAACGATCATCTTTTACTTGTGCAATTTTCAGTTTCACAATGTGCCACTGCAGACAGTGGACCTCATGCAAGAACTGGTTACTCAAAGATCATTTTAAAGATCACATTCATAAGATGAAGGAGAATTTTTTAAACTGACTAATTATTTTCACATTAACAATTGGTCTGGATCTGACATACACTATATTGCCAAAAGTATTGGCTCATCTGCCTTTACACACATATGAACTTAAGTGACCTCCCATTCTTTATCCAGAGGGTTTAATGTGACGTCAGCCCACCCTTTGAAGCTATAACAGCTTCAGCTCTTCTGGGCAAGCTTTCCACAAGGTTTAGGAATGTTTAAGGGAGTTTTTGACCATTCTTCCAGAAGCTCATCTGTGAGGTCAGACACTGATGTTGGACAGAAGGCCTGGCTCACAGTCTCTGCTCTGATTCATCCCAAAGGTGTTCTATCGGGTTGAGGTCAGGACTCTGTGCAGGCCGGTCAGGTTCTTCCACACCAAACTGGCTCATCCATGTCTTTATGGACCTTGCTTTGTGCTCTGGTGCGCAGTCATGTTGGAACAGGAAGGGGCCGTCCCCAAACTGTTCCCACAAAGTTGGGAGCATGAAATGGTCCAAAATCTCTTGGTATGATGAAGCATTCAGAGTTCCTTTCACTGGAACTAAAGGGCCAAGCCCAGCTCCTGAACAACAACCCCACACCATGATCCCCCCTCCACCAAACTTTACACTTGGCACAATGCAGTCAGACAAGCACCGTTCCCCTGGCAACCGCCAAACCCAGACTCCTCCATCAGGTTGCCAGATGGAGAAGCGTGATTGGTCCCTCCAGAGAAGGCGTCTCCACTGCTCCAGAGTCCAGTGGTGGCGTGCTTTACACCGCTGCATCCGACGCTTTGCATTGCACTTGGTGACGTATGGCTTGGATGCAGTTGCCATGGAAACCCATTCCATGAAGCTCTCTACGCACTGTTCCTGAGCTTATCTGAAGGCCACATGAAGGTTGGAGGTTTGTAGCGACTGACTCTGCAGAAAGTTGGCGACCTCTGAGCACTGTGCACCTCAGCATCCTCTGACCCGCTCTGTCATTTTACGTGGCCGACCACTTCCTGGCTGAGCTGCTGTCGTTCCCAATCGCTTCCACTTTGTTATAACACCACTGACAGCTGACTGTGGAATATTTAGCAGAGAGGAAATTTCACCACTGGACTTGTTGCACAGGTGGCATCCTATCATGGTACCATGCTGGAGTTCACTGAGCTCCTGAGAGAGAAACATTCTTTCACAGATGTTTGTAGCAGCAGTCTGCATGCCTGGGTGCTTGAATTTATACACCTGTGTCCATAGAAGTGCCTGTGACCCGAATTTTATTATTTAGATGGGTGAGTGAATACTTTTGGCAATATAGTCTACTTGTAATGTACAAATAGTCCAGACTTTCTCCATAGGGGAAAAAAAGTTGTACTTTTTTTAGGAACTTATACGGTTAAAGGTAGGGTAGGAGATCCTGGATTTTTAGTCCAGCGAAGCTGCATTTTGAAAATACACAGGTAAAAAGTCCCAACCCTTTTCTTCACTTTCCCCCCAAAGGCACGCCTCTAGAGTACATGAACGCGCACGAGCACGAAGGTGCACGAGCGCTGTTCTGACAGCAAGCATCGATCGTTGCCGTATTTAGTATTTAGTATATGATAACTATACGTTTAATAATGTTAGGTGCTAGCCAAGCTGGCTCTAGTTTAGCTTCCTGCCAAGCTTCTGGACACGTAATTCGTTCACGGAGCAGGGTACGCGCACAGGGGGAAGGAGGGGGAGGGGGGAGCAGATTGCAGTTTGATAGATGGCATCGGTATCCAATCATTGTGAACGAATTGGTTGCAATTGGGGTGTGAAGAGTATTTCAAGCAATTTGTGAAAAAATGTTCCAGAAAAAGATCCCCTACCCCACCTTTAAGTGTTCATTAAAATTCTCCAACGGGTACCTCGTATCGTAGCTTTTATGAAAGTTGCTGTCCAGTAGCAATGTCTGTTGCACCAAACAATTGTTAATATCTCTAGTGCTAACACAGCTATATTTATTAGTCATAGGTTTTTGTTTGTTGATTTCTAACAGCTGAGCTTAAAGGGTGGGACTTTCAGGGTCTTACAAGAGATAACAGTAGAGAAGGGATTTCAGTACAACAGGTGAGTCTATGCACCTTGAGTGCTGAATGGATGTCTTTAAGTTTCTGTCCAGATTGTGTCACCAGCTGATACTGTGCATGCCAACATAAGTGAAGTTATTGGTAAGCTAAAAAAAACAACAACCCAATTAATTCATGGCAATCTCTGGAGATTTCAACCACACCTATCCCCTTTGCTTTGAATTTAAAAACGTTTTTTCAAATGACTTTATTTTACTTTCATTTTATTTCATTTTGTAATCTATCTATAACAATAATTTATGCGGCAACAGTATAATTTTCCTTTGGTGATCAACAAAGTATTATTGAATTGGACTACCTGCAGCTGTCAGGAGGATCTCTGTTCAATGAATATGGGAGGAATTCTCATGGAGGTGCTAAGCTAACGGCTACTGAGATTTGGGTTACAGAAGAGTGAATTTTGGCCATCTAAAATGACTGAAACCTCAAAGTTGTAATTGTGCTTCAAGTGAATTTTATATTGTATAGAAATGCAGACATGCATCAGACATGATTGTACTTTGTAATTGTTTTCTCAACCTAAAAATAATCCATGTTCTCACGTATCAGTGCATGCACAGCCACACAATGTAGCTTGAAAGATACTATACGCTTGTGCTTTTCCATAATTTTCATCAATTTTCACCATCTTGATATCTTGATTAAGACCAGCAAAAGTGTCAGTCTCAACTGATCAGCAGCAGTATACACAAAGTGCATGCAATGATATTTAGCAGCTGTCATTCTTTGGTTCAGAAAATTAGGGACAAAGAAACAACTGTCTTATGTAAAAGTAATGCACTCTAAAAATCCACAAGATAGCTTTTACTCATTAAGGTTTAAGTTGATTTATTTAACGAAAGTTCACTCTTCTCTGCCAATGTGGCAGAGTAGCTGTTAGCTCGGCTCTCCTGTCAGAACTCACAACCTCAATTAATAGAAAAATAAATCTGTTTTAAGTACTTAATTTGTGGTATCACTTTATTCTTTTAAAGCCGGCATATCTTTCTTAGTCAACTGTACCTTCGGATTGAAACCGACAACCTTAAAGTGGCAGTTTAGGGGTTATAAAACTGACCTGACCTTCCAAATGTCTTTCTTGTTGTGAACTACAGCTTTCATCTAAAAACTGTTTAAAGTCAGAGAAGCAATTTCAAAGATTTGCATGGAACATTCTGTGTCAACTCAACCTTTTTAGGGCAGGACAAACATTTTAAAGAGGCCTACAGTGATACAATAATTCACTAACCTCAGACTAGCAACTAGCTTACTAACTGTTCTGGCTTGATCCAATGCCAGATCCAAGCCAGAATTTGCTGGGCTTGGACTGTTTCATCAAGAGAAGAAAAACTCAATTTTGTTGATACTGAAACTGAAATGTAGCACCAATGCAGATGGCTACTCACCAGCTTGGAAGCCTACCTCAGCATCATCCAGCTCAGAAAATCTAATTTATGTTGACAATAAGTTGTATTGCATCACTTCCTGTGGAATTGCTAGCTAAAACACACTCTTGTTCTACTCTAGTATGTATTTCTGGATTATTTTGGTGTCCCTTTATCTCCTGCTTTCACTACTTTTGTGTCAGATAATATATCTATAGTATAGCTGCTTCTCTTCCTCCTTTAGTCTTAAACTTAAGCCCATGCTTCATCACCAACTTGTCTGAGTTTCCAATCAATTTGAGCCACTCAGCAACACAACCGCTTCGACAAAACCTCTGATAATTGGTAGCTCTATTGTCAAAACCATGGCATTAATGACATAAGCGGCCGACGTCAAATGCATTCAAGGTGCCACAGCGGCCAATGTAGAATCGTATTTGAAAATACAGCCTAAGGATAAATGTAGATACGGTGAGGTTGTTATTCACGTAGGCAGTAATGACATCCAGTTGCGCCAATGAGAGGTTACTTCAATTATTGCTGCATCTGTGTGTAACTTTGGTAAAACATGTTCAGACTGTAGTTTTCTCTTGACAGCCAAATGTGTCCAGTGATGATATGTTTAGCCTCATGTCATCCTTTGACTACTGGTTGTCTAGGTAGTGGCCAATCAGCAACGTGGCCTACATAAATAATTGGCTAAATTTTCGTCTCACTCCTTTCCATGTTGGATGGTGAACCTCATTTATTCGGAAATATGTCCAAATTTATTAGTCATCCAAAACCATGACAACCTTTGTTGGAGACCAGTTTCAGTATTACATGCTTCTCTGCAGTTTTCCACCTGCTGCCACCATAAACATAGTTATGCAGGAGCACACTGGAGCACCACTATGTCACTTTTTTGTTTGTCCAGGTGACAACGTCACCTTGCATAATCGGGCCAAAACTCATAAACATATCTCAAATTTTTGTCCAAAGAAGGTTGGTTTTCATACTGGCAATATATTTCTCAACTGCTTTGGATATATTTGCATGTCACAGATAATGAACAACACCTATTTTTTTTTGTATATAAGAAAGTGCACTGACAAGTGAGGTCGTGCGGGAAACGGCAACACATGTTCTGGTGAAGGACGGGAGATTGGACCAAAAAAAAAAAAAGTTTCAGTGCAATCTGTTGGTTTCCTTAGCTAGGAAATTGTTTTTGAATTGGCTCTATATGACCGAATTGGATTATTTTATGAATAATTATGATTACAATTAATTGAATTCCAATTGGCTTGAATTGGACTTTATTATCTAAGTGCCTTGAGATGACATTTTTTGTATTTGGCCCTATATAAATAAAAATGAATTGAACTGAATTGAAGCAGGAAGTGCGTGTGAATGTATACGCACATGTGCATGTGTCCGCAGCAAGGATGGGTTGCAGTTTTTAGGTAGCTAAAATTGGGGGTGCTTCCCAAAAAAAAAGGTTGGTAACTACCAGCTTATAGTATATCATGTAATTGTGTGGGCTATAAAATGTATACAATTGTGGAGGGGGGCGTGGTGCATCAGGTGCAGAGGAGAGGTGGGAAGGGCTCAGAGGACAGGGGGAGGGGAGATGATGGGCACATCTGCACATCATCAGCTAATCATTCTCCCCTTTATCAGTAGCGTGCTGGTCCGGGCGAGGGGAAGAGAGAGCAAGGAGATGACCTTGCGGAGGGATGACAGGAGAGAGGAGACAGAGCGTGGAGAAACTGAGGATCGTCCACTGAGTACATCCTCGTGAGCCTGAATCGAGTTGAGAAATAAAAGGTTAACTCGAACCAAGTGGTCTGTGTATCTGTTGGGGAACCCACGGTGGCACAAACCTGCCACAACTGGCGCCCAACGTAACCCTAACAGTATGACAGAGCCACAGCAGCCGGTGAACGCGCTGGCAGAGATGCTGAGGGAAGTGGCCAGGATGAGCCACGACCAGGCCGCTGCGAACAGGCAGCACCTGACGGCCCTCCATGACCAGGCGGAGAAGCAGACACGCCTGCTGGAGGCGATGCTATCCCAGACGGAGGCGGGGGCACCGGGGCCCTCACTCGCAGGGATGACCATACACAAGATGACTGCGGGGGATGACCCGCAGTCTTATATTGACATGTTCGAGGCGACGGCAACGGCCTGTGGCTGGCCCGCGGCGGAGCGGGCGGTACGCCTGCTGTCGCTGTTGTCAGGGGAGGCGCAGACGGCGGCGCTCTGCCTGCCAGCCTCCAGCCGAGGGCGGTTCCGAGAGGTGAAGCGGGCCGTCCTGGATCGGCTGCTCCATGGAGGACCATCGGCGGAGGTTCCGGGGGGCAAGGATGGAGCCAGACGAGCGCCCGTTTGTATATGCCCAGCAAATAAAAGACACGGCAACCAGGTGGCTGCAGCCCGGGGGATCGGCTGGAGAGGAGCGGATGCTGGAGACTATAGTGCTGGAGCAGTTTATGGAGGGGCTCCCGAGCGGCACCTCGGCCTGGGTGCGGTGCCACCGCCCGGCGGACCTGGCGACGGCCATCACGCTGGCAGAGGACCACCTGGCCGTCCACTCCGATGGCCAAGCGCCGGAGGTCCACCCGGCGCCTGCTGCCCGCCCCACGCCGGCACCCCGCAGGAGGCCTCCTCAGGCACCCGGGCCTCCAGTCAGCGCGGCCACCCGACCCACCCCGCTTCCCCGCTCTAACCGGCCGTTTCCACTTTTCCTGCCACAGGGCCAGCGCGCTGCGGACCCGGTCCTCAACCCACAGATGGTCCCTCAAGCGGCGGTGCAGGAGTGCTGGAGGTGTGGACGGCCCGGACACTTCCGCCGGGAGTGCCCCCTCATGGAGGTCGGCCAGGTGATCCGGGTGGTCGGCCCTGCAGCACCCTCCGCCGGTCCGGGAGGGACGTACAGCGTTCCGGTAAGGATCCAAAGGGGTGCACATCAGGCGATGGTGGACTCGGGCTGCATGCAGTCCATGGTTCACCAGAATCTGATTCGGCCCTTGGCTTTGATAGAGGCGAGCTGGGTGGATATTAAGTGTGTGCATGGGGATATTCACAGATACTGTTGCTTCAGTGGAAATTCGTTATAAGGGGAAAAAGCATAGTGTGAAGGCTGCGGTTAGCTCCCGCCTGGCGCACCCTCTTATTTTGGGTGCTGATTGGCCGGGGTTTCATAAGCTAGTGGGGCAGTGTGTGAGGGTGCGCTCACGACCGACAGAGAGATGGGATATGTGCGCTGTGCTCAGTGGTGATGCGAGGTTGTCCGACGCTGCAGACGGGGAGGGGGAGCCGGCTCCCGTGTTTAACTCCATGGAAGATTTTCCACTTGAACAGTCTCGTGATGATACTCTACGCTTTGCCTTTGACCAAGTGATACGAATTGATGGTCATATGGTGCGCCCTGACGCAGCGTTAACGTACCCACACTTCTCATTAAGGAAGGACAGGTTGTACCGAGTGAGTCGTGACACTCAGACTGAGGAGACAGTTACCCAGTTGCTGGTACCGAAAAGCCGCCGGGAAATGGTTTTCCAGGCGGCTCACTACAACCCGATGGCTGGGCATATGGGGTATGAGAAGACACTGAACCGTGTAATGGCCCGATTCTATTGGCCGGGCATTAGAGCGGACGTTCGCCGCTGGTGTGCGTCCTGCGCTGAATGCCAGTTGGTTAACCAACCGGCCATCCCGAGAGCGCCGTTGCGCCCGCTACCACTGATCGAGGTCCCGTTTGAACGGATCGGGATGGACCTCATCGGGCCATTTTACCGGAGCACACGTGGATATCGATTTGTGTTGGTTCTCGTGGATTACGCAACTCGATATCCAGAGGCAGTGCCGCTGCGCAGCATATCTGCAAAAAGTGTGGTGCAAGCGCTGTTTCAGGTTATCTCCCGAGTTGGGATCCCGAAAGAGATCCTGACTGATCAAGGCACCCAGTTTATGTCACGAACACTGAGGGAACTTTATGGATTATTGGGCATCAAGTCTATTCGAACCAGTGTGTACCACCCACAAACTGACGGCCTCGTCGAGCGCCTGAATAAGACTTTGAAGTCCATGATCCGTAAGTTTGTGCACGATGATAAACCAAATTGGCTAGATCCTCTGCTGTTTGCAGTGCGCGAGGTTCCCCAGGCCTCCACGGGATTTTCTCCCTTTGAACTGCTGTTTGGCAGGAAACCACGGGGGGTTTTGGACCTGGTAAAAGAAAGCTGGGAGGAAGGTCCGAGCCCCAGCAAAAATGAAGTGCAGTACGTCCTTGACCTGAGAGCAAAACTCCACACCCTGGGTCAGTTATCACGCGAGAATTTGGTCCGAGCCCAGGAATGTCAACAGCGGCTGTACAACAGAGGATCGAGGCTGAGACAATTTTCACCGGGAGATAAAGTGCTTGTATTGCTCCCATCTTCCAGCTCAAAATTACTCGCCAAGTGGCAAGGGCCCTTTGTGGTCACACGGCGAGTGGGTGACGTTGACTATGAGCTTGTGCGATCTGACAGGGGAGGGGCAACACAGATTTACCACCTCAACCTCCTTAAAGCATGGAGGGAGGCAGAGTCTGTTTCTCTGGTGACGACAATTGCAGAAAGAGATGAGTTGGGGCCTGAGGTGCCAAAATCGAACAATCCCACCTCGCTCCTTTGTGAAAACCACCTCTCTCCGTCACAGAAAGCAGATGTAGCCAAGTTGCAGCAGCGGTTCGCGGATGTGTTCTCCCCCCTGCCAGGACGCACAAGCCTTATTCAACACCATGTTGAGACTCACCCGGGCGTGACGGTGTGTTCACGACCTTATCGGTTACCTGAACACAAGAGAAAAGTGGTTCAGGCGGAATTGAAAGCTATGTTGGAAATGGGGGTAATAGAAGAGTCCAACAGTGCCTGGTGTAGTCCCATCCTTCTTGTATCCAAGAAGGATGGGTCTATTCGGTTCTGCGTGGACTATCGCAAGGTGAATGATGTTTCACGGTTTGACGCCTATCCCATGCCCCGGGTCGACGAGCTCCTGGATCGCCTTGGCACGGCTCGGTTTTTTACGACACTGGATTTGACCAAAGGCTACTGGCAGATTCCTTTGTCTCCAGAGTCCAGGGAAAAATCGGCCTTCTGCACTCCGTACGGGTTGTACCAATTTGTCACACTTCCGTTCGGGTTGTTCGGGGCCCCAGCCACGTTCCAACGCCTCATGGACCGGATGCTGCGCCCGCATGCTGCATATGCTGCAGCCTACCTGGATGACGTTATCATCAATAGCAACAGCTGGGCGGAGCATGTGCAGCAGGTGGCCGCGGTGCTCGAGTCACTGAGGCAGGCGGGGCTCACGGCCAACACGAAGAAGTGTGCAGTTGGACGGAGGGAGGTACGGTATCTGGGGTACCACTTGGGCTGCGGGCAGGTGCGTCCTCAGGTAGATAAGACAGCAGCAATTGCAGCCTGCCCGAGGCCCAAGACAAAAGAGGAGGTGAGGCGGTTTTTGGGGCTGGCTGGTTACTACCGGTGGTTTATCCCCAACTTCGCCGAGCTGACCAGCCCCTTGACCGACCTCACCCGAAAGGGGGCCTCAGATCCGGTTCAGTGGACGGAACCGTGCCAGGTGTCGCTTGAGAGGGTAAAACAGACCCTCTGTGGGGAGCCTCTTCTTCACACCCCTAACTTCTCTCTCCCGTTTACTCTGCAGACTGATGCATCGAACAGAGGGCTGGGGGCCGTGCTCTCCCAGCAGGTGGGGGGCACCGACCGCCCGGTACTCTACATCAGCCGGAAACTGTCCGAGAGGGAGGCCAGGTACAGCACCGTGGAGAAGGAGTGCCTGGCCATCCGGTGGGCGGTCGATGCTCTGCGGTACTACCTGTTGGGCCGGCCATTCACCCTCTGTTCGGACCATGCTCCCCTCCAGTGGCTCCACCGCATGAAGGACACGAATGCCCGGATCACCCGGTGGTACCTGGCCTTAGTAGCATGCTGGTCCGGGCGAGGGGAAGAGAGAGCCAGGAGATGACCTTGCGGAGGGACGACAGGAGAGAGGAGACAGAGCGTGGAGAAACTGAGGATCGTCCACTGAGTACATCCTCGTGAGCCTGAATCGAGTTGAGAAATAAAAGGTTAACTCGAACCAAGTGGTCTGTGTATCTGTTGGGGAACCCACGGTGGCACAAACCTGCCACAACAACATATATATATATATATATATATATATATATATATATGTAAACTTGCCACCACAGACGCACACATAACATAAAAGCAGTATGTTAAATGTGCATGCAAGTGTATACAACTAGCGCACACATTAAGTGCACATGTGCGTGTGTGTTTGTCACTTTAAGAAATGGCACTACAACCCGAGCTGCCACCTTCCTAAACCCCATGCCCAGTAAACAGCTACCTTCCCCAAAGGTTACAAAACCTGTAGCCATTAATGACCATTTAGGGCACATATTGCAACTCAGCTGTTATTACTCTTGCTGCTAATTCAGAGACCCCCCCCCCCCCCACTCAGTTTATGCACCCTACAAACAAAACAGTGAAGCACAATGAAGGCAAAACAGTACTGTCTTGAAAAGGCTGTGCACAAAGGGCTAGTGCCTGCTGTTGAAAAAAAAACTATGCATCACTGTTTATAGTAGTTTCAAATAGCCATGACTGCCAGGACACATGAGATGGAGTTGAACACTATTAGTGGTGAGGGAAATAACGCATTCATTAGAGGTACACACTGTAATCTATCAAAGACCTCCTTGTTTAAGTGCTGATGTTTCACTTTAGTTGTTCTTATTGACATAACTGAGTCTAGTGACCTTTGCTGGTTGCATGCTGATACACTCATTGACAAACATATTGCATTGATAATGACTACCTGCACTGCTGACTCAGAGGTGCATTAACAATATGCCCATTCAGACTCTTTACCAACTTTTTAATTTAAAAAAAATCATACATCGTATAAAAGCAGATTTAATTATACTGCCCTCAAATTTACTGAATGCATTTGTGGTCTCCATGGATTTGTTGGAGACAATCCATGGGCTTTCCTGAAGTGTCACCTTCAGGTCAAATTAACACTTACAACTGAAGACAATTAAACTATGTCAGGATGGCATTAATGTACATTCAAATAAAGCGTGTGGGTCAGCTGTAGGTAAACTCAAAGACAGTAACAGCTGACTTTAGCTTTTGAAAAGGGACGAAAAGGAAAAGCAGAGTAAATCCTTTTTCTAGAAGGAGTTAACCTTAACCAATGTTTGTTGATATTAGATAAATAAACATCACATATTCAGACATACCTTATTTTTCTGTCTTTTGTTACAAATGGTGCTGATGGGTCAGGGAATTTCATTTGAAAATGTATAATTTGTTAAAAACTGCTGCAGGTTGATGGTTTATACTAAAATGTCACTATTTGATGCAAATGCCTTCATTTGGGTCCAGCTTGGCTCTAATTAAGTACAGAATGAGACTGAAAACAATTACAATGAAAATGTAATGATTGGTAAGGTCTATTTTTTCTTTCAAATCTTCACTTAAAATCAAGGTTGTTAATTTAAAAAAATTGTCAAAACTTGTTTAATGTGTATTTTTCTGATATGGAACATCTTGACAAGGAATCAACTGTGGAACTGTTTGGAAGAAAATTTTTATTTTTTGAATTTTTGTATCTAAAACTTGATAGTTTTCTATAAAAATGTAGTGGGTACATGAGGCTACAGTCCTCGCTGCAGCTGGCCCCAGTTCAAGTCCCGCATCGGACAGCTCTTTGCTGCGTGTTGTTCCCTCTCTCTGCTTCCTGTCTCTCTACACTGTCCTATCTAATAAAGGCATAAAAAGCCCCCCAAAAAATAAAATAATAATAATTCAGATCAATTTCCGATAGCGAGCCAGGTCCCTTTAGCCAGTGTGGAGCCACATAACGTAGTTGTAGTCTGACACACTTCTTTGCAGCTTCCCACCTGCTGCTACCTCCCCAATCAATAAACACAAAAGGAGCAAAAAAAATGTAAACAAAAACTTTAACTGAACAAATACATCAAACTATTAAATGTGTTTTGCTGAATATCAGATCTCTCCTTTCGAAGTCTCTGTTAGTGAATGAGTTGATTTGTGATCATCATATTGATATATTTTGTCTTTCAGAAACCTGGCTGCAGCAGGAGGATCGTGTTAGCATTAATGAATCAACTCCCTCTGACTGTTTAAATGTTCACGTTCCTCGAACCACAGGCAGAGGAGGAGGAGTGGCAGCTATTTTCACATCAGGGTTACTAATCAGTCCCAGACCCAAGATTAGTTTGAGCTCTTTTGAATCTCTGATTCTCAGTTTTTCCCACGCAAAGTGGAAATCACAGAAACCTCTTGTGTTTGTTGTTGTGTATCGTCCACCTGGCCCTTATTCTGAGTTTCTGTCTGAATTCTCAGAGTTTTTATCCCAGTTAGTGCTGAGTACAGATAAAGCCATTGTAGTGGGTGACTTTAATATTCATGTAGATGTTGAAAATGACAGCCTGAATATGAACTTTAATTCTATATTGGACTCTATTGGATTTTCTCAGAGTGTTCACAGACCGACTCACTGCCTTAATCACACCCTTGATCTTGTGCTGACTTATGGCATTGAGAGTGAACAGTTAACAGTGTTCCCTCTTAACCCTGTCTTATCTGACCATTTTTTGATAACCTTTGAGTTTACATTACTTGACTATACAGCTTCTGAGAAGAAATGTACATATAGAAGGTGTCTATCAGAGGATGCTGTAACCAGATTTAAAGAGTTAATTCCATCATCCTTTTCTTCACTGCCATGTGCAGATATGACAGAAGACGACTACCTAAACTTTACTCCAGCAGCACTTGACTCTCTTGTTGACAGCACTATAGTTTCAATGCGTACAGCACTGGACAATGTTGCCCCTCTGAAAAGGAAGGTGATCAGTCAGAAGAGGTTGGCTCCTTGGTATAATTCACAGCTGCGTGCTTTAAAGCAGACTGCAAGAAAGCTGGAGAGACAGTGGCGTTCCTCTAATTTAGAAGAGTCTCAGTTAATCTGGAAAGATAGTTTAACAATGTATAAGAAAGCCCTTTGTAAAGCTAGAACTGCTTATTATTCATCATTGATAGAAGAGAATAAGAATAATCCCAGGTTTCTTTTCAGCACTGTAGCCAGTCTGACTAAGAGTCCGAGCTCTGCTGAGCCAGTTATTCCTTTAACTCTCAGCAGTGATGATTTCATGAGCTTCTTTATCAATAAAATTGTTTCTATCAGAGAGAAGATTGATGGAGTCCTTCCCACTATTATTAGTGATGTATCATCAAGTACAGCAGCTTTAGAAGTATCTTTAGAACCTGATTTGTATTTAGACGGCTTCTGTCCAGTTGATCTCTCTGAGCTAACAACAGCAATAGTCTCTTCTAAACCATAAACTTGTGTTTTAGACCCAATCCCAACCAGACTGTTCAAGGAGGTTTTCCCTTAATTGACACTTCCATATTGGATTTGATCAATCTGTCTTTGTTGACAGGATATGTACCTCAGCCTTTTAAGGTTGCTGTAATTAAACCTTTACTTAAAAAACCTACTCTTGATTCAGAAGTGTTGGCTCATTATAGACCTATATCCAATCTCCCTTTATGTCTAAAGTTCTTGAAAAAATAGTTGCAGCTCAGCTTTGTGATCATTTCCACAGAAATAATCTGTTTGAAGAGTTTCAGTCAGGATTCAGAGTGCATCATAGCACAGAAACTGCACTGCTGAAAGTTACCAATGATCTCCTCTTAGCCTCTGATAGCGGACTTGTGTCTGTGCTTGTCCTGTTGGATCTCAGTGCTGCATTTGATACGGTCGATCACAGTATCTTATTACAGAGACTTGAACATGTTATTGGGATTAAAGGAACTGCATTAGGCTGGTTTAAGTCATATTTATCTGATAGATTTCAGTTTGTTCTTGTAAATGAAGAATCTTCCTCACAAACCAGAGTAAGTCATGGAGTTCCCCAGGGTTCTGTGCTTGGACCGATTCTTTTAACTTTATACATGCTTCCATTCGGTAACATTATTAGACAGCATGGCGTAAATTTCCATTGCTATGCTGATGATACTCAGCTGTACTTATCTATAAAACCAGATGAACCCAATAGGTTGGTCTTAAAGACATAAAGACCTGGATGACTCAGAACTGTCTGCTTCTAAATTCAGACAAAACTGAAGTCGTTATCTTTGGACCTGAGCGCTTCAGGGAGAAACAGTCCAGTTACATAGTTACTCTAGATGGTATTTCCTTGGCTTCTAGTACTACAGTGTAGAACCTTAAGAGTTATTTTTGACCAGAATTTATCATTTGACGCTCATATAAAACAGGTTTCTAGGACTGCCTTTTTTCACCTGGAACCAGCTGCCAGTAAATGTCCGGGAAGCAGACACCCTTTCCACTTTTAAGACCAGGCTTAAAACTTTCCTTTTTGATAAAGCTTATAGTTAGGGATCGTTCAGGTGATCCTGAAACATCCCATAGTTAAGCTGCTATAGGCTTGGACTGCTGGGGGGCCTCATCTGTCCCACCTTTCCTCACTTTACTCTCTTTTTCCCCCGTTTAATTTCTCAAATGATAATATGTAAATGTGACATTATTGTGGTCATTAACTCGTGTTTCCCTGTTCCAACAGATATCCTTTGAATGGTGTTACAGTGTTTGTTGTCTTTTCTGTCTTCTCAAACGCCAGCTGGTCGAGGCGGATGGCCACCCTTCCTGAGTCTGGTTCTGCCAGAGGTTTCTTCCTGTTCAAAGGGAGTCGTTCCTTTCCACAGTCGCCTCAGGCACGCTCAGGACGGGAGATTGGACTGAAGACAAGTTTCTATTGGACTTCCTTAGCAAGGAAATTGTTTTTGAATTGGCTCTATATGAATGAATTGGATTATTTTGAAATTAATTATGATTACAATGAATTGAACTCCAATTGGCTTGAATTGGACTTTTTTATCTAAGTGCCTTGAGATGACATTTGTTGTAATTTGGCGCTATATAAATAATCTGAATTGAATTGAATCTAAATAAACTTGTGGACATTCCTGTAGTATTTATTGAGCTTTGATTTTGAGTGATAATTTTGACGATAATTCAAATAACCTCTTTAATTTTGTTACGCAGCCTCTGAACGATTTGGACTTTGATTCACTTTGAGTCTGACAGTTCATCCCACAATGGCACTGTGTTTATATTATCATTTTTTTGTGAACAAAATAAGCAATCCTTAATCACATTGTTAATTACAGTATTGAATATGATTATTTTGTTCATTTAGAATTTTTATTTTTTATGTATTTTTTCCCAGAATTGTGTTAAATTCAACGTAAGGTTTAGCTGTTAAAATTTGCATTTAATCCATTGACAGTTATTTCCCATACTGGGATGGCTTATAAATAAATTACAATTTCTGTGGTATTTCTACAAGTATATAGTTACTGCTGAAGAGTTATGTGGATGTTGAAGTAGACTGGAATACACTGAGGAGATGATTCTCCAAACTGGCTAGGAAAAATTACCAGTGGAGAGCAGAAAATAGCTGCCTTGGAAAGGAACGCTGAATTTGCTTGGTTGGCCCTGTTGCTACTGCTGGTAAATGACAATGACAAATAAATTAGTTAGTTGCCAAAAACAATTGTCAAGTAGTCAGAGGCATGCATTGTCTTGTACGTTTGTCAGTACAAGTGAGGAAAACTTGTATCATGAAAGAATTAAGCAATTTCTGGGAGCAGCAGTCTTTCCCAACAATGGGAAAAGGAACACTGGGATAGAAGGGCAACGGAGGGAATTCACCAAAAGTATGTTTTTTTCTAAAAGTGAATGCTTAAGAAAATAAGAAAATTTTCCATCTTGACCTTAAGGTAACATTACCTGAAACATTCTTCATATGTTCCCTTGTGAACTGGTTAATGACTGTGTCGGCTGCCTAACCACCCAATTTAAGGAATCAAAAACTGCAAGAGCAGCAAGTAATGAAAACCTAATGAAAATGAAGACTAAAACTGTACAGAACAAAAAATTAATTTATTAAATAAAACCATCAAATGAAAATTACATTTCTCTTGTCAAAATCTGTTAGAAAATGTATAATATTTCTCAAATTTGAGCTTTTTCATTGTCACCTTGTTGATCCAGAATTCAATTTAAATTCTTCACCTCAGATATAAAGCTTTTAATGGCCAAGCTCCAATGAATCTTAAAGATCTTAAAGTTTATGATCGCAGGCTTACTTGTGGTTTCCAGAGTTCTAAAATCAGATTAAGAGGCACAGCCTTCAGTTATCAGGTGCCTCTCTTGTGGTACCAACTGCCAGTATGGGTTCCAGATGTAGACACCCTCTCTACTTAAGAATTTGCTTTTTGATAAAGCTTATAATTAGTGATGGATAAGGTAACCCCGAACCACTCCTTAATTATGCTGCTATAGATTGCCGAGGGACCTCCCACAATGCATTGAGCCCCCACATATGTAAATTACATTTCTTTTTTAGCAGGTATCCTTGGCCTGTTGTTATGGTGCTTTCTGACCCGTTTGTCCTGTCCTCTCAACTCTTAACTGGTTTCTTCCTGCTGAAAGGGAGTTTTCGTCTCCATGGTTACCTAGTGTACACTGAGGAAAGGGGATTGAATTCAAAAGAAGATTTAATCTTCTGTTGGTTGTACAATTGTTGGTTATTTAGCTGGGCAACTTTTTTTTCAATTCCATGATATGCATTGGACTAATTTGCATTCTAAGGAATTTGATTTAATGGAATTATAATGACTTGAGATGACTTTTATTGTGAAATGACTCTATTGAATATCCGAATATTGTATTATGCTCAGTGGAGTGAAATGTGAAGTTAAAGCAATACAATGTAACTTCTCAAAAAGCCCATTATGGAGCTTACCCTACAGGCTTGGAGGTAATGTACGGTTACACTGTCGTAAATACTTTTCACGTTTGTTGACGAACCGGCGAGGAGTCAGAAGGTGCAAGCCATGTCGACCGAGAAGGTAAGAGTAATCAAATGTACCTGGGAGCGTGAGAGGGGTCTATTTGTTTTTGCGGTAGGTGTGCCAGAAAGCAAGTCGAAGTACTTCCGCTTCCCGGGCCGCTCCAGCAAAGTTACATAGCGCAGTTTTTCCAACTCAGACCCCCGAAGGGCATAGGAGACAGGCCAATCGTAATATTAAAACTCATTCTAGCCGCACAATTTTTTTCAAGCTGTTATTTTAAGGTAGAATTGTTACATAGTATTGCTTTAACCATTTAGAACTACATTTCTTTATGGATTGTATGTGCATGTACTAGAGCTATATGGCATGGATCAATTTTGATACTTTCCAGCGAGTGCTGTGCTGAATCTCTCCACATTCTCAAGGTGTGTCAATGTATGTCTGCTTGGAAATATCTGGGATATGAATGCAAATAAGTTGTACAATTTTATTAATGCTGTTTACTTTGTCCACAACTAGACAAAAATATTCATTATCCTAAGTGTGCATTTGTGATTTCACATCTGAATAGTTTACTTCGGTTAAAAGAAAGCCTACTGTTTGCCCTGTTGTGCCATTCATTTGCGCTGATTTGAGAGCTGTTAAAATGGGGTCTTCGTCACACATGCTCCCAGCATCTCAGAGCAGGGAACACAGCTAATTTTCCCATGATTTTGAAACCCATTTTTTCATACTGACCACTTCTCAAAAAACTCTCCCTTAACCCTGAAGTCCCTGCAAACTTCAGACCCATATCAAAACCTCCCATTATTCTCCAAGGTCCTTGAAAAGGTAGTTGCTGCCTACCTTCAGGACTACCTCAAACACAAGTTTATGGTTTCCGTTCCGCCCACAGAAATAGCCCTGATCAGAGTCGCCAATAACCTGCTAATGGCAGCTGATTCTGGTTCACCTTCCCTCCTCATCCTTCTTGACCAGCCTGCAGCATTCAACACCAATGACCATCACATTCTTCTCAACAGGCAAAAAGTACAGCACTGGACTCAGTAATACTGTCGTAACCTGATTTAACCCTACCTCTCTGATGGAACTGAATATGTCTCCATGGATGGCTCATGGGCCAGGACTCACATGTCACCTGTGGGGTCCACAGGCAGCAGTGCTCAGGTCCATTCTGTTTACACTGTGCCTGCTCCCCCTTGGCCAAGTCATCAGCCGCTTTGGAATCTCATTCCACTGCTATGCTGATGACACACAATTTTACATGAAAACAGACACACCTTTCGTTGTCATCGCCATCATCATCACTCTCCATACTAACTGCCTGTCTTGAGGAGATAAAAGGTGTGGATGAAGTACAACTTCCTACAGCTCAATAGTTCCAAAACTGAAGCAGTTTTAGTCGACACCCCTTACCAAACCCGAACATCTGCCATAACCAGCATTGCTTTCTCCAGCCGGCATTCCCCTCTCATTAGCAGTCACCACATGGGTGTTTCTAGGGGTGGGGCCACAGGGGCATTGGCCCCAACTGAAATCTGATTGGGCCCCTGAAGTGCCCCTGTCCTGTCACTCATCTGTCCTTTGTCCGAGAGCAATGATCAAATTATAGGTGGATGCAATTCCATGCCAAAACACTAGTGGCGCTAACAGGAATGTCCAGCGTGAATAAAGCTTACAGATGAAGAAGATTTGAACGATCTCGCAGAGAAAGTTTTTTAACCGAAAACTGATGGCAGTCTACATTTTGAGGAGTTTATTGGTAATGGTAAGTCATAAATCCCTATTAATTTACAGCTCTTGCGTAGCTTAAGTCTGACAAACATTGCATTGAGAAGCAAAGCTAACATTAGTTACGAGTAATGTTAACTGAAGCCCTACTTGTGTTTAGACATGAACATTAGCATTTCGCTAATTCATGTAATGCCAATTCATGTACTTCTTTGTAATTTGCATTTGTGTGTTAACATTAACTATGTTTGGCAGTGATAGAGAAGAATATGAAAAATAAAACAGAGTGAGGTGTTCAGTGTAATAGCTGATAAGTGGCAAGCACTCAGGTCTGTGCACAAGGATTCAGGAAGTTGCCAAATATGCTTTTTATGTGCATTGTAATGCTCATTGTTTAAACTTTGTGATTGTTGATAGTGTGAAGTCAGTCTCTGAGGCGGATTGCTTTTTCTCACTTCTTCAAAAACAACATTGCTTTTTTATTTGGATCATATGTGGACACAAAATGGCATGACATTCAGAGAGAAATGTATGATGGTCAGCCTCGTGAACTTCCTAAGCTAAGCAGGTACACAGTCTGTCCCAATCTGCTTGATAGACTCCCAGCAGTGTACCGTTCACTGCAAAAAAATTGGGCTGGAAAGTCATGGTGATCAGGCAGTAGATGCGCATGACATTGCTAGCTTTGACCTTAGCTTTATTTGACTTTTGGTTACTTTCAAGGAAGTTCTGGGTCAGTCCAAGTTTTTGTAAGACATGCTACAGTCTCCCTCACTGGACCTCGCAGCAGCGGTCATTCTTGTGGAATCTTTCCTTGACACATTGCAGCAATACAGGAGTGAGGCCTTTTTTGAGGTTGTGTGGAAAGAGGGGGAGGAAAAGGCTGTAAAGTGTGATCTAAGCTTGGAAAGGACTGAGAGGAGGCAGCCTAAGATATGGTGGCTATGTGATTACATACTACATCAACTGGTGAGCGTAGAGTTGATGGAAACGACAAGGAAAACTTTAAAAGACATACTTTCTATCCAGTGCTCGATTCAATGTCTTGTGAACTGCAAAGAAGTTCCTCTAAGCCCAACTGCACAATCATGAAGGGAATTCAAGCATTTCGCCCTCAAAGCATAACCTTTCTACAAGAAGAGGCTCTTTTTTCCTTTGCCAAGATTTTTGATTCAAATGTTGATGACTTGGCCAACGATCACTGTATCAGATCAAGAGAGTTTTGAAGAGGAAAGAAAAAAGTGGGATGCAGAGGCTTACTACACATCTAGAATTTGTAGTATTCCTAGAAATATTCAAGGTGTTTCATGAGCTGTTTAGGCTCGGAAAAATAGCCATTGTGGTACCAGTGAGCAGTGCTTCATGTGAGTGCAGCTTTTCAGCCCTAAGTTTGATTAAAAATAATCTACGAACAACAATGACAGCATGAGCAAAGCAGCTGAGCATTGAGTCCTGACGAGCAAAAGCATTAGACATGAATGAATAGGTGAGAATGTTCAGTTCCCGTCACAAAAACCGAAGAATAATGCTGTGAATGTTAGTGAGAGAGAGATGTTTTGAACTAACAGTATTTGTGAAAAAGTAAAAAGGTTTAATAAATTAATAAAATGCTGGATTTTATCACATGCTGTATTCTGTACATGAGTATTTTGTCTATGTACAGTAAAAATGCATGTAAAATTGGTAAGGAGATTTTACTAAAATATTTTACTGCTTTTTTAATTACGTGTTTAATTAGGTGTTTGAACATGGTGTGACTGGTGAAATATATATATCTTACCAAAACAGGGGATTGTGTGCAAGGATGTTGGACAAATACTTGGCAAATATTGTGGCCCCTTACTCAGAAAAATCCTAGATCCGCCCACAAAGTCACCAACCTCGGTGTTAGATTGGACCCTCATCTAACCTTCGAGGCTCACATCCAAAACTTCTGCAAGACTGCCTTTAACCACCTAAGAAACATTTCCAAACTCTGTCCCACTCTTATCCTCACCAACACAGAGAAACTCATCCATGCATTTGTCTCCTCGCCAGCAAAAGCATCCAGAAGCTGCAGTACATTCAAAACAATGCTGCTAGGATCCTGATGAGAGTGCAGACATATGAGCACATCACCCCATCCTCCACTCACTACACTGGCTCCCCATCTCAGCTCAGATTGAGTACACGGTCTCTCTCCTCACCTTCCAATGCATCAGTGGTATTGACCCCCCATACCCGACAGATACCTGACAGAGCTCTTCACCCATACACCACAGCAAAATCCCTCTGCTCTTTGAACATCCACCGTGACCTAAAAAAAAACTTGCTTGTCTAAACAAACCTTAAAGACTTCGGATAATATGATGATATTCTTGCATGAGGCCCAATGAGTTGTGTTGATGTTCCATCTAAAGAAAACTATTTATCTTAATCTGGACCACACAAACTAATTCATTTACAACTGGCCAATCTGTAAAGATCAGCTGATTTGCTCCAATGTTACATTGTTATCATCTAAGTAATATTTGAGTTATCTTGTGCCAATTTCGTTTCAGTGTCTAACGTACCAACACCAACATGAAAGCTTTGTCCAGCTAATGAGCTCGACTCAGCTCATAGTCAATAGGAAATCAATATAATGTTTTAGGCTTTGTAGCAGACTGACACCAGTTTTCCTCCGTTTAGTGTCTTCCACCACCAATTCTATACATCAGTGCAGTATCACAACTCATCTTCTCTAAAACCTCCTTTGTAGTTACTTTGCAGGTTGTTTTTTTTTTTTTTTTTTTTTTTTAAATGATTCCAGATATTTCACCTTCACCTTTAATTAAAAGGTAAGACATTACTGATATTTGGTAGCACAGTCTCTCTTAGAGTGGAGTGGCAAAATGTTGTGTTGTTACTTGGTATATTCCTTCTAGAATATAAATATATTTAATACTTTTCATACATGTACAGAAGCCCTTTCACAAAGAAAAGCTATGCAGCCACATGACCAATAAGGTATATATTATCATAGAGATGGCCTACGAAGTCATCTGAAACATTATGTGCTGCTCGGCGAGTGTTCCTGATAAACTCCCTCTTTGACATTTTGTTTTTGACATGTGGGCTGGTGAGGTCGATGGACAACAGGATCAGACTGTAGCACAAGACGTATACAGCATCTGCGGAGAGATAAAAGCATACCTGGATTAAAGAAAGTAAAAGAAACATGATACAATGTAGAACCGTTTTCCGTTCAGTATAAATGGTGATGAGAATGACAAATAAATATCTACTGCACAACCTCTCGCGGGGGATGGATGGGCCGAATAGCAGTGAAATGAAAATGCCTCAGTTTGGCAGCCAGTCATTCCTCTGTCTCCTTGGGTGAATCCCCAAGCACTAATCTTGCTAATTATATGACTTGTCATACAAGTAGATCTAAAATAGTAACCAAGTGGGAGATTGTTCTTTCTTATGGCCCGAGGACATCAATAAACGCTCGAGTGGGACATTTTCACCCACTGATGAAAAAGAAGTCAAGGATTACTTTAAAAAGTTGAAAAAAACCAAAAACTTTTGTTGCTGGGTAATTCGACCAGAATGCAGCTTCTAAGTCAGTTGTATGAGTTTTCGGTTTTTGATCTACTTCAGAATTTAACAAAGTAAATGTCTCTTGTTTGCATCTTGAGAATTTAGTTCGAAACAGAGGGATATTATAATTTTGAGGAATACAAGAAATACAAGGAATATTCCTTGTAGCATCATTATCTCAATGCTGAATATCAATATTCCACTCAAACATCATATAAAAGTAAATTAAATTATACTGCCCTTAAATTTTCTGAATGTTTTAGTGTTCTCCACCAGATGAAGCACCTTTCCTTTGTTTGAGACAATCCATGAGCTTTCCTGAAGCGTCACCTTCAGGTCCAATTTACACTAACTGTTTACATAGTTGTATGCAACTGAAGACAACTAAACTATGTCAGAACACATGGAATCATGTGGTAAACAAAACGTTTAATAATGTTAATACTTCAAAGTGTTCACCTTCAGCTTTTATGACAACTTTGCACACTCTTGACGTTTTGCAAACCAGCTTCATAAGACAATCAACAAGAATGGTCTTCCAACCATCTTGAAAGAGTTCTCAGATGAGGACTTGGTTGTTTTTGTCACTGTGATTAAACTAATCCAAAACCATCTCATTTGGGTTTAGATTGGGTGACTATCCAGGTCATCTCACTCAGCATTCCTTTACTCCTTGGGTAAACAGCCATTACAAATATTGGAAGTTCGTTTTGGGTCTTTGTCCTGTCACAAAAAATATGGTAACACAAAGCCCAAACCACAATGCCAATTTGCTGCAGAATACTGTGCTAGTGATAATGGTCGTGTGTTATAAATTGCCAACAATGGTACCAGCAAAGCATCCCCACACCTCCAATTTCATCCTTTAACGGTGGGACCCACACATGAAGAAGCCATACATTACCCTTTCCTGAATTCCACAAAGGCATGGCAAATGTAAGCAAAATTCTCAAATTTTAATATTCCAGATTAAAATATAACAATCCAATACCAAAAAAGTGGGGAGACTGTAAAATGTAAAGAAGTCAAAATGCAATCATATGCAAATCTCATAAACCAATGTTCAGTTTCCAACAGGGCATAGTACACATATCAAATGTTGAGACTGAGGCATTTTACAATTTACAAAACCTCAACTCATCTTTAATTTCATGACAGCAACCGTTCTCAAAAATGGTTGGAATGGGGGCAACAAAAGTTTGAAAAATAAGTAGTACTCAAAAGAAACATGTTGCAAAGAATTAGGTTAGTTGGCAACAGGTCAGTAACATGATTGGGTATAAAAAGAGCATCTTTGGCAAAAGCTTCAGCAATCTGCAAAAAACTGTCAAGTAATTCTAAAACAACATTCCTCAACATTTTACTGTGAGGACTTTGAACACTTCATCATCTACTGTACTGTGAAAAATGTCAAAAGATTCTAAGAACCTGGAGACTTCTCTGTGCGCAAAGGACACGGATGAAAATCAATACTGAATGCTAGTCATCTTCAGGCCCTCCGATGGCACTGCGTTAAGAACAGGCACGATTCTGTCATTGAAATCATAGGCTCAGGAACACTTCCAAAAATCCCTGTCTGTGAACACAGTTTGCTGTGCGATCTGAAAAAGCAGGTTAAAGCTCTATCATGCAAATAAGGAGCCATATGCGAAAACGATACAGAAACACAGCTGTCTTCTCTGGGCTCATTTGAAAAAGACTGAAACAAAGTGAAACACTGTAGTGAAACGAAATAAAATCTACAAATCTAAATAAAAGGTATTTTTGGTAACACTGGACACAGCATCTTCTGAACTAAAGAGGAGAAGGACCTCCTGGATTGTTATCAGCGCTCAGTTTAAAAGCCTGCATCTATGATGGTATCCATGTGCATTGTTGCTTGTGGAACTGGCAACTTGCACATCTGGAGTTGCACCATCAATGCTGAAAGGTGTACATACAGATATAAGAGCAACATATGCACCCATCCAGATGTCATTTTCTTCAGGGAAGGCCTTGCATATTTTCAGCAAGACAAAACAAAAAAACATACTGCATCTATTACAATCAGCATTGTGTAAGTTCATACTTCACAAGAACTAGTTCAAAGTTCAGTTCACATAGATTACCAATTAATTAGTTAAAGCGATACAATGTAACTTCTCAAAAAGCCCACTATGGAGCTCCCCCTACAGGCTTGGAGGTAATGTACAGTTACACTGTCGTAAATACAACACCCTTTCGCTTTCACGTTTCACGTTTGTTGACGGAGGAGTCAGAAGGTGCAAGCTATGTCAACCGAGAAGGTAAGATTAATCAAATGTACCTGGGAGCGTGAGAGGGGTCTATTTGTTTTTGCGGTAGGTGTGCCAGAAAGCAAGTCGAAGTACTTCCGCTCAGCTCCCGGGCCGCTCCCGGGCCGCTTCCGGGCCACTTCCAGGCCGTTCCAGCAAAGTTACATAGCGCAGTTTTTCCAACTCAGACCCCCGAAGGGCATAGGAGACAGGCCAATGGTAATATTAAAACTCATTTTAGCCGCACAATTTTTTTCAAGCTGTTATTTTAAGGTAGAAATGTTACATAGTATTGCTTTAATGTTCATCATTCACATGTTCATTTCACACTTTTTTGACCTCATCTGCATTTCTTCACTTCTCTGAATTAACCTATTTTATTACTAAACACCAATACACTCAGAATCAAACTATCTTCATAAAAAATAAATAAACAAAACACACACACAGCGTAGCCTATTTTATTTGGTCTTTTTAGCACACCCATGAAAGCAGATCACTTTTACAACAACTCAAGTGATGAGTAAGAAATACATCAACTAGAGCTACAACTCCCTATTTGGGTAGCAGAATGTTTAAGCATCTGCACCCCAAAATTGCTGTCAAAAATGTATCGATTAATGTCTAAGATAGATTACTCAATTTCTCTACCAACCTCAAAATGGGAGGTAGATATATCCATCAGTTCTAATCATAACTTCTGGTCACAAATATGTTTGAACACCTTCAGAATGACTCGAAATCCTAATTTGCAGCTCATACAATATAAAATTCTTCACAGAACACATTATTCAGGACAAAGGATGTTCAGAATGGGTCTTACACACTCAGATATCTGCACACATTGCACGAAAACACACCTGATGATTATACACACGCTTTGTGGTTTTCTGCACCTGTACAGAAGTTCTGGCTTGAGGTCTGTGAGGACCTATCAACATGGCTCAAGTGTAGTGTTCCTGTATGCCCCACACTGTGGACACTGGGTGACTTAGGTGACATTAACATGGAAATCCCATAATTCCACTGCTGACACTGCTAAAGATGACAGATTTTCCTTTTTGGATCTCTAAAAGTAGAATTCAATCTCAGAGCCTGTATAGTTTTACTTTTTGCGCCTTGATGCCATTCTCATGAATTAAAACTTCCTGGCACATGTAACCCTTAGTAAATAACCTGTCATGTTTTATTGTGGCGGGTCGGACTGAGGGTACGCGCCTTTAAATTCCGGGTCGGAGGTGAGCTCATTGCTTGTTCCACAGCTGTTGCTGTCACTGCTGTCTCTGTGACATGTGTTGGCGTTTCCTTAAATCACCGCTGTTATATTCACGAATCAGCTGAAAACAACTCAGCCGACAGTGTTATTTTTCTTTTTCCTGATAACCACTTGACGGTCAGGTTTTTTTTCCCTCTGGTTTTCCCTCAACTTGTATGTCGAGTTCGAACCCACCCAGGATGGCGAGCTACTAGATCACCGCAACTGTGGTAGCAACTATCAGACACCAAGTTCCTTCTATGGACCTATTGCCTTTGAACTATTGGATTTATTGCCTTGGATTATTGACTCTATTTCCTGTGGATTATTGACTGATTGATGAACTATTAATTCATTTCGTCTACAATTGGACCCAGGAAAAGTGAAACTCTTGGGTGTCGTCGGGGGGGAGTTTTTCTGTTATGATTATTTTTTTCTCATATGTATATCTAACTGTTATTATTACATATCTTTCTAACACATATACAAATGATATTTGGATCCTGATTATTTTAATACAAATACTGAAAGGTATTTTCAGTCTCTGGGTGATTTATTGACACACACAGGCTCCGTAGTCGAACCTACTTCTGATTGCTTTATTCTAGCATTTGCCGCAGTAAAGTGCCTAGCCGACTAAGCGTTACACACAGGAGATAGGAAGCATAGTTTTAGGCTACGGCTACACGAAAACGAAACAAGGGTTTTTTTGAAAACGGGTACGAAAATTATTGCGGCCATACGGCAACGCTGCTGTAAAGACAGGTCCAGATGAAAAACGATGTAACGATGCAGTACACACGAAACACCTCTAGGTGCGCTGTAAGCCACCCCCACCGGTTACACCAGAACAATAGAAGAAGCAATGCGCATGCGTGTACGCCCAGAGCCCGTCTACGGACGTTCCATTAGACATTCTCTGGCTGTAGTTAGCAGTGTCTGCAGCAGTGCTGCTATCAATGTTGTGGGGTCCATGATGATCGCTGTCTGTCCTTGTTGTGTTGTCTTCTTCTTCCGGATTTTGAATGGAAGCCGCTTTTTGTTCTGGTCACTGACGTATGTGTATACGTCACTGCGTTAGCCATGTGGCTATGACGCAGAAACGAATCCGTTTTCGCTGTAACAATGGAAACGAAACAACCCCGTTTTCAAATCTTCCCACTCTGGAACCCGTTCTCAAAAACTATCGTTTTGGGGTAGTGGGAACGCCGGCTCCGGGTGGCCGCGACAGCCAAACGATAAGAAAAAGTATCGTTTACAGTGAAAAACGTTTCCGTGTAGCCGTAGCCTTATATGGTATGGAGTATGCCTCGGACCTTGTGGACATTGAGCCCTTCTGCCCTTTGCACCATTCCCAGGAAATGAGGAGGCCTTTCCCTTTCTTTCCTTGTCCCCCCTTCACATTCGGCATTAATATACTGTATATATATATATATTGTATTTTCACAAAAATAAATAAAAAAAAAAAGCTGAAGTTGGGCTTCAAGAGGAGCTTTATATTCATAAAGCCTTCCTTGTGTAGTGAACTCAAGTGTGGATTTATTATGAAACTTAACCTTTGGAAAGCGCAGCAAGATTACTGCATGGTAATGTTGGTGCAAAGATGCAGATGGGGGGATTTCCACACAAAGGAAGAGACAGAGATCATCTCATTTACCCCAACCTTTGTCCTTTGTAGAGGACTTGGAGATTCTCTCCCACCAGACCTGTCCCATAACGCCCAAATGCTAACTAAGCTGAACAAACAAAGAACCCTTTTAGGTGACGATTGGAGGGGCCAGACCAACTGTTGCTTCCTTCTTATCTAAACAATGTAAATCAAAAAGGGCACCTATCTGCTTTGATCCAGCCAGACGAGAAACAGACGTCTCATTGAATTCTCAAAATACTCTCTTCAGATTCACATTGTTAAATAACATTGGGCCTCATGCAAGAACCGTTCGTATGCACAGATTTGTTCTTAAATCGTCCGTACGAGTGATTTAAGAGAATTTGCGCATTCACCAATCTTTTCGTATTTTACGTTTTCTTTCAGGTACAAACAGAATTTACGAGTGATCCAGAGCTGTCGTAGGAGTTTCGTAAGATAGTCCGCTGTTGTTCCAATCAAGTTTGCTTGACTAATGGATTGTATATTTAATTACTTTGAAGCAAACATAAATAAATATATACATTATACCCCATAATGATGCTGACATTATTCTGTTTAACTTGAATTATGCACTAATTGAAGGTTCATTTGAATCTGTATATAACAAGGTCAATGGGAAGTGTAACCAGCAGCTGACTTGTTACTTTTGGATGCCTTAGCGGGTCAGGCTCTTGGAATCGAGCGTGTAGATATCCTTGCAGAGACAGACGAATGGGTGACATCGCGATTAAGATTGCCAAGGACTGCGCTGCTGAAAATATGCAGCTTGCTAGAGACAAAACTCCAGAGAGAAACACGCCGATCAAATCCAATTCCACCACACGTCCAGGTCCTCACCACCCTTGGATTTTTGGCCACTGGAACCTTTCAGAGGGAGATTGGAGACAGATCGGGGGTGTCCCAGTCCTCTGTGAGTCGTGCGCTCCCCTTGGTCATCAAAGCTCTCATCAGTTTATCACCCATGGTACATCAGATTCCCATACACCGCTGTCCAACAAGTACAGATTAAGAGGGACTTTCATGCCATGGCTGGACTGCCAAACATAATTGGAGCACGAGACACATATACGCATCAAAGCACCCTTGCCCCTGTCGTGGAGCGCAATGAGCTGAAGGCCAGGTGACCAGAAGACCCCCCTCATGGACCGCCCCATTAAAGTGCCATCATGATGATTCAACAACTGATTGCACGGCTTTAGTTGCAGTCATCGAGTTCCTGCCCATGGTGAGACAGGTTTTTTTTTTTAAAGCTATTTTCATGTTAAACTATTTCTTTTTTTTTTTTTTTTTTTCGGTGACTTTACGAACTACAGGTGACATTGAATAAACAGCACTCCTAATTGCTTCCCATTTCTTCGCTTTAGCAGGTCCCGTAATTCCACTGCTAAAAATGACAGATTTTCCTTTTTGGATCTCTGAAAGCAGAACTTCAGTCTCAGAGCCCGTAAAGTTGTTCTTTATGCGCCTTGATGCCATTTTCATGACTCAACACTCAACACTTCCTGGCACAGGAGCGAGGAAGCACAGCCTTATATGGTATAATTTTGGGCGTGGAGTATGCAAATTTTCTATCCTCGTGCACGTTCCCTTAAATACGCACAGGTGGTATTCATCATTTACGCAGGTCGTTTACACACTTTTTCCGAAGTTAAGAGCGTTTGTTGAATCTGACGTGGCGTGTTCGTACGAGACCTTCGTACGGAAAAAGTGAGAGAAATTTAGAATAAAAATACGAAAATGTTCTTGCATGAGGCCCATTGTTTGGTTCTTTATTCATATGTCATAACTTTACAGATATCCATGTGAATTTGAGAGGTATTCAAGATCCACAACCATTATCCATGTTATTTTATGTTGTTATTTGATGCCTTTTTCTTTTCATACGTTTATTTCATGTCTTTACCTTCATATCTTAACATAATCCTCTGGACAAATGTGTGTTAACACAAAGAAGAATTTTCTTTGAATTGAGTTTTCTTTGTTTTATCAAACTCTTAACACTAGAATTAAGTCTTGTACTTTACACACCCAAGCGAACGCCATAACGGTTTCAGGCATATCATTGGCTGAAAGTGGAGCATAAGCCTGCGTCATGCCCCGCCTCTGCGAATCAAACTCAGGAGACCCGCGAGAAGAAAGTTGGAAGAAGGGAGAATGAGAAGATTATTAGAATATAGTTAGAATGGAAGTCAGAAGAAGAAAGAAGCAAAGACAGATGAAAAGATGAAAGGATAGAGAGATGAGGAAGAAGAAAAAGATCCGAGAGAAGAAAGAAACAGAATGAAGTAATAGAAAGACATAGGTTTTTTGTGTTTTTCATTCGTCTCTCGTTATCTCGTCTCCATGTCTGTTTTACGTTGCACGTTTTAACCTCCGCTGCTGCATTTGTTATCAGATAGTTCGTTTTTCCTACAAAGATAGCCAGCGTAAGCTTGTCAACTTTTTGCACTTTTTGTAACTCCAACACTCAGGTGAACATTTGTTCCTTTGTGACGGTGAAGTCTCGATATCAACCAATTCTGCATTCGCATATGAGTCGGGACCTTGATAGGGACTGATGCGGCGCAGCCGCCTGCGTGTTACGCATGTGCGAATGCGGGAGAAAACGCCCCCGTGGATTAAAAGGTTATAGGAACTGCCAAAGGTTCCTACAGTCCGAATGCGGCTATTAACTCATTCTCCACTTTCAAATCCCATCTGAAAACCCACCTTTTTAAACAGGCCTACTCCCTCTAACTCTCTTTGCATTATTGATTTTAATTATTTCTAATAATTTTTGTTGTTGTCGTTGTTTTGTAAGGAGACCTTGAGTGCCATGAAAGGCGCCTGTAAATAAAAGTATTAATAGTATTATTATTATCATCATCATAGGACTCCCTGAAAACATCGAGGGCCAGCATCCCACAACTTTCATTGACATTCTACTGAGAGAAACATTTGGAGCAGTAGCTTTTCCCACCTCTACTATCGCTGACAGAGCTCATCGGATCGGACCATAGCAAAAGAAGAATCCAGCTGA
Source organism: Odontesthes bonariensis (assembly GCF_027942865.1). Taxonomy (NCBI): domain Eukaryota; kingdom Metazoa; phylum Chordata; class Actinopteri; order Atheriniformes; family Atherinopsidae; genus Odontesthes; species Odontesthes bonariensis. Next base: position 40,084,863 of record NC_134509.1, read on the forward strand.
CTCCAGACCACGTCCCCTCATTGTGCGAATTCCCCACTTTCAAACCAAGCAGCGCATCCTGAAGCCAGCAAGAGTAGCTAGCTCCGTCTCATTTCGAGGTTCTACGATTCAATTTTTCCCAGATTTTAGCGCTGAAATCTCCAGGAAGAGGGCAGCTTTTGTTCCAATGAAAACACAGCTGAAGAACGTGGGATTGAGCTATAGAATGATGTTCCCTGCCAAGCTCCAGGTTACCGACAAGGACAGGCAGAGGAATTCTTTTCTCACCCCCGAGGAGGCGACCTGATTTGTGAAGAGACGTACAGGCGAACAGGGTCTGGAAGACTCCAGCTCACAAGAAGAATCGTAGCGCAGTCGGGTCATACTGCGCGGGTGAGTGGTGTCTGGATGGACCTTGTTATATGTGAACTCTGATCGGTCATTCCTTTTTTATTATTATTATTTTGACTAATGGGATGTAACTTAAAAGGCCCTGGTGGATTGAATAGAAAACAACAAGAGTAAAAAGATCGTTTTAGATTTGGACTAGCTGTTTTGTTGTGATATGTTTGGTTTCCTGTCAATGTCGGTCAATATGTCCACATTGGTCAATGCATTTTGTTTTCCTTATTGATGCCCAAAACATGCTGTTTTTCTTTTTTGTTTTGATTAGACATTATAGCCATGGTTTGGGCCCTATGGTGGAGGCTATATGATATCTTCTGAGTTCAAGACTAATTGACATTCTTGCTGCCCATAGCCTTCACTTAGGCTACTATTGCACTATCAATGTTTTTGAGTTTTGCACTTAACCTTCAAAATTGCTGTGTTAACAGAGTAGTATAGAGTTGTGCCTCAGTGGTTGTGCGAAATGTGCATTTCTGAAGTGATGCTGAGAACACTCATCAAATTGGCAGTCAATCACTCTTACACTGCATTTTCAACTGTTGACCCAACAGGCTTATTTAACCAAACTTTGTCAGTGGCATATGATATGTTCACCAGAAATTACAGAAATTATACAGCGTATAGAAGGTGTCTAATAAGTTGTTGCAGTCTCCATGTTTCCTAAAGCAAAACACTTTATTCAAATTATTCTTGCAGTACATGATCCATATTGTAGATTTTTATTTGTAACCTCAGATTTTTAGTTAACTCTGCTGAGCTAACCCTCAGCAACTTATCTTTCAGCTGGGCATGGGGGCAAACAATGCTGTAATCTACACCATCATAGACCTTTTCTTCCATCCAGAGGACCATGGGAGCACTCTCAGAATGATGTTTAGTATATCATCCGCATAAAGAGAGGCCTTGTGCTCCAATACAGCGTCCCCTTGATATTAGGGCTTTGTCATAGAGCCATAGCCAGAGGCTCCATGGCAATGGTGAATAGGAGTGGGGAAAGAGGGCATCCCTGTCTTGTACCGTGTTGTAGCTCAAAGTCGTTTGAAATGTTGTTGTTAGTACGTACTGCGGCCATTGGGTGAGTGTATAAAATTTTGATCCAGGATATGAATTTAGGACCAAATTTAAAAGACTTTAGAGATTTGAAAAGATAATCCTACTCCACCCGATCAAACACTTTTTTAGTGTCAAGCGAAATTATTACCTCACAGTGTTTGTCACTGGGTGAAGATGGGCAATACAAAATGTTACATAGGTGTCTGATATTAAAAAAAGAATTGCGACCTTTTATGAATCCCGTCTGGTCAGGAGATACAATTGTTGGTTCTACCTTCTCAAGGCGATGTGCCAATACCTTAGCAAGGATTTTAGCATCAGTGTAGCATCAGATAGGGCGATAAGTACTGCAGCTAAGAGGGTCTCTACCTTTTTTAAACCAATAATGATGTAATTGCCTGACACATGGACTGTGGCAGGGTATTTAAGGTGAGAGACTCCTCAAACAGACAGTATTAACGACGAGAGCTGATCTGAGAATTTACTGAGAATACAACTATCTCATACAATTTAATGCTGCACACTTTTAAGTTTCTTAATCTTTTACTCTAAAGGTTTTCTGTCATATTGTTGACAGACTTTAAGTCAGTCAGTCAAGTTATTTTTCATGAAGTATGATTCATGTGAGACTGCAAAAAAGATATGTTCACAAAAAGTATATAAAAATGTATATTGTACCCATCGGGATTGATCATTAAAAAAATTTACAGCAAATTGCAGCCTTCAGCTAACCATTAAGTTAGGCCCACAACAACCAAATCAGTATACAGGATAAGTTCAGTATAAATGTATGCAAGGACGTACCAGGACTAAGGCCAAGGTCACGGACAAGACCCGGGTTACAGGCACAAAACCTGTGGCTGAACTTCGTAATTAGGGTTTCCAGATACTCTCCTCTCTCCTCAGGTGCATGGATGTGTCTGAAAAATTCCCGCAGAGCGTTGGGAAGGAACTGGTTACTGAAGTTGTGAAGTGTCACCAATTCGTCCAAGACATCCCGCCTGCATAGACAAAGACATATACTGATGTAGCCCTTGCTAAAACAATCGATTTATTTTGAGAACAAATATTCATAGATCATAAAAGTTCACCATGTATTGAAGTGGGTAAAAATGCATAAATATGGTTAAAATGCAGAACAAGTTAAAAATGCAAAAGAAGTGATCTGTTAAAATACACGTTATGCCATTTCATTTCATAGTGTTTGTGAGATATGAGTCATTTTGTGATATTTAGGCTCACTGTATTATTACTTGTTTTGTGAGTTGTCAATCATTCAATTCTTTGACAGTATTGGCATGTGTAGAGCTCAGGTAACTGCGGCCAATCGTAGGGCAGTCTATAGGTGAGGGGGTGGGACAGAGCAGATGTCGTGATTGAGGTGTGCAGAGCGAGGAGAGTAGGGAGACGAGTGATCTTGACCAAGTCCGTGTTGGACTATTATTTCTGATCACTGCCCAGTGTCATTTACACTTCAGCCCTGTGAAATTGCAAATCAGGCTGAGGATTCAATACTCAACTCATGACAGATACAAATTTTGCAATCACTTAGTCACACATAAAGTTATTTTTTTAACCAATGAAAGACACTATTATGGTAAACTTTTAAGGCATATTTGAGAGGTTGCATAATCTCTTTCCTGCAAGAAGTGTAAAGGCGGTAGCATGGTTGCCGCGTCTGTCACGGCGGTGTCGCACCGTGACGTCAAAATGACGTTTCAGGCCTGGCGCTTCCCTTGAAAAGACGGCGCAGCGCGTTGTCGTGCACCAGTCGATTTTTGTAACTTGGCGGCGCCGAGCACAACGAACCGGATGGACCGATGTGAGACCAGGCTCAGTGAGGAGGTGCGTTTGTACAGGCAGCTGTACAGGCAGCTGTACGAAACTGCAGTGAAACAGCACAGGGAGCACGTAAACTCCCAAAACTGATGCACAGAGATTGGCAGAACTTTGGGGAAAGAGGGAGAGTTCTGTAAGAATGTGTGGAAGAAGCTACGGGACAGATACGTGAAGGAAAAGAAGAGGGCAGAGACTCTGTTGATGCCGGGGGCTTCAACCTTCACCTCTTTGAACTGAATTAAAAAATTAAAATGATCCGAAAACTGCAGCAGTATCATTAATTACAGTATTCTTGCTCTTGACAGCGGCATTGTTTTCTTCTCCACTTTCGTGGTTGTAGAGTAGAGGTAACCTTCACGTAGCAGCGCCACCTCTGTGACGGAGAAAATTGCAACTACTGGCGCGCAACGACTTGCGCCACTATATAGGGTCCTATGGCGGGCACGAACTCGTGACGTCATCAACACCGCTCGCGCGAGCAGACGCGGCAACCATGCTAGAGCCTTAACAGGTAAAAGCAGCTAGAACTAGAGGAACAGATCCATCAGTTGGACAGAGAGAATGCCCAGAAACCCTCGCTGGAAACGTATTAAAACATTTCTGCGCTTAAATAAAAACTCAACAAAGCACTGTCAGAAAAAGTCTGCAGAGCTTTCACCATTTATACCAAACAGAAATTCCTTCAATAACTTTAGGCGCCTCTTTAATATTATACACTCTCCCAGACTTCCCAAGAAGGACCTCATCATCCTTATTTCGGATTCCAAAAAGGCGTTCGATCGGGTCGAATGGCCTTATTTATTTGCAGTCTTGCAGAAATTCAATTGTGGTGATACATTTGTATCTTGGATTGGGTTATTAATACAGTAGATCAGTGGCGGCTGCTGACTTTTAAAACAGGGGAAGCCCATATTACGCGTTCAGGGTTGTAGTGGCTCGTGCCATCCCAAAGCAGAAGATAGCAAAGTTAAAAAGAATTAGTTATAACATAGCTGTGTCTAGTATGACAAGTATGCCCAGCAAATACACAGAAAGAAGGTATAGACTTTGAAAATTCACACAGCAAGGCCAAAATCAAGTATGATGGAATCTAAGGCCTGTAAATGGCTGGATCTGTGGCTGGATCAGAATCTGTGGAGTATTTTTCCCTGTCATAATGAATACTTAGAGTTTGATGGTGGTGGTAAGTATTCTTAAAAAAGGTAACATTTGTGAATGGGCAGCATGAATTCTGGAAAGAAACAACTAAAAGTATTACAGCACTTTCACAGACAACCAGTCTCTTTCGTATCCGCTTTGGGACTGAAGTTCCAGCGTGCTTCTCACCGCTTAAAAATTCGGCTGCCACAACATCTCTCATGATGGACACACTAACTCCAATCATCACGACACAGCCCCTCATATTGACACGCCATGGCATGAGTTTTTGTCGATTTAGCCAATGATGACCTAGAATTGTAGAAAAAAACTTGACTCTCCCGCCCCCTCCTGAAGCCGGGCGTCCTCGGCTCGGAAGCCTGGCTGTTAGTGGCGGCTTCATAACATGATTTCCTCAGTGAACGGCGGCGATTTCAGAACAAATCACATCATTAAGCTACAGGACAACATGTTGTAGTTAGTAAATGCAGTATTGGGCATATCTTGTGTTTTGTGAATAACTGTTTTATCGTCAATTTGACATTGAAGATGTAGCAATTTCGCCAGAGAATGGGAGAGGCTGTCCGGCTTCCCCTGTTGTCTCTGAATAGCCGCGGCTGCAGTAGACCCTGTGCTAAGATACTTACTAACCGAACTCTTTCTACCCCATTCCAACTCTGCAGAGGCACAAGGCAAGGATGCCCTCTCAGCAGAGCATGTGAACGGAGCGGAGCGCAGCGCAATTCCCGCTCAGGAGGATGTTCGCTCATTCGCTCCCCGCTCAAAGTTGAGCCAGGACGCTCCGCTCAAAACTCGCTCCGCGCTCACCTTAATTTTCCTGCTGCTCAGGCGAAATCGCTCCACGCTCGCTCAAATTTTCAGGAGAAGGAATTTTCTGACATTTAACTTCATGTAATTATGACAGGGCCCTGGGACACACGGCGTTTGATTTAATGATGTGACCGGTGTATTGTCTTATTTAACTGGCTGTTAAATTATCGCCACTGACGTACAAAAAATAATGTTTAGAAAATGTTGGGCGCCAGGTAGAAAACTACTTCGTCAGGACGAAGCCCATCAGATTACTCAGCTTAAATATGCATCACACGACACAGCAAAGAGAGAGCCCAGGCTGGGTTAGGCAGGAGGAGGGAGAGGCGTGCGTGTGTGTGTGTGTGTGTGTGTGTGTGTGTGTGTGTGTGTGTGTGTGTGTGTGTTAGTGTGTGTGTGTGTGTGTGTGTGTGTGTGTGTGTGTGTGTGGCCGCGAGAGCATCAGCAGAAACGGAAGCAAAGCAGAGGAAACGAGGGTCACGGTTAGAACTAGCACCTGAGCAGTCAGCTTAATTCAGACAATCAGAAAGGGGAATATGTCTTCACGGTACCTGACCTGTTCCTAGCGTTCCCGTGTCCCAAGACTCCAGACGAAATACACAATCCACGCTCGATAGTGTTTGTAGGCCCGACAGTTCGGGCGTTTCCCTGTTTATTATCCGCACTCTCTCTGCAACTAATGCTAGCTCCACCACACATAGAACACACCGTTGCGCCCTCGACTTGAATTGCTCACTTCCTCATTTACTACGCGTGGCTGCTTGTCCCCAGCTGTGAACGTAACATCTCGCGCCATTCATGTTGCACCGCGTTTCCTATTTAATTATTAATTTATTACACTAGACTACATTAAATCAAAAATGTTATTTTACAAATTTTATAATCCGACATTTTTAATTGACATTGTGAGCGCATCGGAGCGCATCGGAGCGAACTGGAGCGGAGCAAAATCCTCGCTCCAGCTTTTGAATTGAAAACCGCTCTCCGCTCTCACCATATTTCACCGCTCCGCTCCACCATCCGCTCCACGCTCCGCTCCGTTCACATGCTCTGCCTCTCAGCCCGCTTTTGTTTGCTCTATTCATTTGAGCCGCTTGCAGAAACCATTCGCTCACATCCTACAATCCAGTGTTACAATACAGAGTATACCGAGAATAGATATCTCTTTATCCAGATGACATTTTGCTGTATGTTTTGGAATGCTAGATATCTATTCCAACTGTATTGGAGGTATTTTGTTAATTTGGTACTTTCTCTCGATATAACATTAACCGGAATAAAAGCAAATTACTACAAGTAAGACTCGAAGATCAGGATTGACTCAAACAGCTTCCCTTTCGTGTAACATTTGACAATTTAAATTATTTGAGGATCATTGTCACAAAGAAATACACAGCGCCCTCTATAAAGCCAATTTTCCTGCATTGTTAAAGAAACTAGAACACAATATCCAATGTTGGAGGGCAATCCCAGTTTCTCTGCTGGGTGGAGTAAAGGCTATGAAAATGATCTTTCTTCCCCAGATACCTTACCTCTTTCAAAATCTACCTTACTAAATCCTTTTTCAAGAAATTTGACTCCATCATTCTCCCTTTTGTATGGAATTATAAAGCCCACAGAATAAGAAAAGACCATCTATGCAAGCATAAAATCAATGCGGGCTGGGTCTGCCTGATTTCAGGCTGTACTACTGGGCTCCAAGGGCCCGCTCCATCGCACTTTGGCTAGATGATACCCGATCAACCTTTACAGGGTTAGAGATGGAGCATTAGCCTGCTTACCTAATTCTATCAGAGCAGTCCTATTATCACCTGTGCCAGCAAGCAACATATGCTATAAACGCAATCCAATTATCTATGATATGATAAGAACATGGAAACAACTGAGGAAACACTTCAAGCTCAGGGCCCTGTCGTTCCCATCCCCCATAGCAGCAAACCCCACCTTTGTTCCCTCCTCTCTGGACAGGTCCTTTAACATTTGTAAACAAATAGATATTTGCAACATTGCTGACCTATACATTGAAGTTACATCAAAAATACAAATTGCCAAAAATGATTTCTTTAGATACCTGCAGATCAGAAATTATGTTAAAACTTATCTTTCCAATTTTGAATGGGCAAAACCTAATGATTTAGAAGCGCCATCAAAGTCTTTGCCAACTCAAATGCAATAATATCCTGATCGTATGAAACTCTACAAAACACAAGCCTTCCTAAAATAGACATCATAAAGGCAGAATTGGAAAGGGAGCTTGGTGTCTAAGTGCCTTTGTATGTATAGAAGAGAGTTTAGAGAACATCCAGGTACGCTCTATTAACACCCATCACTGTCTAGTACAATTTAAGATCATCCACAAATTACACTATTCAAAGACAAAACTATATAGAATGATTCCGGATACTTCACCACTGTGTGAGAAGTGTGGGCTCATGAAGCTGACGTTATAATACAGTTATCTCCTCTGTCCCAGGCTTCATGAGTACTGGTGAAATATATACTATTTTATTTCCAGGATTCTGAAAGTACGGGTGGAGCCTGACCCTGTTTTCATAATCTTTGCTGTTATGGGTAAATCTTCTAAACTAAATGTTATTTAGCAGTGCCTTCTAACATATGGTGTCATATTGGCAAAAATAAATAATCCTACTTTTTTGAAAAAAGAAAGAAGCATCCTACTTCAAGTTGTGGTTGACAGATCTGACAGATACCCTTCATCTGCAAAGAATCAGATCATTTTTGAGGGACATAGTTATTATTATCATTTAATCATTAATGTAACATTTGTGTCACTCCATAATTATTGTGCCTCTTTGTTTTGTTTTTTATTTTGTACTTACTGTATATGTGAATTTCTTTAAAAAAAAAAGAAACATACAGTTGTCATGGGCATTTCATGTTGATGCAGGTGTTTCTCAATAAACATATTTGAAACAAAGAAAGACTGTTAGTGACATCACCTCCAGAGGGCAGGAGTGAAGGTCTCACAATCTAGCGTTCAAAGAACACTTCTTGAACAAAAGTACAGAGACGACACCAGAAGTTGCAAACCACTCATTAGCAAGACAAATAGGAAGACCAGGCCGGAATTTGCCAAAAAGTACAGAGACGAGCCTAAAAAATTCTGGGACAAAGTTTTATGGACTGATGAGACAAAGATTAACCTTTACCAAAGTGATGGAAAGGCTAATGTTTGGAGAAAGAAAGGATCTGCTAATGATCTCAAACATACAAGCATTTGTGAAATAGAGTGGAGGTAATGCCATGGCTTGAGGTTGCATGGTTTCCTCTGGGACAGGCCAATTAGAATTCATTGATGATGTAACACATGATGGCAGCAGCAATATAAACTCGGAAATCTAAAGAAACATTTTGTCTGCTAATTTAAAGAAAGGTGCAGCCAAACTGATTGGGAAATCCTTCATTGTGCAGCGAGATAACGACCCAAAACACAGTTCATCAGGGGCAAGAAGTGGAAGGTTTTAGACTTGCCAAGTCAATCTCCAGACCTTAGAGTATGCATTTTACCTGCTAAAGAGGAGACTGAAGAGAGTTACCCCCCCCAAAACAAACAACAATCAAAAGAGGCTGCAGTAAAAGCTTGGAAAAGGATCACTAAAGAAAAAGTTCCTTTCCACAGTCGCCTCAGGCACGCTCAGGGCGGGAGATTGGACTGAAGACAAGTTTTGGTGCAATCTGTTGGTTTCCTTAGCTAGGAAATTGTTTTTGAATTGGCTCTATATGTATTAATTGGATTTTTTTTTTTTAATAATTATGATTACAATGAATTGAACTCCAATTGGCTTGAATTGGACTATACTATTTAAAGCTGCAGTCGGCAGGTTTTCAAAATTGCGAGTCTAAAGTCGGAAAATTCGAACTGATACAACTTTCAGGTCCCTCCCCCAACCTCTAACAAGCTCCGAATCGCCCCCCAAACCCCTCCCCCTCTGTGGACGAGGTTGTGCACGTGAGTTCACACCAGTGTGAGCGCACACAAGCTGGGGCAAACTCACGCTCAGCAGCGTGTGCACAAGCTGTGATTGACAGGTAGGATTCCTCCACCCTAACTTGATTGGTTAAAAACAGCCGGGAGCGCTCGGTTTTTGTAAGCATGATTACAGGCTTCAGAGGGAGCTACAGATTTCGTTATTTTTCCTAAACAGCCTATTTAATATTCTACTTCCAGAATCCCATGACAGTTCAAGCTAATATGACTAAAAAAAAGTTGCCGACTGCCGCTTTAAGTGCCTTGAGATGACATTTGTTGTAATTTGGCGCTATATGAATAAAACTGAATTGAATTGAATTGAATATACCTGGAATTAAAAGATGAACGGCCGAGGACAAGGCTTATATTAAGCCAGGAGTAGGCCTAAGTCAGACTGGTAAAGCTATGTCATTTAAGTGGCTGTCATGAGCGTGGCTTACGTTTGTCTTAGTTAGTCCCAGACTGTGGAGTCCTGGAGTAAGCTTAAATGAGAACACCTGGATCAAGCCTCATAGTGGGAGCACAGCCTGTTAGCCTAATGGCGCTTGTAAAAATCTGGAATGGAATTGAGGACAGTTTTGCTGGAGGGAATTTTGACACCAAACATGGCTGAAGCTAGAAGAACACGCTCAAAGAACTATACTGAGTATGAAAAAAACTCTACTTGAACCAATTGTGGGAAATCATGCCGTCATTGAAAGTAAAGCCCATACAGCTGCTATTTACAGTGAATTCAATGCCAATGAAAATGTAACCACAAGAGCGGTACAGCAACTGCAAGTGAGACATGTCTATTATGATCTGTATATCACAAATGTCATATAGTTTTGTGATATTGTTTATATTGATATCTGCCTTCATAGACTCTGTGGAAGAACATCAAATTAGATTTGAAAAAAGGATTGCAGAGGCCAGAAGAGAGAGATTCACTACTGGTGGACCCCCACCAAGTAAAGACAAGACCGATGAATTGGCTGACTTGTTGACTGGAATAATAGAGGAACAGCAACCTCTGGATGGTAAACCAGATGATGACCATTTGGACAGTGGACATGAAGAACTGAGCCCAAATGGTAAATATAGCATAGAAAGTAAATTAGTTACCTCCCTCTGTACATACAGATGATTCCACTGTCTGTGTCTGTCTTTATTTTTATTTCAATTCAGGACCATGTGAGTTTTCGTATCTTAACAGTGTTCTTTTACCACAGGAAATTATTCTAACCCTGGTGGAAGAGCCAGTGCACAGTGACTGTGCACCCTCCACATCTGATATGGCATCTCAGAGAAAAGATGCTGCCACCACCTTCCAGCAGAGACCAAAAAGGATGTCCATGCTTGAAAAGTTAGCCTTATGCTGCGTGTACACCAAGGGCGACCTATGCTACCTGGTAGCGGAGGTAGCTGGAGAAGCTTCGCTTGAGAATTTGCTTTGGTAGCTTTGTTCGCTCGTGACGTCACATTTAGAATGTTCAACTTTTAAAGGCCCCGTGGCTGTGCAGCACCCCCGCGAAAAAGAACAAATGAGGAAAGAGAGGGCAAGGACACGAATAAATGTGTTGTTATTTACAATTTGTTATACAAGATATACATCACGTTAAAAATTATGAAAAACTACATTAGGTACACCTGAGAAGAGCAGGAATACTAGTGTGTCTTGTTCTGCCTCCACCTCTGGCACCCTCTATACTTTCATTACCCCCTACCCGAACCAGGGTTTGAATCCCATTCCCGCTTATCTTACCTCTTTTATTTCTCCCCCTACCCGAACCAGGGTTTGCATCCCCACCCCGCTGTGACTGGTGTGCAGTTGGTGAGAGGCTGAGGTAGCTTGTGGCTATAAAAAGATGGTTGTTGTGGTGTGAGGAGCAGATCTATATAGGGAGTATAGGGAATTACTCACTGAGTCTGGTCCTTTATTTTATTATTTATTTTTTCGTTAGCACAAGTTTCTTGTGTTTACCTTGAATAGGGATGGCTCAGGTAATCCTGAAACATCCCATAGTTAAGCTGCAATAGGCCAGACTGCTGGGGGGCCTCATCTGTCACACCTTTCCTCACTTTACTCTCTTTATGTATATGTGATATTATTGTGGTCATTAACTCGTGTTTCCCTGTTCCAACAGATATCCTTTGAATGGTGTTACAGTGCCGCCGCGCCCCCCCCCTTTCTGTCTTCTCAAACCCCAGCTGGTCGAGGCGGATGGCCACCCTTCCTGAGTCTGGTTCTGCCAGAGGTTTCTTCCTGTTAAAAGGGAGTCGTTTCTCTCCACAGTCGCCTCAGGCACGCTCAGGCCGGGAGATTGGACCGAAAAACAAAAAGTTTTCAGTGCAATCTGTTGGTTTTCTTAGCTAGGAAATTGTTTTTGAATTGGCTCTATATGAACGAATTGGATTATTTTATGAATTATGATTATTATTAATTAATTGAATTCCAATTGGCTTGAATTGGACTTACTATCTAAGTGCCTTGAGATGACATTTGTTGTATTTGGCGCTATATAAATAAAAATGAATTGAATAGCAGAGACAGCTGTGAAAAATAAACTAAATTCAAAATAAAATCCGAAATAAAACTTAATTGCAGTGAGAAAGGTATGCGTGGGGTTACTACACTATTGTATTGAAGCACTCGACACGGCAATTGCAACAGTCTCAGGATTAAACGACTATTGTTTGGATAGGAACCAAAGTTTACACGTCTGTTTCTGCGAACCCCGCGGATTGTCGGACCCCTACAATCTGTGGATTGTCATTGGTTTTCGCCGAACCGCGTCATAGCTCAGTACCATAATATTAGCTTGAGTTTAATCGCTGGAATCCGCTCTGGTCGACCAGTTCGCTCACCCTCCATAGAGAAATAATGATTTCCGGCGCTCAGGTCACTCTTGGTGTACACGCAGCATTAGAATTTCACGAGCAGAAAATGAAATCTCTGAAAGAAGAGCATGACATTAAAATAATGAGAATTCTACAGGTCAAATTGGATGTGAGAGATGTTCAAAGAAAGATGCATGTGTGAGTACTGTAGTCACCGCAACCTACATTTTAGAACAGCCTTGGTTGAGTTTCTCATTTCATTTTTCAGCACACTATTTAAATATGTTGGATACAACAAACACTTAAGGCAAAACAAGCCATAATCAATACATTCCATGGTTCAATGTATCTTTTTTCTAACTGAAAGTGCTGCAATGTGAAAGCAGCTCTGAGCGCAAGTCCTCGTTGGTTATTTTCTGCCACCAGCATGGGCACATCTGGATCATTCTGGTCTTCCATTGGAGGATCAGGACAATTAAGCTGCTTCAGGTAGTTGTGCAGCACAGCTGGAGCAATGATCACCTTGCAGCATCTTCTTGGCTCAAAATGAAGTGTATTACGTAAACACTGGAAATGATTTTTACACACTACAAACATACACTCGACCATCCCTCTAGTGTGAATATGAGCTCTGTTGTATCTTTGCTGCTCAGTTGTTGTGGCATGTGGCCAAGTCGTGAATAAATAGGAAAGGAAATAGGAACTGAGCATATACACCAGGGATGTCCAAAGTCGGTCCTCGAGGGCCGCTGTCCTGCAGGTTTTAGATGTTGCCCTGCTTCAACACACCTGATTCAGATGAAATGGATCTCTTCAACAGATTGTTAAGTTCTGCACAAGCCTGTTAATGATGTCTTGATTTGGCGTTTCTAGAAATGTTTATTGTAGTTTTCATTGAAAGTCTCGTCCCATTTTCAATAATATGCTGCTTTAATGGTTTGTCTGTGACAGACAAAAATAGTTGAAACAGCCTTGTCAAAGTGTGCTCCACGATTATTGGAGTCCAGTTCAAAGACCTGTGTTCACTTTGGAAGATACAAGTGGTCCACATTTGGCCATGTTCACTCCAGTGAATTTGTTCTGATGCCCTCAGGGTGGCACAATTATGCACCCCCAAGGAAAATAAATCGTTATTCAGATTCTTTTATTCCTTCCGCTGTTAGATTGCTAAATATAGATTTTTTTTCTTTAGGTTTCAGTTTGTATTTATGAGGTTGTTATCGCCTGAGGGGATCGGCCATCCGAGGCCACTTGTAGGTGTCAGATGCTGACATCTTGTCACATATGTTGGAATTGTTGTTGTTGTGGTAAACTTTGAAAATTCCTCCATAGTTATGTAAAATGATAAATAACATGATACAGAAAATGATTACTTTAAGGTTCTGCTGCTGAATCATGGGGTGTACTCACACACTTAATCCTAGTTTAATCTTTGTAAAAGAAAGTCATGACATGGTGTAATATGTCTTGTGTTGTTGTTCATTTCATGTTGTATTTACTTTATTTTAAGACCTGGTAATGACCACATGATTTTTTTTAACAATGACCTGATGTGAAAAACCTCAGAATTAGAAGATGGTGTATGTTGTTTTTTCTGTCAGTCTATAGCTCCCTTTACAGTAACAAAGACATGATTCACAGGCAGGCTTCAATGTTGGCTGTGCTCAACTTTCGGAATTCAAGGGACAAGCAATCATGACCAAAGACATGAGATCAGAAATGTAACTTGATGAACAGAATGTTCCACTGCTGCTGGAAATGTTCTGAACTTTAAACACGTCTTTAAAAACTTTACCCTGCCAAGCAACGCTGGCAAAGCTTCAACTCAATTCAGCAACACAGTAGGTCCCCCTGAGACATGTGATTGAGAAATGGGACTACTGAAGCCTAAATTTCATTTTGCACACACATAAACATAGGTTATGAATTTTATCTTCTTGTGATAAAATATTTACATTTTTCATGACTAAAGGGGACTTATGGGGTTTCTGTGTGTGTGTGTGTGTGTGTGTGTGTGTGTTGGTGTTTACGTGTTAACCTCTCATCAAGATAAATCCTCAGCATCTTCCAGTTGAGCCGTCTGGTGTAGAAAATGAACTTAGCCAGCTCTGTTGGATGATCCACTAGTATGCCTTTAGACCTGAAGTAAGCGACACCCTACATGCAAACACAAACACAGATACACAAAGATAATGAGCTAAATATAAAGAATCCAAATGGAATACATCTACATGCTGTATGTGGTGTGGTGGTTAGCACTGCTGCCTCACAGTAAGAGTTCCTGGTTTGAATCAAATCCAAGCAGGCTCTGTGTTGTTGTGCATGATGGCGCCGACTGTTGTGGCATGCCATCTCTCTGTCTCTGTTCCTGTCTTGTATGTATTGTTCGTTGCTTTAACAGTGGTGTCTTTGCTAGTAACTGAATCTAAATCCTCACTGGTGTATGAGCGCCAGGCCCTTTTAGACATCCGAGACATAATCGGAAAGTTTAGTCCTGTTGGCGATGAATCGAGGACTACTACGCGTCATCAACCTTTTTCATCGATGCCAGAGGAGTTGCTTTGCCGGGAGCCGGCTTTTCTCCCTTGGAGAAGGACCCGTAGGAGACGAGGTCGGGCTCGTGGGACACGCGCAGGCATGCGTGTTAAGCTCCGTACCTGGCTTAAGGATAAAACTATAAATCACATCGGTGATTATTCCCTTTGTAAAGTGGTTCTACTTTGCCAGCAGCGGTACCTCCTTCCTGTTTACCCGGCGTCTACCCAGCTCGATCAGCTGATGTGGAGCTGCTGGACACAGAGGAGGCGGGGCTCGAGAGGTGGAGTAAACTCTGACAACCTGCATCGGCTGCACTGCACGGCTTCTCCTCCGGATCAGGAGCGAAGGGTCCAAATGGCTCTTTTAAATGCCAGGTCCCTTTCTAATAAGACGTTCGTCCTCCGTGACTTTTATGAAACTCATCAGCTGGATGTCATGTTTTTAACGGAGAGTTGGCTGCGTGACGGTGAAGTGGCGCCCCTGCTGGAGCTCTGTCCTCCTGACACCAGCTTCTTCAGTTCCCCGAGACTGACAGGGAGAGGAGGGGGAGTTGCCTCAGTCTTCAATGACATTCTTAAATGCAGTCAGTCTGCAAGCTCTGCTGCATTTGTCTCATTCGAATCGCAGCTCTTCACTATAAATCATCCCTGTGTGGTCTTAGTTGCTGTTATTTATCGCCCCCCCAAGTATAATGGACATTTTATTTCTGAATTTGCTGATTTTTTAACAAGTCTTGTTTTTCATTATGACAGGATTTTAATCGTGGGGGATTTTAACATTCATTTATGCTGTGACGATAAGCCACTGGTCAAAGACTTTTTAAGCATAATTGACTCTTTTAATTTGACACAGTTTGTGTCTGGGCCAACACATTGTCATGGACATACCTTGGATCTTGTCTTAGGCTATGGGCTGTCTGTCTCAGTTAAAGAATTATGTGTCTTACCAATTTTAGACCATTTAATAATTCTGTTTGATATTTTAATTCCGAAATCATTGACCTCAGGGAGAGAAATGGCGACATCAAGGTCATCTCGGTATATCAGCCCCAGTGCCTTACAAGACTTCAATTTAAGATTATCCGATCTGGTTGATCCAGTTTTTAGTATTGATTGTTCTTTGGATATCTTAACTGAGAAGTTTAATCTTGTCCTTCATGACCTGCTGGATTCGGTGGCCCCAGTAAAGGTTAAGAAGTGTCTTAAAAAGAGTCCTACTCCCTGGCTGGATGCAGATGTTTTAATTTTGAGGAAAAACTGTAGGAAAGTTGAGCGCAAATGGCGTCAATTCAGACTAGAGGTATTTTATCAGGCCTGGAAAGATAGTCTGACTACATATCAGCTTGCTGTGTCAGCTGCAATGTCATCCTACTATTCTCATTTGATTGAGAATAATAGGCACAATTCAAAACTGTTGTTTGACACTGTGTCAAAACTTACCCAGAGAAATCAGGTGATCAGCTGCCCTCAACTGACAGCGCAAGATTTTCTCCTGTTTTTTAATGACAAGGTTGAGGACATCAGACTGAAGATACCCCAGTCTCCAAACTGTGATGTGCTATGTGCTGCTGCTCCTCCCATTAGCAGGCGACAAGGACTAACTGACTTTGCACTCCCTTCATTGTCTGAACTATCTAAGACTGTAACATCGGCACGCTCAACAACCTGCTCTTTGGATCCTCTCCCATCCTGGGTGATAAAGGAGCTTTGGTCTACATTAGGCCCATATGTTTTATCCATTTTAAACTATTCCTTGTCTTCAGGAATGTTTCCAGCATGTTTTAAATCAGCTGTGGTAACACCTTTACTGAAGAAACCTAGATTAGATCCTGACTCACCATCAAATTACAGACCCGTCTCGAACCTTGCTTTTTTATCAAAGGTGTTTGAGAAAGTGGTCTCAAAGCAGCTCGTCCAGTATTTAAACACAAATGATCTCTTTGAACCTCTTCAGTCTGCTTTTCGCGCAAATCATTCCACAGAGACTGCGCTGACGAAGGTGGTTAATGACTTGCTATTAAATGTTGACTCTGATCGTGCTTCGTTTCTTTTGTTGTTAGATCTCAGCGCTGCTTTCGATACGGTTGATCACTGTATTTTGTTGGAAAGACTCGAACATTGTTTTGGCATCTCGGGCAAGGTGCTGCTG
This sequence comes from Odontesthes bonariensis, assembly GCF_027942865.1. Classification (NCBI taxonomy): domain Eukaryota; kingdom Metazoa; phylum Chordata; class Actinopteri; order Atheriniformes; family Atherinopsidae; genus Odontesthes; species Odontesthes bonariensis. The sequence goes on from NC_134509.1 coordinate 40,101,607, forward strand.
TGGTTGAAGTCTTATTTATCTGACAGATCTCAATGTGTCTTGTTTAATAATGTTCTGTCAGAGTCCTGTACAGTTAGATATGGGGTTCCACAAGGGTCTGTTTTGGGTCCCCTTCTCTTCTCCCTCTACCTTGCACCACTTGGTCATCTATTACGCTCTTTTGGAATTTGTTTCCACTGTTATGCGGATGACTTACAAATGTATATACCTGTAACCTTGGAAAATGGGTATGACTTGTCCAAACTTGAGGTCTGTCTTTCAGCAGTTAGGAGCTGGTTTTCAAAAAATTTCCTGTTCCTTAATTCTGCAAAAACCGAGATGATGGTCATTGGACCTCAAAAACTGCATAACCTATTTGAGAATGTTACTTTGTCTCTGAATGATTGTGTTATTCACTGTAGCGACAAAATGAAAAATCTTGGTGTTTTATTTGATCAGACTCTTGTGTTTGACAAACACATAAAGGAGGTAACCAAAGTGTCCTTTTTCCACCTTAGAAAGATCGCTAAGATCAGGTCCATCCTGTCTTTTGAGGATGCTGAAGTCCTCATCCATGCCTTTGTCACCTCTCGCTTAGACTATTGTAACGCCCTTCTATCAGGATTGCCTAAAAAATGTTTTCGAGGCCTACAGATGGTGCAGAATGCTGCTGCTCGTATTCTGACCAGAGCAGGCAAATTTGAGCACATTACCCCGGTGCTGGCCTCTCTTCATTGGCTTCCTTGTCAGGTTCGAGCTGATTTTAAGGTTTTATTGTTGACATATAAAACTGTAAATGGTATGGCACCCTCTTACCTGAATGATCTTTTAAACATGTATGCACCTTCTCGTGCTCTTCGCTCTCAGGGAACTGGCCTTTTGAATGTCCCTAAGGTCAGAAAAAAGACTGTCGGAGAGCGAGCTTTTTCTTTCCGGGCTCCTAAGCTTTGGAATAGTCTTCCTGTAGATATAAGACAGGCCTGCTCTGTGGATGTTTTTAAAGCTAAGCTAAAGACCCACTTGTTCACCTTGTGTTATGTGTCATGAGTGTTTTTAACTTTTTTATATGCTATTTTAACTGCCTGTACAGCACTTTGATTTGAAAGTGCTTTACAAATAAAATTATTATTATTATTATTATCCCAGGTGGGGCCTTTCTGTGTGGCGTTTGCATGTTCTCCACATACATGCGTGGTTTTTTTCAGATTCTCCGGCTGCCTCCCACCATCCAAAAACGAGCAAATTAGGTTTATTGGCGTTTCTGAAATTAACCTAGGATTGATTGAGCATGCATATATCCACTTAATCCGACTCAAGGTTGTGGGGAAGCTGGAATCGATCCCAGCTGCCAATGGGCAAGAGGCAGGGCACATCTGCACATCTGGGGCTAGTCCTTCAAATGTCAACACACAGACAAACAAGTGTAGCGTACTCACTACCATATTAAGGAAGAACAAAAGAAAACCTTGATGAAAGGGCACCACCTTCAAAGAGGGAATAAAATTCTAATTCATCTGAATCAGCCACACATGCCACTGGCTTGAATTGACCTCAGTGTCTGACAACGAAAATAACTGGTATGTGTACAAACTTAATGTGTTGTGAGGTGAGTTGCAATCAGAGGTTGCGCTAGACTTTTTCATTGTCCGTCATTTTGACTGACAGGGTGGTAAAAATCCCGTCATAATCTATTTTTACCCGTCGCTTTCATTTTAAAAATGATATAAACTATAAGTACTGAAGTTTAAATGGTCTTGTGATAATAATGACATATTCAACAGCATTTCATTTTCATTCATTTTTTATTAATATTCAGTCCGAACAAGTTAGGGCAGAGAATCCACACTGCGCCATCACACATCAAGCAGATTTATAGCAGACAAAACCACTGACTGTGGCCCCAGAAGCCACATATGAACAATGAAATGAAACGATTGCACTTAAAATATGAACAGTTCACCTGCTGTGGCCTGAACAGTTCACCTGCTGTGGCCTGAACAGTTCACCTGCTGTGGCCTGAACAGTTCACCTGCTTTAGCCTGAACAGTTCTCCTGCTGGGGCCTGAACAGTTCACCTGCTAGGGCCTGAACAGTTCACCTGCTGTAGCCTGGACAGTTCACCTGCTGTGGCCTGGACAGTTCATCTCCTGGGGCCTGAACAGTTCACCTGCTGTGGCCTGAACAGTTCACCTGCTGTAGCCTGAACAGTTCTCCTGCTGTGGCCTGAACAGTTCACCTGCTGGGGCCTGAACAGTTCACCTGCTGGGGCCTGAACAGTTCACCTGCTGTAGCCTGAACAGTTCACCTGCTGTAGCCTGGACAGTTCACCTGCTGGGGCCTGAACAGTTCACCTGCTGTAGCCTGAACAGTTCACCTGCTGTGGCCTGAACAGTTCACCTGCTGGGGCCTGAACAATTCACCTGCTGTGGCCTGAACGCACAGCCTCACACCTTCCTCCTGGGCCGCAATGACTTGAATTGCGTGTCCGCTTGTGCGTAATCAAATGTCTCAAGTGGGATTGCTGCAGAGGTTATTGTCATGAAGTTTTGGACTTTTGCCTCGGACAGACGATTTCTCATGGCTGTTTTGATGTTGTTCTGAATCCGTGCTCTGCTGCCACCCTGGAGACTGGAATTACAAGCGCCACTTCAGCCAAAGATTTGAAATCAGGGAACATTTCTCAAAGTGAAGTGATCAGAAGTCGGCAAGACTTAGATTAGATTAGATTAGAAAGCTTTATTGTCATTGTGCAACAGACAAACTGTACACAACGAAATTACAGGGGGCTCCACGACATGCTGGTCCTAATATAAATAAGAAATAAAATAAAATAAAAAAATAAAAATACCACAATATAGATACAAGTGCAAAAATACAAAATGAAATACAAATGGAAAAATACTATCTTACATTATTGCACAAAAGATTATTGCACAGGGGGTTCTGTGAAGGTGGGGTTATTTCACATGAGGTTTTGCATGTTGGGGGCGCTGGTGCATGTGTGCATTCAGGATGGTGATGGCTTTTGGAAAGAAACTGTTCTTGAGTCTGTTTGTCTTGGCTTTGGCGCACCTGTAGCGTCTACCAGAGGGAAGCAGGTCAAACAGGTGGTGGGCGGGATGGGTGATGTCTTTGATAATGTTTTGCGCTCTGCTGAGGCAGCGAGATGCGTATATGTCATTGATGGAAGGAAGGGGGCAACCCACGATCCTCTGCGCTGTCTTTATCACTCTCTGGAGCTTCAACCGGTCTGCCCCGGTGCAAAGGGAGAACCACACCGAGGTGCAGTAGGTCAGGATGCTCTCGATAGAGGAACGGTAGAAGGTTAGCAGCAGCTTCTGGTTGATGTTGTTCTTCCTGAGCACTCTCAGAAAGTGCAGACGCTGTTGAGCCTTCTTGACGACAGCCTTGGTGTTGGCGGACCAGGACAGGTCAGCAGAGATGGTGGTGCCCAGAAAGGTGAAGGTGCGCACTCTCTCCACTGCGTTGCCCTTGATGGTGAGGGGAGGCGGATCTGCTCTGTGCTTCCTGAAGTCCAGGATGATCTCCTTAGTCTTTGTGGTGTTCAGAGCCAGGTTGTTTGCTTCACACCAGCTAGACAGCTGCACAATCTCCTCTCTGTAGGCTGACTCATCTCCTCCTGAGATAAGCCCCACTACAGTCGTGTCATCAGCAAACTTCACGATTGTGATGCTGCTGTGGGCCGGTCTGCAGTCGGAGGTGTAGAGGTTGTAGAGGAGGGGGCTCAGCACACACCCCTGTGGGGAGCCCGTACTGAGTGTTCGGGTGGAGGAGAGGTAGGGACCAAGTTGAACTGTTTGGGCCCGGTTCGTGAGGAAGACCTTTATCCAGCTGCGGGTGAGTGGGGGAAGTCCGAGGTCAGACAGCTTGCTATCCAGGATGTCAGGGATGATGGTATTAAAAGCTGAGCTGAAGTCTATGAAGAGCATCCTGACGTAGCTCTCTCTGTGTTCCAGGTGGTTCAGCACGGTGTGAAGAGCGATAGCTATGGCATCCTCAGTGGATCGGTTTGCCCTGTAGGCAAACTGGTAGGGCTCAAAGGAGGGGGGGGAGGTAGGCTTGAATGTGTGTGAGGACCAGCCGTTCCAGGCACTTAGTGATGATGGGTGTCAGTGCTATGGGACGGTAATCATTAAGGCTGGTCGTTGGTGTTTTCTTGGGGACGGGGATGATGATGGCAGACTTCAGGCAGGCTGGGATGGAGCCCTGTGCAAGGGAGAGATTGAAGATAGTGGTGAAGACCTGTGTGAGCTGATCCGCACAGGCTCTAAGTACTTCCCCAGGAACCCCATCAGGACCGGTGGCTTTCCTGGGATTGAGCTCCCGTTTCACATCCTGTGCCTGCACAGTGTATGTGTGGGAGCTGGGGGTGGGTGGGTGGGGTTGGGGTTGTGGTTGTAGAGGTGTGGCTGCAGATTTATCGGTTGGGATCTCGAAGCGTGCGAAGAAGGTGTTCAGCTCCTCCGCTAGTAGATCGCTTGAGTCCACAGCCATGTTACTTCGCCCTCTGAAGTTAGTAATCTCCTGGATGCCCTGCCACATCTGCCGTGGATTGTGGTTAGCGAGATGATCCTCTATTTTGCGTTTGTAGTCCTGTTTGGCTTTTGTAATTCCTTTTTTCAGGTTGGCTCTGGCAGCACTGTACAGTCCTGTAGTGCCCGACCTGAAGGCAGTGTCGCGGTCCTTGAGGAGCATTCCGTCTCTGAACGAGGGAAGCCAACGAGGTCATGTATCAGGAGAGACATTAGCCAATTAATATGCGCACTCGCCACCGTCGTCGATTACCACGGAAAATATTCGGTTAAAGCGACCCCTTGTTGCAATATTTTAACCACGTGGATATAAATTATGGGGATGCTTCAAAAGGGCAAAAAAAATGGAAGAAAAAGATCACATCAGAGACGAAGCTTCAGGCTGATGTTGCAACACGTCGCTTCAATACAAAATGAGATAAAGGTGCAGTTGGTTTGGTTGGTTGTGGTCGTTTTGCGAGGCTGAAAATCGAAACTTAATCGGGCCAATCAAATCGTGAGGAGCGGGGTCGGAGGCCGGGCTACCTAGTGACGACAGAGGTGCGACGTTTCAGTGTGTAGTTCCAGAGAGAGGTAAACAATGGCTGCGCCCAGTGAACAGTCTTTCGAGTTGGCTTTGGCAGCGACTCTAGAAGATTTAAATATACATTTTTCTTTGCGAGACGAACAGATAACTGCACTTAAGTTTTTCTTGAAAAAAAAGGGCGTTTTCTGAGTTTTGCTCACCGGGTACGGTAAAAGTTTAATTTACCAGCTTGCTCCATTGGTGGGACGACGCTCTGATTGGTTGTTGCGCCATCCTATTGCGTGATGTTGAGTGCAGAGGCAACTTAACAGACAACCGTTTATCCCGCCCACACTGCTATCCAACGTCACTAGACCCCTGTACAGCTTTTTGCTGTACGGGTCTGACTTGCTAGGCTAGCATTATGTGGCTTTAGGATCCGATTTCAGCCAATAGGGTTGACTGAGGACTTTATTGTCTTTGTCTGGGAGGCGCAAAATATTGGGTCTAATTCCAGTTTTTTAATTTCTCCATTCTCTTGTCTTAAAACACATATTGTTCAAAGGGGTCTGAAAAAGACATTAGTAATATTTAGAACAAGGTCAGCAACAATTATCAAAAGTATGAATATATGTGCGAAAGAGATGGAGACTAAATTAAATCATATGGACAGTTTTTTTAGCTGGGAGAGAGGATCTGCTCTGTCTTTGGCCTGAGGTCCTCCTCTACATTTCAATGTCCTTTGTATTATCTGATAAGACATCATTTAAGTCTATTGGTCTTGTGGCAGATTTGTGGAGTTTAAGGAGTACAGTAGGAGTTCCAAAGTCATCTCAAATGCGAATGGCCAATTTTAAGAAAGTGACTGTATATATGTTTCTTGGCTCCTGAAGCCTCTGGGGATCTGTGTAAACTTCTGTGCAGGTCTGTGAGTCAATAAATCCAACATGTTATTGGGTCTCCCAGAGATTCAGCGCCCCTTTTTCCACACTTCACTACGCAAGGCAAATAATCATTGTAATAATCCCACTCACTCCTTCAGTAAACTTAGAGAGACCAATCAACCTAACGTGTCTGTTGTCAGAAGAAGCTGGAGTAGACCCATGGAGAAAACCCACGCTGGCATGGAGGGAACATGGCAACTCCACAAACTAAGACAAAAACCCAAACCCAGATTTGAACTGGGCACTGTGAGGCTAAAGTGCCAACTTAACATATTAAGTGTACTTCCTTAAAAAAAACACATATACATATCAATCACACTTTGATGCTGAGGTGATAGACCTAAAAGGCTACAGAATTGCGATGTTTGTGTATGACTTACCTCCTGTGGGTTGGCATTGAATGTCAAGCTGCCTTCATCTAGTTGTAGGTAGAGTTTTCGATATGAGAAACCAGCAGATAGTCTTTTGTTGTAGATGGAGCAATGACCCCATGTGGACTTGCACAGCCTGTTGGTTCAACACATGTTGGCTTAAAAAAGTAGCAAACTAAAAAAGTAAGACCACAACAGACCATTGTATACTGGAGGTGAAAATAAAATGATTTTAATCACCACAAATTTATAGCTGAAAAAAACAACAAAAAAAACAGGGGAACTTCCATACCCCTGCCATAGATATTCATCATTTCCCAGGTCCTGCCATACACAGCCAGCCAGGCACAGATCAGTAGCATTCAGATATGACAGTATGGTAATACCCAATTCAGGGGGCAGTTTCTCCAAATCTATGAAGCCATGCTGCTCTTTACCTACAAATAGGAAGACAAAAATAAGAAACAAATGTTTAGACTTAGTTAGATGCTCCCCGATAGCTTCTATTAGTCAAATTAAAACTAGAGGTTGTTGGAAACTCCATGTGAAACTCATTTTCAAATACACTGGTACTTGAATGGCAAATTATTTTTCAGCTCCTTTTAACTTTAGCTAAGTTGGACAACACCCTTTGCAATGTGTTTTTTATTCGACACACACACACACAGCGCTGCTTCTTATTCTACGCATGCAGTGCCTTTTCTCTATCTTACATATCGTACACCATAGAGCACTTTAGAGGGCAATGCAACACTAGAGTACATAGAGGGGCTAGTGATTGGACCCAGGTGTACAACTACCTACTTTATGAGGGGTATGCAGACACATGACTGGCATGAATCTTATCTATTCTATGAATTTCAGTGATCCAGTCATGATCAAGTACGGTCGATAACTGGGACTGGTGATGAGAGAGAGACGGGGGGGTGTCGTCTCATACTGCAAAAAAACAACAACACAGCACAGCAGGGGCCTCATGTACAAAGGGTGCGTACGCACAAAATAGTGGCGTACGCACCTTTTCACGTCAACGATCAGATGTATCAAGAGCGAAATGACCGTGGAAATGTGCGGTGCCTCGCGGCAACTTCATGGCTGGCGTACGCACTTTTCTACAGCTGTTGATTCTTTGGTGACACTTAGAGGTGATGTTGGGAAACTGTTATAATAAATAAATGTGAAAACAATTAGATCACTCAGACAGTGATGTGCACATTTGAGATACATAAACAATTAATACTGATAAACAATTATCACACCCATGTGTCTGCAGTTACACAAGTGGATATAAAAGCATGCGCAAAGTGGTGCAATACATACCATTAAAAACAATGGCTGCTTTAGCGGTATTAGAAGACTTTGCAAATGGTGAAATTCGAAGAGAGCGTGTGTGAACATTAGTGTTGCGCAAGCCGATGATTTTTACGGCCCGCCCCAACCCGACCCATCACGCAGCCAACCCAGCCCGCCCAACCCGAAAGATTACACAATGATTTTTAACCCGACCCCACCCGACCCGCTTAAAAAAAAAAATTAAATGAATAAGTATTTATTTATGTAGGCCTATTAAACACAAATGAACTGTCTGCGGCCGCGCAAGGGGGTGCGTAATGTCATAGGCTGCCAAAAGCTGCGCGCATTCACCCTTAATTTCCCTTGCATCAATACAGTTGCTACTCTAAAGTCTTGACCGCAGCACATCCATCTGACGATTATGGTTGTAATTCCACTTTTCATTGCCACATCAGACACCCAAGCTCTGTGCATGTCATATGAATTTAGAGAGAGAGAGCTTCACGTGAGTAGGCTGCCTGTTTGCTTGCATTCTGCGGTCTTCAGCATTGGTGCTGTGCGCAGGGGGAGAGAGCAAGCACACAAGTGCAGACGCTGTCAATTGGCATTCTGCTGTCTCGGATGTGCGTAAGTGTGATTTTAACGGTGTAATTATGATAACTGTCTGTGATCTGACCCGACCCGACCGCAACCCGTGGATTCTAAGAAAATAATGGCCCGACCCCACCCGGCCCGCGGGCTAGCCCGAGGGTCCCGCCGGGCTCGGGCCGGCCCGCGCATCACTAGTGAACATGATGGCGACTGGCTCATCAGCCGCTTTAGGTTTTCGAGGGCAATCCTCCTGAACTGTGCGCAGAGCTGCGGCCGTCGTTGGAGCGCAACACAGAGAGAAGCCATGCGCTGCCTGTGCCCACAGGTGATGTGCACACTGGGGTTCCTATAGCAACCGGGGCATTCCAGAGGGAGCTGGCCAACCGATTGGGACTGTGCCAGTCGACCCTGAGCCGAGCCATGCCAGCCGGTGGGACGGAATTACCCGCATCTGAGCCATACAATGCAGTTGAACAGGCCAACATTAAAGCTCAATTTGAAGCGAGAGCCAGTTTTCCTAATGTAATCGGAGCTATCGACTGCACACACGCTGCTATAAAAGCGCCATCACATGATGAATTTGTACGTCAACAGGAAACATTTTCATTCGATCGATGTACAGATCATATGTGAAGCGCAAATGCAATTAACCAACATTGTGGCGAGGTGGCCTAGTTCAACGCACGATTCATACATTCTGAGTAACAGCGTCGTTGGGAACAGACTACAAGGTGGCACTGTGCGCGATGGGTGGCTTCTTGGTGAGTAACTTTATTGTGTAATTGTCCTAATATTATTCCCCATGACGTGCATTGAGCATGTGCGCCCCCAATTTCTATCCCGTCTTCACAGCATCAGTCGGTGGTTAAAGTTAGTTTCTTGCTGTTTTTTGCTGGTTAAACTTCAGCTTCAGATCTTTCTAACAAGCCCCTGATCGTCTCTGTGGGCAAATGTTAATAACGTAAAGTGTAAAATGTCTTAAGCAGCTTCACCTTTTCCCCGGCGCCCTTCTTCATGATACTGTATGAACACGTTGTTGTGAGTTACACAAAAACATAGGTATTTACCTGGGGGGTAATCAGAGTCACCCACATGTCTCGGGTGCTCCAACATGTGCGCTCAATTCCACATTGATTGGGATGTACAAAGGAAATGTGCTTGTATTGATGCGTGCGCACAGATTCATACATCCGGATATTTTTGTACGTTGGAGGGCATTTGGGTTTGAGCGTATTCCATGTTTCAGTAGGAAATCCACGCAAGTCTTTGTACATGAGGCCCCTGGTGATCTACTCAATCAAAAACAAAAAACAGGTCAAGTTACATGTACCAGTGTCACCCAATGGTCATTATATTCTAAGTACAGCGGAGCACCTTCTCACACAGACTACTTCAGCTCCGCTGTCGAAGGGATAGATACAGGAAATCTTTCCTGCCACATGCCATCACTCTGTAAAATAACAGTTAATCATTGTTCTGCACTAATAATTATCATCTCAATCTCGCACAACTGCATTGTTGCACTTTTTGCTGTACATATTATTATTATATTATTTTTATTCTTATTTTTATTTTTACTCGTCTGTATGCTGCAACTGCAAAGTAATTTCCCAGCTGGGATGAATAAAGTACTTGTATTCTATTCTATTCTATTCTAAGTATGTATGTAAATTTAGTGCGACACTTGCTTTGTTATTAGTAATTCCAGATTTTCCTTTTTTAAATCACAGGGTGGGTAAATACTGATCAGTTCAGTTGCAAGACAACAGTAACCTGTCGTTTCACCAGTAGTAGCTTTAGCTAACTGGAATATTTACAAGCCACTAAGCCTTGACAGAACTTACCTGCTGTCTTTTAACCACTTAGAAAACTTTTCTTTCATCCCTTCAAACTATTTCTCCTTCTCCCTCCACCGTTTTCTATTTTGAGCCCCAGAGAACTTTCTCTTCCGTTTCTCCATCTTTAGCACCCTGTCATAAGATGAAAACAAGATTCAAAGCGCGCTGGAGCGCGAGTGTTTTGTGTGGCGAGGGCGCCGAATCAGTAACGTGCCCCTGTTCATATCATTTACACAACCACAAAAAGCTGTTAAATAAAGAAAATCCCTACTCGAAATTATTTTCCCCCCATCGCTTTGCGCCCTCTCTAGTGCAGCGCCCCATGTGCCGCATGGAGAGCATACTCCCTTTTTGCACCACTGATTGAACCACAGGCGTTATAATTGCTGGACAAACACTAACACATGAGCCACTCTCAGACTCCCTTTGTGTTTTTTCTCAGATAAGAGTCTTTCTTTAGAACAACAGTTAACTTTGTGACGCTTTCTTAGAATTATATCAGTAGTTTGATATTAGGTCATTTATATGTTTATTACAAAAGTATTTCCCAGTAATGTCGTTCAGATTTTAAAGAATTAGAAATGCATGAATGGCAAAAATTTTGATTGCTATTAAAGTAGTGACCCTGAATTTAGTGCCGGTGCTCCAAAAATTTCAAGTTGGATGAAAAATAATCTAGAGCCCTAAAGAGGGTGGATAGTAATCAGACTGTCCATGATACCCAGAGCATAGTGTACTAAATGCTGATATCAATGTGCAACTCTGTACTGATGAGGTGGTTTAAATGTTGTGGTTGCGTGGTGTTCGCTAAATAACATCAATTTGCCTGATTAAAAACATATAATTAGCATTCTATAGCTTTACCCAGTGTAAAAATCAGCCTACTGGGTTTTGCTTGTAAAAGAAGAGAAAAAAGACTAAGAGACTAATTTGAATTGTTTTATTCCTGATGTGCTTTCTGCCTCAAGTTAGTCTTTATATGTATTCAAGGAGTTTCTCAGACATTTTAGTCTGTACCTAAATAACTGCATAATGTGTCTAGAAATGAACAAACACAGCATCCGTGCTGCAAATGCTTGCTGCTTCATTTTTTTTTTTTATTCTCACCGGGGTGTCTTTGCCTTTGGACTCGGCATTTTTAAGAAGTTTTTTTTATTTGAATTTCTTATGGATATTGACCAAATTTAAAAATTATGAACAATTATAAATCTATGAAAGCAAACAAAGAAAAGTTCAAAGTTAATTCAAGTCATGCAATATTGTGTTTAATGTTATTATGAAATTGTTTTTAATTTTATCAGAAGAAAAGTCCAAATTCTTTGCTTTAAATTTAATCTCCAGAGCAAAACTTCAAACATCAGTTGAATTCAGCTCAGTCTATGTGAGGACGACCCTTTGAAAGCTTTTTGAGCCCAATTTAAAAAGTGGTCTGAGAGCAATAAAATTCCAACAATTACGTCAAACATCAACATGGATTACAGTAATGATTGAAGTTTATCCTCATGTGCATGAATTGGCTGGTAGTAAAAGCTTTTTCTGAAAGAATTAAACCAATGCCCATCAGTTAGAAATATTTGAACCAACATCCACACCATCAAAACAAAATGAAATAAATAACCAAGAACATCTGATCTTCAAATAACACTTAATACAACAACAATACTTTATAAGAACGATTTATTAATGAAGTATTATTGAACTGAACTGAATAATAAGAAAGTGGTATACTTATGAAGTACCAATACAAAGTATAGTTGTGCTTTTAAGGCGAGACACTTTTAAGGCAAAAACAGTGATTTTTCATGCAGTGGTCAATTTTGAGATTTTGGGCCAGTCTACTCCTTCAATATGTGTTCTTTCAACCTGCTTTAAAGAAAACGCAGAAAAAACAAATTAAAATATTTATTTTATTACATTTTGTTTACTCGCGGTAGTACCTTTCGCCCGAATTTACCAAAAAGTTAGCATTCCAACGCGCCATGCCAAGCTTCGTCTGTTTACTGAAGTCCACCGGTCTATGACCGGTATCGTTGTAAAGCCCTGAGTCTCCTGCACAATGATATGTCACCCAAATAATGGCACTTCCTTTCTATCAGTAACCAATCGTGAATGTTTAAAGGCAGATTTATAGCTAATGACAAAATCTCATTGGCTGCTGCTCGTTTCTGCTAACGTGATTCGCTCAGACGCATCATGTGGTGGACTCTGACGTGTTTAGCTTTCGCGGAATCTCCGAAAATGCCCCATAACCCCGCAACTTTCAAAGAAAAGAAAGCAACAATTGCGCTTTGCAAGATGCAATAAAAAAAAATTCGATTAGATCAGCTGATTAACCATCGGGGAGCAGCACACCTGACCGTAAACTGTCGCTAGGAAACCAAGGGGAGTTAATGACATTGAGACGTGGCTGTCGCACGTCTCAATGAATTGATATGCGATCTTTTATTGTATTGTATTGAGCTTGTATTCTTTATCAATAAGATTATTTTATTCAATATTAGTATTACTAAGGGCCTGAGCATTTATTCTGTTTTTGAGCAATTGTTTCTAATACAAATGTATTGAATTCCCCTATTTAAATCTTTAAATGCCGTTTTCTCAAAATCAGTTTTTTTGTATTTTTCCAGTATCAATATTTCAGCCTATGGAGCACCTACTAACACCAAACTTTCCAGTTATACACTTAGCAGTATTCTGAAGTTATTTACAGAAGGATTTGTTGATAAATCATTCCTGGCCTGATTTATGTGACATTATAATAAAAAAATATGGCGAAAATCGATGTTTTTTAGGCTACGGACAGTATATTTTGATTTCCTAGGAAATTAAAGCAGATATCCTGAAATCCCTCTAATTTTCTTTACATTTTGTGTGTAAACAAAATGAAAAAAGAATTTTGCACCTGGCTTTATGATATGTTCAGATCCATCTTCTGGAAATATATACAAATTTGTGCATATTTAATGAGATACTGCATCATTTGCATAATTAAACATACAAATTTCTAAAACTTGTAATACATTTTTTTCCCCCATATTTTCATGGTGAGATCATCTGTGAAATACATCTGTGATATGTTCAGAGAATATGAACCCAGCAGAGCTCTTAGATCCAAGGACTCAGGTCAGCTGGTCCAGTCCAGAGTCCAGACTAAACATGGAGAAGCAGCATTTAGCTGTTATGCTGCAAACAAGTGGAACAAACTGCCAGTGGAGATTAAACTTTCACCAAATGGAGACATTTTTAAATCCAGGTTAAAGACATTTCTTTTCTCATGTGTCTATGCATGAAATCTGCACGATATCTTTGAACTTATCTTGACTGTTATTCATTTAAATGATTTTATTTGTTTCTCTTTATATTATTTTATGTATTTTTAATGCTTCTTCCACTCCCTGCTGCAATGCTTTTATTTTATGTAAAGCTCTTTGAATTGTTTGTACATGAAATGTGCTATATAAATAAATTTGATTTGATTTGATTTGATATCTATTATCTTAAAATATTACCCTATTCACCTGTAGTGTCTCGCCTTAACATGTTTGTGTGTTCATACCTCCCCGGCGTGTTCTCAGCAGATGATAAATGTCGGGGCCGTAGCAGTGCTGTGGAGCTCTTCTCTGAGCACTTCCATCATTCCCTGGGGGAGGGGAGAGAGGGGGCTTACACGTATTTCATAAGGTTGGCAAGTTGAAGACAATCCTGCCATCTGACAAGGGGACTTTAATTGTCACTATTTACAGAAATATATTACAGAACTGTATTTCTTCTAATTAGTTTGCTCTTAATCTTTGGCTCATGTTCTTATTTGTTCTTACCATATGGCTCATTATTTTCCATGACCATTATTTATTTGTAGCTTGTTTGGTAAACTATAAAAGACTTTCAACATGTTTAGTCAATGAGCCTCTCCTCCCCAAACCCTTTATCTGGAACAGGTGCACATTATTCATCCAATAACTCAATCATGCAATGTAATCCATAAAAACCTGCAGAAAGCGATCATACGTTTCAATTAATGCTCCCAATGAGAAGCTATTGTGACAGCCCTACCCTACTCATCACATTAAATATACTTTTGATGGAACACTAAGTTATTGTCCTGACAGCCAAGCTTTTTTTTTAGCACTACCAACCTCATATCTTCCATGAAATGAAAGGCAATCACCCCCAATATTAAACTGAGTAATATACAGACAGAAGTCAAAGTGATGTGAAAATGGCAGAGTTACCTTGCTCATGTTTTTCTCCTCCTCCTCCTCCTCGGTCAGACAGCCGGTCAGCGAGCTCTTCCTGCAGCTGCTGCTGTTGTCTGGGAGGCAGCCTCCAGAGTGCTTGACCCATCTGTATGCCGGACAGTCCCACATTACACAACAAGCAAGTCACTTAGAGGATGCTAGAACACACAATGCTGCATTTGACCTTCTATTGACCCGCATAAATGGTAATAAGGGTAACTGTAGCCCCATCTCTTTGACCATGTGTATACCTCACAACAGAAACACGATTCAGAATCAGTTGTTTCCATCCAAACTATCTACCAGCTGCTGGGGGCAAGCAGTGCGTTTCCATGTAAACTTGTCAGTGAATTAGTTAGAAACAACTAATACTTGACTAAGCTTCACCTGTTGTATGATCTAGCCTTGTCAGGGTGCTTGCTCTTTTTCCAGATTAAAATTCCAGACTTTTTTAAAACTGATACTTTTTTTTCCCAAGATCTTAACTTTATGTACTTGTAACTTGTGTGCCTACTGCCTACTTCATTGGTTGAGATTGTACCAACTGTGTTTATTAGAAATGTTCATTTTTATAGGCTAGTATTCAATGAACAAATGTATTATTCACAGTAAATTATGCTTTTACTGATGAAAACGTTTCAAAACATGAAAATCACAAGTACATGAATTTCACATAAAACAACTGTCACAAAAAATATCTATAAAAAAAAATTAATGGATGGATGAATGTATGTAGAATTCAGTCTCTTCACTCACATCTCATTAGGCTAATGCAGTACGTGACCAGTAAGTAAAATTATAGTTTTATAGCCTACCTTCCTATTTCTCATTTCACAATGCCTTTGAGCATACTGTAAAATTCTACCATACATTTATTTTCCATACTTTATTAAGACTTTCACACAAAATTCAAGACTTTTCAAGGTCTGGAAAACAGTGCTTCAAAATTCCATACTTATTAAGACTTTCAAGACTTGCGCAAGCACCCTGCTTGTTCATAATCTGATAATCAACATAAATCTACAAGATATGGAGCTGAACAATGACACTGGATACTTGAGAAAAACAGCTTCCTTTCACTGATGTTTAATGTTTCATTTATTTCGGTAAAGTACGTCGTGGTGGACTGAAATTATGAGTGAAATTATGAGCTGGTAATCGCAGTGTGTGTGTGTGTGTGTGTGTGTGTGTGTGTGTGTGTGTGTGTGTGTGTGTGTGTGTGTGTGTGTGTGTGTGTGCGTGTGTTTAATTGAAAGCTGTCAATTACTTGCATTTAAATGTATTTAAAAGTTTTTGCTTAGCAAATGAAAGCCCTGGGTGCCGATGAATAAGTCGTGCGTGCTAGCCTAAGTTCATCAAGTACATAAAACTGACCTGCAGCAGACATCCAGTTACATGTCCCTTTTCTCGTATTCACATACTAAATGAATTAGTTTGTAGGTAACTCGTCCGAACGAAGAACACCAGCGGACATAACAGCAGGACTCTTATAGTGCGGTGCCCAGTCGTTCTGTCACTCTTGGACTGCCCAACGTTCACTGCGTTGCAGAAACAAATCCATTGCAATCTTGTAAACAAGCAACGATGGAAGTTCGGACAAGCAAGGTGCGTTGATCCGTGGCCTCGCCCTCACTTTAATACAATTGGCTACACATACCACATGAGCCATCAGACTGGAACGTGATTGGTTGAGGTGGCTTTCACTCCTTCCTGCAGCGAATCCCACAGTTGGCTTACCAAAGCTCGTTTAAGTTGACAAGAGAGAGCTATTTTGTTCGACTTTGATGTAATATCAATGAAGCGTTCTTAGTTTATTTGACTTGCATCTTGCTAAAGTGAGTAATGATTATGACACATCACCTATTACTCAGGCTACCCACCTGAATTTAGGGATTCCGTGTGTTAACCTGACCTGCGCAGTAGGAGATGCGGGTTCCCGGGGGGGGGGGGGGGGGGTGTGAAAAAAGAAAGTAAAAAAAAAAAACAGCAGCAGCACCAGGTTTCGCCCGGGGCATAAATCAGTTGGACCGTCCACTCCTTTTCTCTTCGCCAGCGCTAAAAAGTGATGACACGCGGCAACGAAGGAGTTTGTCTCTTAAACCAAGAGAACGATCGTTTAAATAGCAATGGGATGTTAAAACTACCATGGAGAATAAGACACCTTAGGAGACTGTCGTGTAACTTTTATGATTGAAGACAGGGGCGATTTTAGGATCTGGTCTTTAGGGGGCCCAGCCCCCAGTGCTCACAGAGGCACATTATTTCTCACTAATTGAGGCGAACTAGTACATTTATAAATTTTGGAGCCGTATTAGTTTTGCTTTGAGTAGTGTTTTCCCCTACAACATTCAATTTTGACATCTTCATTTCAAAAGACTGTGGCTCGACAGGGATAACAGAGAGCCTGAGACAAATATTGAAGATAACTCAACATTTATTTTGGGAGTAAAGAGTTAAAACAAAAACAAATGCTAGAAAATAAATAGAATGGTCACTAAAATAATGCATCCTTGAGCAAAAAAAAATTTGTTTTTGCATAATACAATATTTTAAAAATGTGCTTAGCCAGGGGGTGCCGAGCTATCTCACGGTGGTGCCTCGGCACCACTAAAAATACCCTAGCCTCGCCCCTCATTGAAGAGTAGTTTT
Organism: Odontesthes bonariensis; assembly: GCF_027942865.1. NCBI lineage: Eukaryota > Metazoa > Chordata > Actinopteri > Atheriniformes > Atherinopsidae > Odontesthes > Odontesthes bonariensis. The sequence continues at coordinate 40,118,568 of NC_134509.1, forward strand.
GGACACAGCGGCATGAGTCTAATGTCGCAGAGAAGTACATGGTCGCCATAGACGGATGCACAGGTGTTATGTACAAGAAATCATCCAAAAGTTCATCTGTTTCAGTAATGCAATTCGACATGTGCTTCTTATGTATTACATAGATTCATTGCACACAGTGTGACATATCTCAAGCGTTTATTTCCAAAATTCAGTATCTCAGGAAATTAGAATATTGTGGGAAAAGTTCAATATTGTCGACTCATGGTGTCCCACTTTAATCAGCTAATTAACTGAAAACACCTGCTGGGGTTTCCTGAGCCTCTGAAAGGTTCCTCTGTCTGGGTCAGGAGGCTACACATCATTGGGCTGACACCCTCCACAAGGAGGGTGAGCCATAAAAGGTCATTGCTAAAGACGCTGGCTGTTCACACAGTGCCGTATCCAAGCATATTAATGGAAAGTTGAGTGTAAGGAAAAAGTTTGGTAGAAAAAGATGCACAAGCAACAGCTTTTTGAGGGAGATTAAAAAAGAGTGGAAAGCAGCTGGTGCTTCAAGAGCCACCACATACATACATACATATCAAGGACATGGGCAGCAACTGTCACATTCCTTGTGTTTTTTAGGTTTTTTTTGTTTTTTTTTAAGAACTTTATTTGCAACAAAGCAGAATAACGACATATAAATGTGTAAATAACGTCAAAAAAAGCCAGCCAAGGGGAGCATAAGGATAATAATAATAATGATAATAAGAGAATAACAGTCACAAAACTCTTGCAAAAAAGAAAACTATTGAACAAAACTGACATATGTTTCAAGGGGTCTCGTGTAAAAAAAAAAAAAATCAAATAAAACAAAGATTTAGGACAACAGTTCGTCCATAATCCCAAGTTGGGAACAAGCCCATATTGTTGTTTTTGCTTTATGATTAGTTGAAGGTTTAATTGTAAGCAAGTATTGCTTTAATTGAATCAAAAAAACATAGAAACTTGGTTTTCTTTTCAAAAATTTGCATTTGTGTATGTGAAATTTAGCTTTGATAATTAATAAATTAATAAAGAAAACCTTCTGATTCATTTTGCCACTTAGTTGAAACCCAAACAGGACATGTTCCCAGTACAAGTGGAAGCTTGCTGATATTTTTAATTCAACAAAATTACCAAAATGTTGCCAGAAATCTTTACAATGAGGACACAACCAGAACAAATGAGTAATGGACTCAGGGCAAAGGTCACAAAAGGTACAGTTTACATTAATGTTAGAGTTGAACTTCTTTAGGTAGTCTTTAGCAGGGTAGATCCTGTGAATAAGGACACTTCCTTTACCTTGTTGGTGAGAAGAAAGTGATCTGGGAGCAACCAGGTAAATTTCCAAGATATATTAATCCGAAAGCGATTCCAAAAATGCACGACAGCAGGAGTAGAAGTCGCCTCCTTCTGAAACAGGGATCTAACTGACTTATTATTGTTACGAAGAAGAGGGTTAAAACATATTTTTCCAACAGGAGAATGTATGGGAGTAATAGTTGGAGACTGATGATAACTGAGTCTTGTCCTCTGTTGTCACATCCCCTGTGTCGGGTCACTTCTAAGCCAGAGATGACATCAGAGGCATCTTTCCTAGGCTGAGGAGGAAAAGGACTGCACTGTTGCTCAGTGGTCCAAAGTCCTCTTTCAGATGAAAGTAAATTGTGTATTTCATTTGGAAATCAAAGTCCCAGAGTCTGGCACGGAATCCAAGTTGCTTAAGGGCCAGTGTGAAGTTTCCAGTCAGTGATGATCTGGGGAGCCACGTCATCTGCTCGTGTTGGATCACGGTGTTTTATCAAGTCCAAAGTCTTCCCAGAGTTTTAGAGCGCTTCCCCCAGCTGACAAGCTAGATGGAGATGCTGATTTCATCTTTCCAGCAGGACTTGGTACCTGTCCACACTGCCAAAAGTACCAATACCTGGTTTATGATAATAATACCTGACCTAAACCCCAAAGAGAATCTATGGGGTATTGTCAAGAGGAAGATGAGAGACACCAGACCCAACAGTGCAGATGGCCTGAAGGCTGCTATCAAAGCAACCTGGGTTTCCATTAGACCTGCGCAGTGCCACACTGCATTGATGCAGTAATTCATGCAAAAGGAACCCTGACCAAGTATTGAGTGCATATACTATACAGTACAGGGACATACTTTTCAGTAGGCCAACATTTCTTTTTTTAAACTCTTTTTTTATTGGTCTTATGTAATACTGAAGCTTTCATTAGCTGTAAGCCGTAATCAGCAAAATTGAAAGAAATAAAAGCTTGACATATGTCACTACATATGAATCTATACAATATATGGGTATCACTTTTACAATTGCATTACTGAAATAAAAGAGCTTTTTTGGTGATATTCTAATTCATTGTGATGCGCCTATATTTCTAATCTCATGGATGTTGTCAGTATGTCACCAAACAACATTCGTCTGACGTCTAATGTTTGTGGAGAAGTACGTCGCCATCAACTACATGTTTAAGATGCATTTAGCATTAATGTGATGGCCACAAATCTGTTGCAACATCTAGCAATTCTTAGCAATTTCTGCAAAGGTTCTGCATGCAGTGGATTAAGATAGAAGTACAAAGATAGAAGTAACAATAAGTAAAACACATATATAAACAAACAATTCCAAATAAATTCCCACCACTTTTGGGATGGTAAGAGATGTTGCAACCTATTGTGTCTTTCTGTGATAAAGTTCTAACTTTTCATGTGAATGTTATTTGTGCAAAATTAAATTGAGAAAAACATCTGTAAACGTATTTATTTTTTCTTCTTTTTTTCTATCTAATCAAACTGCAAACTGTTTAGTATTGCTTTTGTAACGTGATAAAAAGCAAAGAATAAAAATTAAAAGCACAGGATTAGGCAATTCAGTAAGGAAAGGTATAGGAAGGCATCAAAGGAAAGACATATTCCCATAGTTAATGAAGAAGGACATTCAGTGTGCTGACATACCACAAGGGGGCAGTGTTTGATAAGTAAAACACCGGCAGTAGCCGGCTGCACTCACCCTTCAGTTGGCACAGGACACAGCATTTCAGTCAACTGCCATTAATTAGAAAAGTTTTATATTCATGTTCACAGTAAAGTGTTTTTCCTATTGTTATGGGAAAGTTTACAACAAATGCCAATTGTATTATTGGCTAATAATTCCATGTAAGAAGTCAAATAAACCAGAAAAAGCTGTCCCTGCAAAACAGCAGTGAGAATGCTGAAAAGACGAATGAGGGCAACTGAAGATGCTGAATAAGCTGAAGTGTTGACGGAAAATGCTGAAAACCATATGATGAATTCATTGTGGAAGTAACTAGAAAATAAAATATCTTAATTTGCATAACAAATGTATTACTGTTTGCATTGTTTTTTTCTTGAAAAATATAATGATATTGATTGGACCCATCAACTATTAACACATGGCTGTATTCTCACTTTGATCTGATTAAAACAGTTTTTTGTTGTTGTTGTTTTTGTTAGTTTGTTTGTTTTTTGTTAATTCGTCAGTACCTTTGAGTTCAGGAGGAAGCATCTCCCAGCCAACCCAGAATCTCAGCAGCATGGGCAGTGTATTTGATGAAGCTAAAGAATTATAACATTAATTTAAGACAACAAAACAAGATAACAAAAAATGGTGCAAAATGTTGCATTGCAATTGTTGAAATCCCTGTGCTCTTCATACATTATACAGATTTAACTGATCAAAACTGATGTTAGCTAATTATCATCCTATATCCAGTCTTCTTTAATGTTCTTCTTGAGAAAATAGTTGCAGCTAAGCTTTGTGATCATTTACACAGAAATAATCTTTTTGAAGAGTTTCAGTCAGGATTCAGAGTGCATCATAGCACAGAAACTGCACTGCTGAAAGTTACCAATGATCTCCTCTTAGCCTCTGATAGCGGACTTGTGTCTGTGCTTGTCCTGTTGGATCTCAGTGCTGCATTTGATACGGTCGATCACAGTATTTTATTAAAGAGACTTGAACATGTTATTGGGATTAAAGGAACTGCATTCGGCTGGTTTAAGATATATTTATCTGAAAGATTTCACTTTAAGATATGATGGAATCTTCCTCACAAACCAGAGTAAGTCATGGAGTTCCTCAGGGTTCTGTGATTGGACCGATTCTTTTCACTTTATACATGCTTCCATTAGGTAACATTATTAGACAGCATGGCATAAATTTCCATTGCTATGCTGATGATACCCAGTTGTACTTATCTATAAAACCAGATGAACCCAATAGGTTGGTCAGATTACAAGCATGTCTTAAAGACATAAAGACCTGGATGACTCAGAACTGTCTGCTTCTAAATTCAGACAAAACTGAAGTCGTTATCTTTGGACCTGAGCGCTTCAGGGAGAAATTGCCTAGTTATATAGTTACTCTAGATGGTATTTCCTTGGCTTCTAGTTCTACAGTGAGGAACCTTGGAGTTATTTTTGACCAGAACTTATCATTTGACTCGCATATAAAACAGGTTTCTAGGACTGCCTTCTTTCATCTTCGTAATATTGTTAAAATCAGGAACATCTTGTCTCAGAGTGATGCAGAAAAACTGCTCCATGCATTTGTTACTTCAGGATTGGACTACTGTAATTCTTTATTATTGGGCTGTCCCACATATTCTCTGAAAAGCCTTCAGCTGATCCAAAATGCTGCAGCCAGAGTTCTGATGATAACTAACAGCAGAGATCATATTTCTCCAGTTTTAGCTTCTCTTCATTGGCTCCCTGTTAAACTCAGAATAGAATTTAAGATTCTTCTCCTCACATATAAAGCTCTTAATGACCGAGCTCCATCATATCTTAAAGATCTCATTGTAAGATATTTTCCTAACAGAGCACTTCGTTCCCAAACTGCAGGTTTACTTGAGGTTCCCAGAGTTTCTAAAAGTAGAATGGGAGGCAGAGCCTTCAGTTATCAGGCCCCTCTCTTGTGGAATAAGCTGCCAGTAAATGTCCGGGAAGCAGACACCCTTTCCACTTTTAAGACCAGGCTTAAAACTTTCCTTTCTGATAAAGCTTATAGTTAGGGATGGTTCAGGTGATCCTGAAACATCCCATAGTTAAGCTGCTATAGGCCTAGACTGCTGGGGGGCCTCATCTGTCACACCTTTCCTCACTTTACTCTCTTTATGTATATGTGACATTATTGTGGTCATTAATTCGTGTTTCCCTGTTCCACCAGATATCCTTTTGTGACAGGGGTAGTGGGTAATTAAGGCCAGGTGTGGCCAATTCCTAAGACAAAAGCCAGTAGGAGCTGTGCTGCACAGACTGCAAGGTGTGTTGGTGCCCGGCAGACAGCAAGGTGTGTGGTTGTCCTGTATTTGCTGGGGAGCAGAAAAGCCAGGGTGACGGTGGCGTAGTGTACCGTCAGAGGTGACAGCAGGAGTTGGCCACCAAACATTTTGGAGACGGGTGCATGGTGCCGTTGTCAGCCGTTGTTTTAGTATTATTTTCTTTTGGTTTTATTGATTTTATTTAGCAACTGAGTCAAAGCACCTCGTAGCCGTGGTGGTAGTATCGGGAGACAGGCTGGGCAGGTGGACTTTTATTTGCATGGTTTTACTGAAAGTGTTTTAATTGCATGTGTGTCATTTGGTGTTTTTATTGTCCTACTGCCAAACCACCTACAGGATTTTAACGCTGTTGTAAATAAACAAATACATTTTACACTCTAAATTGTCGTCTTCATGGTGGTGGGCCTTGCCAGGGGGTTTAGCTAGGCTTGGTTAATCACCAGCCACAGTTGCTACATTTTGAATGGTGTTACAGTAACCCCCCCCCCACCACCACCCTTTCTGTCTTCTCAAACCCCAGCTGGTGGAGGCGGATGGCCACCCTTCCTGAGTCTGGTTCTGCCAGAGGTTTCTTCCTGTTAAAAGGGAGTCGTTTCTCTCCACAGTTGCCTCAGGCACGCTCAGGATGGGAGATTGGACCGAAAAAAAAAAAAAGTTTCAGTGCAATCTGTTGGTTTCCTTAGCTAGGAAATAGTTTTTGAATTGGCTCTATATGAACGAATTGGATTATTTTATGAATAATTATGATTACAATTAATTGAATTCCAATTGGCTTGAATTGGACTTTATTATCTAAGTGCCTTGAGATGACATTTGTTGTATTTGGCGCAATATAAATAAAAATGAATTGAATTGAATTGAATTCAGCATATTCTCTTTAAAAATTACGAAGATTCTTAAACTAAATACTAGCACAGTCAAAACAACTAATTTCTCTTCAAAATACTCAAGTTTGTTTCCCACTTCACTAATGTCATGGGGTCCGTTTCACAAAGCAGGTTCAACCAACTCTGAGTCTATTCCTGATCTCTGAGTTGATCTACTCTGAGATAGAAAACCCTGAGTTTTCGGTTCCAGAAACGCTGATTTGAGTGAGGTTAATCAACTCTGAGTAGGTTCACCTTGAGTTTTGCATGTGCACCACAACTTTAAAAAGCCAGCATCAATGGAGCCCCGATTCGACGAGTCACCTTGGCAACGGGGAAGAGGAGGGGCTACGTTTTTCACCAACCTCGAATTGGAAATCTTAATGCACTCATACGGCGAGTTTCAATACGTTTTTAGAAATAAGTGCAACACCGTTGCAGCAGCAAAAGTGTAAGTTTAAATGTATTCCATTGCAATCCCAATAATATTACAGGGAAACTGCTTGAATGGTAGCCCATTCATTTATTTCATTTAGGTGCAATCCCGCGGGGGAGAAGCGCACTTGGCAGCAGTTTAAGATGAAATATAAAAACATTGTTCAAACAGGTGAGACCTCGGCATGGAGGTACCTCATTTTGATCATGTTTTACACTGTAAAATAAATATTAAGTGGCTATTTGACTGTGCAGTTATTTTATTCCCAACATAATGCTGTTTTCACACACATAAACTATGTCTTCTCATCTATATCATCCATCCATCCATTATCTATACCGCTGAATCCGTCGGTTGGGTCGCGGGGGGGCTGGAGCCTATCCCAGCGGTCAATGGGTACACCCTGGACAGGCCGCCAGTCCATCACAGGGCCACATAGAGACAAACGAGACAAACAACCATGCACACTCACACTCACTCCTAAGGACAATTTAGAGTCATCATCTATATCATGTTCTGTTAAATAATTAAGCCTATTTAAACTAACACAGACTTCTACTGAGCCAACAGAAAGAAGGCAGATGCCCGTAAAACGGGTGGTGCCCAGCACCGCCACCTCTAACGGGAGGGCAGTGGCTGAGGGAATCCCTGGAGGGAGTCCACCCCCAAGACACGAGTGCCTTTATAAAATATAATAGGCCTATATATGTCTTTTTTAAGCCTATTCATACAAATATTTATTTGTCTTTTATGTCTTTTTTTTCTTTTGTCCCAACACATTCTGATGGTGCCGCTCAAAAAGATAATTGTCTGTAAATGCAAAAATCTATGCGTGGTCTGATAACCATCTCCGACGAATATTTATTTCTCTGCGCAATAATGCTGCACCTTCATCCACGGGATCGTTGTCAAAAGGACATGTTCGTGAAAAAAGTCGCCTCCTAGACTTCGTCCATACTTCTAGAAGTAGAAGAACTCGCTCTGCTGACTGAATGAATGAGGAAATCAAATGGCGTGTGTGGCTGAAAGAGGGCGGAGACAGAAAGAAAGTCAAGGTTTCTTGAATAAAACCTGGTCCCGACCAGGTTAGGTTCAGAGAGTCTGTTACTCCGGTAACTGACCGAGAGGTTAAGTTACCTCTCTTTGTGAAACAGGCTAGTTACCCCTCTTTCTCGGGGTTGAGTTACCTCCCTTTGTGAAACGGAAAACTCAGAGTTTCCCTCATTTCAGGGTCAACCAACTCAGAGTTTTCACTAAACCTGCTACATGAAACGGACCTCTGGTCTGACTTGGCTGTGGAGGTCTGTTTCTGAATTTTAGGCTGGGGTGAGCAGGTTTCCTTGGTCACCAGGGCGGAGTCTGGTTGCTGCCTACTGTCACACCTGGCAGGAGATGGAGGGAGAGTTTGTTGTTGGTGGTGGTGAAGAGGTCAACCGGAAGTGGCTCTATTAGCAATAGTTGAAATGGGTACAGCGCCGGTTGACCGCTTCACCACCACCATGGGCGTTAGTTTGATTTCAGAAGTGCTGGGGACAATTACCATAAACCTGAGTAAGGTTTGAAAAGTGCTGGGTACAAGCTAGGCCCATTACTTCCGAATTGAGGTTTCATGATAAATAATAGGCATTGCATTAGATGATGCGTATTGACGCGATATTGTCCCCATATTAAAAGTTAAAAGCCATCTGCGCGGTCTTGTTTAGGCCGTTGGAAACATCCTGTGTTGGGACAAACTTAAGAGTAGGCCCTATTCGTATTTCAAAATCCGCATTTTAGTACAAGACACGATTTCGGTTATTGCATAGCCCTTGACACACCAACAAATCTCAGACAAACCTCGACCAAGCAAGAGCGCATCAGGAGACGTAGCCTGGCTACAAACAGCCCTTGCCCTGACAAAGTTTTCAAACATTGCCAGGCTATGAAACGACGGGCAAGAGTGAACGAGCAGCAACCCCTCTGTGAAATAAGTTTTCATTCATTGTCTATCTCGCCTGATATGCATCATAAACACTGACAAATCTCACCTGCAACACCAGCGACGTCTTTCATCGCTCGTTACACTGTAACAGACTGCAGACCGCAAGCGGAGCGGATTCAACATAGTTGCGATTCAGCAATGGGGGCTGATCGCAAGCGCATTCATACAAGGAGAGTGAAAGCAGAGCGGATCAAATAGTCTTTGGTTAGGAGAATGCCATGATATAAAATTATAGTTTTTAGGAAAGCAGAGTAGTCTGTTACATGCATGATGCACAGCTCACCAATTCAGCTTCTGCACCAAAAGCGGCGTTTTCACTTTCTCTACTTAGACCCTCCAGAAAAACGCGGGCATAAATCCTTGATTACGCGGGCTAAAATCCTTGATCTTGTGGGCTAAAATCCTGGATTTTGCGATTGAATATACGGGTTTTTTAATGATTTTATGCCGTGAAATTGCGAAAAATTGCGGAACTTGCGAATTATGCAAAAAGTTGTGAATTATACAAAGTTGCAAAATATGCTGCTACTGAATGAAAAAGAGTCATTTTAAAGACCTCCTATGATAAACAAGCATACTGGAACCAAGTTACTTTACAGAAGGTTTTTTTTTATTTTAACAACTTGAGCAGTTTCATAATACATACACACACGCGCGCACACACACACACACACACACACTTCTCGGTCTCATTCTGTTTCATTTATTCTTTATTTGGCCAATTTCAAGCTTGTACGCTACTCACCTCGTTTCTGGTAGCCCTCGCAATGTTTTTGGAGGTTGATGCCTCGGTGAACGTCAGCTGTCTGGCTTTGGCTTTCCTTTCCGCAGCTGCAGAAAGCATTTTCAAATGTTTTGCGCTGGTAAAGCGGCACGTCACCGACGATTTTCTTTTATGCTCCAACACACAGTTGCACGGGGTGCAGAATTGTTTCCCCCCGCTTTCGTGCAAGACATCGGGGTACTGGTTTGCCCGGTCTTTGGCAGTAATGTGCGTCGGTAGGTGAGATCGATTAGCTTTTTTCATTTTGTCTCTCGTTAATTTTCGACATTTTTTTCTCTTCCCAACTTTATGCAGAAAATTGCGGAGATTGTGAAATCAAGCGAGTCCTGCATATTTCGCATATTTTGCGTGGAAAATGTGATTATTGCGGTGAATATGCAGCTTTTTTGAAAAATATTGACCCCCGCATAAATCAGCAGTATTTTGCTGATTTTGCAATAAAATCAGCGATCGCAAAATCGCGTTTTTCTGGAGGGCCTATCTACTTTTTTAAAGTGGTGGGGACAAATCTGCTCGTCAGACAAAGTGCCGGGGATGCGTCCTCACCGTCCCCGGCGGAAATGACGCGCCTGACCACCACCAACAACAACAAACTCAGGTATTCGAGAAAGATGGCGAACAAGAGCAAGATGAAGCTACGTCCCTCTACATTTGGTCTGTGATGAGCTGCTTGTTGTACAAACGCGATGCACAACGGCGCATTCTCCATTCGTTGTTTGTTTCTTTCGGACGGCGACAACAACAGTAATATCGTCTCCTTTGACTTCCGGTTTACGACCCCGGGAAAAAATCTGGAGCATGCGCAGAACGCAAAGTCTAATTCACCACGTGCTTCAGCGTCTAAAAGCAGGTTTAGAGTGACTTTCAACCCAGTTATCTCGGGGTCTTAATCCGATCGCGAGTAATCTGATCCAATTTCTTGTCAGATTAAGGTGTATACATGAACTTAATAACTCAGTCTTATTGTAATTTAACCCTTAATCCAATTTGTACAGTGCCATGTAACCCCACTGACTGACTTTGGCTAAAAACAACAATGACAAAACAAATAAACCCTCCCACCTCCATAAATACCCAGAGACACACACCCACACACACGTACACACACAAGCTCAGACCCACTGCACCTAATAGACAGAGAAATGGCAAGGAAGGCAAGGAAAAAGACACCCTGGGCGGCCGACCACACTGAGAGGGCTCCCCGGCCCACGACTACAGGGAGCGCCGCCACAGAGACAGCCCCGACACGGGCAGCCAAGAGGCCCCACACCAAGGTGCAGAGTCCTGCAGCCACCCAGGCCAGAGCAGTCCACAGGACAGCACCCCTGTCAGTGGACCAAAAGCAGCTGCCAGTGTGATAGGCCCCCATGAGGAAACACTGGAGGTAAAAACTGAAAGACTAAAGCATTATATATATGTTGCTATGCGCCGACCTTATTGGCAGCAAGTCTGTGTAGCTCTCAATTTTTCTCATTGTTTATATGATTATTTGTCATTCTTCATTTTTTAAGTTTCCATCTAAACATTTTTAGTTATTTTTATTGATCTGCTTTTTTGTTTTAATAATTTTTTTTTGACAATGTGCACTACTACTAAAGCGGTGTACACAAGAGAAGAACTGTTGGCACTGTCAAGGATTGGACACGGAATTAAACATCCGAATCCAATTTTAATATGGGGACAATATCGCGTCAATACGCATCATCTAATGCAATGCCTATTATTTATCATGAAACCTCAATTCGGAAGTAATGGGCCTAGCTTGTACCCAGCACTTTTCAAACCTTACTCAGGTTTATGCTAATTGTCCCCAGCACTTCTGAAATCAAACTGACGCCCATGGTGCTATCCAAATAACAAACCATGGATCACCAGTGACATCAAAGACCTCCTGAACCAGAAAAAGAGGGCGTTCCAGAATGGGGATACAGAAAGGCGGAGGAGTGTACAACAGGAGCTTAAAAAGACATTACGTCGAGCTAAGGTGGAGTACAAGAAAAAGGTGGAGAGACAGCTGGAGAACAATAACACCAAGGAGGTGTGGAGGGGCATGAGGACCATCACTGGATACAGACTGAAGAACTCTCAGTCTGTAGAAGGTGATGTGGACAGAGCCAATACTTTCAACCATTATTACAACAGGTTTGACAGTGTGGCTTTTCCCTCCTCTGCTGCTGCTCCCTCCACCCCCACCACTACAGCTGCTTCCTCTATACTGCTTCCACTGCCCTGCTGTACTTCCACCTCAATGTCAACCTTCATCGCCAAACCTCCTCCTCCGCCTGACTGCACCTCTGTTACGTTATTAGACTGTTCTAGTAATAACGAGGCAGAGCGTGAGGTTCTGTGTAACTTTTACTGAAGACCACAACACATAACACAGGTGACATGTCCGTATCTCTATATCGAGCATTCTCATTGGCTGTCACAGAACACTGGCGTTAACCCTTTGCTTACACAACATCTCCCCCTTTTAAGTAAGAACCTTTCCTGTTATTTGTAGCAGAATACAATCATCAAAAATCTACTCTTCCAAGAACATAACATACAAGTCTTCTGAACCGGTAACCTCTTCATTATCAAAACGCACACGTTGCAGTGACTGTGAACAAATCAAATCAACTTTTCTTTTGTTCTCTTACAAAGTAACATTGCAATGCAACAATCAGTAACATCATCACAAGTCCAGTCTCTTGGGTGGACGGGAGTGTCTCCCTGAGCTTGTGACACGGTGTGGTGTGGCGCCTGTGTCACCTGCAGTGTTGACAACACCACCAGAGCCTATAACAACTGGAGTGTGTGGTTGTGCATCAGATGGTGGCTGCTGGGTTGCACGCAGGTGCGTGCAGGTCCTCCTCAACAGTCCATTCTCCGTTCTGACGATGTAGGACCTTGGGTCTGCTGTCGGCTGTACAACTGTCCCGTAGGCATTCTCTGTAGTAACCCACACACTCTGGCCTGGGCGCAGGTCTGGTTTGTAGTGTGGCCTGTGGCGGTTGTTGTAGAGTCGCTCTTGTTTCCTCTTCGCTTGCATCTCCATGCTGCGGACCTGCTTGATGTTGGGCCAGCGTGGAGACAAGGCTTTAGGTACTTGAGGTAGAGTGGTTCTCAGTTGTCTCCCCATCAGGAGCTGTGCTGGAGAATAGCCATTCTCCAGTGGAGTGGATCGGTAGCTGAGCAGAGCTTTAGAAAGATCTCCACCCTCCTTCCACAAGCCCTTGACAGTAGCCACGGCTCGCTCCGCTTCTCCATTGGCTTGGGGGTACCTCGGGCTGCTTGTTATGTGATTGAATCCGTACTCACTGGCAAAGTCTCGAAAGAGATCGCAGGCATACTGTGGCCCATTGTCCGACATGAGGAATTCTGGGACCCCGTGAGTACAAAAGACATGCTTCAGAGCTGCTATGACGGTGTTGGCTGTTGCAACATTGAGGTGGGCAACTTCAATGTAACGGGAGAAGTAGTCCACAGCCACGAGGTAGGTCTTCTTGTTCCAGACGAATAAGTCTGTCCCTACGCGTTGCCATGGTCTCTCGGGTACTGGAGTTGTCAGCAGGGGTTCTCTCTCTGTTCTTCTATGCTGGGTGCAAGTGAGACACTGTCCAACTTTCTGTTTAATGTCAGCTGAGAGTCCTGGCCACCAGAGTGATTGACGGGCTCTGGCGCGGCATTTCACTATGCCTTGGTGCCCCTGATGGAGGACGTTGAGCATCTCCTCCCTCATCGAGCTGGGGATGACGATCCTTTGTCCTTTCAGGAGAAGATCTCCAGCCAGGGTCAGGTTTTGTCTTTCCTTCCAGTAAGGCCCCATTTCAGCTGGCAGGTGGACTTTGTCAGGCCACTCTGTCCGACAGTAGTGGATTAGTGTTCTGCATAGGCGGTCTCCTTTCTGCTTCTCCGCGAGCTGTTGCAGTCTAGTTTCAGTAGCAGGAAGAGACTGTATGACCGCATCCACAAAGATCTGGACATCCGCTTCTAGGTCTTTCTCAGCCTGAGTTGCTGTGTGCTCCACCGGTGCTCGTGACAACGTGTCTGCAGTTATGAGCTGTTTTCCGGGCACATGCACGATGTCGTAGGAGAATTTCAACAGTCTCAGGCGGAATCTCAGGACTCGAGGAGGAAGCGCGTCTAGCGCCTTAGTACTCAACAATGGCAACAGAGGTTTGTGATCTGTTTCGAGGGTGAACCTCATGCCCAGCAGGTATGGTTGTAGTCGTTCACATGCCCAGGTCACTGCTAGTGCCTCCTTCTCAATCTGAGCATAATGTTTCTCTGCATCAGACAGACCTCTTGAGATGTACATAACTGGCTTCCAGTCACCGCTCTCTGGCTGTTTCTGGACCATGACGGCTCCGAGACCGAAGGACGACGCGTCGGCTGACACGCGTGTCTCTGCACAGGGTGAGTACACAGCAAGGACTCTGGTCGAGCTCAGCTCTGTCTTTAGCTTCTGAAAAGCCTCTCGCTGCATTGCTCCCCAACACCATTCTGTTTTCTCAGACAGAAGATCTTTCAGAGGTCGTGTGAATGATGAGAGGTGAGGGAGAAATTTACCCAAGTAGTTAGCCATGCCCATCACCCTTCTGATGTCGGCAACATTGGTTGGTTCTGGCATTTCCAGAATGGCTTTGACCTTGCTTGGGTCCGGCTTGACTCCCTCTGTCGTGATCTGATGTCCAAGGAACATCAGTTCGCCCCTGGAAAACTCACATTTCTCCTTATTGAGAGTTAGCCCCTCTTCTCTCAGTCTCCTGAGAACTTGGTGCAGCCTGGTATCGTGTTCAGCCTGATCCTGGCCAAATACCAGTATGTCATCCGCGTGGCACACTGTTCCTTCACAGCCCTCCAACATCTGTGTCATCCGCCGCTGGAAATGTTCTGGGGCTGAGGAGATCCCAAACGGCAGCCTGTTGAAGCAGTAGCGGCCGAATGGGGTTATGAAAGTGGTTAGCAGGGCGCTGTCTTCAGTCAAGGGAATTTGCCAAAACCCTGACGTGGCATCCAACTTGGTGAACACTTTCGCTCCTGAGAGCATGGCTAGTGTGTGGTCCACAGCTGGCAGAATATGTCTCTCTCGCTTGACCCATCCATTCAGGGGTGTCAAGTCCACACACAGCCTCAGCTTATCCTTTAATTTTCTTGGTACAACCACTAGGCCTGCACACCATGGGGTGGGTTGGGTGACCTTAGAAATCACACCCATTGCTTCCATGCGATCCAATTCACTCCTCACTTTTTTCTGCAATGGCAGGGGGATTCGACGTGGAGCAGACAGAGCATGTGGTGTGGCCCCTGGTTCCAGTTCAATTTTATATGGGTCTTTCAGCTTTCCCAGCCCTTTGAACACCATGGGGTAGGTTTTTGTAAAATCTTCGCCTACCTGAACTGTGTGTACTCTTTTCACTAGAGTCAAGGCCTCAATGGCTGGAAGTCCCAGCAGTGGTCTCATCAGCTTAGCCACCACATAGACATCCTGCTCTGTTGTCTTGTTCCTTGACGCCAGTTTTCCTTTGAAGAGTCCTCGCACGTCCAGGCGCTGCCTGCCTGGACCATACAGGGGTATCTTTGGTGGCTGTAACGGCCCATGCTTCTTTTTGGAGTATTGTTGGCTTGGAATAGCTGTAACTCCAGCTCCAGTGTCTATTTTGAACTCCACTGTCTCTCCATTCAGTTTTAGACCTTCTCTCCACTCGTGTTCAACATTGTCCATGACAATTGTCACCTCTCCCAGAAAGGCAATCTCTTCTCCATGTTCTGAAGACTCTTCCGTGATGTCATTAATGCCACCGGCTGAACGACATTTGCGGGCATAATGTCCTTTTCGTTTACATTTGCGACATTCTGCTTCTTTTGCGGGGCAGTCCTTCCAGGGGTGCTTTGAAGCATGTCCACAACGTCCACATCCTGTGTCTTTTGATTTATTTTCTGCCTTGGCTTGTGAGCTCCATTTGTGTCCTTTTATGCCTCTGTGTGTGTGTCGCCTTGCACTTATTGCATCCAGGTTGTCTGCCTGTCTGTCATTTAAGCTGCCACGCAGCATTGGCTGCTGTTTCTTTATTTCTTCACTGTGGCGCACTCTTGCAACAGTTTTCTGTAATGTCAGATCAGGGTCCAACTGTAGCGACTCAGACAACTTTGTATCTCTGAGGCCAACGACAATCCTGTCTCTTATGAGCTCTTCTCTGAGATCTCCATAATTGCAGTGCTCAGCTAGTGTATGGACAGCAGTAATAAAGGCTTCGGCACTTTCACCAGGCTCCTGGTTGCGCCTGTTGAACCGTGCACGCTCAAAAATAATATTCTTCTTGCTCACACAGTGTTTCTCAAAAGCCTCTTTCACGTCCGTATAAGACTTTTTCTGATTGTCATCCAAAGGTAGGACATGCAATATATCCTCAGCCTCATCCCCAAGTGTGTACATCAATGTGTTGACTTGGTACTCTTGTGACTGTTTGTCTAGGCTTGACGCTATTCTGAAGCGCTCAAAACGCCTTATCCACTTTGGCCATTCATTTGCTTCATTAAAATCAAACCTGCCTGGTGGAGTCAGTTGTACACTGCTTACTGGAGCAGCTACAGTTGCTGCTGCTCGAGCCGAACCTCCCGCTGCTTGGCCATCAGTACTCATCTCGTCCTTTTTTTTTTTTTTTTTTTTTTTTTTTTTTTAAACGGCCGTCGTTTCAGCGCGGTTCCGCCGTCCTTAGCTTCCTAGCTTCGATTAGCACACACGTTAGCTCCCGTCAGTGTACTTGCCGGCCGCTCCGTCCGTCCCCTCTTGCAGACTTGCGGCAGCTTTCACTCCTACTCAGAGGCGGAAGACTTCAGACACACTCCTACGTGTCTACTTTATTCTGACACCATGTTACGTTATTAGACTGTTCTAGTAATAACGAGGCAGAGCGTGAGGTTCTGTGTAACTTTTACTGAAGACCACAACACATAACACAGGTGACATGTCCGTATCTCTATATCGAGCATTCTCATTGGCTGTCACAGAACACTGGCGTTAACCCTTTGCTTACACAACAACCTCTACCTCTGCTGTCACCAACAAGCTTCTTCTGTCCAGTTGTACCTCCACCTCTGCAGCAACTTCCACCGCCTGGTCTGCTGAGCCAAGCTACACCTCCACCTGTGCGGCAGCTCCCACCACCAGGCATCCAGAGCCCAGCTGCACATCCACCTCTGCGGCAGCTTCCACTGCCAGGCATCCAGAGCCCAGCTGCACATCCACCTCTGCGGCAGCTTCCACCACCAGGCATCCAGAGCCCAGCTGGACATCCACCTCTGCGGCAGCTTCCACCGCCTGGCCTACTCGGTCCAGCTGCTCCTCCACCTCTGCAGCGGCTCCCACCACTAGCCCTCCTCTGTCTAGCTGCACCCCCACCCCCATCTCTATGGTTGATAGCAACATCACTCTTGTCGCCATCCCTCCGCTACAACCTCTGTGTCTAACTATAGAAGAGGTTGGAGCTGAGCTCAGGAGACTTAAGCCAGGGAGGGCTTCAGGCCCAGATGGAGTCTGTCCAAGGCTTCTGAGGGACTGTGCTGGTCAACTAGCAGTCCCTCTTCAGAGGCTCTTTAATATGAGCATTCAGATGGAAAAAGTCCCGGTGCTGTGGAAAACTTCTTGTCTCATACCGGTGCCCAAATTAGGGCAACTGGTGGAGCTGAATGACTACAGACCGGTGGCTCTGACATCTCATATCATGAAGACCTTGGAGAGACTCCTTGTTCGTCGCATGAGATTGCAGGTTGCTGAGGCTCTTGATCCCCTCCAGTTTGCCTTCCAGAAACACAGAAGTGGAAGACGCGATTCTGTACATGCTGCATCGGCATATGCTTATCTGGATGTGCCTGGTTCATATGTGAGAGTCATGTTCTTTGACTTCTCCAGTGCCTTCAACACCATACGGCCTCCCATACTGAGAGACAAGCTGCTCGGTATGGGTGTGGCCCCCTCCCTGACATCAGGGATTATAGACTATCTAACTGCCAGACCACAGTATGTCAGGATGGGGAAATGTGTTTCTGGAACACTGGAATGCAGTACTGGGGCTCCACAGGGTACTTTTTTGGCTCCTTTTCTTTTCACCCTGTACACATCGGACTTCAGGTACAACTCAGAGTCCTGCCACATCCAGATGTATTCTGATGATACGGCTGTTGTGGCATGTGTGCGCGGTGGACAGGAGAAGGAGTACAGGGACCTTGTGGAGGCCTTTACTGACTGGACCAAAAAGAACTGTTTGCTCCTGAACACCACCAAGACCAAAGAGCTGGTGGTGGACTTCAGGAGATCTAAAACCCCATACCAGTCAGTCTGCATTGATGGAGGGGAGATAGAGACTGTTCAGACCTGCAAATACCTGGGGGTGGTGCTGGATAATAAACTGGAGTGGTCTGCCAACATAGACACAGTGTACAGGAGGGGCCAGAGCCGTCTCTTTTTCCTGAGACGCCTCAGGTCCTTCAATGTCTGCAGTGATATGATGTGCATGTTTTATCACACTATCACTGAGAGTGCACTGTTCTATGCTGCTGTCTGCTGGGGGAGTTGCACTACAGACACAAACTGTAGGCGCCTGGACAAACTGGTGAAAAAGGCTGGTTCTGTTGTAGGCAGGGAGCTGGACCCTCTCGGTGCTGTGGTGGAGAAACGGATGAGGAGGAAGTTAGATTCTGTGATGGAGAATAATAAACATCCTCTCCACAGCATCCTGACAGGACAGAGGAGCAGCTGCAGTGAGAGGCTGCAGGACTGAGGTTCAGAAGGTCCTTTGTTCCCACAGCCAGAAGGCTTTTTAACAGGGACTGCTGAGTTCTTCTCAAATTGATTGATTGATTTTTATTTATTTGTTTATTTTTCCATTTAGTCATTTATTATTATTTAGTCAGTAGTAGTAGTATTATTGTTGTTAATTCAATCATTGTAAATATTTTAAAAAAATGTTGAGCTACTTGACGAATTTGAATTTCCCCCATAGGGGGATAAATAAAGTATTTTTCTATTCTATTCTATTCTATTCTATTCAAATAAAATAAAAAGGTATAAAATTAACAAAATAGATAAAAATGCTTTTCAGCTCGTGAAATTAAAACATGTAGTTAAAACATATAACTAAAACATGTAGTTAAAACATATAACTAAAATAGTATAGAACAAAAATGAAATATTATTAATATTTATTTTGCACTCCAGAGCAAAAGGTGGCGGTAATGCACTAGTCGCCAACCACAATAAAAATTCAATGAAGAAGAGGAAGATGACGAAGACGATGACAAAGATATTACGTCATTACGCAGAAGGCTCGCACTGGTTGACCAGCCAATCGTGAGCGTGCTGTTGACTTCCCGGTAAAAACAAGAGTTGCTCAAATCAAGAGCACAAGCTTTCAGGACTTTTCGTGTGTTTGATAAAGTATTATTGGAATTATAGTCCAGGGTAAGTGCCCCTTTGTTACCATGGAGTCAAGATATCGGAGTTTTAACCGCGTTCCGAATAAATTTAGCGTTCATTTTGCCTTGAACTCCAAAGTTAGAAAAGAGGTGTACTTCGAAGCGACGTTGTTGTCTTACTGCGTTTCGTTTTGTTTCCATGGTAACTTTGGCTGATATTTTCTACTCTTTTCACAATCCCAGACACTAAAATCAGACTGAAACACGATTTAAATGTCGTGATGCAGAATTAGTTAATCTCTGCTGATGCCTGAAATGATGACCTAACAGAAAGCGCTCATTTGACGTTGATAAAGATTGTCTAATAATTGACAGAAAATCATCCTTTAGATGACTTTTAGATAAGAGCGTTAGTTGTTGCTGGCAGGGCCTCACATTTGAACGGTGTCCTGATGAAATGATGCCATCAGATACTGTTGCCCTTGTGTTTAGGAGAGGAGATTCTCACATCTGTGAAATTCATACTACTGGCTTGTTGATATACAAGAAGAAAAAACTGAGTTTTTCAGCTGGCTGTGTCTTTTGTGTCTCTGCTATAGTTGAAGAAACAAATCCTGATAGATGGTAGTTTTCCCCATCAGATATTATTCACCCTATGTTTGTTGGCAGAATTAGCAGGAGGAACATTTACACGATATGAGATGAAGCATTTATATGACCACACTCCAACAAGCAGATGAAGGATCATTGGTTGTTCACATGTAATATGAATAATAATATGTAGGATGCATGATAAAGAGGTAGGAACTTTTTTCTAATGCATGTTATTTACACCCTAAATGGGTTTATGTCATGGCTTAGACCAACTCTTGGACAGCTTCTATTTGGGATCGTCTTGAATTCTAGTCAAACTGTTGGAAACTAGGGTGCTTTCACACTGGCGCTGTTTAGTCCAGACTAAAGTTTGTTTCCTAGGATAGTCCGCTTGCTTGCGCAGGTGTGAAAGCCATTTCTGGTCCACATAATAGTGTGGGTCTCGGTTCACTTGCAAACTAAACCCACAGTGAACCAAAGAGAAGACGTGACATAGAGCGCAGTGGGTTTAGGAGAGAAGAAAACAAAACAAAGCCACCAGGACAAAACAGAGGTAAACGAAGAAAAACTTGCAAAATGTCTTGTGGGCAGAGGTGAAGTAATGAGGAGGCGCAGGCGTTTATCGATAGATGGTCAGAGGAATATATATCGTGGTTGCTTGTGGGAAGCGTTTTTGAAGGGGATGGATTTCAGTTTTCAGTCTTAAATTATCTATGAGCCGGCTGACCGGGAAGGGAAAAAGCATGAGCAAAAAAAAAATTTGAAATAAAATCAAATCTAATTAAATAAGGCTAAAGATGACTTTGTAAGGTCGAGGAAGAAATGGACTGAAGAAGGTGAGCAGTCTTATCTTTTCATCACAGCCATCACTGGAAACTCAATCTAATCCTGCGACTCAACATCATGGCACTGTTACTGATGACCCAAGTAGAATATCAGATTTCTGTTCCAGTGTTTACAGCAATTTGTACAAAACCAAATATTATCATCATTCAACAACTACGTTCTTGAACTCTCTGAGCAACATCACTCAAATCACTGAGGGTGACTGAGAGATGAGAACTGTACAGGAAGTCATTTATGAGCCGACTGTCACAGAGCACGGAGTAAATAAGCTACATTTTTCATGGACAAAACTAAGCCATTCAGACATGATTTGGATGTTTTTTGTTTTTTTTTTAAAGGAAAAAAAAAAACTTAGAAGAATTGGCAAAAGCACACCAGGAAAATTCATTGGCAATGGGAGAGAATTCAGGCAAAACCCATGACTGTAGGGCAACCAGTTTGCAACCTCATCCATAAAGTTAAACCATGAACTCTCTTTGGGGTCACTTTTCCAGACCATCTAAAAACATCTAAAAACTAATAACTTTCCTGGAGTCGATGGCCTTTCAGCAGAATTTTATCAAACTTCTCAGTGGGTCAAATATGCTTCCCTGTCAGATCTAAAAACAACATTCACAATTATTGTTCAGATATATCACAACTACCCCCTGTGTTCAGTACTGGACTGGTCTTGTTGGAGACCTAAACTGGATCAGTGTGTGGAACCTCCCATTCTGACACCTCGTTACAAACAAAGTAAGGGAGGCGTCTCATAAACCGATTCACAGATATTTCCGATGGGTCTGAACCTGATGCAGCTGTTCCGGCATCGTCGTCACATTCTGGACAGGAATGTCCCGGTACATTAAAACCAAGATTGACTCGGATTTTTATCTGTGTTGGAAAGATGTACTGGTTAGTTTCCATAACAACAAAAGCAAAAAACACAGAGTCATATGTGATAAATTTGCTGATCATTTTAGGGAAATAACATATTCATAAAACCAAATGTAATCACTCAAAACCTTTATTTATAGCCTTTGAAAAGGAAACTGAAAAGCACATCCAAAGTATATCTGACGAGCTGCTACATCTTTGAATTTTTGCTCATTATTTGATATCTTTAGATATTAGACATTTGATCATTTTAGAAAAGTGGATCACTGAACAGATAATGTTGAACATGAACAGCCAAACATAACATCTTAGTTATCTAGTTATGGAAGTAACTTTTTGGTCTAATGTAATTGAATGGATAACATTTTATTTACAATGCGCAAGTATGAATGCACAGGAATGGTGTTATTGACTGAAGTCTGTCCAACGCCACAGTTCTGTGTTTGTGTATGTGTGTAAGCTTTGTGTTGAATCTGCTTCGAGGCATACACCTCTGATGTGGTTTTGACAATGCTTTTAAAACCTGATGTTGAACTGAACTTTCCCTTTTCTTGATAGGCAAAATGCTTTCTACTGGAGATGTCCAGAGTTGTCTTCGTAAACTAGAAACTCTTCTGCGTGTGATCAAGTATCCAGGAGATGTTGACTACAGTGGGTAAGCCATTCAAGTCCTCCAATCATAACATTGTCATATGACACAAGAATGTTTAACAAAAACCTCATTAAACCCAAGTATTGTTATTGTTGTTGCAGATTGAATTAAGGTTATTTATGGCTGCTGTTTTGAGTTAATTTGAAACTACAGTTGCCATCATTATAAGTTAATTTAGGATAACAGGTCTGTAGGAGCTATTTGTTATTTTGTATATTTGGCTCACTTATTATTTAGTTATCTTTTGGGGGTTTAGTTTGGGGAATACACCTTTTTTGGTTGTTTGTGATATTTAGTATTGTTTAGTATTAATTTGGGTATTTAATTATGCTTTTATTTTGAAAGCACTGGTTAGCTGGAGCGCACTGGGAGAGTTTATTTAGATGAGCAGGCAGTCACAGGTGAGCAGGCACCTGGGAGGGCTAATAGGTTTTGACCAGGGCAAGAGAGGCGGCAAAGGCCATTGTTCTTTGTTTGTTTGCTTGTGGTTGGAGAAAGAAACCTAAAGAAACCAAATTTTTTGCCTGGACAATGGACTCAATTTACCTGCGTAAATTCACTCCTTAGGTGTCTCAGTGGCCGTTTGATTTCATTTAGTTTATTATGGTTTTGCCATTTTTTTAGTTTTGATTATTGACACAAGAGGACGAATAGCCACTACAAGGTCTGTGAGAGGCTCATCTAACAAGTGAATAACATGTTTTACTAGCCCATAGCCAAGATCACTTACCTGCTTACTGATGAGGCATCCACCTCGCAGCAACTTCAAATCTTATATAAAGTTTGCTTATAGATTGGTGACCATCTCGAAGATGTCAAACAAGCCACCAAAAGAGCCTAGAGAGAGTAGATCCTCGAGGACTGTCGTATCAAAGTCTGGCTAACTCCGAAGCAGAGTCCAATGCTAATACCATGAAAGTGCTAGCTAAAGCCGTCGGTGCTATACAAGCCTTGATTGACTTTGATTCGACTTTAAGTACATATGGCCAAAGAGTCACAGACGTGAAAGAAGGATTGAACGCGTTTGATAGACGACTAAGTGCCTTAGAGCATCACTGGCCAAAGAGAACGCCATGCTGAAGGATAACGTCGCGTACCTGGAGAACTACACCAGACTACAGAAACATTTGCATCCTGGGGATAAGAGAAAACACGGAGGGGCCACAGCCAACAGGGCTTATTGCCAATCTCCTTCTTAAGGTATTTGGAGAAGAAACCTTTAATCT
This sequence comes from Odontesthes bonariensis, assembly GCF_027942865.1. NCBI lineage: Eukaryota > Metazoa > Chordata > Actinopteri > Atheriniformes > Atherinopsidae > Odontesthes > Odontesthes bonariensis. The sequence continues at coordinate 40,141,547 of NC_134509.1, forward strand.
TCCGTTATTGAGAATAAGGAGTCACGTGACTCCGGTCGGCCATGTTGGCAGAAGAATCTATTGGTTGCCAGGGGCAACGCCATTAACTTAACGGATATCTTCCCGCATTTGTCATTTCGGCAGGGCAGAGACTAATACAAAAGAAAGAAAGAAAGCAAAGCAATGCAGAGAGATAAGGCGAAAGAAAAGGGACCTTACAGGGACAAGCTTATTACAAGCGCAAAGCAGCGGTATTTGGAGAAACTGTCCAGCATCCAAAATATTGATCCTTACGAGCTCCCTGCAGCAGGTCAGACGCCTGCTCTCCCTGATGCTGCATCCATTTAGGAAACCTAAAATAACGTATTTCGTTGTTCCTATGTTTCCCAAACGTATTGTGTGAGGTACTGGAACAGTTCTTCACACAGCATTGATTTCGAGGCATGTTCTTGCAATTCCGTACTGTTTACACTTACTGATTTAAAAACACACGCGTACAATGTAAACGAACGGAGAGAACGGCGTTTTCTCGCTAGCATTCTGCCAACATGGCGGATAGGGGCGGGGCTCTGTACTATGACGACAACTCCTCATTCTCAATCCGTGGACAGCCCATCGTAGCACTATCCCCAAACCAAGTGGAAAGGTTCTTCCTTGTGTAGTTTCGAATGATCAGACTGGGTTTGTTCAGGGGGAACAGTCATATTCCAATCTGTGCCGACTTTTTGATATAATTTATAGCAAATCTGATACCCAGTCCCCAAAAGCAGTAATAACACTATGCTGAAAAGGCATTTGATAGGGTTGAGTGCGACTATCTATTCTTAATACTCCATAGGTTTGGTTTTAGTTCCAATTTTATTCAATAAATCAAACTTGCGCAGCTTATTAACCAAGATGGACATGTTTAGGATTTGGGCTAAATCAACAGTTGCTGATATTGTTGTAATTTCAGAAACTTAGCTGTCCAAATCTATTGCTGATGAAGATATTAATATGGTTGGTTACAATATTTTTCGAACTGACAGGCCAAAGAAAGGTGGCGGTGTTGCTATCTATATCAAATCAAAATTTAATGCTAGCATAGTTCTGTCTGAATCCATCTGCAAACAACGGGAATTTTTGGCATTGAATGTGGAAATCACTAAGGGCCTATGTATAACTGTTGTTGGGTGTTACAGGCCTCCATCTGCCTCCAAGGAAACGTTACAATCTTTGAAGCATCTTTTGTCAAGACTGAATTACAGTGAACGTGTTTTAGCTGGTGATTTGAATTGGGATTGGCTTAAAGGTGGGGTATGAGATGTTTTCTGGAGCATTTTTTATCATATTGTCTGAAAACCTCCTCACAACCCCATTGCACCCACTAAAATAGAATGTTTGGGAAAAAAAATTATATTTTAGTCCATTGTAGAGGGTGTAGCAAGAGGAAATGTCTGACCAATAGAAGTAATGATGAGAGTTACTTCTATTGGATTCTGACACGCCAATCAACCGTCAGCCCCCCTCCCACCTGCGCGTTCACAGACTCGTGACTCGTTCATGTGTTTTGAAGGCGTGGTTTTGAGGGGTGGGCTGAAGGGAGAGGCAAGGTTGTGTATTTTCAAAAATATAGCTTGCAGGAACCGTTTTTCCAAGATCTCATACCCCACCTTTAAGCCAGTTTCTGATGATTTTAAATATTTTTGTGATTCTATTTATCTCACCCAGTTGGTCAATTCACCCACTCGGCCAAATCTTAAAAGCCCTTAGAAGTCCACCTTGATTGATTTAATTTTGACGAATGTTCCTCATAAATTCTCCTCTTTGGGTGTGTTCTGCAATGACTTAAAGGAATGGTTTGGCGTAAAATGATAATTTGAGCATCACATGATCATGCCACATAATTTATATGGATGATGAGCCTTTCTCTGTGCCTCGGTTTGCTTGACGAGGCCTTTGTTATGACACAGCTGAAGTATGTAGCGCTTTTGAGCTTGTTTATCGCGGAAAAACAACCGATTTCTTATATTTTCCAAATTGGCCCCGTACAGTTGCATTGGCTGCGTTTCTAACAAAACACTTCAAAATAGCCAACTTCGGAATGCCGCGGTCTTTCGGAGAAAGGCTCATCACCCATATAAATTATGTGGCATGACCATGTGATGCTCAAATTATCATTTTATGCCGAACCATTCCTTTAAGTGACCACTGTGTTGTCGCTGCTGTTAGAAACACTAAGATGCCCAAATTAAAGTCTCGCATCATTTACAAGAGGAACCTTAAACTTTTTATTGACAAAGCCTATCATCATGATTTGTCTAATTTTGATTGGAAAAAATAGGTCTGATCCCTGATGTAGAGTTAGCTTGGACATTCTTGAGGGACGGTTTTATGCAAATTGTAAACAGGCATGCCCCTATAAGGAAATTTAGGGTAAAAGGGCAAGAAAACCCTTGGTTCTCCCCAGAGCTGGCAGAAAATATTTATGAGCGTAACCTGGCTTGGGCCAAGGCAAGGAAAACAGGTTCTCCAATTGACTGGCTTGTTTTCAGACAACTGAGAAACAAATGCTCTTTTATCAAGAAAGCCAAATCTGAATATTATATTATTTTATTATTATTATTATATATTTGTCTCTCACCACTGAGAACCTAAATAATCCATGGACATTTTGGAAAGTTATAAATTCTCTTTCTGTGAGTAAAAAGCACTCAAGCTCCACCAGTGCCTAAAAAGTTTGAAAACACAACAAACTATTCTCCGATAGTTTAAAAAAAAAAAAAAATCATACAAACAAAGTAAGACCTTTATGTTTGTCAGCCAGAAGTCAGTCATATTTGAATAAAAATCTGAGTTTTGTCTAACTGATCAGATTTTATTGTCAACCCTCCACCAGGCTTTCCAAAGGAGATCCCTCAGCTTTTCTGCCAATCGTGAGTTTCACTCTCACCTCCTTCTCTCCACCTTTTGCTGCGCAGCTCATTGGAGATGGACTGGAACTGACTGGCAAAACTGACCTCCGCTTCACAGATACTCTGTATAAGGTAAGAAATGCACTATAAACCTGACTCAGTTCCACTAGTTCTGTCGAGAGGAATGGCCTTCCCTCAAATTTGAGAAATGCTGCCTTTAAAGTTTTTTTTATTGCATATTTAGAAAATGATTGTGGAAGGCTTGGGCCGCATATTATTAATTACTAATAGAGGAACACACACCTTGATTTAAAAAATATTTGGTAAAATTGAAATAAAAACTGAATGCAATGATTTGCAAATCTCATGAACCAAAATTTTAAAAAGTTTAGTCTTTTTCTGCAAAACATTTTTTGTTGCACTTTTAAAGACGAGTAACTAGTGGACTTTTTCGATTACATGGTACCCTACAATATAATATGGTTCAACTCGATACAACTTGTCCGGGTTTTGTTTTACATTGCAGAGACTATCCACTCCTTGTTGGCAGTATGGACAGTTGCATCATGTTTGAAGCTGCACGAGCCGTGTGTGTTTACCACATGACTTTTATTTAGCAGACACTTTTACCCAAGGCAACTTACAAGCAATTTGCGACAGGCTTTTAATTTAGAAGGGTTTGAATATCTTTTGAGAGTGATCATAATGACTTAAGGGCAGATTATAGTTCTGCGTCTATCGTCTTGACGTGTTGCTTTGCTCTGGTCGCGAACCACTTTTCATGTTATGGTTCTGCAACCTCGGTCTGGAATTTCTCGGGACACACAGCAGTTTCCCCTCGCGAGAATTTCGGTGGGCGGTGACGAGAACTTCGGGGGCGCCGGCGGAAGTGTTTATCTTTCAAAAAAAAAAAAAAAAAAAGTGTATGCAAGATATGGATCTGGAGTTGCTCGACATCGAAGAAGAACAGCTTCTTTTATTGGAGTTGGCGAAAATGCAAAGGAGGAAGCCACACAGAAAACCGGAAATTCACACCGAGGACCAATCACAGCCGCTTTTGTCTGCACACTTCCGTTGGTGGTCTGCGTGCGTCTGTCGCGTAGTCAGGATTTTTCTGAGGTGCACGAGGACGCGCTCAGAGCCTCTGCGTGGGGGAGTGGTCAAGATTTTGACGCTCGCAGAGGCTCTGCGTCCGAGCGTCAGAGGCTTTGCGTCTGAAGCATAAATCAGCCTTTAACGTTGCAGAGCTCATCTCCAGTCAGAGGGGGAAAAAAGCTCAATCTGTAAATCCTTACTTATGGCTAAAGAACAAGCTTATGTTATCAGTAGTTATTCACACAACATGTGATCTGTGCGAACAAATGACATATCCCTAATTTATGTTGTAAATTGTATGACTTTCAAGCAACTTCATAGAACAAGGAAGCAGTGTGATGTGTTCTGCTGCAGAGAATTGTTTACACCTACATGATAATTCTCTGACAAATCAATGCACTTTAGTGTTTCCATGTATATTATTGGTTTGGCTTGCTTCAAGCTTCAGCGGAGGAAGTACCAAAACGGTATCAGGGGTGCGACCTACAATGGAAAACAAACAAAAAAAAAACTGTGTTGAACCATATTATACCATTTAATGGGAAAGTACCAGGGGAGATATTGGCCTTTTAAGGTGCCCTCTATAATGGGACAAAATGGTACAAAGTGCACATTCCAGACTTTAATTTAAATGAGGGGGACTATGTATAGAAAGTGTTGTCATTTTTACATGGTGGAACAGAAGTGTATGAAAATTGCTTTAAATTAAGGTCTGAAATGTGCACTTTAATCACATCTGAATTGTTTGATTTAGAATTTTACACGGAGGAGCAGAAGGGCAACTCAAAGAAAAATATGACTTTGTCCCAAACATGGAGTTTTTGGAGTAGTCATAACTACATAGTCAAAGTTTACTATCCTTTCATAGTCCATTCAACTAACTGTGCATGTTTGTTTTTTTTTTCTAGGTGCTAAGAGATGTCTTCCACTATAAGCCCATACTGACCAAACAGCAGTTCCTCCTGTTGGGTTTCTCTCAAAGGAAAATTTCTTTCATTTGTGATGTCATTACCTTGGTCCTGCAAAAACACAAACAACTGATCAAGGTACAGAGTCTTTTCATGATTGATTATTGAGTTGGGACATATTGTAATAAATCAATACAGTACTGATTGCATTGATTTTAAAGTTATTTAAAGCTTATATGTAATTCAATTCATATAAAGAACATTGATCAAACCTTTGGAAATAAGATTCCTTTTCATTTTAGTTTTTAATTTTCCAAACACAGAGCACCAGATCTTCACGGCACCTACAAAAAAAGGCTTAGGAAAAAAAAAAAAAAACACATATTAACCATCTGTAGTATTAACCATTCTACAGTTTAAACTATGGACATAAAGCCCATATGGACAAATTATCCCATTTATGACACACATCACACATTCATCCCATCAGTGTGCTACAGCTTCATAGAGAGAAAACAAAAATTGCCATTCCAACCATCAACAAAAATGTACAGAAAATACTCCGGATGTTCCAAAACTTTTCAAGCTTGTTTTTGCAGTATGGCTGATGTTTTCTAAAGCAAAATAAAAAGTCTTTTCTCAGCCATTGCGCTGTGACACAAGTTGCTTCTGTTTTCCATGCACATGCTATACATAGTTTCGCTTCTAAGTAAAGTTTTCAGTGTAGATATTCAAGAAACATAGTTTTGGCTTAAGGAGCATCTCTTTACCAATGATTTGACTCATTAAAGAGTAAAAACCCTCTTTGATGCTTACATTTAAAACAAGTGTGAGGAATGTTCAAGTTAAAATGGTGCAACTTAGCTGGAGTAATCTACAGTCTACTTAGCCATATGTATTATAATAATTTAGAATTTCTCTTGATGGTTTGGGTATGAACCAAGACGCATGCTTCTGACCAATATTCCTCTGTCACAGGAAGTCTGTCCTCCCTGCTAGTAAGATGTTGTTTTAGGATTCTGTTGACTTACCTACAAACAAATGATATAGTAAAGAAACCTGTCCCCTGGAGTACAGAAGGTTCAGTGTAAGGTTTTCCCTAGTGGAAAGAGGAGGAAGATTCTAGCTACTTCCATTTTTGGCCAAAATAATGCTTCTGAGTTCCAGATACTTAAAGAAATGCTTTGAGGGAATCCTTAAAGGAATTTGGAAATATTCCAAGCAAACAAAAACTTGGTTTATTTCCAAGCCGAACAAACAAAAGGCGCGGCTGAGCCGGAATACAAAAAAAAATTAAAATCTATGAAAAAACTTGAATAAAACAAAACTAGACAATGACAATGGAAAAACTAAAGGACAAACCTGACTTGGTATCAGATGATGGTGTCTAGGCCTGAGTGACAGTGAGGATCTGGCAAAGGGAATGAGGAAACCTGGAAACTAAATACTGAGGGACTGATTGGTGAGTGAGTGCAGCTGTGGGGAAAAACATGGCAGGGCAAGAACTAAACAGGAACTTGAAACTTAACCAAAACTAACAGACATGATATAAGGTCCCTCGTCTCAAGCTGTATACAAAGTGTAATAATTAGTACAACATAATTAGCAACACAATTTTTGAGTTAATCATTTGAATAATTGCAATTAACAATTTAATTGTCTCTTATTTTATTTTTATGCCACTAGCATTAGTATAAGCCCTCTAATGTTATAGTAATTGACATAACTCTTGGGATTTCTAAGACGCCAAACCAATGTCAGAATGCTGCACTGACAAGAGGCCTCCAGTTGTGTCTCATTGCTTTGCCAGTGTAATTTGGACATGCAGAAAACATGACTTCCAACTGCTGGCCAAGATGTACAATCTACACTTGTTCAAGAAGACCATCCATCCATTTTCTATACCTGCTTAACCCATTTAGACCGGGAAAGCATTGCCGCATTTCTACCTTTAAAGCCGGGGGCGCTGTTGCGTTATTCTACCTTTAAGGCCGGGAAAGCGTACACGTCTTTTTCAGACGGGAGTGATTGTGAGGAGTTTCTTGACTTTGATGATGCTGATGAACGTGCTGACCCAATTGATGGAGATTTATGGCTAGCACATATGTTTGAAGATGACGATAACGACGAGGATGATTTTGAAGGGTTTGAATGTGAGTGGAAGACTGACAATTACCACCGTAATCGACGGAGAGATTTCAACCGCACACCAGGGGTGAAAGTGGATTTACCTGCAGATGCCACACCGTTGCAGGCATTTAATCATATTTTTACTGAGGAGCTTTGGGCGCATCTCGTTTCCGAGACGAATAGATACAGTGACCAGGTACTTCAGACTCCAGCTCGAGCAAAGATGGCAAGGTGGTCACACGTAACTGTGCCGGAGATGAAAACGTTTATTGGGATGTGTATGGGCATGGGACTCCTTGTGCTGCCAGTACGAAGAGATTACTGGCGAGAAAATAAATAGATAAATAAATAATTTAAATATAAAATTTAATTTAATTTAATTTTATTACTGTTTTTTTTATTGAAAATAGTGCTGTTCCTGCACTTTACTTTTTCCATTTTCTATTTTCGTGAAGGTGTATGTAAATAAACTCAATTTCCAAAGAAAGCCACAGGTGTAAGCTCTCAAATACTTTTTGAATTTTGTTTCTATCTGCTACAGAGGCTGAGAAATCAATCATTTGGTAGGCGTTGACACAATTGCTGAATTTCCAGAAAAACTTCAGGTTTTAGGGGGTCTTTCTGAAATCGCCCATAGGTTTTACAGGCATTCTTTTCCAGGCGTTTTAGGCCTAAATGGGTTAATCCAATTTTAGGGTAACCCTAGCAGGGTCGCCTGAGCCTATCCCAGCAATCATTGGGTGAGAGGCAGGGTACACCCTGGTCACCAGTCCATCACAGGACACAGACAAACGAGACACACAACCATGCACGCTCATACTCGCTCACCTAGGGACAATTCACGCATACACGGAGAGAACATGCAAACTCCACACAGAAAACGAACCTTGAACCTTCTTGCAGTGAGGCGTGGTGCTAACCAACACACCGTACTGCCCCACAGCCCCCACAGGAAGACATAGCTTGCCCATACAGATTTGGATGGTAGTATCAATAAGGGAAACTTTAAAAAAAAAACTAGCTGTTTGTGCTTTGTATTTTTAGGTCATTTGAGACAAAGCTTGTCTCCTGTATTAGAATTATCAGTTGGTCTTCAGTTTCTTCACTCCAAATTTAACACTTTGGTATAGTTTTGGCTTGTTTTAAAGAGATGGAGATGACAAATGAGTAGAGATTGTTTGACTTTTTAAGTTAACCATTTTTTGCTTTTTGTCATACTGATGCCTCCCTTTTTATGCACTAATTTGACATGCTAAGCAGCCAATCGAAGTGAGCTTTCTCTCCTAAAGCTGTGATGCACACTCTACAAATCGAATCAGCTGTGGAGTGAAACAATGGGAATGAGTTACAAGAGAGGCAGATGTTCAACAAAGCTCCAAACATGCCTGTCTGCCAGCTTGGTCTGTATGAGGACCCTTAAAGTAAAACCGCCATTTATTTGAGACAAATAATAGAGAATAGATGTTTAAAAAAGAAAAGTACACTTTATCTCAATTCTAAGGTTATATATGAGTGCATTCTGACTAAGGTATTCTGACTATGGTATGAATTCAGATTAGATTATGGTTAAGAGTAAGGCATAAACTTGTAAACATAAAGGTTACGGTTAGCATTAGGCTCTCCAATGAATGAATGGAACTTAATACAATGTTCTAGTAGCATAAGAATGTATAAGTGTATGTACATTTGTGTTTTTTAGCCCAGTGGCAGATGGCCTGCTTCACACAGTGATGTCAGAGGGAATCCTCATCCAGTCCAGACTGATGCCGCTATTGTAAGTCTAACAAATAAATGAATAAAGTGCTCTTACGATCGTAAATAGGCAGAGTGCTTCATATCGCATATTGAGTCATTGTTTCAGAAAATACAGGATTCACTCAGAATGGCAAAACGATTTTGTAGCCTTTCAATAGATATGAAAAAATGTGAGCTTACTCTTACTTTTGGTGCATTAAACTGACAGAAGGCTGTGGGGAGTTTAGTGTATTACTAGAAATGTGAATTTATATTATTTATTTTTAGCTTAATACAATTAAGCTTTTATGTATTTCAGGTATCCAACGAGAAGAATCATTCTACTCTTACTGCAGATTCATCCCACGCAGAAGAATTTTCATCATATAATGTAACCTGCACCCCTCATATTACAACATCCCCCTACAACTCTCCTGGAATTTTGATTGCAAAGCTGCCAGAAGGAGAAGAGCACAAGGTTTTTTGTGTTTTTTGAGTATTTACCAATCAGTATACAGAGAGTTTGACATCTTTACTAGTTCAGAAATTAATAGTAGGGAATGTTTAGACCAGTTTGCCCTTCACATTGCATATGGTGGACAATAATAATAACAATGATTATAATTATAATTGTATAGCAGTACCAGTACTATGGTCAGCAGTTCTGGGGATCTATTGTGTCTATCCTGATCTTTTCAGTACAAGTTGAACACATGCCAGCATATAATCCAGCTTTTGGGTCTTTCAGTCAGCAGAGGTAGATGGAAGACTTTCAGCGTTGGAGGCTCAAATAGAGACACTTCTGACTGGGTTCAATAGGCTGATGATTCTGGAAAAACGTATGGAGGAACTTGAGAAGTGTAGAAACACAGATAAGGTTGATCAAATATTCCCTATTTTTTTCTTTAATATTTTATCGCAGTTTTATCTTTACTAGGTTCCAGAGAAAATATGAAAAAAACAATAACTGCATCTAAATTGGTAATTTTGTATTTATCACATTCTATCACAGAATGATGGACAAGTTGTCACCATATCAAGAGAGAGTTGGGAAAACCTGATGAGCAGAGTCCTCTTACTGGAAACTAAACTTGAACTGAGCAATTCACAGGTAGGACATGAAATTAACATTTCAATCGTTGTTACGGTATTTATGATCAATGGTTGATTTCCCTTTTTTCCACAAGCTGTTAATTACTCATGCAGTCCTCTTTCAAAAAGAAAGTAACCCACATTATCTTCTGTAAAATAGATTTACAGGTATGTCATATGCGCACAAACTGTTAATGAACACCAGGCCAGCTAACATGTTCGGTTCCCCATGCGGTACGAAAAAGTATGAAAATCTATGCTTTGGATGTTTTGTGGAGAAATAAAATGAATTCATATTATTGTTTCCATACTGTTTCTACTGGCCATTGTGGTGTTTAGAGAAGGAAGTCAGCACAGCTTAAATGTTTACAACTGTTTTAGAAAGTATAGACTGGAGCAAGCTTGATATGTCAAAATAAAGGCAAGATGTAAGGCGTTGGAACTCACACAGCCATATAGTGCGATCTCTAAACTAGTACACCACAGCCTGCACCAACACGCCTATACAACAGCTCCATTAAAACAGCTGCAGAGATTCTGCATGAGTGTTATTGTTGAACTTGATGAAAAAAATATATATTTTAGTTATGGGTGCCAATGCCGACAGATTACTCCTGTGCATACTTATTGTTCTCCCGTTTCCATCACGATTTTCGGCGTGTAACTAGTCCCGCATGGTTGGTCCGACAAAGACAATAAACTATGTGTGCTTGTATTTTTCTCTCTCATTACTCAAACGGTTTTGCAGAAAATTGAGGAAAAACTGGGAATTATTGGAAATGCATTGATTTTCATATATAATGGGACAAAAACAACCCAATTTGGAGCCCTCATAACTCAGCCACACTTCATCATAACGATATCATTCAAAGTTTAAACAGGTCAGGAAAGATGAAACCTTTACTGAATTAAAGGGTTTGTTGATATCTTTTATAGTTTAAGTTAAGTTTAAGTTTTATGAAAATTTATGCTCCGACAGGACTGCTCTGACTCTGCTGCCCTGAGGTCCCCCCACTCTGTTTTCACAGCCTCCAGATTAATCTGAAAAAAACTCAAACAAACTTCTCTCATGTCCACAATGTCTGCTGCACCTACACAAATTATACTTCAAAATGTAGGTATTTTTGTCCTCTTTTACCCAATGTGACAGTCATTGTGCTGGGCCTCACGGTTTTCTCTCAAATCGCCTCTGAGCACAGAGAGCGACGACTCCGGCTCCCATTGACCGTCATTATAAAGTAGGTCTCCTCAGATCCTTCAAAGATCAAACTGAGGGCTGTTTTTAAACTGCCATAAAAATTACCATACAGAGTAGCAGCATAATAATCAGTGTCTTCAGCCGTCCCTTCTGGCACTCGAGTGGAAGGGGAAGTTTTTAGTATCTCACAGTAAGTTGTTCTCTTATACTGCCTGCTGTCCCTCTGCTGTGTGAGAAAAGGAGCGGCTTCCAACGTGACTCACACAGTGGCTATGGCTGTTCTCTGTGTAATAACAGTAAACACACAAACATGGAGCCAGACACAGGATATGCATGAAAATACATACATTTAATGAAGCAAACACATATCCACAAAGGCAAACATTGTGAGGACATCATCGGTCTGACTTTGAAAGTAAAAGCCTACATGGAAGACCACTTTAGACAGATTTTCACAGTAAAACCCTACTGTAACATACCAACAGGAAGGCTTATTCACTCTCATTTTAAAATAAAGAGCCCAATTGAACAAACCAGGAGTTGTCACAGTTATGTTATACATGTCTCACTGTCAAAATAAAAGATTTGACAGCTTTACCTCAAGCGGGAATATTTGTTCTGGGTCTGTCTGCCTGACTGTCTGGATTTGAAGTATATAATGTTTGACTGGCAAGGGCAGTAGCTCTAGCACCCATCAAAATTTCTAGTTCTAGTTAAACTGGGTTATTGGACACTTTAATTGAGGGTTAATATGTACCAAAGTAGCTTTGGGTAGTACTAACAGTTTGTTTTCAGAGCCTGTGGTTGATCCAATTTTGTTTATCTTTTTTTTAATCTTTTTGTAGGTTGGTGTTTCACATCACCTATCATCTACCTCCTCTGACTCCTCCAGCTGTAACTCCAATGCCTCAAAGGTGAAACAGAACAATTCTCCCACCTCTTTGTAACCGTAGAAAAACTAAATTTAAGCAGAACTGACTAATTTTGTCCATAGACAAAAAGTAAAGGACAACCAAAATTCCAAAAAGATTGTCCATCCATCCATTTTCTATACCCGCTTAATCCAGCTGCCGGGTCGCGGGGGGGCTGGAGCCTATCCCAGCGGTCATCAGGTGAGAGGCGGGGTACACCCTGGACAGATCACCATTCCATCACAGGGCTACACAGAGACAAATGAGACCAACAACCACACACACACTCACACTCACTCCAAGCGACAATTTTAGAGACACCAATTCTCCACACAGAAAGGCCCCGGCAGGGGATTGAACCTGCAACCCTCTTGCTGTGAGGCGACAGTCCAAAAAGATTGTGTTAAATGTAAATAAAAACAGAATGGACTCATTTTCAAATGTCATAAAACAATATGCACAGTTTTATCCACAGAAGAACATAGAAACCATGTCAGATCTTAAAAGGTAGATATTTTACTTTAAGTTTTCCATCTTGAATTTGATGGCAGCAATGTATCTCATAAAGGTTGAGTTGGGGCTATGACGGGACGACTGTAGCTCAGGAGGAAGAGCTATCATCTGCTAATTGGAAGATTGGCAGTTCAATTCTTTACTTCATGTCGAACCTCAACTGGTGTTTGAATATGTGTGATAGAGAAAAAAAAGCACTGTGTAGCCTGCAACACTATGAATGTATGTGGGGTGAATGGGGCTTGGAGTGTAAAAGTGCTTTGAGTGGTCAGCTAAACTCGAAAAACACAATATAAATACAGTCCGTTTATAGCCACGTAGAAACTCCCCTTCTTCCAGAAGCAGTTGGGAGAGGCATATTGTCCTATTCTTGTCTGATATAGCGTATAGTCTGCTTAACAGTCCTGAGTCTTTGTCGTAATTTGTTGTTTCATGATACGCCAAATGTTTTCTATAGGGTAGAAGGTCTGGACTGCAAGCAGGCCAGTCCATAGCCTGTCTTCGACTGAGAGGCCATCTTATTTGTAATGGATGCAGTATATGGTTTACCATATTGTCTTGCTGAAATATGCAAGGCCGTCCCTGAAAAAGATGTCATCTGGATGGGAGCATATCTAATGCTGTAAAACCTGTATATACCTTTCACCATTGATGGTCCATAGCACAGCAAAATGTGTTCATAATGATTCCTCGCTCATCGAGAGGTCTCCAGATTCTTGGAATCTTTTTATGATATTAAATACTGTAGTTGATGAAATCACAATTTAAAAAAAAAAAAATCAGATTGCTGAACCTTTGCCCATCTGCCTCTCCAAGTTGCTCTTTTTGCCACTTATCCTTAGTTTCAACATGGTACTCCAGATTTTCTTTTTCAAACCACTTACTTTTCTAGCTTTGTATTGTTTCTGTCACAACCTTTTTGAGATAATTTTCTGCAACTTATTGAAGATAAGCTTTTTTTTTGTTTAATGAAATGGTAAAATGACTCACTATCAACATTCGACACGTGTTCTATTGTGAATAAAATATTGGTTTATGAGATTTGCAAATCACTGCATTGTTTTTTACACAGTGCTGCAGCCTTTTTGAAATTAGGACTATAAATGAAATGCTCATAGTAGATATAGATGATATTGAGAAATTTTTTCAGCAAAAGTTTCCATTTTACATTCTCTCATTCCACTTTTTCAAATGGCAGATACTGGCACTTTACTGGTTTGGTTACTTAAAATGGTTGTATTATGGACTCTTGATCAATCAATCTTTATTTATAAAGCACTTTTCATACAAAAAAATGTGCATCACAAAGTGCTTTACATAGCCAATAACATTACATTTAAAAAACAGCAAAGAACAAAATCAGCAAAGAAAGAAATGAGGAAAATGAAAATACTACTTTATCTTTCCAACTGCCCAAAGCACAAGGCCACGAGTTGCATATGGACACACGCACACAAAAACAAAGGGATTCTGATCATAAATTGATCATTTGTGATCACATCTTTATCACAAACAGCTTTGTAATGAGCAGTACTTTGAGATATTCAGGAAAAACGCATTGTCAGCTCGCAGCATTAGCTGAGAGATTTCTTAACAGAACGCAGATGGCCCATGCTATTAACAGTGTTCTAACTGGACTGCACATCAGTGTTATACAACCCCTGGCAAAAATGATGGAATCACCGGCCTCGGATGATGTTCATTCAGTTGTTTCATTTTGTAGAAAAAAAGCAGATCACAGACATGACACAAAACTAAAGTCATTTCAAATGGCAACTTTATGGCTTTAAGAAACACTAAAAGAAATCAAGAAAAAAAATTGTGGCAGTCAATAACGGTTACTTTTTTAGACCAAGCAGAGGGAAAAAAATATGGAATCACTCAATTCTGAGGAAAAAATGATGGAATCATGAAAAACAAAAGAACGCTCCAACACATCACTAGTATTTTGTTGCACCACCTCTGCGTTTTATAACAGCTTGCAGTCTCTGAGGCATGGACTTAATGAGTGACAAACAGTACTCTTCATCAATCTGGCTCCAACTTTCTCTGATTGCTGTTGCCAGATCAGCTTTGCAGGTTGGAGCCTTGTCATGGACCATTTTCTTCAACTTCCACCAAAGATTTTCAATTGGATTAAGATCCGGACTATTTGCAGGCCATGCCATTGACCTTATGTGTCTTTTTTCAAGGAATGTTTTCACAGTTTTTGCTCTATGGCAAGATGCATTATCATCTTGAAAAATTATTTCATCATCCCCAAACATCCTTTCAATTGATGGGATAAGAAAAGTGTCCAAAATATCAACGTAAACTTGTGCATTTATTGAAGATGTAATGACAGCCATCTCCCCAGGGCCTTTACCTGACATGCAGCCCCATATCATCAATGACTGTGGAAATTTGCATGTTCTCTTCAGGCAGTCATCTTTATAAATCTCATTGGAACGGCACCAAACAAAAGTTCCAGCATCCTCACCTTGCCCAATGCAGATTGGAGATTCATCACTGAATATGACTTTCATCCAGTCATCCACAGTCCACCATTGCTTTTCCTTAGCCCATTGTAACCTTGTTTTTTTCTGTTTTGGTGTTAATGATGGCTTTCGTTTAGCTTTTCTGTATGTAAATCCCATTTCCTTTAGGCGGTTTCTTACAATTTGGTCACAGACGTTGACTCGAGTTTCCTCCCATTCGTTCCTCATTTGTTTTGTTGTGCATTTTCGGTTTTTGAGACATATTGCTTTAAGTTTTCTGTCTTGACGCTTTGATGTCTACAGGGTGTTTACAGGGTGATTCCATAATTTTTTCCTCAGAATTGAGTGATTCCATATTTTTTTCCCTCTGCTTGGTCTAAAAAAGTAACCGTTATTGACTGCCACAATTTTTTTTCTTGATTTCTTTTAGTGTTTCTTAAAGCCATAAAGTTGCCATTTGAAATGACTTTAGTTTTGTGTCATGTCTGTGATCTGCTTTTTTTCTACAAAATGACACAACTGAATGAACATCCTCCGAGGCCGGTGATTCCATAATTTTTGCCAGGGGTTGTACTATTATACATGCAGAAAACTTCTTAATGAGTACATAAGCAACATAGTAGCTGTCAACATGCTTGTCCAATGCTTTGACGCTATGTTTGCAGCAGTACTTCTTTAGTTGTGCACAGTATTATGTTTATGATAGCACAGTATTTGCCACCTTATCCTGTTTTCCTGTCTCTTTGTCTAGGACAGCTTGAAAGACAGGCTAGAGAAGATCACAGACATGTAAGTTTTTCATTTCAGTCATTCAGTAGTAGACGGCCTGAGTTTCCCTTAGACTACTATTTTTTTTCTCTCAATTGAGATTGGGAATTATTGTACCAGTAAACGAAGAAACAAATTAATTTTGGAGATTGCATCTACTGCCGCTGTTCAGCAGTTCTTTATGTTTGTGTACCTGTACAATTTGCAGACTGAGGAGCACCTCTAGTATCATGAAGAACCCTGAATCCTCTGCCACACCCTTCAAATAGAGTCTGATGAACAATCATCACAACAATTATGGCACAGGAGTCTGTCTGGTTACAGGTAGTGATCATCCCTGATACCTGGCTGTCAACTTGCTTTGTAACTTCCTAACTTTATAAGAAGCAACCTACATGTTGTGGAACTGTCATCACTCTTGGTATTCCGTGACTGGCTTGTTTTCAAAACTGTGGACGATTGTTTGAATGTTTTTGTCATCTTTAGCCCTGTATTATGGTGTCACGCAAAAGTTGAAATTGTATTCATTTATATTAAAAAGCTAATAGCATGTTCATTTTGACTGTCTACTTTATGTATTCCAAGTACACTGTTCAAAATATAATAAAAAGAAAGGGAAGTCAAGCCTTTAAAACTTTAAAAACTGTAGCTTATTTAAACTGTTTCGTGTTAAGCATAAGATCAAATACCATATGTCAAACCAACTTCTTCTGATTATTATCATTATTTTAACACTGGGACTGCTTTTTTGGGAGGGCTTTTCCAATGCTCAATATATGATGTATAAGTGTGTGTGTGTTTGTATACATATATATATGTGTGTATGTATGTATATAAATAATTTTTGCCAAACGCTTCACTCTAAAAACACTCACTCTTCTTCACCATTAAAGAGGAAGCGTTTGTTAATGAGCTACGATTGGTTAAAAGCTCATGAAATTAAAGAGCTACAAAAAACTCTGACTAACACATTCACAAAACCCAACAGCATGTCTAGCATGTCGAATTTACCTTTTACTTTTTATGATCATTTTATATCTATCTGAGTAAAATCTTCCTGGAGTTTTGATCATAACAAATAATAACCCATAAGCATGAATGAAACGGTGGGAAAAGTGTGAGAGTGAGTCTGTGGTGCTCAAATTAATTTTGATCATTCGCAAGGAGAAGATTAACAAATGCACAGGACGATTCACACATGTATTTCTGATGCACAAACAAATATAACTTCTACAAATATAACGGCTTCTGGTCTGTGGACTTCGCTGCATTTGTTTTTTTGTTTTTTTTTTCATTATTTTTTGGGGCTTTTATGCCTTTAATGGACAGGACAGTTGAAGAGAATGTCTTTTTTTTTAACACAGAATGATCTGCAACCAATCAGATATCTTCCTTGTGTCAGCCAATAATAAGAACGCACCCAACGTGGGAGACGATTTACTGTGCACATGTGAATCGTCCTGTGCATTTGTGAAAACTGAGACTGATTTAGCTCCATACCCAACTGCTTCACACTCCCACCCAAGTGCTTGTTGGAGTTTTCAGCTCTATGAAGCCAGTAGAACCACATCAGCAGGAGGAAGATCACATCGCTCATCCTGTATTTGAGGTTCAACTATCTGCACAACTCATCTTTCTAGCACCCCAACACAGACTTTCCCAGGGAGGCTGAGAAGTCTGATCCCCTGTAGTTTGGACTCAGCCTCTGGTCCTCCTTTTCAAATAAGGGGACCACCACACCATTCAGCCATTCCAGAAGCACTGTCCTAGACCTCTATCCTATTCTGCACAGGCATGTCAAGTGATGTGGAGAAAAAGGAGTCGAACCACGCGTCGGTCAGCCGTCCATTGGGGAGTTTATTGAACAAACTGTCACAGCAAATATGCATACAGAATGTTACAAAATGTCCGACGAGCTCATCCTGTGACACCCTTTTATACCGTTTTATCATAACAAGTGTACGTGGCCCTGTCTGGAGGCGCCTAGCTTTCGCAGTTTATCATAAACACGCTCATTCTAACTATCAACAATATTCATATGAACCAGTCAACAAGGCACACGATGTAATTCTGACATGTCAAGAGAATGTCATGACATTATTCTCCCACACAAGTAAGACCAAAGATCCAAGGCCTCAACAAATGTGGTTTTCTAAATATCAGATCTCTCCTTTCCAAGTCTCTGTTAGTGAATGAGTTGATTTGTGATCATCATATTGATATATTTTGTCTTACAGAAACCTGGCTGCAGCAGGAGGATCATGTTAGCATTAATGAAGCAACTCCCTCTGACTGTTTAAATGTTCACGTTCCTCGAACCACAGGCAGAGGAGGAGGAGTGGCAGCTATTTTCAGATCAGGGTTACTCATCAGTCCCAGACCCAAGATTAGTTTGAGCTCTTTTGAATCTCTGATTCTCAGTTTTTCCCACGCAAAGTGGAAATCCCAGAAACCTCTTGTGTTTGTTTTGTTTTGAGTTTTTATCCCAGTTAGTGCTGAGTACAGATAAAGTCATTGTAGTGGGTGACTTTAATATTCATGTAGATGTTGAAAATGACAGCCTGAATATGAACTTTAATTCTATATTAGACTCTATTGGATTTTCTCAGAGTGTTCACAGACCGACTCACTGCCTTAATCACACCCTTGATCTTGTGCTGACTTATGGCAGAGATGGGACCAAGTCACACATGTGCAAGTCTCAAGTAAGTCCCAAAAAAATTTTCTTGGGCAAGTCAAGTCCTGTAACAGGTCAAGTCAAGTCACCTTATTATTGCAATTTTACCCGCAGAATCTGATCTTAATAAAGTGAAAAGACAAGATATAAGTAACTTTCAGTAAACATCATTGTCCAATGTGTCCAACCTGTTTAAAAAATATGACAATAATTTGGATTTGCATTGTAATTACTGGTCATCAGTAAAATACATAATGGAATCAAACAAAACAGAAATGACTTCATAAAATTATTTATTGATGGCTTTCCATCTAAACAGGGTCACTTCTGCCACTAGTTTAGTATTTTATTTGCCTAACAAAAAAAAAGGCAAACATAAAAATCATCTGAAAGAAAAAACATACTACAGTATAGAGCATCAGAAACATCTGTATGTTTGATCTGTATCATCTTGAGACACCAGAGCTCTAAACACACAACAAAAAACAGATTATTAGCTTATTGTTCTTAGAAAAATGTCATGTCTGTGGGTTTTTGCCACGTTTTTAGTGTCTTAGTTTTACCATGTTTTAGTTGTTCATGTCTTAGTTTTGTTAAGTTTTAGCATTAGGTCTTGTTTTTAGTTTTTGCCATGCTATGCCACCTCAGTCTTTCTCCTGCCCTGCCATCAGCTTCACTTCCCTCACCTGTTTCCCCCAGCAGCTGCACTCACCAATCACCCTCCACAGTATTTAGTTTCCAGATTTCCCCATGCACGGGGTCAGATCCTTGCACATTCACGCCACATCTTCATGCCGAACCAAGCTAATGCTAGTCGTCCATTGTTCCGTCAACGCAAGCCGTATCCAACGCATTCAGTTAATTTTCAATTAAATCCGGCCGATCGTTGTCGCCGTGCTCGCAAAGCATGCTGGGATTCCGGCACGGCGAGCGGGGGACCTGCGGCACGTCAAAAAGTTGGGCCCGCTCGAAGTTTATGCAAATTTGCCACGGCAGCCGTAGTGCGTTACCCAATGACAGTAGATCATGTGATCTCCTGTGTCGCGTCAGCAGCAGCAGCACAATAGCAGCTCTCCTCGCTCGCAGATCCAGATCCATGGTGCAATATGAAATAATGTTCCATTGCTGACGATTTATACACATTAATTTCCCTCCAAAACTCAAATTTTTAGAGGGAGAAACTTCGGTTGGTTAAAATCACAAGTTATTTACTTTCCCCCGGAGTCATTCTACCGTATGTTCTATCTACAACTTCGTATACACGCCCCTCTGTACACGCCCACTGTACAGGCAACACGGCGAGTTAAGTTGACGTGACGGAACAATGGACGACTAGCGTAAGTGTTTTCATCTGACCAAACATGGACGCGGCGGACTTCGAGGTATTCTGGGAGCTGGCCGGTAAACTCTGGAGCTGCTCGGCACGGGACAGCAGCTCTTGGTCAAGGTGTCTAATGAACTCCTGGATTTTTTTTTTGAGAAAGCAGGTTCTCGAGACTTGGGCTGTGAACACATTACACATCTGGGATGAGGTGAGGAGTCTACAGCGTGCTGCGGTGCTGGACATTTTCGGCATGGAGAGGGCGGGTCTCTCCAATAAACACATAAGGTACGAGAGGGCATGACTGATTGACAGGGTAGCGATCCAATCATGACACCATTCTCAGCATGCGCTCCTACCGGGTAATCGATATTGTTTTTTAAATTAATTTATTAATTTTATATTCAAACTGAAAACATGAACTGAATAACACTCCAATAATTCAAGTCATCTTGTCTCAAGTCAAGTCAAGTCCCGAGTCTTTAACTTTCAAGTCCGAGTCAAGTCTCAAGTCTTTTATTTTTTGTCAAGTCACAAGTCATCAAAAGAGAGACTCGAGTCGACTCGAGTCCAAGTCACAGTGACTCGAGTCCCCATCTCTGACTTATGGCATTGAGAGTGAACAGTTAACAGTGTTCCCTCATAACCCTGTCTTATCTGACCATTTTCTGATAACCTTTGAGTTTACATTACTTGACTATACAGTTTCTGAGAAGAAATTTACATATAGAAGGTGTCTATCAGAGGATGCTGTAACCAGATTTAAAGAATTAATTCCATCATCCTTTTCTTCACTGCCATGTGCAGATATGACAGAGGACGACTACCTAAACTTTACTCCAGCAACACTTGACTCTCTTGTTGACAGCACTATAGTTTCAATGCGTACAGCACTGGACAATGTTGCCCCTCTGAAAAGGAAGGTAATCAGTCAGAAGAGGTTGGCTCCTTGGTATAATTCACAGCTGCGTGCTTTAAAGCAGACTGCAAGAAAGCTGGAGAAACAGTGGCGTTCCTCTAATTTAGAAGAGTCTCAGTTAGTCTGGAAAGATAGTTTAATAACGGATAAGAAAGCCCTTCGTAAAGCTAGAACTGCTTATTATTCATCATTGATAGAAGAGAATAAGAATAATCCCAGGTTTCTTTTCAGCACTGTAGCCAGTCTGACAAAGAGTCCGAGCTCTGCTGAGCCAGTTATTCCTTTAACTCTCAGCAGTGATGATTTCATGAGCTTCTTTATCAATAAAATTGTTTCTATTAGAGAGAAGATTGATGGAGTCCTTCCCACTATTATCAGTGATGTATTATCAAGTACAGCAGCTTTAGAAGTATCTTTAGAACCTGATTTATATTTAGACGGCTTCTGTCCAGTTGATCTCTCTGAACTAACAACAGCAATAGTCTCTTCTAAACCATCAACTTGTGTTTTAGACCCAATCCCAACCAGACTGTTCAAGGAGGTTTTCCCATTAATTGACACTTCCATATTGGATTTGATCAATCTGTCTTTGTTGACAGGATATTTACCTCAGACTTTTAAGGTTGCTGTAATTAAACCTTTACTTAAAAAACCTACTCTTGATTCAGAAGTGTTGGCTCATTATAGACCTATATCCAATCTCCCTTTTATGTCTAAAGTTCTTGAAAAAAATAGTTGCAGCTCAGCTTTGTGATCACTTACACAGAAATAATCTGTTTGAAGAGTTTCAGTCAGGATTCAGAGTGCATCATAGCACAGAAACAGCACTGCTGAAAATTTCTGCCAAATGCACACGAACATTCCGTATGCTTGGAATGCATTGTAAAGTCAGAAATGAGTCATTTGCACAAAAACCTTAATATTTTAAAAACTATAAAAGTTAGAAATCCAGAAAGAGATTAACATTTTGTGCTAAAATGGTTTAATTTGCTTAAAGTATGCAGAAGTACTTAAACGGAAAAAAACGTATGGAATAATAATGAAACAGGAAAACGATAGTGAGAAGAGTCCGACACAATAGTCATATGTGTGCCCTGCCTTTGGCGTTGGCACCCATAATAAGCTTTGACTGAACCTTAAGGAGTGTTGTCTTTTCCTATGCAAGAAAATCTATCGTGACTGAAAAAAGAATAAGAAAGAAGCTATCCATTTGTGGTCACATGCTTACCGCAGTGAATCACCGCACAGGGCAATGCATGGGACATCATCTGTATAAAGTGGACCACAAGGCTTTGTTGTTATTGAAGCTTTGATGATCATTATTTAATCTCCCAAAGGGTGACTCGAATTGCCCCTGTGATATCTGAATGGACCTATAGGCAAATAAAACCAGTAATGAATATACCAGTAACATACCGGTAATATCGTGCCCATCCCCGTGATTTTTAGCAGTGTGGACATTAGATATGAGGGTCCTTCTAAGAGTGAAGGACTTCTGAACATATCAGTCATCTTGTTTGCTGCTGTTATGGTGGGACTGCGACTCACAAATGAACATAAATGTACGTTTTAAATAAACCAACAATGAAATATTAAAGAAAAGCTAATTAGGCACACACATATGAACATTATGTTACACAGTGTCCAGCAGTAATCACTATAGGTCAAGGCTGAACCTCTTCAGTGGATGCTCTGAACAATTGGATCTTTTTTTCTCTCCTTAACCAGATGTGCATAATGAACTTTGTGGTTTGTTATGATCATCTGACTGATCTGTTTCCTCATCATTGTTAGCTTTGCTACCATGATCACTGCTTTACATTTATATTTATTCTCTTAGCAGTTGTGATTCGGGATGTTTGTCCAGTGAACATGAATGACTATTGTAAGTCAAACACTCATATTCCCATATTGCAAGTGCTCGTGTCCGTGGCGTCTTCTGCTATTTTAGCAGGCATTGTTGTCATTGCAAATTTCACGTTGTATATTAGGAGTGGAAGCACCACTGATGGATGTCCATAAAAAAACAATATCAGAGACACCACCTATACTCTGATACTGATAGTGTGCTTGACCTTTTCTGTCCTTTTCTGTCCCGTTACGACAAAAAGGAACCTAAAAAAAGCCAATAAACACACAACTGCTGAAAGGTATAGCTAGGATCCAGGAATCATTGATTTTTTTTCAGTTAATGAACATCTTTGTTTTTCTGGCTAAATGTTCCAGACAGGGAACAGCCTTACCTAACCTTTACATGCCAGCCATTTAGTTATGCCCTTACCAGAACTTACAATCCAGTAACTAGTTATTTTGTAAGATATGTTAAAACCAATGTTACTTCTACCAATCTTAACTGGTTGGAATAAAGAAGGTAAGCAGTTTCTTTAAAAGCAATCTCAGAAAGACCCATTACACAGAATAAGACATTGGAAACAAACAAATTACCTTGTGCTTATCTTTCAAATTGTTCCATTCTTTTCTGCCTGTTTGGGGGTAATGGGTAGCCCACTGCAATTTGTGATTGTCTCACCTCCAGCCCCTCTGTAGACATATAATACATATATAGTAGACATATAACACCAGCATTGAAAGCTAATGTATGCTTTTGGATAGCCAGCCAGTAAAAGGTTTGAACAGGCTGCTTGCCTCTCAGTCAAATCCTGGGTTTCCTCAGAGCACCCTTAGTTCAATAAATAAATAAGTAAATACCTCTACAAAGCCCTGAACTTGCCTCAATAAGCCATCGATCGATTAACAGCAGAGAGCCCTGATGAAGACCAGATATATGTTTTATGAAATTTTCTGATATTTAAAAATAAGAATTGAAAGAGATGCACTTTCTGTCTCGCACAATGTTGTTTTGAGACAAGGCCCCGATTAACCCCTTCTGACAACAGTTCTAAGTTTAAAATAAGTCATGTCTGCAATAAATGGTAACAAGTGCTCCAATGCCAATAAAAGCTGTGATAAAAATCCACATCATCATCCACATCTGAGCCAAATCTGGCCCACTCAACACTCGCCAATGCCGTAACTGTAAGTGCCAAAAGTAGCCCAGATTGGGCCCTAATGTGTCTGTTAACTGGGCTCTATTGTGCACTATATAATGAGTCAACCATCTTGTGGTGGTGTTCAAAATTTCAACTGAAACTTCTCATTCACTACATAGTGCATAACATACAGAGGAGAGATATGTCCACTACATGGGTTCAAAGAGGATATCATGCATTGCACCCTGAAGCCAGGAGCTCATTGAGAGTGCACCAGTTAACACTAGCTAGAGCCAAAATCTATGGCTCAATGCAATTGTTTTCTTACCCATTGCAAATGCCTGGTGAGAAATAATACCCCTCAAACGTTTCAACCATGAAGTGGCTCATCTCTTTCGCCTGACACCTGGTAGTGCACCTGGGAGTGCACCTGGACAACCAGGGGTGGTTTTAGGAAATCTGAGGCCCTGGGCAAAGAACCATTTTGAGACCCCCTTAACTCAAACACATAGAGTAATAATGGGAAAATCAACCAAATGTATTGATGCACATATTTTAATGAACATGTGGAAATCATTGAAAAAATAATATACACTGAGAAACAAATACTGAAATGTATATCCTTGTTAAAAGGCATATAAACACAGCAGGTAAGTATTAACTAATTTACAACCTCTCTTTTACAGGATTTTGAGCCAAAATAGGTGATTCTTTGCCTCCAAGTATACTTTTCTAGGAAATAAATTGGCAGCACAACTGGCTCAATGCTGAAATTAAACAATTGGACCCAATAAAGATCACGGTCAGACTATCTGGATATAAGCTGTGTGTGTGTGTGTGTGTGTGTGTGTGTGTGTGTGTGTGTGAGTGTGAGAGAGTGAGTGAGTGAGTCTGCCTGCCTGCCTGCCTGCCTGCCAGTCTCATGGATGGTGGTGGTGGCTAAAGTGGATGAGACCTGCACAAAAAGACAAGGGGAGAAAAAAAACATGTATTAATATGCAGGATATACAGTGTAAAATTGAAATACATTAAATTATTCATTATTAAATTGTTATAATTTCACTTACTGTGTGCCTAAAACTTGACTTTTCTTGATTTTGCATTGGCAAATGCAGTGACCAAGTCATCCATGTCCAGTTTCCTCCTCACATCTTGCTCTATCGATATCACTGCCAGATCGGACAGCCTCTACTGGCACATTGTGGACCTGAGATAGGTTTTTATTCATTTCAGGGCAGAAAAACTCCTTTCTCCCGAGGCCACTGTGACTGGTAGTGTGAGGAGGACTCGCAGGGCAATGCTTAGATTGGGGTAACAGTCCAACAGGTTTTCTCGGAATATGTAGTTGAGCATGTCTGTTGGAGAGTTAAGGGAAGGGAAGCTTCAAACTGCAGCCATTATCTCACGTTCCAAATCAGCACCATCAACATCATTGGTTTCCACTTCCATCTTCTGACAGCTAACACCCAAGGTTCCTTCAGACCCAGCTTTTTTCATGTGGTCCAGTGAATAAAGAAAACCATAGAGATTTGTCTGTGCAAATCTATCTCTGATGCTGCACATTGCCTTATCAATGAGAGGTAAAAAAAACTCCCTACTGAGGCGCTCTTCAGGTGTGGACTTCACTTCCTCTCTTCCCTCATACGGGTATCTTCTAGCTGTAGTCCGCTTTCTCTCTTCAGGCAGCTTCATTTCAATATCCAATTCCTCTGCAATCTCTCTGGCCTCTGTCTGTGCTGACTTTAGCCCGGTTTCTCTGTATTCCTGTAGAGATTCTTGTAGACCATTTGTCTCTTTTTGCAGAGTTTCAATGGAAATCTTTGGGCTCTGGAAGAGCTTGCTGATATGGTTAACTTGGAAGAGAATGTTGTACCACACCACTAGACAAGTAAGGAATTTCCATGTCTGTATCTCTTTCAATATTCCTGTGCAGCTCGACACGGTCTCCCCATCTTTTTTGCCCGTGGCATGGTCGAGGACTGCCTCCAGGGCTTTTATGAACTGAGGCATTTGGTAGCGCATTGCTTTGACACTGTCAATTCTGCACTCCCATCTGGTGGCAGAGAGGCTCTTGACAGTGAGCTCCACATGCTCTTGCATGATCTCCCACCGTTGTACTGAGGAGCTGAACAGATTGTAAATCCGTTGGAGGAGACCGAAGAAGGCCACAGACTGCACAGATGACTGTGCTGCGTCACAAATCACCAAATTCAAATTGTGACTCCCACAAGGCACATACAAGGCCTTGTGGTTGACGTCTAGCACTCTCCTCTGAACACCCTGGTGCTTCCCTTTCATGTTACTGCCATTATCATATGCCTGGCCACGGCAGTCAGAGATGTTCAGGTGGAGCTTGTTCAGCTGGTCCATGAAAGTATCAAATAGCCCTTTGCCAGTTGTGTCATGCACATCAACAAATCCAATAAAATGCTCCTCGATGGAAACACCAACATCATTCTCACAGTTGACTATGCGGAAGACAATGGACAGCTGTTCAGTATGGCTATTGTCTGGTGTGCAATCCATTATGACAGCAAAGTACTTGGCCTGAGAGCAACAACAGCATTTCGGGTCTTCTGTGCAATTCCTGATATAATTTCATTTTGGATCTGCTTGCTCAGATAATGATCTTTGCGCTCATTATTTTTAATCCTCATTAAATGCTTATTTAGCACTGGGTCTAATTGCGCCATTAATTCCACCTGTTGCCATTTCTGGGCTCATAAAGGTGTTCTGAGTGACCCCGAAATGCTAGATTGCGTTCTGCCAAATGACAGACAATAGCAAACAGTCTCCTCAGCACCATCTTCCAGTGGGACATTTCCTGGTTTATCAGCTGCTGGTTCACTGAATCGATTGTGGCGTTTAGTTTCAATCTCTCCGCTAGGTGGAGCCATTTCTCCATGTTTGCGATGTGGTCTTTACTTCGCTCATGGATTCGAAGATGCTCGGAAAGGTGTTTCCATGAGCGAAAACCACTGGAGCTAAGCGCCGTCTTTGACTCCCCAAAGATGCGACAACCAAAACAATACACTGCGTCTGCACTGACAGAGTAAAGCAGCCACTTTCTGTTAATTCTCTCTCCGTTTCTCATTGTCATGGAGTAGTTTTCTTTGGTAAATTTTCTGGGTGGTTTGTCCGTATTGGATGGAAAAGCAAAGCTCTTAATTTGCACTGGACCTTTTTTGACTATTTCAATTCTTTCTCTGTCTGTTAACTTTGCTGGCCATAACCCTGGATCTTCGCTGATAGGCCTAATGCCGGGGCTTTCACTTCTGCTCATCATCACATTCGTAAGCTGAACGGTTTCAGTTTCACTCACCGATTCTGTGGCCGTGTCACTGTCATGATCCGTCAGCCGCGGCCGCTTTATTTGGGCAGGATGGGCAGAGCCCCGCCTTCCACACCCCAACCTTTCTTTTATAGATAAAATATAGATAATTATAAATTATAGATAAAATATTTATTTCAACTTCAATCACAGTGGGAATCGTATTACACCATATTGTGGCTTGTGACGGACTTTGCGAGTGGAATCTGTTTTTATTTTCGCTGAAATATAGCCTACCTCCTGTGTGGCTGCTTAACGTTAGATCTATGGCCACTGGCCAGGGCAGATGCCTGGTCTGCTCTCACCTAAGCCCGGCCCCGCCGAACTCTCGAGCACATTCTACCAATCAGAATCACTGTAGGCCCCTACGTAGCATAATATCATGTTACATTTAGCGCGCCTGTATAGATGCTATTGGGGCAGGTGTATGATCTGCCCTGGACATGGAAAGGACTCAAAGGGTTTAAGAAATATTACTCCGCCCATCTAGCCAGTGGGAACTTCAGTGCCGCCAAATTCCCCTACAAACTTGTTGGATAAAACGGATAACTATGTCGGATTTGATGAAGGATATTGGCTGTTTAATCCGGATTCACGTTTGTGGTAGGTAAAGATTTTACTTTATAGTTGCTATCTTACAAAGTTTAAGTGATTGTGAACGAAGTCTTTGCAAAATGGGAAACTGGGAGTGATTTAATGAAATATCTTAGCTTGATGAGCAAAGCAATGTTGAGACAGTAAACAATGTGTTGACAGCTTCGTACATGTACAGTAGGTTACTTGTCTGCTAGCTTAGGTTTCCCCAAGACTAGCTAAAAACGTTGCTACACACTGTCCCGCCTACTGCTATATTACTATGCACAAGCTCAGGAGCGAGTCAGTCTGATAGTAGGCTACAGTGAGTGAAGTTTTAACCATGGCTGCTAGCATCGAACCTGTACTCAATGGCGTTGAGTTTCTCTTGGAGAACTCATTTGAAAGACTAGATTTGGGAACAAAATTGGCTATTAAAACCTCGGCCCCCATAAACCTGATATTAATATAGTTCAGCAAACAATGGATAAGGATAGGTCTTTCAATCGGACGTTTTCCCGTGCGTGGTATGACAAAAAGCCCTGGCTCTCTGGTTGTTCCAATAGGAATAAAATGTTCTGTTTTCCCATGCTTGCTCTTCCAATCGCCTGGCACGGGGGGACAAGGGGATATGTGGAGCACTGTCGGTGTGTGTGACATGAAGCATTTTTCGGAAAAGGCAAAAAAACACGAGTCCAGCAAGGCGCATCTGAATTGTGCCATGAAATTAGCCATGCTAGGTAATGCTTTGCGGCAAGTTTCCCTCTAAGTGAAATGTAGGCAGTATTAATTCCTTTCACAAACTTTCTCTTCGCTCATTTTCATGGGGCTTTTGTGTTTGTTGTATGGCAGACTTTTATGCGAGTGCGCACATCTCCCCCTGCTTATGGTTGCATAGACTATTGGCCTATTGCGTATGCGCCATAAAAGCTTGCATTTTGATAACGCAGATCATCTGCCCCGCCTATTTTCCAGACCACGAGCCGCTACTGTGATCCGTGTCTTGATTGACTGCTTCTTCTGCCTCATCAAGGTGGTCGTTGGGAGAGGAGTTAATTTCTGGTGCTGCTGCTGCTGGTGGTGGGGTAGTCCTAGTTATATCACTATCTGGATCTGGATTGCCATCACTAGAACTACAGCTAGCAGCAGTATTGCTGTTGGCAAAAGATGCGCTGGCCTCTTGGGCAGCAGCGGAAGAACTTGTGTGGAAGAATGTTGTTAATTATGGAAGCTTCTCCACAAGCTGTTTGCTATTCTTTTTCCTCTTCCTTTTTTCGTTCCCACTTAAAAATCTTTTCATCCTGATTGTCAGAATAGCCTACTTGGTTGTCTATCTTCTTATGCTCCCATCACCTCGGCTAGCTGTCACCGGGAAACCTCCTCATAAACTTTAGTTAGGTTCAGTCCTTGGTTCGGGGTCGGGGCATGAATTGTTTTTCAGTTGAAACTTGGGACAAACCGATGTAAAACAAAAAAAAATGTATCTGAGTGATGGATCTGCCGCTATTGCTGTCGATGACCACTACGGATATTGCTGGTGGACTGCTCACAGAGTTACTCTTCAGGCACCAGAGCCAGAGCGAATCCAGACCAGTGTTGAATTCCAATTGGCTTGAATTGGACTTACTTTCTAAGTGCCTTGAGATGACATTTGTTGTATTTGGCGCTATATAAATAAAAATTGAAATTGAATTGAATTGAATTGAATTGTTGCCAGATCTTGGACGCGAAATAAGCGACTACCGTCCCAAAAACAAGCCCAAAAGACCGAAACCCGTGACTGCACAAAATCGCTTATAATAAGCGGAATTGGCAACCATGATCCAGACTGCTGTGTGTGACGTGACGACGTCACACACACCACATGGGCCTATGTGGTTTCGCTGGATAATTTAGCTGCAGGATTACACGCGAATCGTGCTTACTTATATTGCTTTTATTATTCTCCTGGCAATGTGATGCTCATGTCGACCAGAAATGTGTACATTGACTATTTTTAATAATATTAATAATTTATTAATTTTATTTATTTATTAAAATAATAAATGCAGGGAAACAGGAATACCGTGACATGACGACGAGGAGGCCCCTGATTGGACGAGGCCCCGGGCAATTGCCCGACCTTGCCCAATGGACTAACCGCCTATGTGGACAACGGACTGAACTGGAGGACCAACACCGATGCTTTCTACAAGAAGGGGATGAGCCGACTCTATTTTCTGAGGAAGCTGAGATCCTTCAACGTGTGCAGCAAGATGTTGGAGCTGTTCTATCAGTCTGTTGTTGCCAGTGCACTCTTCTTCGCTGTGGTCTGCTGGGGGAACAGCATCAGAGCCGGTGACGCCAGCAGGCTTAATAAACTTATTAAGAAGGCTGGTTCTGTCATCGGCTGCAAACTGGACTCATTTGAATCGGTGGTGGAGAGGAGGACACTGAACAAACTGTTATCCATCATGGATAATCCCACCCATCCTCTCCACCAGCTGCTGGTTGGACAGCGGAGCTCATGCAGCTCCGCTGTCACAAGGACCGATTCAGGAAATCCTTCCTACCAGCAGCCATCACCATATGCAACACCTCCCCTCTGGCTGGAAGAGAACTTCAACCTCAATAAGCTTGAAGTCTATCCTAAAAAAAAAATATGTATGTATATATATATATATATATATATATATATATATATATATATATAAATAAATAAATAAATAAAAAATGCTGTAGATTTGTACATAGCGGATGTTTATATTTACTATTTTTATTTTATTTTATTTTGTTTTATATTTATTTATTTTATTCTATTCTACTTGCTTGTTTTTACTATTTTAATTGTTTTCATATCTTTACTGTATGCTGCTGCAACAAAACAATTTCCCAAATTGGGATTAATAAAGTATCTATCTATCTATCTATCTATCTATCTATCTATCTATCTATCTATTTATTTGTAAAATATGCACATGAACCATATTTAAAACTGAGTAAGTTGTCATGAAACCATTTAATAAGTATTAATAAAAGCACATGAGCTACAACATTGTGGACACAGGCTGGAAAGAAACAAAAAAGAAATTCAAACAGATATTATACGTTGAAACATTTTTATTGCAATTGTTGGATATATTTACACACACACACACACACACACATATATAACACTGAGATCAAAAAGCTAAATGTGTTCACCATTCTATTGAATAGAATGGTCACCCTAATGAAGGAATATTCCATTCTATTCTATTCTGTTGTATTCTGTTCCAGAATTCTAAATCCTCTGTTTGCAAGATGACTTTTTACTCTGACAGAACATTTCACCCAGGCTTATACATACACTTACATTTACTTTTATAGAAGTAACATCTTAGACACCATAATGACAAAACAAAGTGAAGACTTGATTCTTAGAATTTTTAGTTTTTAGTTGTTGATTTATTTAAAAAATTTTTTGTATGTTTTTGCGAAAAAGGAAATCATTTTCAAATTTTCTTTTTTTTTTTTTTGCCCAACCCCACCCCCCACCAAATCTTACTTAACATGTAGTTAGATTAGATGGAAGGTGTGATGTGCTGCATAAGACATTTAAGAATGAAAAAAAAAAAATGTAAAAGTAAGTTTTTAAAAAAAAATGAAAAAGAAAAAGAACTTTAAGATCAATCATCCATCGTAAGGTTCTTGCTCAAAAACATGACGGCTCTTTCAAAACATTTTCCAATCCTGGAGAAAAACCTCCCTATCTTGGTCTTCTTTTTGGGCAGTGTGTTCACGCTTAGCTGGTATTTGAGGGTTATAATCAGATTTTTGTCAAAATACGTACTGTCCTGTGCCACTGCTGCATTCAGTAGATTTAGCCGTGAGCCAAATCTTCGTTTAAGGCGATGTCCTCGGAGTCAACTTCATCCTTTACCAGGTATAAAAGCCTTTCTTTGATTATTTTGATGTAGGGAATTATTAGGTGTTGGTCTTTGCTTTCGATTTTTGACAAAAGCCTCAAAAACAGTGCAAGGACAAGGCTGTCTACAAGAAGACTGTCTGACGAGCTGTCAATTACCTCCACTGTAGCTTTTGGCGATTCATCCTCATACTGTCCAGAGGATGAGTTTTCAAAACTCTCAATATTGGTAACTTCAGCTTCAGTCAAATTCTGTTCATTGATGTTTTTTTACGTTTAAGTTCTCGTCAAAATCTTCTTCAAATTTTCTGATTTCACAGTGATCGTGAGGCAAATGGGAGGGTGATGCCGGGACTTTAGGGGACTCTGATCTATCTTCTGGTGTCTGCGACCCGTTTTTAAGAAGGTTTTCAATATCCACGAGTGCTCCTGAAACCTTCTCTTCGTCTGCGTTGTCTGATGGTTCTGTGACCACGCAAAGAAAAACTTGCCGAAGGAACTTTACAACAGCATCTTCTGTGATGGAATACAGAACCTCGGGAGAAAAGGCCCTCTGTGTTCCATCAAAAGTCAATCCATTATTCATTTTAGATATTACCGAGTCGGATAGACATTTACCGTGTGGTACGATAGGGAGCCGATAAACTCGTTCTGCCATGAGATGAGAGTACATCTTATCGGTTAATTCCTTTGAAAACTTCCGAACTTCATAGCAGCGTGAGTTTTCCAGTTTCTCCCGTAGGTTTTCATCTGAATAATCCATTTCCGTGATAAAGTTATTGAGATTAGCTTTAAAGGTGCCGAAAGTAATGTCAGAGGGCCCCTGTTTTGTCATAGTGACCAGTCTTTTCTGTGTGCTCACAGGGCGTTCTTCGGGTTCGGGTTCGGGTATATACCCCGGTAAAATAATGTCTAAGTTGGACGTTGACTCATGCTCTAGCTTTAAAATAAATTCTTCGTCCGGTCTCTCGAATGACTTCTTCAGATTCTTCTCCATGGTGTCAAAGTGCTTCTTGACAAATCTGGAGAAGAAACATCGCGTACTTACTTCTGGCTCTGTTGCGCTATCCGTGGGTCCAGGGTGTGAGACAAAATAACTTCTCACTTTATCAATGATCAGTTCCCTGTCAAAGCGAGGCCCACGTGGAACACTGCTCCCACTGGATTCAGCGGGACTCAGGTTCTGGAGTTTTAATGTTTTCCATTATAATGTTTACTATCTCAGCTGCTGTGCTCTTTGCTAAGTGAGTGGGGCTGATGGGCGAAACATGTCCACTTTCCTGATTTAGACCTGTTTCAGATCCTGACCACTTCATCAGGATGTCACTCACACCTTCAGTGGTTGATTCCGTGAGAGTGAATGATTGTGTATTGCTTTCGTCTGACTTACAGGAGTCACTATCACTTATTTCAATGTATTGTTTAGACCTACAACATTTGGGTTTCAGCGTCAAAAAGCATTCCCTTAGGCATTTGGCAGCATGAAAAGCCATGTGGCCAAGACGATTAATATTTGACATGAGCCCACTAACAAAAATAGCAGGCTTTGGGGGTAAAACTTCTGTCACTGTTGCTTCATTGAGAAGAGAATTTACTCTTTGTTCTATTTCTCCCCCTATGAGTTTGGTCAAATGTTGGCTGTATTTATAACTGGCTTGTGGTGCATTAAGATAGGTGGAGAAACTTTTAGGCAAAAAATCTCCAAGGTCTGCTTTTATTGGTGTCAACCCAGAATCTGCCCGATCTGTATTTTCTACAGAGCCCTGCTGAATTTTGGGAAGCAAGATTCTCAAGAGGACTGTTGACACCGTCTGTACGATGTCTGCTAACATCTCTGCAAGAATGGCTTGCATTTCCAAATCGATCGTTCCACTTCCCAGCACGGTCCACTGGGCTGCTGTAACTTTTTCCAGATGTCTGTTCACAATTGGTCGGAGATTTTCCTCTGTAATTGTGACGGTGTCCATTTGCGTCCATTTTGGTCTTCTCTTTCGGTGTGAAATAAAATTCTCTTGTCCGTGCAATAGTTTTGAAATTTAGTCACATGTATCAGGGTCTACTTTTTTTTTTTTTTTTTTTTTTTGTATCAGGGTCTACTTATAACTTTGAAACTGCGACAATGTGCGTCAGAATGACGTCATTCTCTGATGTGTTTGACTGATGTTCCTCTGTGAAGTCATGACGTCATGATGTGCGTCAGAGCGTAATCATTTTTGCCCTCATGCAGAACTTTCACACAAGCGATGGATGGGTAGCCTCGGGTTAAAAAAAAAAAAAAGAAAGAAAGAAAGAAAAAAATAGAAATAGAGATGACAAAGGTTCGATAAGATAGAAATTTGTCACTGATCCAAATGTTGGAGTTGTACCAGGAAGTTATGGATGATTCTGTGGGTCAATTACAAGTTGGACTTGTACAGATCAGAGAAAAAGGTGACTTATCTACCAAGAAATATTATTTTTATTTTCATTATTTGTAGCAGTGTAATTTCTGAGCGCCGGCTTTTTTTCTCATTTTCATTTTCTTTCCTGGACTTCAAAAATCTGGAGTTAAACAAAAAAAGTCAACTACGGCTTGTGTTCAGGGTAACTTTGGCGGAGTCACTTTGGACTTCACCGTGACTCTTGAGACAAGTAAAAGTGCCATTTTAGTCCTCAAACTAACGTTATAGTAGGCTTCCATCAGTATAACAACGGCACATTTGTATGTTTTGTCATAGACTTGTTAGATTCGGTTCTTTTAATTGGAAGCTCAAGAACGGACCGGAGTAATTCAAGTTAAATAAAGTGTTTATTTGTAGTCACACGTCAAAGCATATCAGCGCTGGGCTCAGTGGAACAGAGCTCCCGCAGGAAGTCCGTCAGACTGCGCCTCGATTTCCGGTTTATCATTTGCATTTATAGCCTCATAGGTTGGACTCACACTCGACCGAGTATGATTGGACATGAGTAGGTTCAACATGCTTCGTCATATTCTCTGGATCAGCCCAAAACAATGTGTGTGTGTGAATCTGCCCTTTTGTTTTGTCTTCCCATTCCTGGATCACTTTAGGTCATCATGGAAAAGTACTGAGACTATTTCATTCCTAATGTCTAAGAACAAAGCCAATTTTTACAATCCCCCTTTTGAAGTGATTTTATCATTTCAACTAATTCAGTCAAATAACTGAGGTAGGAATGTAATCTTCTGTATTGTGTCACATCTGTATTAGCAGTAGCAAGACTTTAGCAGTCACCCCCCAAACTGCAAGAGCCACTTACCTTTTGAGATGTAGCACAACCAGATAGGAGATTTCTGCCATCTCCATTTTGAAGTGACTTCATGTGTTATTATGTAAGCTTATGTGTAAGCTGGTCTTCTTTGCAATTACAGCAGCAAGCAAGTCTTCATTGCACAGGCATGTGGAAATAGTAAAAATAATTCTAATGCTTAAGCTACACCTTCAAATCAGGACTATTCCATCATTTTACTCGGAACAGAAACTCTTTCTGAGAGGGTTAAGACCTTCATAAGTCACTGATTATAACTCTGCAAATAAGCACATTTAGAAAACAATTCTGATGCGTTAGCAAAAAACCTTCTATATCAGGAGTATTGATCAAGATTCTAGAAATAGAGACTCTTTTCTAGTAAGTTTAAAACCTTCCTCACTCAACTGATAATAACTCCGCAAATGAGCACATTTCTTAATAGATTATATGTAGAAAATAATATTTTGCTATATGTATTGTGTGTATGTGGCCCTGAACCCATCCTCTGTGTGGACTCTTTGTTCATAATGGCCTAAAACTCTATGTGGTTCACAAGGTCTTGCTCCCCCATAAGTACCATACCACCATAACACTGATTAATCAAAAATTATCACATAATTTCTAAACTACTGACACTCAAACATTGCATAAGGCGATTAACATTACCAGCAGGCTCGTCCACCGTTTGCAGCGAATAGGAGCGAAAACCCGATGGCTGAACTGGGAAAAATTCTCCTATGGCCCCTAGTTGCACTTGGCGACCGACCAACTCATTACCTTTCAGTGTCTAAGGTCCCGCTCCAAACAGCCGAGTCACCCCACTGGTAATTGACATCCTAAAAATGATTCATAATCACCCTTTAAGAGGAATTAGCTAAACACTTTCAAAAATGAAACATAAGAAATATAAATTTAGTCAAGGCTCGATTATATGAGTATATTAGCCTCTTGAGCAATTATGATTAACTTTTCTTTTAACAAAAATGATATATCTTTCTTAGATGTCCACGTGACGAGTCGTGTGGTCTCTTCTGGTCCAATCCTGTCACTCTTCGGTGCTTGGTTCTCCTGTTGGCTGAACGTCTGTTCAGCATTCTGATCCGGAACTAATCTTGGAAGGAGAGGTCACCAGTACATCGCTTCCTTGAGGGATATTCAGCATCCCCTCCCTAACTAATTTTCTTTTGGGATAATTTTGTTGTGTAGTTCTCCACCATCATCTTGGCATGATGGGCAAGGCCTCCCAGAACTCAAGCTTATGAGTCCTCCGGCCGTACGTCCTGTAGTGGTTCTGAATCTGTGGAATAATATTAGCAAATCTCGCAGCGCAGTAGTGCAAAATGTCATTGCACTGTATTTTTATACTTAGGGCATGTCTCTTTGAAAGGTTCAATCCTAATGCCCAATTCATCATTTATTAATTTTTTCATATGGACCCCAAACCAAAACAAAAACAAAATAAAATAAAATAAAATCAAAGAAATCATAAAATAAACATAAACCAAAACAAAACAAAACAACTGGCCAGTTGGTATAACCCTTGCTTTTAGGAACCAGAATAGTCATCAAGCTGCTGTGCAGCCTTAATGAGAAATCCAGTACCATCTCCTTATTTTGCTGTGAAAAAACTTCAAATCATTTAGGGAACACATCAACACAGAGACAACATCAACATCAACACACAGTTGGTATAATCCTTGTTTTTAGGACAATACGTCAGACAGTTTTGGGACCATGACAACACACAAACAACACTCAACACCAGACACCACAGGTTAGGACAACAGATAACAAACATGTATCGCATTTCTGGGGGGGTTATTCCTAGAAGGTAGCTAAAGTAAGCCAGGCTATAGCCGGTAAGCGTCGCTTGAACTAGCGCCATCTCCCATTTAAGCCTCAAGTCGTTCCTAAAAGATATTTTAGCTGCATGTCGGTGAGGCTAATCCAAGCGAGGCTTACATAGCCTAGCTTAGTGCGAGTGCACGAGGAACATAAGAAGCCCTGACGAGTGGATGGTGGAAAAACCGAGATCTGTGTGAAAACGAGAGCGAGACAAGCGCTGTTATTTTTTTCGGCAGCTGAACAAATAATGCTGATGGAGCTGTTTGAGGATTTTAAAAGTGTCATCACCAGAAATGGTAATACAGCTGCGATCAATAAAGCGAAGAAACGGCATGGCAAACAACTGCAGACAGACTAAATGCGTAAGTTCTGAAAGTTTCATACCATTGTCAATTGTTAGACATTTATTTTACTGTCCTCATGTATTTATACTCTCCTCTTTGTGTTATAATTTGTTTACATAAAGCATGCTGAATTGTCTCTGTATGAGATGTACAGCACAAATATACTGGCCCTGCTCACTTTATTAATAATCCAATAATCGACACGCATCATCATACTTTGTGACTATATTATCGTGAGTGTGAGACCCACATATTAATTTTTCACTGTTACATCTCAGCAGGAGCAATCTTAACAGCCAAAAGCGTACCTGGCAGCAGGTGAAGGTAAAGTACAGGAAAATATTTCAGAGTGGTAAGTAGCCTTTGAAGAAATGTGTTTGTCCAATAAAGAGAGATATGGAAGAAACTGAAAATAAAAAAGATCAAGCTAGAGATCATGAAACTGGAGATGGATGTTAGTATAAATTCAGATAAAGGAGAATTTCGTGTTGTGAACTGTATTTAATTCTGTTTTCTCTCCACAGCTTGAGAAACATGTAATAATAATTAAACAATCCAACACAACTTGAACTCAAACTTGTCATTATTGTACGGTTCATGCAAAGTGTTAGAAATGTGTTTTTTCCATTTAAATTCACAGTGGGGTGCCATGACCTAAACGTGTGGAAAGTTATAAATCATCTCTGTCCATTTAGCGAGCATTAAAGAGAAACAAATAAAATCATATAAATTAATTTAAAAACAAGCAACAGTCAAGATAAGTTCAAAGATAGCGTGCAGATTTCATGCATAGACACATGAGAAAAGAAATGTTTTAACCTGGATTTAAAAATGTCTCCATTTGGTGAAAGTTTAATCTCCACTGGCAGTTTGTTCCACTTGTTTGCAGCATAACAGCTAAATGCTGCTTCTCCATGTTTAGTCTGGACTCTGGACTGGACCAGCTGCCCTGAGTCCTTGGATCTAAGAGCTCTGCTGGGTTTATATTCTCTGAACAGATCACA
The DNA here is from genome assembly GCF_027942865.1 of Odontesthes bonariensis. Lineage (NCBI taxonomy): Eukaryota > Metazoa > Chordata > Actinopteri > Atheriniformes > Atherinopsidae > Odontesthes > Odontesthes bonariensis. The sequence goes on from NC_134509.1 coordinate 40,179,385, forward strand.
GATGTATTTTGGGCCTAAACCGTTCTGGGATTTGTAAACCATCAGCAGGCTTTTAAAATCTATTCTGTGACTGACTGGAAGCCAGTGTAAAGATTTTAAAACTGGTGTGATGTGTTCAGATCTCTTAGTCCGGGTTAAAACTCCAGCAGCAGCGTTCTGGATGAGCTGCAGATGTTTAATGCTCTTTTTGGGGGACTCAACGAAAAAAGACTTCAGCCTGAAAAGTTGTCCACAAGACAAAATGTATAAAATATGAAGTATACTATTAATTTAAGATGGCTCTGTCAGAAGTCAGCCATGGTGCCTGAGAACTTTAAACAATGAACCTGTATTAAATTGGGCCAAAGGTCATTTCTATCCGTGCCCTTGTTTTAGCATGTGCATGTGCATGTGCATGCCCTTGTTCCTGGATCAGGATATGGCGTGAGGAGGTACAGCCAGCATGCATAGCCTCTGTCCCCAAGCAGGACACCATTGAACTCTCCTGCAGAATAAGAGAAATGTTGGATGGATATACATGTGTTAAGACTTTAGGCAATTGGATGCAATATGTGCCTTATATGGCTATTTATAATAAAGTATGATGAGCACTTTAAATTCTTTAAGATGACCTCTACACCTGACCTCTCATTACATTACCAAAATTCTGCCTATGCTACACCTTACTTCAAAAGTACACTCCTTCGGGTAAGTAAAATTCTCGCGCCTTGTGCAAACCTCTGTGCCAGTGAGGATGCTCGGAAGATCCTAGCATCATGAACTGATCCCGGCTATTTAGCCTGAATGTTGGAAATGAAATTACCTCCATCACAGATCATCTGTACGCACGGAGGATAGGAGTCAATGATGAGGTTTCACAGGGCATAAATGTAACATTGCTCAGCATTACTCAAAGGGGTTGATGTGGTATTTTTCAAAATGAGAAATCCAGTTCAGAGTCTATGGACAATTATCCCCAAGTGTACCTGTACATTTAGGATATGGAAAAATGTTTGGTTTACATAGTCGGCCTCCACGGGTCCAGCAGGGGCCTGGACAATGTGACAATGTTTAAATCCAGACTGAAAACAGTTCTATTTAGATGTGCATATGACACCTGAAAGTATTTTATCTGTACTCTTCACTTTTAAATTAATTCATTAATGATTTTTTTGTTTTTTGGAATGATTCTATTGCCTTCTTGTGGTTTTATGTAGCTGTAAAGCACTTTGAATTGCCTTGTGTACGAATTGTGCTCTACACATTGCCTTGCCTTGGATGCGTACATGGGTACAGTACGCCCCCCCCCCCGACATTCGCAATAATGACACTCTCCCTCTGTTCAAGTCTTAACTCAAAACCCATCCGTTTAACTTTGCTTACCTACAGTGATTGCTCCGTTCTGTGTATTTTTAATATGGTAAGATGTTTTAATTCCTGCATTTTATCTAATATCTTGTTAGTGTCCTTGACTGTTGTGAAAGGAGCTTTCAATAATTTGTATCATTAACATTATTACCTGTCCCCCATTTTTCTGAGTCTGGTCCTACGTGGGTGTAGATCGGATGTTTGTTAGGTATTGATTAGTTTTAATGAATACCATGTTCTCTCTTTTAATTTCATGTTCAATACGTGTGTATAGTTGCGTTTCTTTAGTTGCACTGGCACCGACTGATTGATTTTTCGAGACAGTGAAAGTGGTGATATGATAACCACAGTTTTTGTTTCGTTTTTTAGACAAGACATGAGTTGCGGGAGCGCAGAATTCTTGGTGAACATTTCTTTCCGGAGTCTGTTCCAGCCGGTCGGACATTTTTTGAGTTGCAGCTAAGCTAAGCTTCAACTTTAGCCTGCCCGGGAGCAGGCTAGTTCAGCAGCATAAACTACCATGGTTACTCAGCGGGCGTTCAAATAAGCCACGTTTATGGAACGGAACTCTCGCTAAATTTAGCCAGAAGTAGCGAAATAAGCCAGGCTTTCCGCTAAGCCAGCTTCTAGGAATACCCCCTGGGTTTGCTCAAGCAAACCTCATGTTTTCATTGGGGCCTAAGTATACAAACAGTGGTTTTCATATTCTGAGTCTGATTCCATGTCTTCCTCTTCCAGGTCCAGGAAGTCTTAATGCAAAAGAAGACACAAACACACACAGAATTTTTGGGAAAATTTGAGAAGTTTTAGTAAACCATGATTAATTGTTAATTAATTGCCGAACTGCTCCACTGCAGTTTCTCCTCCTGTGTTGTTCTCTGCTGCAGGACAGAAATGTTTGTGGTTAGATCTCATCTTGGGAGCAGCACAGCATCAAGAAAGCAGACATTTCTTTTCAATGACTAACTGATTAACTTGTTTAGGATAAATATTGTCTGTCCTCTCTTAATTCAGGTCAGAGTTTTAAAAATAACATTTCAGCATAATCTGCTTAATTCTCACTTGTTAGTTAGTACTAATGTTGTTTAATTCTTACCAGTCAGTGGCTGTTTCATGATGCTGAGCCGTACACAGACAGTTCAGGATCAGCATTAAGTTTTTTCCGGTTCTAATTGAATTAGAAACACCTCATGTGGTATCAACGGTGTGACATCAGAGCTGTTTGTAACGTCACATGATACCATAACATGTTTCCATACAGATATTAAAAACATAGGTTCATTTTATTTCTTTATTTATCCTAATTCATCCTTTATTTTTTCTTTGAGGATCACGTTGTTGCCCTGTGCTCCTGAGTTTCCTTCCAGTATGTGTGGCGTGTGTGTGTGTGTGTGTGTGTGTGTGTGTGTGTGTGTGTGTGTGTGTGTGTGTGTGTGTGTGTGTGTGTGCGTGGCTGTATATGTGAGTGTGCATGTGTCTGTATGTGGCCTTGGGTTTCACTGCTTTGTTTTATCTGAACGCTCTTTGTTCCACATTTTCTTGGATGAGAAGTGCTATATAAATAACGTCTGATTGATTGATCGATTTAGTGCACTAGATTAAAACTTTGTGGTTATCTCTAATGGAACGTCTTCTGATGAACCAAAGCACCTGATTAACACTGTTCTCACACAACATTTCATTCATCCCATTCATATCATTTTTCTTTCAACCACATGTTATGACTAAGCACAGTTCGAATTTCCATCACGCCACCTATTGGCGTCCTCCTCCCCCCTCAGGTAGCCCTTGTCCCCCAAGCCGTTAGTGCTCCCTTTGGGATCTCCCCAGCCCCCACTCACCATGGCCATCGCTTGGCAACCGAACCTTGTTTCACACATTCACACAAGTCCTCATACTGTCCTAAAAAAGGGTATGGACAGGGTATTTTCTCCCCGTCCAGGCCTCATGTGGGACAACCTGAAAACATTCATGTATAGGTCATATATTATATATCATATAAAATAGTAGGTTAAATAATGCATAATATAATGCATAATAGGGAATTGCTTTAGCCAAAGTTAAGTCTGTGTCTGCATAGATTTTGTTTTGGCTCACTAAGCTGCTCTGTGCTCACAGTTTTTAAATCATAAAAACAAACCTTGACTTGTCTTGTTATGGCTCAGTCTTTGCTGCAGCTGTCCTTCTGTTATTCTCCTAATGGATTTAAACCTATTTGCTTTTTTTGTTAAGAGAGCATATTAATTGTTTCTTAGATCTACTGCAGTTAAATAGTTAAATGGTTTAGTTTGAATCTAAATATTGCTGATAACTATTGACTGAATTGGTGAAAAGAGGCTGAGGAAAATTATTTAGAGCAGCTAAAATTTTAAAGTCAAGTTAATATCTCCTAATAACAATAAAGGCTAAGCTTTAATAACTTTAAGATGACATCAAATTGTTTGACATCTGACTGTCTGGCCGTGATATTAAATCCTAAATCCTGGTTGTTTAATCTATGTCATATGGTCTGACTGTCTGATGTCAGTCCTGCTTCAGGTGGAATCATAAAGTTTCAATTTGTAGAATGGTTTTTCAATTAAAGGAGCAAATCTCCTAAACACTCTGCTTGTGTATTTGACTTTAGCTCTTTAAGAGAGCTGTTAAATCTTATTTCAGCAACAATTTGTATGAATGTTTCAAACACTTTTCTTCCTGGATTTATTTTTCTTATCTCATCACTGCGATTTTTGCATTGTAAAGCTGTTTTCAGTTTATCTACATACTTTGGTGTCTTTCCCAATCATATGCATGTTAAAATAAATGGATGAATTAATACTTATTGCTCTAGTATAAAACTAAACCCCTATTATAATCATTATATCATTATAAATTCAGGCCAATGATCACTCAGAGTCTGTTTGGATTGTTCTCACTCTCAAATATATCATAAACTTTTTCCTTCTGTATTATGCATGTGCTTGATTCTTACTCTCTCGTTTGTTTTGAAAACATTTTGAACACACACACTCAGCCTCAGTGGAGCAAACTCGCACACTCTTTTTCTGCATTTCTCCAGTCCAATTTATCTGTCCCTCGTTTTTTCTTCTCACCTCGGGACCATTTTCTTCCATCTTTCATTCAATTTTTGTGACATATTCACACCATAAAAATACTTTTTTCTCCCCCCTTTTTATCTATACCAAACCCCAATATTTTGAAACAGAACCACTGGAGATCTGCAGGAGCAGTCAAATATCTTCGAGCAGTCAATCCACCCCACAGTTGCATGAAAATAAACCAAATTCTGACCCTGTGTCCTACAGTTTAAATTTGTTCAGTCAACCCGACTCAGTTTCGGGAAACTGCTTCGCAGCCCGGTAGTCCTCAATCCTTCGTCCCAACTCTCGTCAGAGGAGAAGTCCTTCCGTCTCGGAATTCCACTAATTTTATATTTCTAGTTGACCGGTACCATTTCGGGAATTATAAACTACTTCGTCACACGTAGCTATTCGTGCACGGAAACCTCTCAATTTTGAAGACAAGTTCCCCGAATGGGATATTCATTTATAAAATGAATTTATCTTGTCTTTTATTTGTTCGAATTCACTTGTCAGGACACTTATTCACTTTCCCTGTGTGAGGCTATGTGTTTATACTTGACGTGTTACCATTCAATGCAAATATCACACAGTACATTCACACTTGGTTTTAACATGATCAAAGGACACCTTAATTCAGACAACTTCATTTAGGTTACCCAATATGCAGAAATTTCACATTTAGTCATTAAGAGGTTTTCTGCTCACCTTTAGTTTTGGCGCCTCAAATTGTCTGAAAAAAGTCGTCCCAACGATCACCTCCACCCGTCCTCCCTCGCACGGGGGTCTCTGAGCTTGCCAACCTCGTGTCACGGCACCATTTTGTTAGATTCGGTTCTTTTAATTGGAAGCTCAAGAACGGACCGGAGTAATTCAAGTGAAAATGAAGTGTTTATTTGTAGTCACACGTCAAAGCATATCAGCGCTGGGCTCAGTGGAACAGAGTTCCCGCAGGAAGTCCGTCAGACTGCGCCTCGATTTCCGGTTATCATTTGCATTTATAGTCTCATAGGTTGGACTCACACTCGACCGAGTATGATTGGACATGAGTAGGTTCAACATGCTTCGTCATATTCTCTGGATCAGCCCAAAACAATGTGTGTGTGTGTGTGTGTGAATCTGCCCTTGCTTTCCCAGGCTTTCCCAATTGTTTTGTCTTCGTATTCCTGGATCACTTTAGGTCATCATGGAAAAGTACTGAGACTTATTTCATTCATAATGGCCCTCATTTATCAAACTTGCGTAAGACGAAAAACGTGCGTAGGTCGTGTGTACGTTCTTTTCTGCGCAAAGGTTGGCATTTATCAAATCCATCGTGAGCGCAGGAAAGATGAAATCGCCACGACAGGTCTGAGGCCGTGTACGCACTTTTCCATTTTGACTTGCGGTGACTGCAACACAGCAGCGTCACTAGTGCGTGCTCAGGAGTCGCAACAAATCCCTTGGTTAAAATGACAGACTTATCACTTTAAAGAAGGCCCATGTTTTATTTGACTTCAACATAAATATAAACATAAACGCAAATTAAATAAATTAAACAAGTACAACTCCGTAATTGGGAGAGTGATGGCTTATTATTCAACCGTGCACCCTCACACCGAACAGGAGAGGCGCTTTAACACTGCGCATTCGCGCACGCGTGCCACTGTGGAGAGCTGTATATGGCTCCTAAAGCTGGATCTGTCTCTCGGCTGCGGGGGGAACCCTATCCGCCCGAAAAGGTATGCAATATTATTATTGCATGCGGGGATCTCCATAACATTGCCCAAAAAAATGGAGTGCCATTTCCAGATGTACATCCAGAGGACCCCGCACCCAGAGATCCCTACCACCAGCCTGCACAGCCAAGAGCGCTCAGGAGGAGAGAGGGACGTATTCAGCGATTCTGACTTTTGGTAAGCATTCTGTTATTCAAGGAAAAAAGAAAGGAGAACAACGATTTCTTTCAGCATTTATTCTGTGACTTCAGTGTTTCATTTATGTCTTTCAATGTACTGTCGATAGATTGCACGGTGTGTGTTAAAGCCATCATCCACTTCACGATCTCTGTTTGTCTTTCTAGGACCTCTGTGGTTAACACGGCTGGCCGGTGTGACGCTGCAGACCGGGGGCAGAGGCAGAGGCAGAGGCTTCGGATGTTGACGGGGCCGCGTATTCGTCGCGCGGGTCAGGTTGCCCGGATGCCACTTCGGATTCATCTGTGAATGAAAAATATTAGTTTGATTAGGAACCTCATTTGTGTTGAAAATTAAAGCAACTGTTTTATTTAAACGTCTTGGGTGTGCAGTCATTCTTACCATTCTCGAGCTCTAGCATGGGCCCATCAGTGTCAAGTTTCGTAGCTCCGATCAGGCCAGCCACCCTCTCCTCCAAGGCACTCAAATCCAAACCTGGACCCCCCCCCTCCTCCCGTTTGTGACATGCTGCGTCGGAGAGCTGCGACCTTCTTTTTTGGCCAATTTCATATCGGACCACTTCTTCCTTATCTTACTGGAGAAAAAGTAAAACATCGTTCAATTTTAGATTTAATTTAATCTGGAGTTTATCACATTTTATTGACCATCACAGTAGGGGAAAATACATACCTCGTCCGGTCTGCGATTTACAACGCCAACGCTGTTGACTGCTGGGACGGCTGTCAACAGCGTTGACAGCGTTTCTTTGCCGCCTTTCGTCTATCCATGTCGCAAACTCTAGAGGTGCGGCCTCTCAGCCCCGTTTTGTAGAAGGCGTGGTTATGATCATTACGATGGATTTCGGCCGCCGGATTTATCAACAGCCGCTCGATCTTACGATGGGATTGGTGTGGTACGCATGTTCTGTAAATCTCACTTGAACCTCTGCGTACGACGAGTTCTCCGCTCATATCTACGATGCTTTCTACGACGGCTTGATAAATGAGGGCCAATGTCTAAGGCCGATTTCAGACGAGAGCGTGGCGTGGCGGCAGCGAAACGACGTCAGTCTTACGCCGGTTATCAGGCGGTGTGTTCAACTTGGCTTTTCACACCGGACAGTCCGCGGCCGCGGTAGTTCTGCTCCAGCCCTGTCTGCATTCCCCATTCATTTCAACGGGACACCGCCGGCCGCCGCCGGCCGCTGCCGGCCGCTGCCGTCCAAATTCCGCTCGAGTTCTATTTTCCAAAAGCAGCGCGGGACGGAGGCGTCTCCGCGCCGCTACCGCCCGACTACCGCCGCGTCGGTGTGCAAGGACAGATCTGTTTCCATGTATTTTCACCTCCGCCGGTGAAAATCGCTTCCGTTCCGCCACGCTTTGCCGCCCTGGTCTGAAATGGCCCTAAGAACAAAGCCAATTTTTACAGACTGATTTTGCGAGGCCAGATTGGCTAGCTAGCGAGCTAGCGTTCGGGGCAAATGTTCAATTCAACAGCTAACTTAGCTAGATGTTGAGCTAACTTAGCTAGCTGCTGAACCTAACGCAGAACATGTTGAATGTTGCATGACCCACAGCAATCGGCAGATATTCTTCAAATGTCTCCTCGTTTCTTGGACACAAACTTCTTGTTGATGTTGGGGTTTTTTTTAATACAACTTTATTTTGCTTTACAATATACAAAAAAGGTGCAAAAACATGACAAGTATCATTAATAATAAATGAAGAACAAATAAGCATACCAAAATAAATACATACATAAGTAGTTTAAATAATAAATGAAGAGAGCAGTGTTAATTTCGTTAAACGAGACGAGACTAAAAATATTTGTTGACGAGCCTTTCCCTATGACAAAAGACGTGACGATGACGAGACTACAGTGTTCTAAAAAAACACAAACGAAAACTGTGTCATGAGATGCATTTCGTTGACGAACAATAACGAGACGAACATGCCATGCTAGAAATAAAAACTAAACAAAAAAAATCCCTTGTTTTCGTCGACCATATAATTTAGAAGATCCCCCAGAACTTTTGAAAATGATTAAATGTGTTTCAGCCAGCAGTTGACACGTCACGTTCAAATATGTTCGTATCAGAATGTGGTAAACCGAGTGAAAGTGCTTACATGCTCATCCAAGTGATGGAAACAGACGGTTGAAGCAACTAGGGTATGTCATGTGCTATTTCAGTGATGGACTCGCTTACATTTTAACATGGTGTCAGGTTTGACGACAGCACATTACGCTGTCCGGTAAAGCATCACTTGTAATAACTTGGTGGGTGAGTGAGTAAAGTGGTTGAGGTTAATACATCGCCGTGTTAGTTTGCTTGCATGGTAGGCTAACACCCATGCAGGTACCATAGGATTCTCATGCTGCGTTAGTTTGGCGTTTTTTTTTCTAAATTGGGAAATATAGTGAACATAGTGGTAAATGAAGGAGTCAAGGAAAACTTCCGCAAAACATTTCCCTTCTCTCATATTGACTTTACCCCGCTTTTGTCACACCGTGGTGAGGTTAAGTTGGGTTTTTGTCCTGTCTCGTCATTTCCTGTTTTATTTTGAAAGACTAACTTCCCTCTCGTTCCAGGTCACTTGCCCTTCCTCTCGTGTTCCAGTCTGATTGTCGTATGAGTGATTCCACCTGTTTCCCATTACCCCCGTGTGCTTAAGAGTCTGCGTCTCCCCCTGTCTTGTGCCAGTGTGTTGTATCTGTCCCCGTATAGTGCATCATCCTCGCGTACCTTCCAAACCTGTTTCCTTAGCCTGTTTCCGAGTTCCTGGTTCCCAGTGGTAATTATCCTCGTGAGAGTGATTTTCTTTTTCCTAGAATAAGTTTTATATTATAGATCCTGTAAGAAATACATAGTTAAGTTTGCTTATAGTCTTTTGTTTTCCCTCCTGGGTGGAGTGGTCCTTTTGTTTGGTAAATACGTTCATAGTTTATTTCCTCCAATTTTTAGGAGAGGTTTTTCTTTTCCTCCTTAGTAGGAGAGACTTATAGTTAATTGTAGAGTTTCATAGTCTTTTGTTTTTCCTCCACTAGTGGAGTGATTTTGAGTTTTGATAATTTTTATATAATCCTAGAATAATATTTCATAGCCTTCCTTAGCTTCTCTCACGAGGGACTGGTCGCTCTGCTGCCTCAAAATAAAAGTCTTGGATTTAAACCTCCTACATCTGCGTCCTCCATTCTCTGGGCCTGACAGCTTTGTTTTACATGTTAACACACACTGTCCCGTGAACGGGACGCTGACGCCATTTTGTTTACAAATTTTTAACGAAATTGATGTCATGTACACAAACATATAATTGTAATGCCGCATACTGTTTGAAAGCTGAAACCGTCAGCTATCGTTTGAGCCCAACCACAAAGAACAACACTCTCCACAGCATTAACAGTAGTGTGATCTTCTCTGTATGTGACGCCATGGTATTTGCAACTGAAAACAATGCCTACCTACCTTTGAAAATTTCTCAATATTCCCAACGACGGTGTTATGGTCCAAGATTTCTTCCACAAGTCATCAAGTATCCATAATTTCGGAATATCCATGCCATTTACTTGAAGTCCTTGTGTTTTTGTCATAATCCCAATGTTTCTCTGCTTCCTGCATACATTCTGTAATTGTATTTCTTCCGTACAAACGCAGTTGAGGCGAAGCGAATGCCCTGTGGTGCATGTATTTGCGCAAACAATGGCAGAATGATGTTCTCGAAGCAGCTCTGAGTTGATTGACACCACCCACGAGCCAATTGGGTCATGATATGGAAAGTTACAGACTCTGAAAGACCAATGAGGCACCTCTATGTAAATTTGACATCCTGCCTTTACATGGCCAGCAGCTCTAGCCAATGACAATATCAAGTTTCACGACTCATTGAATATGAAAGAAGAGAGTTAGCACTTTCAAATGACACCTCACTCGACCGGCTAGCTCTTAGAGGGGACTGCCCACTTGATGTTTGGAGGCGTGCGTAAAAGTCTCGCGTAATATAGACTAATGTCTACTAAGTGCAAACATGGCTAGCAAGAAGTCACAGAAGAAAACCAAGCACGTTGCCGGACCTAGCAAGATGACAGCGCAGCAGGCTGGAGAATGGATTCTTCGATCCAGCGATGATGAGTCCGACGTTGACAGCATGTCTTCGGCTGACACAGAGGAGTTTCTGGGAGGATAAGACCCAGCTTTGGAGATGTAAGTGCCGTTTCTAAAGTTTCACTAACTGTAAACCGATGTCACATATTCATGTGATGTAGCAATGCAAATATATTTTGCTATGTTCATCCATGACGCATGATGCAAATGCTTTGAATTCTGCCTTTCTAATTTTGCATGTTACCTAGTGTATGGGTGGTTGTTTGTTTGTTTGTGTGTGTTAGTTGACTAGCGTAAAGGGAACCACGTTGTTGAGCCAAAATGTTCGGCCAGGGCGAGTGTTTGTGTGTGAAATATACACAATATACACAATATAGGTTGTTAGTGGATGCAATCGGTGTGGGGAGCTATTATCTGTATGCTTTGAATTTTGCGTTCTGGGTGGAACTTGTGCTGTTGCAATGTTGCAATTTGCAATGCGAATATATTTTATATTTATATTTACTGATGATTATGTACAGTTCATAGACAACTTATGGTGTGAGAGACATGCTGGAAAATGTTGCATGAAATAATAATTTGCAATTATGTTATGTTTTTTCACATAGATCCTCAGATGCAGACTGGCTCCCAGAACAGGAGGAGGAGGGGGAGGAGAGCCAGACGGAGGAGGAAGGTCAGAGAGGTGGCGATGAGGAGGAACGAGACGATGTACCATCAAGCTCTGCTACCCCAAAAGCAAGGAAGAGGAAAGCAAACGCAGCCATCCAGCACCACACCTGCCACCAAGAGAGACAGAGGGAGAGGGAGAGGACGAGGAAGAGGACGAGGACGAGGACGAGGAAGAGGAAGAGGACAGGGAAGGCGAGAGGAGCCAGAGGGAAATGCTCAACCATGGCAGGGGATAGATGTGGACGACATAACTCCACAACAACTGTTGTTCAACCCGGCTCGTGCTCCAGGGCCCCAGGTCTTGGGTGGGGTGCAGTACACCATACTGCAGCTCTTCATGCTGTTTATGTCCAAAACCACCCTGCAGACAATTGTAAACAACTCGAAAATATATGGCCAAAAGAATCATCCTCAGAGATTTCATCATATTTCCCTGGAGGATTTATTCTCTTATATTGCCATGGTGATTTACATGGGCCTTGTTGGGGCCAAGTCAATCCGGGACTATTGGGCAAAAAGTGAACTGTACAATTTCCCCTTCCCCACCTCTGTGATGTCTGGGAGAAAGTTTGCAGCGATCTCCAGCATGCTGCACATGAGCCACCCTGACCATGAGTCAGAGAATGACAGGAAAAGGGGCACACAGTCATACGACCGTCTCTGCAAGATCCGTCCTCTGTATGACGACATCAGGACAGCGTGCAAGGCAAACTACCATCCTCAGCAACACATTTCAGTGGATGAGAGGATGGTGAAATCGAAAGCCCGCACCATCTTCCGCCAGTACATGAAAGACAAACCAACCAAGTGGGGGTATAAACTTTTTGTACTGGCCGATTCGTCAAATGGCTACACATGGGACTTTTTTGTTTATGAGGGGAGAAACATGGCTGTTCAAAAAGGACTGAGCTACAATTCAGTCATGAATCTAGTCGACACCCGTGTGCTTGGACAAGGCTATAAACTCTTTGTGGACAATTTCTACACTAGCCCTGCCCTATTCAAAGACCTCCTGGCTGAGAAGGTGTGGGCTTGTGGAACAATTCGGGAACAGCGTATAGGCTACCCCAGAGGACGTCCAGGAGGGCTCACCAACAAGGAACCACGAGGCACCATCCGCTGGATAAGAGAGGATCCTCTTCTCTTTGTCCAGTGGAAAGACACAAGAGACGTGCGCATGTGTTCCACGATCCATACAGCCCACAGCTCCCAGAACACGGTTCAGAGGAGGGTCAGAGGGACAGATGGCCGGTGGCAGCTCAAGTCCATCCCTGCCCCACCAGCAGTCACTGACTACAACAAGTAAGTAAGTTGTTATTCATTCGCATATGGCAACACAGAGGAGTGAGACCCCTCTAACACAGAAGGCGTTCCGAGAGGCCCTGGTGTTGGAGCTGAAGGCAGCGGGGTCTCCTTCGACGGGCCCTCCTCCATCACCTGCTCCAGCTCCCCAAGGAGCACCACACAAACTGAGGCACTACACAGAAGATGGCACAGCTGGCCGATGAAGGTATGTGCACTGTTCAATGAAGACGACCACAGAATGCACCTCGTGCCAGGTAGCCCTCTGCTTTGTAGTGAAGAGGGACTGCTACAATGAGTGGCATACCAAGAACAATTTGTAGGTTCTTCTCTTTCCCCTTTCACTCACACACACACACACACACACACCCCAAAACAAAGGGAAGAAAGAATGAGGCTGGACTTCCTTCTTTTTTTTATTCTAAAAAAGTGTAACACACACACACAGTATACTGTATTATTAGTTATATTGTTATAATGTTATATTCTTGCTTTTGTATTGGTGTTTTGTATAGTTGTTGGCTGTTTTTTATTATTTGTGATATATTGTATTTCTTACTTCTACTTTTTGAGAAAAAACTTTTTCATACTTCAATTGTTTTAGCCTTTCTTTTATCAATACCCCAAAGACGTTATAAGAAAAAATTATATTTTTGAGTTTATGCTTGTGCCAATCTAATCCAGAATGTGTAACACCCAATCCAAATCCATATGGAGAAGCACCAAGGTGTTAGCTTTCAATAGAAACCAGAATTGTGTTTCTAGCATGTAGTGTTCTGAAGTTGCAGGCTTTTGATTCTGGTTATGCAGTTTTGGATAACCTAGTGTCCCCTTGGAGTCTCCAAAAGGGACCCAAGAAAAGTGCATGTGCATACCAAGAGAGAAAAATCCATAAAATATTCATGGTTTGCTCTTTTTCTTCCATTCCTTTTGCTGTGGGAAGGAGAGACTTTTGTCTTTGGTCCCAATGTATCTTCACAGAGCTGACAGGTTCCTGGAGCTGTAAATCTCAGTCACTTTCAGGCACACATGTTAGACGGGAACAAAAAAACTCTATTCTGATTCCATTCTAACATCTGTATTGCTCTGCTAGTACATCATAGAATCACACTGACACTTCAGGCATAAACCTGGAAGTGTTACCTTTCCAATGGTACCAAGTACATGCATGTATCTACAACCATGTGGGATCTCTGCTACTTTCAAGTTGGGTATGCCAATTTCGCAAATGAAGTTTGAAAAAGGGGGTGTGTTCTAAAGGGTAGGATTACTTCAGTATTGCTTCAACAAGTTCTGAATCTCGTCGAACATGTAACGCGACTGAGCCTTCTTCCAACATGACGAGCAATGTGCTACATCGTATTTGTCTGCAAGAACGCTGCCTGCGAGACAAGTTGTTTTAAAAAATAAAGAGCTACAACGCTAACTAGAACGTTGTAGCACAATAATTAGCCTGCAACGTGACACAGAAGGTGCGCAACTCTGCGGTGACATCGCTGGGCTTTTCTAATATAAAGCGGAGCTGCACAGACACTTGCTGCGCGCGCGTGTGTGTGTGTGTGTGTTGCCGATGTAGATTTATGGCAAGCCTAAAGTGCCATATTGCGCATCTAAGTATCACGTTAAGATTGAAATTCACCCGCTAAAAGCGCCCGTTTCCCCGAAATTTCGCAGTTTTTTTCGCCGTCTTTCACCAACAAGCACCGCTTTTTACGTCCGCAATGATGGTTCCGCAAGAATGGACGCGCGTTGTCTAGGTAACGACGCACGTCTTGAACGCGCATGTTGACCTGGCAATACGCGCGTTCAAGACGTGCGTTTTCCTAATATGATAATAATATCCTTCCTTCTTTTCCGACAGCCAATGCATTTGCAACAGCATTCGCTGTTATTTTGAATCCATTTCCATGCATCTCTTCGTGTAAAAGTGTTTTCTATCGACATACATTGCTGACTAATGTTTTGTCCGTTACAGTTCATACTTGGAGTAGTTCCTTTCAACACAACAAAGTGGTGGCACAATGGTGAGAGTGACTGCTTGGCATGCAAATCTCTTGCGTCAGTGCAGGTTCGAATCCCACAGTGGTAATTTCTAGTTTTCCCCTCATACTCTCTCTTGTCTCTAACCAAGCCCGTTTCTTAAGTTTTTTTTTCTTTAGGCTATCCCTTGGCCGAAGGCCAGTGACCATGTTTCAACATGCCTCTTAAAATAGCACCTTCAAATCCCGTGTGAACTCTTGCTTACATGAGTTATGTTATCTGTAATCAATCAGGAACTGTGGCTCTATAAACTTCAATGAACTCTCACTAAAATTTAAGTTACTGTTATGTTATCTGTAATCAATCTGGAGCAGTTGCTCCATACATTTCAATTATGCACCCTCCCCATCAAATTAAGCTGTATCTAGTTTTTATGTGGTATTGGACAAAAATGATTTCTTTTTCATATCCATCCGTTCCTCTTAACGGGCCTAACTATTCTATAAGGAGTAGCCACACTGAACTTACCATTATCCAGGAGATGTTTCAGCTTGACTATTATGTTTTATTCAGCTTCAAATGAATTCAATGCCCATCAGAAAACATGTAAAATTACCAATGACTAAACTTACAATATAGCCTGTGTTTCTGTGTACATGTAGTTCATAATGCTGAAGGAACTGAACCAGAAAAAAAATATTTATTTATATTTACAATATTAACAGTCTTTCTCACTTTGGTATTCCATGCTGGGTGCGGGATCTCGTGTCCTTCCTGGACGCATTGTGATGCACAAGTAGGTCCTTCTTGTCCCTCCACATTGGTTTCTTTCCAGTTAAGTTTTGTGTGTGTGAGTGTTTGCATGATAATGTTCCACCATACCTTTTACCGTTCAACATGTTGCCCTCTTGAAGTTCCAAGTGCACAAACCGACCAAATAAATGCTTCTTGTCATGGGCCAGTCGGACCTATAAATATAACAAACAGTGACACTGATTGTACAGACAGTTGGGTTACTTATTGTGGGTTTTTTTGTTTTTGATTTTTAATATTGCTGTTTAATTTGTGTTCACAGCCACAGACTCCGTGCCCTCTTACGCAGGACAGACAGGCTACGGAGATCCCTTTTCCAATGGGCCATTCATTCAACTGTTTAACACACCGAAGGGCACCAGGTGCGATTTTAAGAGGCATGTTGAAACATGGTCGCTGGCCTTCGGTCAAGGGATAGCCTAAAGAAAAAAAACTTAAGAAATGGGCTTGGTTAGAGACAAGAGAGAGTATGAGGGGAAAACTTGAAATTGTCACTGCGGGATTTGAACCTGCACTGATGCAAGAGATTTGCATGCCAAGCAGTCACTTTAACCTCTGTGCAACCACTTTGTTAAGTCAAGAGGAACTACTGCAGAAATCACCTCTAAAGCACAAAACATTAGTCAGCAATGTATGTCGATAGAAAACACTTTTACACGAAAAAATGCATGGAAATGGATTCAAAATAACAGCGAAGTGCATGTGTAGGAGTTGTATTCCTAAAATTAAAGCTTTGTGAAACGACAATGCAGTGAACTTTGGCAACATTGCCACACAGAGATCTGTGCAGAGTTTTCCTCAAAGCAGATCTGTGCAGAACTATCTTGGTCTGGCTGCCTTGATCAGCGATTTGCCGCAACCACTTCAAATGCATTGGCTGTCGGAAAAGAAGGAAGGATATTATTATCATATTAGGAAAACGCACGTCTTGAACGCGCGTATTGTCAGGTCAAGACGCGCGTTCAAGACGTGCGTCGTTACCTAGACAACGCGCGTCCACGTCGCGCGTCTTGCGGAACCATCATTGCGGACGTAAAAAGCGGCGCTTGTTGGTCAAAGACGGCGAAAAAAACGGCGAAATTTCGGAGAAACGGGCGCTTTTAGCGGATGAATTACTATCTTAACGTGATACTTAGATGCGCAATATGGCACTTTAGGCTTGCCATATAGATTGCCCTGCGACGCAAACTCAGTTACAGGCAGGGAGATGGCGAGTTACGAGAATGAAGAAAGGTGTTGTGTCTTGTCTATATGAACAATCATCCACACAGCATGATTTATTTAGCACTGTATGTGTATCCTAATTTTATGTTTGATTTTTAGTCGACTAAATCATGACTAACAAAAATTTTGTGAAAAGACTAAAACTGACTAAGACTAAGAACACACTTTGACACAAGACTAAGACTTAATTAAAAAATGGGTGACAAAATTAACACTGGAAGAGAGAGAGAGAGAGAGAGAGAGAGAGAAAATATACCAGGGGACATGAACAATGAGGATTACACTGAGTTAAAGATTTCAAAGTGGGAGACTAGATTTATAGTTTTGATAGCTTTCTTGTTATTAGAGGAGGAAATTGACTTGAAATACATCTGGAGTTCTATCATGAAAGCACAAAAATTGGGTTTCACTTTGGCAAATTTACATTTGTGGATGTAATACTTAGCAAGAATTAAAATGAGATTAATTAAAAAATGTTCTTTTTCAGCAGGAGCATCACTCTTTATAAAACCAAAAATGACATTTTGCGGAAGGAGCTAAAAATCACAGCATATATTATCTAAAATAAATCTACAAATATCTTGCCACAGCTTACGGGTATATTCACATTTCCAAAACAGATGAATAATGGTCTCAGTATGAGTGTCACAAAAGGCACACTTTCAGATCAAGATCAACAAAATTGAATTTGATAAAGAATGATTTAACCGGGTAACAGCTATGAATAATTTTGAATGACACTTCTTTAACCTTATTAAGCACAAAGAATTTTTGAGGAAGAGACCAAATTTTATCCCAGCATAAATCATTTACACAACTATTCCAGTGAAAAATTACAGGAGAAACAGATCTGATATTACATTGGAAAAGAGCACGAATTTTTCAATTTTTCTTGCTAGAAGAAGGGTCAAAACATATTTTCCCAATTGGTGAGTTGGTTCTTCTTGTTGATGTTTGCAGCAGAGATTGCTCCCTGCGAAAATGGGAGACCGGTTTAAAAGACAAGGTCATCCAAGAGGCCAAGACGCTCAGAGAGACAGCTCTGCTGAAAAAAGTGCTAACATGTGCCCTGAATGAAGAACCCGACACTGCAGATGAGCCAGGTAGTATTGCAACAATAAAAAAAAAAACACATCTTGCACCTTTGTTCTGCCTTTTTAATAATAAACAACTATTAACATTACATTTAAATGGCACGTTGACATTTTAGTACAAAAAGGGGGTGACTTAATGTAACTTCAGCTGGACCTTAACATACAACTTTACAATCCTGTCTGACAGTATAATCTTCAGTATGCTGTCATTTAGCACAAGTTTGTAATGGCTGGTCCACTCTGAGCAGTGAGGTTTAAGAGTTTAGATGAATAGCAGAAGATAAAAGGTAGCCCTGTCATCCACAAGGTAGAAATGTGAAGGCAGACATTCTTAAGTGAAGTGTGTTATTTACACTGTCTGCAGAGTGGGACAGTGACATGGCCTCCCTTCTTGTGCTCCTGCATCTTCTCACTCTACAACCAGCTGGAAGGAAGAGGCCAAAGGAGATCGGTGTTGGAGAGGTAACAGATCATCTGGTGAAACTTCAAAAGGTTTGTGAAGAAGACAGTACGATATACAGTGGGGTGTGAAAGTTTGGGCAGCCTTGTTAATTTTCCTGATTTACCTTTATAAAGCATTGATTGTTTGGATAAAAAAATTCTGTTAAATATATCATATAGGGGACAAACACAGTGATATTTGAGAAGTGAAATGAAGTTTATATGATTTAAAGAAAGTGTGCAACAATTGTCTAAACAAAATTAGGCAGGTGCATAAATTTGGGCACCAAAAAAAAAAACCTTAACTCAATATTTAGTAGATCCTCCTTTCGCAGAAATAACAGCCTCTAAACGCTTCCTATAGCTTCTAATGAGAGTCTGGATTGTGGCTGAAGGTATTTTAGACCATTCTTCTTTACAAAACATCTCTAGTTCATTCAGGTTTGATGGTTTCAGAGCATGGACAGCTCTCTTTAAGTGACACCACAGATTTTCAATAATATTCAGGTCTGGGGACTGAGTTGGCCATTCCAGAACGTTGTACTTGTTCCTCTGCATGACTGCATTAGTAGATTTTGAGCCGTGTTTAGGGTCGTTGTCTTGTTGGAATATCCAGCCCCGGCACAGCTTCAGCTTTGTCACTGATTCCTGGACATTGGTCTCCAGAATCTGCTGATATTGATTGGAATCCATGCGTCCCTCAACTTTAACAAGATTCCCAGTCCCTGTACTGGCCACACAGCCCCACAGCATGATGGAACCACCACCAAATTTTCCTGTAGGTAGCAGGTGTTTTGCTTGGAGTGCTGTGTTCTTTTTCCTCCATGCATAACGGCCCTTGTTATGCCCAAATAACTCTATTTTAGTTTCATCAGTCCACAGCACTTTATTCCAAAATGAAGCTGGCTTGTCCAAATGTGCTTTAGCATACCTCAAGCGGCTCTGTTTGTGATGTGGGCGGAGAAAAGGCTTCCTCCGCATCACTCTCCCATACAGCATCTCCTTGTGTAAAGTGCGCCGAATAGTTGAACGATGCACAGTGACCATCAGCAGCAAGATCATGTTGTAGGTCTTTGGTGCTGGTCTGTGGGTTGACTGTGACTGTTCTCAACATCCTTCGCTTCTGTTTATTTGAGATTTTTCTTGGTCTGCCACTTCGAGCCTTGACTTGAACTGTGCCTGTGGTTTTCCATGTTCTCACAATCTTTCTCACAGTGGAGACTGAAAGCTGAAATCTCTGAGATAGCTTTCTGTATCCTTCCCCTAAACCATGACGGTGAACAATCTTTGTTTTAAGGTCATTTGAAAGTTGTTTTGAGACTCCCATGCTGCGACTCTTCAGAGAAGATGCAAAGAGGATAAAAACTTACAATTGCCCCCCTTAAATACCCTTTCTCATAATTGGAGTCACCTGTGTATGGAGGTCAAGGGTCGCTGAACTTACCAAACCAAATTTGAGTTCCAATAATTAGTTCTAAAGGTTTTGAAATCAATAAAATGACAACAGTGCCCAAATTTATGCACCTGCCTACTTTTGTTTCTCATTAGAAGCTATAGGAAGCGTTTAGAGGCTGTTATTTCTGCGAAAGGAGGATCTACTAAATATTGAGTTAAGGTTTTTTTTTTGGTGCCCAAATTTATGCACCTGCCTAATTTTGTTTAGACAATTAATGCACACTTTCTTTCAATTCAATTCAATTCAATTCATTTTTATTTATATAGCGCCAAATACAACAAATGTCATCTCAAGGCACTTAGATAGTAAGTCCAATTCAAGCCAATTGGAATTCAATTAATTAATAATAATCATAATTCATAAAATAATCCAATTCGTTCATATAGAGCCAATTCAAAAACAATTTCCTAGCTAAGAAAACCAACAGATTGCACTGAAAACTTTTTGTTTTTCGGTCCAAACTCCCGGCCTGAGCGTGCCTGAGGCGACTGTGGAGAGAAACGACTCCCTTTTAACAGGAAGAAACCTCTGGCAGAACCAGACTCAGGAAGGGTGGCCATCCGCCTCGACCAGCTGGGGTTTGAGAAGACAGAAAGGGGGGGGGAGGGGGAGGGGGAGGGGGGCAGGGGGCCACTGCGACGGCGGCACTGTAACACCATTCAAAGGATATCTGTTGGAACAGGGAAACCATCATAAATCATATAAACTTCATTTCACTTCTCAAATATCACTGTGTTTGTCCCCTATATGATATATTTAACAGAATTTTTTTATCCAAACAATCAATGCTTTATAAAGGTAAATCAGGAAAATTAACAAGGCTGCCCAAACTTTCGCAACCCACTGTAATTCCAAATATTGTCCATGCAACATTTTTTGAATTGATGGCTCATATGTAGATGTTTGTATTTGTGTTTCAGTCCTGCCAGAGTCTGGAGGATCACCTAATGAGCACTGAAGGAAACCCTCAGCCATATCTTCTGGCCTCGGGGACTTCAACGGCACAGCTTTCCAGCTTCTACATAATCTTGGTTAGAAAGCTTCTTCAGTCAGTTTTCTCAGAAGATGACCCACGTGTGACTTTAAGATCACCAGTTCTGAATGATCAACGTTGTACTAATTTGGTAAATGATCCTACATTAACCTCTTCATTTGGCATCAAGAGAAAGAGCATACTTAATACATTGCAATATTTCAATATTGCTGAAAATTATGCTGTTGATATCGTGCACGATATTTTGGAAGGGGTTGGTCAATATGAGGTCAAATTACTATTTCTGTATTTGATTGATCATTTCATCTCTAAAGAAAGCTTGTTAAATAGACTGTATGCTCTTGATTATGGCTATCTGGAAAAGAAAAACAAACCAACAAATATAAACCTTGACTGTGGAGGGAATGGATTAGGGTTAAATGCATTACAAACGCTGTCTTTGGTCACAAACATACCTTTGATATTTGGTGACCTGAGGGGTGTTCCACGAAAGTAGCTAAAGAAAGCCAGGCTGTATCAGGAAAGCCTCGCTTGAACTAACACCATCTCCCAATTAAGCCTCAAGTCGTTCCACGAAATGTGTTTGTCCATTAAAGCTGCAGTCTGCAACTCTTTTTCAAGCATAATGCCTGGAACTGTCCGGGGATTCTGAAAGTAGTACATTAAATACCCCAATACAAAAAAAATGAGTTCTCTAGGTCCCCTATATGTCCCGCTAGGTCCCTCCAAAGCCAGCAGGTTTGTTTACAAAATTGCAGACCGGACCGGTAAAAGGTAACCAATCAGGTTACGAGCTGGGCTCTGCTGCCTGTCAATCACCGATTGTGCACGCGCGATACAAGGTTGGCTCGTCCCCACGCTTATTTATCTAGACTATTGAACTTCATTACGGGCTAGTCTACTTACTGTGTCTTCCATGATCGCAAATGACAGGTGAGTTGATGAATGAGGAGTCGTGTACGCGCATCTGGCGTGCACGTAGACGTGCACGAGTTCTCATGTGTTTTGATGGGGCGGGACAGGAAGTTGAATAACTTTTTATTTTTCAGTTAAAAAATAAGCATTTCTTGCATTTTGCGACTACGGAGGTCACCGTTTTCAACTTCAAGCGTTCTGATAGGTCATGTAAACTCTTAAAATGCCAAAAATTAGGACTTTACGTATGACAACAACAAATCCTGCAGACTGCAGCTTTAAAGAGAGCACCAAACTAGAAACTGAAAATAAAAAAGATCAAGCTAGAGATGATGAAACTGGAGAGGGATGTTAGTATAAATTCAGATAAAGGAGAAGGTCATAGGTTGAACTGTATTTAATTCTGTTTTCTCTCCACAGCTTGAGAAACATGTAATAATAATTAAACAATTCAACACTACTTGAACTCAAACTTGCCATTATTGTACAGTTCATGCAAAGTGTTAGAAATTTGTTTATACATTTATATTCACAGTGGGGTGCCATGACCTAAACGTGTTGAAAGTTATAAATCATCTCTGTCCATTCAGCCTTCTTACACTTGTAGGCCGTAAGGTGAACCCCGAAAAGTGCTTCAGAAATTGAATCTTGCTCTGACGTCTGGCAACTACAGGATCTCTACTTCATAAAAAAGCAGGAGGTATGTCAAGCTTACAGTAAAAAGTTTGTGGCAAAAATTCCTGCCCGTTTTTTATTGCAGAACTAGCTTCTACAGGGCGTAATCATTTTTGGCCAGCGAGTAATGGCACGGCTCGACACGTGATTGTGCTAAGCCAATAGAGTAGCAGATTTATGACAACTAACCGGCAACATAGCTGCCTCCGTGGTTTCATTCAACGTTACCGATATAAAGGAATTCTCCAAAAAGTCTTCTAAAATCGACCAAATTGATCCTAAAACGTGCTTTATACATAGCCGTCCCCACGAAGAATAATGAGGCAAGTGGGCGACCTAGTTATTTTTTTTATGCAAGTCATTTTTATCAATAAAAGGTAATCAACTGAGTTTTAGTAATGAAAAGGACCATGAAATCATTCTTTCGTTCGTTCATTTATTCACTCACAACTATATACAACACAGCCAAACCACAAAAAAGATAGAAAACATATTTACAAATTTACAATATGTAAAACCGAATAGTAAAGCTATTCTATGACGAGCTATTCCTCACAGTCAGTCAAGACTGTGATCGTCTTCCCTGTCCTCAATTTCTTTTGTGTTTAAACAGTTGGTGCATCTAGACAAGTCTGTGCAACAAAGTCCTCTATGATCAACCAGCAGCTGATGATGTCAACGAGGCAAGGTATAAAGCATTCTGCATGGCATTATCTGCCTTGCCAGAATTGTGCATCCCCCTACCAGAGATGCCCTCCATCAGCACTGCAAAAGGGCCAATTATCAGGCTGTAGTCATGAGGTCTTGCATGAAGTTAGAAATCTCAATTTGATGCAATATGTGCCTTTTATGGCTATCTATGATAAAGTATGACGAGCACTTTGAATTCCTTAAGATGACCTCTACACCTGACCTCTCATTAGATTACCAAAATTATGACTATGCTATATACACCTTACTTCAAAAGTACACTCCTTCGGGTAAGTAAAATTCTTGCACCTTGTGCAAACCTCTGTGCCAGTGAGGATGCTCGGAACATCCTAGAATCATGAACTGATCCCGGCTATTTAGCCTGAATGTTGGAAATGAAATGACCTCCATCACAGATCATCTGTATGCACGGAGGATAGGAGTCAATGATGATACTGAGATAGTGGCTTGCTGTGGTGAAACCTACCTGCTTTAGGCATCATGAGTGAGGGAAAGCACACAGAAGGACGGCCTAAGCCATAGAGACACAGAGGAGGACAGTTTGACAGTTTTCAGAGTGAGAAAGCCAGACTGAAATATTGTGTTTCCCCATGTAACTTTGGTAAGGAAAGAGCAAATGTCTTCAAATTCATAGGAATTGTAGTGGCCATTTGTCCATAAAAAACAAATTAAACTTAAAGCAAACAAAATCAAAAGGCCACTGATGCACCATGGGGATGTGGTTTAACGCAGGCAAAAGAAGATGAATGTCCAAAAATGAATTCTTGCGTTTTTCTGATGATTTATTTCCAAAACAATAAAACAAACAAAAGAACAAAGAAAACCTGCTGCTCTCTCCTTTTCCCTGGTAAAAACCATTGGCCCACCCCAGTGCATGCTGGTACTCCAGGTGCCTACCTACATAAATAGACTCAGGTGCACAGTGTGACCCAATTAACAAAATATTCAAAACAAATAACTAACAAAGAATATTAGCAAGAAAAATCTAATCTAAATAAAGCACTGAAATGAATCAAATAAAGTTACTCATAATTAGTAAATTAAATTTACAACTAGAACCAAAAAACAAAAGCTAACTCTACAAATAGCTCCTACATTCCGGCCCCTAATTGTGCATAATATCACAATTACAATTCTCTACAAAAAGGAGCTAATTCTACAACTACAAGACAGATCTATTCTATACGTCATATAAGCTCTAAATGGACCATCTTCCTGATGAATCTGCAAAATAAAGCACATATTAATTAGAGAGAAATAGAGATAGAGAACGAGAGTCATGATGTTAGACTGCTGCTTCCATTAGTAGACAGAGCTTCGTCACAGGTCTCTCCAGAATACTGGTCCTTGTTTGAAGACGCACAGTGCGTACCAGGCCCTTTGCATCTGGTCTTATGTCCAAAACTTTCCCCATGATCCAAGATCCTCTTGGAGCTGAGGCATCTGCGACAAGAACAATGTCTCCAGGAGCGAGGCTTTTCCTTGGCCTTGTCCATTTTTGTCTTCATTTCCAAAATGCCTTTTTTGGAGATGGGTTTTAAATCCACTCTTGAGTGAGGTGATTTCAGCTTCAAACTTGTGCTTTTGAACATACAGAAAGATGGACTCATCTGCTTTCACAAGATCTTCAGGAGTCAGATTTTTCCCTTTGAGTGTGACTTTAAAGTTCTGAACTTTCCTGTCCAGTTCTTGTTCTTCATTAAGGCCTGCAGAAGCACTAAACTCCTTTCTCTTTTGTGCCAATGTCATGAGTGCTGCTTTGATTTTTAAAAACCAAGCTACAGACGTTTTTAACTTATTCCAGGATGAAAAATAATTGATCAGCTGGCTGGTGGCCTTTTCCACATCCTTGACAATAGCATTCACTGTCAAGTCCCTTTTGACCTCTGGGTCATCGTCAGAAACCACATCACAATCTCCTTTCAGATTAGGCCATTCCTCCTCTGGTTTGGAGAGAAACTCAGGTCCATTTAACCATCTCCTGCCTGTCAGGAAATCCTGAGCTTTCATTCCTGTTGATGCTTCATCCGATGGATTTTCTTTTGAAGCCACATATCTCCACTGCTCAACATCTGAAGCTTCTCTGATGACAGAAGTTCTGTTTGCCACAAAAGTGTGAAATCGTTTGGTCTCATTTGCGATGTATTTAAGAACTGTTGTGCTGTCTGTCCAGAAAACTGATTTCTCCAGCATAAGTTGCAACTCCTTCCGTAGCATTTTGTCAACTCGAACAGCAAGAACTGCAGCTGTGAGTTCCAGTCTTGGGATTGTGGTCTGCTTGAGGGGAGCAACTCTAGCTTTTCCCAAAAGAAATGCTACATGCATCTCATCATCCTTTTCCAGTCTCAGGTAAGACACAGTTCCATATCCAACTTGACTGGCATCAGAAAAGTGGTGAAGCTGTGCTGAAACTGGGACTCCAAAGTCTCTGGGTTTAATACAGCGTTCCACTTTGAATTCATCCATTTTTTGAAGATCCTGGAGCCATTCAGACCATTGTTTAGAGAAGGCATGGGGAATTACTTCATCCCACTTCAGGTTTCTCCTGCAGAGCTCCTGTAGCAACAATTTGGCTGGCATACTGAATGGGGCCAAAAATCCTAAGGGGTCATAAAGAGAGCTGACCACTGAAAGAATGCCTCCTCTGGTCTGTGGTTGTTCTCGAACTGAAGTTCTGAACTGAAACATATCAGTCCCAATGCACCATTGTAGCCCTAGTGCTCGCTCTGTTTGAAATTGATCAACGTCCAAATCCAGCTTCATCATTTTATTTTCTCTCCTCTCCTCTGTGACTGACAGCAGCACAGTACGGCTGTTGCTGATCCATTTTGAAAGAGCAAATCCTCCTTTTTCACAGAGAGCAGTCAAATCCTTGATCATCTGTACTGCTCCTACGTCTGAAGACATCGATTTCAGGCAGTCATCCACATAAAAATTATGTTTCACTGTATTGATCACTTCAAGTGGGAAATGCTGTGCATTGTCTTCTGCTGTTCTCCTCAGAGCATAATTTGCACAACTTGGTGAGGATACAGCACCAAACAGATGAACTCTCATGCG
Source organism: Odontesthes bonariensis (assembly GCF_027942865.1). Taxonomy (NCBI): domain Eukaryota; kingdom Metazoa; phylum Chordata; class Actinopteri; order Atheriniformes; family Atherinopsidae; genus Odontesthes; species Odontesthes bonariensis. Next base: position 40,205,143 of record NC_134509.1, read on the forward strand.
ATGTTCCTGTGGAGACTGTGCAGTATCACCATCTGGCCACCAGAGGAAGCGGAGAAAGTTGATGTGTTTATCTGGGACATGTACTTGATGAAACATGGCTTTGATGTCCGCCATTACAGCAACATGTTCTTGCCTAAATCGAATGAGGACTCCAATGACAGTATTAGTCAGGTCAGGTCCCTGCAAGAGTTGGCAGTTCAGTGATGTCCCTTTATATGTTGCTCCACAGTCAAAAACAACTCTAAGTTGGCCTTTTCTGGGATGATAGACTCCATGGTGGGGAATGTACCACACCTTTCCCTCAGTTTGTTTTAGTTCATCAGCAGGCACCACTTCAGCATATCCTTGAGCGATCATGTCATTTAAGAATGCAGCGTATTCCTCCTTAAATGTGCTGTTCCTGTCAAATTTTCTTTTCAGGCTTTGAAGGCGCTGTTCTGCAATACAGCGATTATTTGGCAGGACACAATCCTCCTGTCGGAAAGGTAAGTCAATACAATAATGACCTTCAATCATCTCTGCTGTGCTGCTTACAACATTCATGAACTTGACATCTTCTCTGGACATTTCAGACTGCTCCTCAGCTGATCTCTCATTAAAATCGTGGTTATATTGTTGAACCAACATGTCTTGAAGATGTTCAATGGAGATTCGGTTGGTTGTTACAGCAGGGCGGCCACTTTTACAGCTTGTGCCACGAAGTGGACCATTAATAACCCAACCGACCCTGGTTCTTATTGCATAGGGTCCTTCATCTTGGCTGTTTATTACCTCCCAAGGCTCCATTACTTTGGGGGCATCAGTTCCAATTAGGAGGTCTACATCTGCCTCAATGTCATGGACCTTTACATCCTTCAGATATGACCATTGAACAAGATCCTCTTGTCGAGGGACATTGAGTGAGGAGACTGGCATGGATCTCTGTGTTAAAACATCAGGTAACTGGATGAAATCGTTCATGTCCACAGCAGACACCTCAAGACCTGACAAAATGTGAGCATTTACAATTTTCTTTTGTCCCATTGTTCTCATCAAAAAACTTGTCTTTTTACCACTAACATTTAATTTTTTTGCCAGGCTCTCTGTGCAAAATGTTCCTGAGCTTCCAGGGTCCAGAAAAGCATATGTCCATAGAGTCTTGTTACTCTTGGGGCTCCTAACTTTAACTGCAACAACAGAAAAGATAGAATCATCTTCAGCACCGGCCCCAATATGACCACAGGTCTGACACATTACGGTAGAAACACTTGGAAGGCTCGCAGTCTGTTGTGATTGTTTGGAGAATGTACCTTTATCCTGCCACTCAATATGAAGGATTCCTGGGTGCTTTTGGTGACACACGCTGCAATCCAAGCGACTGCGACAGTCTTTGCTCATGTGGCCTACTTTCAGGCAACCAAAACATATTCCCTTTTCTTTGATGAAATTAATCTTATCCCGATGTAATTTCATTCTAAACTGAGAGCAGTTATCCAGTAAGTGACTACTTTGTGAACAAAACAGACAACTTTGAATTGAGGAGGGCTTGATTTTATTTCCTATACATTGAGTCATGTCTCCTTCCTTTATCGTGGTTACATTGGTAGCAAAACTACTTTCTTTCTTCCTTTGCATGAAATGGCTGGTTTTGAAGGACATGGATTTGGTAGGTGGTGAGTCTTGAATGTTGCCAAAAAGCGGATCAGAGGCAATTTTGACTTGCTTTTCAATAAAAGTGACAAGATCGACAAATAGTGCTCTCTGACCTTTTTGCTCAAGTAGGTTACAAGCAACATTCCTCCATCTTTCCCTTAGCTTGTACGGAAGTTTCATGATGATGCTTCTCATGTTAGAGGGCAAGTCCAGCTCTTTCATTTGTGTCATTTGCTCTGTTAAATTTGAACATCCTCGTAGAAATAGAGAAAACGACTGTAATGCTTTAACATCCTCACTTTTAACAGGTGTCCAGTTAAGAATCTTTTCCATATAAGCACTTGCAATTTTGTATTCATTTCCAAAATGCTCTGCGAGAAGAATTTTGGCCTTATTGTATCCCATCTTTGAGGGCAAGTGTTGGCAACTGTGCACTAAGTTCCTTGGTTCCCCCCTGGTGTATTCTTCAAGAAAATGTAAACGATCACTCCAGTTAGTTGTTTTGTCCTCTACTCCATTTTCAAAAGCTCTAATGAAAGCCCTGAAGTGAAGAGGGTCTCCATCGAACACGGGGATATTTCTTGATGGAAGCATAGAGCTCAGGTTTTGTTGAACTAGCAGAGCAGCGATGTCATTTTGTCTCTGCATAATGTTTACAATTTCATCTTGAGAGCCATTTGTCAGAGAATGATATTGAGGGTGTACCAGACCTGCTTGATTTTGATCAGCAGCCGATCTAAATCGAATTGGATCATTATCATCCAAAAACATCTCATCTTTTCTTGTTTCTCGGATTTGTTTAGGCCTAACAACTTGTGGTTGAGGTATAACAGGCACATCAATAACATTCATCCTTTTATCCAAGGTTACTGGTACAAAAATGTCAGCATCAGGCTTCAATACGTTTGATCTTTGAGAAATGTTCCTTTCAAAATAAGAGTTCATCCCGTCTGAGCGTTTTGAGCCACACACAGATGAATTGTTCTCCAGAACGTTAAGTTTTGCACTTGTTGCAGCCAGTTCAGTTTCAAGTTCCAGTTGTTCCTTTTCTTTCCTCAGCTTTTCCACTTCAGCTTCGATTAAATGTTTCTTTTTTAGAGCAACAACGCGCTGCGTCAGCGCTGCCTTTTCGGCCTGGGCTTTAATGCGCGCTGATGCGGTCGAGGAGGTCCGTGATAGCTGGGAGTGTGGTTTTACTAAGCTTCCCTTGACACTTGACACATTGGAAACGCCATCATCAGGATTTATCTCATCAGTGGCACCTTGATCATCAGGAGATTCAACATTTTGATACACATATGGGTGCCCCAGTTCAGAAAGCCAGTGTTTTACAGTTTCAGTAAAATCATTCAACTTTGTCATCTTTGCCTCGAAGTATTCACATTGTCTTTTAATTTCATCTTGTGGCAAAGCTAAGTTTATTAAAGATTCATGCAGCTCTTTTGCGTCTTGACAACACTGGATAAGATTTGCAAGCTCCAAATTCACAGAATTGACATTTTCATTTGATTCCATTAACGCAGTGATTGTTTCCACAGATTTTTTTGCTTGTTTGAATTTTACACTCCTTTTTTCCTGACTCATTTCTATAAAGAAGCACAATCCTTTAGGAGTGAGTTTTATATTCCTTTTAGCTGGCAACATTTCAGTCTCTTTCGGTGTATCAGACATTTTACTGATTCTTTCAACACTGCTTGTTGTGCGTAATGGTGACGTGCGGCAATTCAGCGCCGTTCAAACTTTTCCGGTTTGATATGAAATACTGACTTTCAAACTCCACTCGTTTGTCTGTTGTCCAATACAGCAGTAGTATTACATACCAGTTTCCATGCAGTGTGAAGGCTGAGCACTTATCTGAGCCGCCGGCATTGTCCCGTTAATGTTGATGACAAACGGTGTTGAACAAAGCAATCCATGCTGATCATCAGTCCATAATCCAAGGAAATCCAATCTGTCCAATGATTAGAATATAATCCTTCCTTTAAGTCCAAGGGCTGGTTTTTACTTGATTGTAGTGGCCATTTGTCCATAAAAAACAAATTAAACTTAAAGCAAACAAAATCAAAAGGCCACTGATGCACCATGGGGATGTGGTTTAACGCAGGCAAAAGAAGATGAATGTCCAAAAATGAATTCTTGCGTTTTTCTGATGATTTATTTCCAAAACAATAAAACAAACAAAAGAACAAAGAAAACCTGCTGCTCTCTCCTTTTCCCTGGTAAAAACCATTGGCCCACCCCAGTGCATGCTGGTACTCCAGGTGCCTACCTACATAAATAGACTCAGGTGCACAGTGTGACCCAATTAACAAAATATTCAAAACAAATAACTAACAAAGAATATTAGCAAGAAAAATCTAATCTAAATAAAGCACTGAAATGAATCAAATAAAGTTACTCATAATTAGTAAATTAAATTTACAACTAGAACCAAAAAACAAAAGCTAACTCTACAAATAGCTCCTACAGGAATAGTTGTCCATTATGAGTGGAATAAATTACCAAAAACACGAGATGATTGGTTACTCTCTGAGATATAGGGGGAACAGATTTGACGTTTTTCACACTTACCTTTTGCTCACATCTGGGCCTGAGTCAGGCCTGTGCCCCCGGCCTGCTTTTAGACCTCCACTGCCCTCAAATCAAGCTCTTTGTAATCTTTGTCAACCATTTTAAGATTAAATGTTGAAGGCAGATCTGAGCCACGCAGCCAAACCAGAGTTTCATACCTGAAAAGTTACTCGCACACTGAAACAATCCTGCTGCCAAAACCGACAGATTGTCTGACACACATGACAGAAATGCAGGTGATGCTAGTTGGGAAGGAGTTCTCTTTGGTGGCCGTGCTTGAAACAAGAAACTTGCCTTTTAATGTAAAAAGACTTTTTCAAAAGACCCCCTGGAATGCACTGCATACCGCCCAAAAAGCCTCCTTTGCTATGACTAAAATTCTCACAAAAATCTTAGCACGTCGGCTAGAAACTGTCATCTCCGATCTTATTTCCACTGATCAAACAGGTTTCATGCCTGGTAGGCAATCCTTTTTTAACATGCGGCGTCTTCTTAGCATACTTCATTCCAACCATTCGTCTGATACTCCTGAAGTTCTGCTCTCTCTAGATGCGGAGAGGGCTTTCGACAGAATTTTATGGCCATTCCTCTTTGAGGTGCTGGGTAGATTTGGTTTTGGCCCAACTTTCCTTACATGGATGAATATAATTTATAACACTCCTAAGGCTGCTGTGCGCACAAACGTAATAATCTCTAATTTCTTTACACTTCAATGTGGGGTGAGGCAGGGCTGCTGTGTATCACCATTTTTGTTTAATTTAGCAATTGAACCCTTGGCCATAGCTCTTAGAGCTGACAGCAGAGTTCCTGGCATTGTTAGGGGGGGCCTCACCCATAAAGTTTCACTCTATGCTGACGACCTTCTTTTGTATCTCTCCGACCCTGTAGTCTCTTTGCCCCATCTCGTGCACTTCTTAAATTATGTGAAAAAGATATCTGGTTACAAGTTGAACTTTTCTAAAAGTATTATTTTTCCTATTAACAGTTACGTCACGTACGTGAGTATACCTACGGATGTGGATACAAGCTGCATGCCTGTAATGTTGTGGAGTTAGTTAATAAATCTTCTGAAATGATGCCTGCCTCCGTGCCATTCTACACTTTTGAATCTCTGATTCTCAGTTTTTCCCAAAGTGGAAATCACAGAAACCTCTTGTGTGTGTTGTTGTGTAGCGTCCACCTGGCCCTTATTCTGTCTGAATTCTCAGAGTTTTTATCCCAGTTAGTGCTGAGTACAGATAAAGTCATTGTAGTGGGTGACTTTAATATTCATGTAGATGTTGAAAATGACAGCCTGAATATGAACTTTAATTCTATATTAGACTCTATTGGATTTTCTCAGAGAGTTCACAGACCGACTCACTGCCTTAATCACACCCTTGATCTTGTGCTGACTTATGGCATTGAGAGTGAACAGTTAACAGTGTTCCCTCATAACGCTGTCTTATCTGACCATTTTTTGATAACCTTTGAGTTTACATTACTTGACTATACTAGCCTGGCTGACGCGTCCACATCTCGATGAGATGGTGGTCTGGGAACTAGATGTGCATTTTCTCGTATTTGAGGCGTGGTTTACGAATGCCTAGAGCCGTTTATTACGAATGTCTATCAAATGGCGTCTGGTTCTTCCCATGCTGCTTTGCGCGCGATTCATAGCCAATTGTATCACTTATACCAGATGACGTATGTAGAGCGACAGAAATTCGACGAGGAAGAAGGCAATGAAATCTTTCAACGCCAAACGTTGCTCTTTTTTAAAAGTAAACTTGCGTTCTAAGCTACTTAAAACACTTTCTAAGGCTGCATCGAACGGTAACGTTGTGTCCGCTGCCATGTTGGATTAACACTCTACAAGCTTCGGTGTCGCGCATAGACGTCGTCATCGTCTTGGTTCCCTCACTCAGGCAAAAATAAGGGCGGTGGTTTCCAGGCTGCCTTTGCAGTGTGAATGAAATCGCGCGCAAAGCAGCATTCCCAAGCTATGACTATACAGCTTCTGAGAAGAAATTTACATATAGAAGGTGTCTATTGGAGGATGCTGTAACCAGATTTAAAGAATTAATTCCATCATCCTTTTGAATCCTCCTTCACTGCCAGCAAAACTTGACTCTCTTGTTGCAGGATGGATACTGTAGTGGTAGGATTGCTGCCCTTCATGTGGGATTAAGATTAAGATAATTTATTTGTCATGCATACACACAAAATTTGTCTTCTGCTTTTAACCCATCCAGGTTGGCACCTGTTGACATGCACATGCACATGCATATGCATAGGGTCACACACTCATAGAGACAGATGCCAACCTGGAGCGGTGGGCAGCCGTTCACAGCACCCGGGGAGCATGAGGGTGAGGGGCCTTCCTCAAGGACACCTTGGCCGTGACAAGGAGGTGGAACTGACACCTCTCCAGCTATCAGTTCCACCAATGTTTTTGAGTGATGAGTGGGAATCGAACCTACCAACCTTCTGGTTATTGGACGACCGACTTTAACCACTGAGCCACGGCCGACAAGAGTTCAAATCCTAAACCCCCTCCCTGCATGAAAGGTGCTGCTTCCAGTAGGGGTCCTTACCCTACCTGCTTAGCTGGGATATGAGTGTAAGTTGCTTTGGATAAAAGCATCTGCCAAATGCATAAACATAACATAACATTGTTGACAGCACTATAGTTTCAATGCGTACAGCACTGGGCAATGTTGCCCCTCTGAAAAGGAAGGTAATCAGTCAGAAGAGGTTGGCTCCTTGGTATAATTCACAGCTGCGTGCTTTAAAGCAGACTGCAAAAAAGCTGGAGAGTGGTGTTCCTCTCATTTAGAAGAGTCTCAATTAGTCTGGAAACCTAATCTGATAACATATAAGAAAGCCCTTCGTAAAGCTAGTATCATTGACAGATAAAATAATAAGAATAAGAATAATCCCAGGTTTCATTTCAGCACTATAGCCAGACTGACAAAGAGTCCGAGCTCTGTTTTAGCTCTCAGAAGGGATGATTTCACAAGCTTCTTTACCAATAAAATGATTTCTATCAGATGGTTACTCAAGGGTTAAATTGGTGCAGGGCTCTCTGTGTATCATCAGTTATTCATATTTTAACTAATTTCTCAGGATAAAGACATTCAAACCCTCAATTTTCTGTCACTGCCTGCCTGTAAACAAAACCCTTGATCCGAATTAGCCCCTCCTTCCGGACCACCAGTTGGTCTGTTGACAGAAAGAGTTCACAACGACCTCAATTTCCTAATGACAGTGGTTACATTTCAGGGCACATACAAACGCATCCACACTGTCCTTTAGCTCTGTTCAGCTTAACAATCACCAAGCAGAACAGCACTTTGTGTGCTAATCTGACTAATTCTTTGCAATAAAATCAATTTATGAAAATGAAGTAGCCTGCACTCCTTCTCTTTTTTTGTCTTGCCTGTCATAGGAACGCGACCGAATTCAAGATTAGTTTATTAAGCTTTTTATACTCTCATTTTCTCAAAGATAATGAATGCTTCAGGAATATATTTTCTTTCAAAAATAATGATGAGAACTACAGAAATGAGTGAAGCACAGAGAATGAAACTAACAAACATCTTTAAAAGGTAGATTGGAAGCCATTTGGGATTTAACTGATATTTCAAGAGGGTCATTTCAATTTCATAGGACTCTGAAAAGTCACAGAAAGCTCTCAAAACTTGAAAAGGTGTTTGAAGTTGGTCAGATATAAATAAATTCAAATTTATTATGAACTATTAAAAAGCTCTTCCATTGACAATTCTTCATGATAATATTTTCGAATTTAGTAGCAATAACACCATTATTATGGTTTATAAGATTACACAAAAGAGTGCACTTACAGAAAGATTATCTACATCTTTTGCACACGACAGACTATCCAGAATGACTGATTGGTAGACCAGAGGAATGTGTCACCTTGGTTTCTTTACAGTTAGTCAATTGATGACAGATGTTTTTGGTCTATGTGCATATAGATAGTGTATTTACATTGCACATAACTTTTAACTGGTTTTACTACGTTTAAGTACAGTTCAGATAACTTTATCATTCCTGAATGGGCAATTCAAGTTGGCACCCTTCCCAGTTAATCTAATATTTAAAATATTTAAAAAAATATTTAAAAAAAGATGAAAGCAAACAGAAAAAAACCCAACAACAGTTGAGCAACAACTTGTCAGTTAAAGCAGATCAGTATCTGGCACCCACAAGTTGCCATATATGGGCTTATGCAGAAAATCAGGTCATCACAACATAGACATAATTGATGGGGATTCGACCACTAATTACAACCTAAATGGATGGGACATGTAACATGTAGAAACACCAATCTTTTGCACACCACAGAACTTGAAAGTTCTAAAAGACAATAAAAGCAATTGAGTGCAACTAAACAGACAAACAGAGGGAGACTTGAATAAGTAATGTCTACGAGAAAAGAGCCAGAAACTAATGGCATAGATTAAAGTGACCAAGACAGCATTGCTCATGGAGCTCATTTTGAGCATCAAGTTATGATTTCTCAGTCATGGCCTCTGAAGTGGTCAACATTTCATGGCAAATGTGTTAACTTTGGAGATTCAGTTCTAAGAGAATAATGTAAAGCTAACTGTACTTCACATCATAAAATTAATATTTTAAAAAAAAAGTATCATTCCTCAGATTTTATGATGTGATGTACAGTTAGCTTTACATTCACAAAACTGAGGCAACTTCAAGGATCATTTCAGGCCACGTTTTAAACATACTTAATAAATGCAATCGTTACTTTTATTTTGAACAAAAGGAGTGCACGTGCATTCAAGAAAATTAACGGGGATGTTTGGCCCCATCACAGGTCTAGCAGGCCGTCTGCTGTCTACAATAGACTGGCCTATATACAAAAAATAGTTGTCCTTTTGTGTCAGACGTGAAGCCGAAGCGGCAAAATGGTGCTACCTTGATCTTTGTCAAATTTCTATGAAATACGCCTGTGATTTCACACTTCCATTCAGACTCGTGCTGACGAGAAAGTTTGAGTTTGTCCTGCGAGGTTTCAAAGAGGGCAGAGTTTCCCCGGACTATGCAGCGCGGGAGATTTTTTATTTCCGATACTCGGTCGCAGGCAGAGTGGTTGGTGCTCTGGTCGCATGAGGTGGAGATTTGAGCGCATTCCTCCTGCTCTTCTGTGGTAAACAATTGACCCTGGACTTTGGCTCCATATTTGGTGTACAATGGAAGGCAAGCAGCAGCCTGGACTTGTAAGCAGGTAACTATCGCCCACATTGTACATGACAACCCCAGACATATAGAAAGGTGAGTGTCACAGACCAGTCCGAAGTGTTTTCTCAATTTAAAACACAAGCCTGGAGACTTGTGCACAATTAACCGGTCTTTTACTGTTCTCATGTACTCTTAGACACAGGAAAAATACGCTTGTATGTGAGTAGAGGTTGAATCTTGACCGGTTGATTTATTTTTTATTTTGGTAACTTGAGTAAAAATGTATCACTTAGTGTACTTTTCCACGTTCCTTTTCGACTTGGGAGGCTGGTGTTCCGGTTTAACCTGCGGCCAAGTTAGCTGGCTACCTCACACTGAAAGCAACACTGTCAAGATTACTCCCCTGGCTTGTTTTGTATACTATTCAAGAGGTCTAATAAAGTTTGGAAAAAAAAAAACCTTCAACTAAAAGCGTGCGCGGTTGCTAGTAGCTACGGAAGCTGTTGGAAAACCGGAAGAGGCCGCTTAGCGGTCCTGGTTTAATGCCGTATTTTGTGTGTGTGTGTGTGTGTGTGTGTGTGTGCGCGTGTGTGTGCGTGTGTGTGTGTGTGTGTGTGTGTGTGTGTGTGTGTGTGTGTGTGTGTGTGTGTGTGCGCGTGTGCGTGTGTGTGTGCGTGTGTGTGTGTGTGTGTGTGTGTGTGTGTGTGTCATATCAACATCTTAAAATTGATTTAAATGTGTGGCCAGAGTGAGCGGTCAAACCCAGGAAATATTCAGTTGCACGTGTATTCTAGCAGGTCAACACCATGAGAGAAAAAGCTCTCAACACATCCCCTATTTTGCCTACTTTCATGTAATATCCAAACTAAGCTGCGAACTGTGACTGAGGGCACGTTCTCAACCTCTGAATCTTCATAGTTAAAGGCAGGGTAGGGGATCTTTTTCTGGAACATTTTTTTACATATTGCTTGAAATACTCTTCACACCCCCATTGCAACCAATTAATTAAAAGTTTTGACACAAATATGAAAAGTTTTAGTGGCCTCTAGAACGTACAATCTAGGAAAAACAGTATCCAATCATTGTGAACGGACCGTTCACAATGATTGGATACTGATGCCGTCTATCAAACTGCAATCTGCTCCTCCCTCCCCCTCCTCCCCCCCGTGCGCGTACCCTGCTCCGTGAACGAATTACACGTCCAGAAGCTTGGCAGGAAGCTAAACTAGAGCCAGCTTGGCTAGCACCTAGCATTATTAAACATATAGTTAGCATATACTAAATACTAAATACGGCAACGATCGATGCTTGCTGTCAGAACAGCGCTCGTGCACCTTCGTGCTCGTGCGCGTTCATGTACTCTAGAGGCGTGCCTTCGGGGGGAAAGTGAAGAAAAGGGTTGGGACTTTTTACCTGTGTATTTTCAAAATGCAGCTTCGCTGGACTCAAAATCCAGGATCTCCTACCCTACCTTTAAACACAAAAAAAGTTTACATGAGCTTACATGTTTAAGTTCAGTAGGTGAGGATTTTAAACACATTCACTTGAAATGATTTGATACTGGTAAGCATTTTTTTTTTTTTTTTAAATGCTAGTTTTAAAATGTAGCACTCTGAGGTCATTGAAGTGATGTAAAGTGCTTTATAAATAAAATATATTATTATTTTTTTTATTATTATTAAAATCCAGTATGCTTTCTGAGCATTTGCACAGTAATGGCATCATTTCTGTGCTGCTTCGTTACAGTTTACACCTTTAACCAGCCAAGACACAACTAAACTGTAATGACTTTATACAAAATAATTCATTTAACTTGATGACATTGATGTTTAGTTGTTTTATTTCTTTCCTAATTTAGTTTAAGATGATCTTCGTTGTTGTTCACTGAATATTAACTGACCGTGGAGCACTTTGTTTTTTTGTTTTTGTTTTTTTAGTAATGAAAAAGCTGTTCTTTTATTTTTTATTTTATTTTGTAAATAAATAAAAAAATGGGACAACATTTTTTATTTTTTTGTCCCAGAGAGAGATTCAGAATAAAACAGAATAAAAATTCTGTTGGTCAACAGAATTTTTATTTAACCTGTACTTTTTAAAGTAGTTTAAATTAAACTTGAAGTTAATTAAATTAACTGTAGCACCATGTTTTACTTTCCATTTTGACTGTTCACAGGGCTCTCGACTAACTTTTTGCACTGGTGCGCGTAACTTTTTTTCTTGGGTGCACCAGCACAAAAGTTAGGTGCAGCCAAATTTTCGACCGCATCGCATTCAACACCGCAGTTTTACAGGTTCGCTCTTTTAAAAAAAATAGCTGCCTGTCTTTTTAGGCAATATTGACTGGTAAATGATTAACTAACAATCTGGTCAACATAGAGTTCTTTATTTGAAGCACAATTCCACAAGACGGGTAACGAACTGAAAAGTGTTGCTGCTTCACTGAGCTGAAATTTAAACTTAAAACATCTCAAGACAAATGAAATAAAAAAAATCCAAATTAAAAATGCAAATGTTTTAAAGGTGCCATGGCATGAAAATAAATGGAGGCTTTTATATATTTTTATAGGCTTTAGTGGTCCCCTAATACTGTATCTGAGTTTTTTTCCCCAAAATTCTGCCTTGGTGCAGAATTACAGCCAGTCCCAAAAATGAGCTTTCCTTAGGATCCTCAGAATGAGCTGTTTAGGGTCTGCAGCTTTAAATGCAAATTAGGAGGAGAAAGGCGGGGCAAAGATTGCTCTGGTTTGCAAAGATGCACGTAGCGCTAGTCCTTTCAGTCAGGGGAAAGGCAGATATCGTGCGCGCCATAACACCAACAGCAGGACGGCTATCAAAACAACAGATAAGTACACAACACTCCCGTTACAGTAAATGAGGTGTCCACTCCCATACCTCATGCTATTTACCGTTACATTAGTGACAGTGACTGAGCTATTAGCTGCAGAGCTAACGACACAGACAGACTGACCGTTTTGACTCTGGAACCATGAATCATTATCCTGATGAAATGCACTGAATTTGCGGATTCATTCTTCTTCAGGAAGCTTGAAGTAGGGGGTTTTGGTCTAAAATGAGCGAGCTAACCATCTCATGGGCATGCAAACACCTCCAACAGCCCAGTTGGCAGAGATAAGAGCTTGCTAACATGACACACGCATACCTGAGGCTATTAGCTGCATAGCTAACGATACAGACACTTTCTTGTGGTAAGTGTGGTAACTTTCTTGAAGTGTCTCTTCGGTACTTTCCCAGAAAAAACAAAATCTGTCCACTGGCTCTTTAGAGGTTCTGATGCAGGAGCTCTAAACAGATTTTTTACATCCATGTACAGAGCAATGAGCTGGCCAAAGAGCTGTGGGCGGGGAAAGGCAGTTTATTGGCACTGGGGGGGAAATAACCTCGACATCATAAGAGGCGGCTTTCCCGATCAGACCATCTGCATGGTCACATTTCCAAAGGCGGAGAATAATTTCCAGTGCATGGTTTAGGTCTATCGTCATTTTTAGCCACTGGGGGACCGCAGGCAGGCTAGGGGAACTCATATTAATGTTAAACAACCTTAAAAAGTGAAAATTTCATGCCATGGCTCCTTTAAGGACTCCAGCCAGTTACTACACTGGTCACCAAGAGCAGCAAATGCTTTCTTTGAGGCAGCAGAATTTCCTAAAACAAATAAAAGATAAAACCCTTTTAAGAGTTCATAATGCAATCTACTCTTTAACTGACTGCCACGCTCAATGCGTCAGATTTGGGAGCCCTGGTTAGGACTTTCGGACGAATCTGGTCAATCGTTCTTTTCATCTCATCATCCGTGGCTGTTTCCACTCTAAATCTGATGGGCCTAGGCCACTCACCTCTGTCTGACTGCAGCACACGCATTTTAAATCGTACACACACGTACAAGAATATCTGGACCACGGCCAATCAGAGAGGGGTCCAGCCCTTAACTATCTCTGATTGGTTTAGACCATGATATGGGCCTAATGTGTGTCTGTTGTTGAACCAAAGGGAGGCTTTCAAAGTCACAGTTTTGTTTTTTTCCCTCGAACGGCTGGTTTCACCCTCGCATGTGCGAGCCCATTGGTCGCACTCTGGAGCCCTGGTTCAAATGAGTCAGGATTACATGTACAGTGGTATTAACACTTAACAAAAATAAGTGCGCATATATGCATCCCATTGTGTCTTCGCTGGAGGACAGTGTCCTGATGGATCAGCCTCCCCGTGTCAGTCTGAAAATAGTTACTGAAGATGTTGCACACCTCTGCCATTTCATGCTGTGCCGTCAAAAGTCGGGCAACTTCCATCAAAGAGTTTTATATCTCCCTCCACCACTTACCTCCATTCTCCTGGGATTTCTTCTTCATCCACCATGATGCTGCCTATGTATGCAAGGTACATACTCCCTGTCTGGAGTTGGTCAATACCACTTCTTATGTCTTCAGTAGTCTCAGCAGAACACTCCATCACTGCAGGCAAAATGGCCAAAGGCATTTTTAACTACCCACCACACCTTACTAAAGTAAAGGCACTGCATTGAAAATATTACTTAAGCAAAGGTTTGTCAGTATAATATAGTATAATAACTATCGTCCCAGAGCTGGTGCTGAAGATGCAACCATCTATCTGCTTCAGGGACCACATTCTCATCTGGACAAGCAGGTAGCATGTTGTCGACCTGACAAACGGACCACAGTTAGTGTGTCTGAGAAGCTGATCAGTAGTACCGGAGCACCAGGGGGAACAGTACTCTCGCCGTGTCTCATCACTCTGTACACCTCAGACTTCCAGTACAACTCAGTCTTGGCTTCTACAGAAACAGCCTTGATGACTCTGCAGTTACTGTGTGTATTAGTGATTGTTAAGAGGCTGAGTACAGGGAATTGGTCATTCACTTTGTGGCGTAATGTGAGAACAATTGCCTCATTTTAACTACAAACAAAACAAAAAATGATTGTGGATGGTAGGAGGACCAGGAATTAGCCAAACACATTCTAGGTGTAGAGATGGAGGTCTATCTGGACAGCAGACTGGACTGGAAATGCAACACAGATGAAGCTAAGTTTCTTCAATGTCTGCACCAAAATGTTGCAAGTTTGTGGTGGAGAGTGTAATCTGCTTTCCAGCCATCTGTTGGGGCAGTAGTATTGGAACCTGTGACTTAAAGGAACTGAATAAACTGATAAAGAAGACTGGCTCTGTGCTGGAGGCCCTGAAGCTGATTCTGTACACGTTAATGAACATAAAGCACACTGCCCACCCTGCCCAATACTGCGTTAAAAGTGTGATCAGTGTGGTGCTTCTTCAGCTCTGCTGTAACATGGAGAGATACAGGAGGTCACACCTGCCACCAGCAAAAACTCCTCATAATGAAATCCTACAAAGTTTGTTTAACAGAATTGTAGAATACTTTCACTACTTTACATGTTGGAATCATGATTCTGTTAGATTTCTATAGAATCCAATGAAGCGAGGCCAACATTGGAAAAAATATGATTTCTCCTGCTAATTTGTCAAAGCTGTGTAAAATATATATATATATATTTTCCTCCATTTCAAATTTTTACAGTCTGTCTCTGTGTTTGTCTTTAGTGGCACAACACGGAAAAGAGAAGAATACCTGGAGTGGCCCGAATACTTCATGGCTGTAGCCTTTCTTTCAGCCCAAAGGAGTAAAGACCCCAGCTCACAGGTGTGTGTGTGTGTCTCATTTTCTTTGTTAAAAGAAACCCCAACTTATGATAATTATAGACATAAATGTCTTAATTACGCTCTCCTCAGAACACCCTCAATATTTGAATTATTTCAAAATTCCTCTGTGTTTATTAAATATTTTGAGCTACAGTGTTCAGCGTTACTTTATGTGCACAACACAGCCTGGCTCGACGATTATCATTTCACTATTATTAGAGCGTTTATCAGCCGACAGTAAAGGGATTCATTTCAGTGCCCCGTGGTGTTGCTTTGGAGGCGTTAAAAGGCAAGAGAAATAAAGCAAGTCTTCACAGCCATCTTAGATAACAGAAGGAGCAGAGACTGCTGATTCACTGATGCATTCAGAACCTTCTCAGCAAGCGTTGGAGGAAAAAAAACTCAGGTGTTGGCTCATGGAGCTTCTTCGCGAGCATTAAAAGGAAGCCGTGGCACAGACATTAAAGATTTAGTTCCATCCTCGCCTTACCACCTCTTCGATCCTCTTCACCTTCAAGTATTGTCTTATTGAATTCATCACTTTTGCTGCGCTTGGGTTAAGAATTACGAAAACACCATTGCAGTCAACACTCATAATGCATTGCAACACATACTATGGTAATCTAAGATAAAAGAAAGAGGTATTACATCTTTTAACCCATTTAGGCCAGGAAAGCATTGCTGCATTTCTACCTTTAAAGCCAGGGGCGCTGTTGTGTTATTCTACCATTAAGGCCGGGAAAGCGTACACGTCTTTTTTCCTGTATGCAGAAAACATGGCTGTTATGCTGGTTAACCTCATCCCAGCAATTCTGTCACCTGAAAATCTGGTGCAGAGACCTGCTGCACTACTTCAAAGTGAGTTTACGTTCTATACTCCTCGGTACACTGAGTTTGTAAGAATCACACCTTTCTGCTACATCAGGGGTCGGCAAGCCGCAGCTTCGCAGCTTTCATCCTTATGCTGCAGCTCCGCGTGCCTTGGGAAAATAAATTTAAAAAGTATCCAATTAAAGTGTATTTTATTTGTGTTTTAACTTTTTTTTTTATTGTAGTTCTAAATTGGAAGATTATTGTGATCTTGAAATATTAAAATGAATTATATATATATATATATATATATATATATATATATATATAATTTTTTTTTTTTGTCGCTCAAAATATGAGTCACACTCGCCGAAAGCCGGTATATGCCCGCTAAAACGCTGAGCATTTATCGAGACTTTCA